>NC_090939.1:178531703-179142936 GCF_040938575.1 Ambystoma mexicanum | reverse complement strand
GGGCGATGTTCGGTTATTTAGCTGCCCAGTGACTGGCCAATACTGTGCTAATCCCTATGATCATTCCCACCCACTTCCTAAACGACCACTACACCACAACAAAAAACTCCCATCATCCTGGGATCTTTTTGAGCTAGCGTTATTAATTTGTAACATCACATTTTGTGCTCGGAGTGTCTGCCAGTGTTATTTGAAAGCTGTCTTCTGAGAGTTAATGGTTTACTTTGAGCTGTACATGTGCTGCTGGTGTGATAGAACGTCCGAACCAAGTGTGCTTTCAGCTGCTTGATTTATAAACAGTATGCATGTTCTTCCCTGAGTTCTTGCTAAAACAAGCATTGGCAAAGCCAACGGTTTTGCTTGTGTACAGGTATTAGAGAGGCATTTGACAGGCACTGCTATCATATGACCCGGCATTTGCTCCAGTACTGTTGGCAATGCCAACGATTGTTCATTCATGTTAGTTCACCATTTTCGATGTTTGCTTCTTATCCGGGTAGCAGTTTACTAAAAGCACATTTTCTTTCTATTTACTGAATCATTGGTTTTTCAGCCCCTTGGATCAGATGAGACAAGCATGTGTTGGCATTATTTGTTTTTTGTATGTGAAATTGTCTCACACATCTAATTGTATTTATTTTCTTTATTATAATACAGCTTATCAATAGGCTTTGTATTTAAAAAAAAATGCAATATACAACATCCCCCCAGTTTTATAGAAAAGAAGAAGACCCATGAGTCTAAAAGTCATGTTCCCATCAGGTATGCTCTGCTTTCCAAAGGCTGTGTCTGGACTTGCCACCCTTTTCGCTAATTCTCCTTAAACAATGCACCTAAACTACTCATTATTATTCTCCAGTGAGCAGTCAGATGTAAGATGCATGGAATGACATTGCCCTCCAGTAGGTGCTGCCACATTTCAGTGATGCTCTCTGGCTGCTTAGCGTGTATGCCGGGCGTGCACATGTCATATGTTTAGCTGTTTCTGTGACATTGCCCTGCAATACCGGCACATTCGATTTTCCTGGGAGATTGCCAGTCCAGGCTGCCAGTCCAAGCCCTATTTTATCCAGGGTATGCACAAGGTTTAATTTCAGCCTTAAATAGTCCATGCATATGTATGAATTAGGACTTTCTTTCAGGTATTTTCCTGGTGTAGGTGCACAATGTTGTGCATTGTTGTAGTCAGTGCTGCTGCTTATGGGTGCTAAATCGATCAATTTCTGCTCCCTAAATTGATCAATTTCTGCTCCCGATCATAATCTTGTAAATACGTCTTCGATGTCTTTTTGTTTTTGGCCAATGGTGGATCCTCGGTAGATGGGCCCATGTTTTCCTCCCACCAGGCCCCTGTCTTCCACATACTGATAAAAGTGACCTATTTGTTCAGATATAGTAGTTTAATTTTAGCTGTTGCTAGAGCAGAGCTCCAAGTACCAGTATTGTATGTAGTAGGCTTATTGTGATACGTTGCCTGTTACAGTTTTGTGCCATATTGGCAGTACCAATATCTAATTCACTAAATGGGTACTCCACTGGAGTGCAGGCCGGTAAATCCAGAAGAGATCCGATGCAATAGTTCTCTAGTCGCTTTATCTCTCTTCCTTTTACCTCCTCCAGACCAGGCTTCCATACAAAAGCTTGGGAAGCAGCTTCATGTTATAGACTGTACTTGGAGCTGTGAGGTTATATCCTGAATGTTGTAAGGCAAATCTTTTTAATGCTCCGAGCTGATGCTTTAACTCTCGTTCTGTGTACTCAATGTGTGCATTCCATTTTAGTCGATTATCACAGATTGCTCCCTGATATTTGTATTCGGCCACCTCTTCTAGTCTTTCACCCTGTAGTGGGCAATAATATTTGCGCTTAGGTTTTTTTAAAATCCTGAAATGTGATTATCTTGGTTTTGTGTGCAGTATTTCTAATATCATGAGCAATTACAAATATCATCGGAAGCTCCAGTAGATCTTCTAGGCCTTGTGGCGTGAGATCAAGCAGCACAAGTTTGCACTCATAGCTGTGACAACCCATATCCCTGACCCCATCAGATGCGACAGCCCCCTGACAGCAGTGGGGCTACAGCCCCCCACAGTGGCCCCAAGGGTCCTAAATCCCATCAACAGAAGACATGGAGTCAATCCTGGCGCCTTTGGCGCCAGGCTCATTATCAAGAATAAGGCAAGTACCCACTTTGGGCCTAAATTCAACATGGAGGTCCATTACACAGCTCAGTTCCATGAACCGAGCCGTGCAGACTAGTGTTTTGGGTGTGGCCGGATCTTCAGGTGTGGCTGGCTATATAAGCCACGCCCGAACTGGGTTTCACGCTTTGCATTATTCTGCACTCCTGCAGCGTAACGCTCACCGTGCCCAGCTCCAGCTCATCTGCTTCTCCCTGCGGCCTGAACCTGAAGCCATCGACCTGGATTCCACCGGCTACCTGAAAGAACAAGAACAGCGTTAACAAGGAACATTTACCTCTGAGTAGCAGCTCCTACATCCATCCGCGCTCAGTGGTCTCGCCCATCTCCGAATTGCACCGCAACCTGTAGAGGTAAAGAAAAGGACAGCATTAGCAATAATCCGTACCTGGCAAGCAGCAGGTCCTGACATCGCGCTACGCTCTTCCATTTCGGATTGCATCGTAACCTGCAAAGGCGAAGAAGAAACAAGCATAACATCAATAAACACTCACCTGAATAGCTCGTCGATCGAACATCACTCTGGATCATCAGCGCGCAGCAACCTGCATGAAGAAGAGAAATTAATACAGATTAGCAACTGACTCTTAACTGAACAGCGCCGCGCTCCACGCTCAACTACTTACCTCAGTCTTCTCCATCCGGTGCTGCAGCCCTGCAACCGCTACAATGCCTGTGGAGAAAGAAAGAGACATTAAATAGCATAATAGAGAAAAGGAACACCGAAAAGGCACAGGGAACAAAGTAAAGACAAGAGAGAGAACAGAGACTGAAAGACTCACCTGAACACAATAAGCAGAGTCGGTGTCACAGCCGGTCTGGACCCCACAAAAGGGTGCAGGACCAGTGAAGCAACTAGGCCCTCCGAACACCCACAGCTAACACGTGCCCATGCACAGAGACGCAGGACAGAGAGCTCAACGCACAAAAAACCAAGGCTTTACCCAACGACTGACATACAAACGAGCAGAGAGGGGTCCAGGAAAGCGCACAGCCTCCCATCCAGTATCGTGTGGCGCCCCGTGGATACCAGGTGAGCATAACAGAACGCGAAGCCTCAATTAAACATCCACCTGGGTGTCATGGAAACATCAGAGACTGACCAGCTAGCCCAGCTACGAAGGGAATTATGGGCTGAAGTGCACTCTGCCCGGCAAGAAACCAACGCCCTTAGAAGAGAGTTGATAGTCGCCCAGGATTGTACCAATGAATTAGCCAGGCAATTACTCCAAACGCAGGATGGTCAGGCTCTGTTGCCAGGAACTATTCTGTCGGTTTTAGCCATATCCGTCAATCCAGTATAGGTTGTCCTCCCTGGGGCGGTTCCTCTGGCCCCACCAGAACGTTTCACCAGGGACCCAAAAAGATATGCAGTGTTCATGAACCAGTGCCACCTCCATTTTCTCTGCAGACTTGGAGCCTTTCCGAATGATCAGTCGCGGGTTGCTTTCGTTCTGTCATATATGAGTGGCAGCGCTGCGGATTGGTCCGTACCATTAGTGAGACAGGATGATCCACTCTTGCGAGATTTTGGAGGATTCCAACAGGCGATAGAGAAGCTGTGTGCCCGACACACCCAGGGCCTAGCTCTGGATCACAAACTTCTGTCTCTCCGCCAAGGCAGCCAAGACTTGTTGACATATATCGCTACCTTTAGCAGACTCATCGTTGAAACTGGATGGCCTGAGGAGAAAAAAACCACGTTATTCCATCGAGGTTTGCGGGGTGAATTGAAAGACGTCCTAGCCCAGGTGGTAGACCCGCCAAGACAGTGTGCCGAATTCATCAACCTAGTTGTGCAGCTTAACCACTGGCTGCAAGATAGAAAGACAGATCGAGCAAGACCAACTAATCGTACTGTGTATGTACGCCCTAAGAAGAACATTCCACGCGCATCAGAAAACATTTCAGAACCCATGCAAATCGGGGGGGTATCTAGTCCATTGACCAAGGCCGAAAGAGACAAAAGAAGGCAACAGCAATTATGCCTGTACTGCGGGAAGTCCGGTCATTTCCTCAGGGAGTGCCCAGTGAAGCCTTCTAGGAAAATAGTCGGTAGTTCAGAAAAAGAAGGAGGAGAACATGAGTCGGAAAACTTCCAGGCCGGGCAAGCGTGGATGTCCGATTGTCGAGCGAAAGGAAAGAGCCACAGACCTCACACCTTGCCCTACCTGTGATTTTGATCAGTTACCAACAACCATCTCGGATGCATGCCGTGTAGGCTTATATAGACAGCAGAGCTATTGGTAACTACATAGACCAAAGCCTGGCAACAAGGATGGGGCTTCCCCTCTGTCAGAAAACGACAACTGAGAAGGTCACCACTGTCGAAGGCACAGAGATAGCTTCTGGTCCTGTAACTCAACGCACAGCGGAATTGATCCTTCTGTGCCAAGACGGACATTGGGAAGTCATTGCCTTTGACCTTATCAAGGCCCCTCAGTTCCGGGTGATTTTGGGGATGCCGTGGTTGGTGGCTCACAATCCTAGCATCGACTGGCGTGCAAAGAAATTGGCTTTCTCCAGTGAGTGTGCTCATGCCAAGTGGAAGTGCCAATGTCCGATCCGTCGACACCAGTTCAAGGTAAAGAGGCGGTGGTTCTAGGTGTAACGAGTACGTTACCAAGCGAATACCAAGACTTCCAAGATGTTTTCCAGAAGGAACAGGCTAATAACCTACCCTCTCACAAGCCATATGACTGTCAGATCGACATTGTACCCGGTGCGCTAATCCCATGTAGTAACATTTATGCACTCACTGACCCTGAAAATCTCCATCTGAAATCATACCTGGACCAATATCTGGCAAACGGGTTCATCCGCCCGTCGAAATCCCCAGCAGCCTCACCCCAATTGTTCGTACCCAAGAAGGAGGGGGACTTGAGAATGTGCATTGATTACTGTGCACTAAATCAAGTAACAATAAAAAACTGCTACCCTCTACCCCTTATCGGGAACTGCTGGACCAAGTCAAAGATGCCCACATTTACATCAAATTGGACCTCAGGGGAGCATACCATCTCGTGCATGTAAAGAAAGGAGACGAATGGAAGACCGGCTTTCGTACCAAGTATGGGCTGTACGAATATCAGGTGATGCCCTTTGGGCTTTGCAATGCTCCCGCCGCGTTCCAGTACTTCATGAACGACATACTGCGGTAGTTGATTGATGTATGTGCCCTAGTTTACATTGATGACATCTTGGTGTACACCTCTTCTAAACAGGATCACGTTAGGCACGTTAGCTCCGTCCTTGCAAAACTCTGACAGCACCAGCTATACACCAAACTTGAGAAATGCTCCTTCCATGTCACCGAAGTCGATTTCCTGGGTTTCGTCCTCACGCCCATAGGCATCCGGAAGGATATGCACAAAGTAGATGCCATCCTTAATTGGCCGTCACCATCTTCAGTCAAAGGTGTCTAGAGTATGCTCGGTTTTGCAAACTTTTACCGCTGATTCATCCTGGGTTTCTCGCAGATTGTACATCCGATCACTTCTTTATTACGAAAGAATAACAGGCATTTACAATGGACAGAAGAGGCAGAAAAGGCCTTTCAGGAACTTAAGAGAAGGTTTACTTCAGCCCCAGTTTTGAGACACCCTCACCCGGATCTCCCGTATGTAGTAACGACAGACCCCTCCAGCTTGGAGATGGGGGTGGTTCTTTCCCAAAGGGATCCGGGAACTGGCCAATTACATCCCGTGGCCTTTTGGTCGCGTACGTTTTCCACTCCTGAACTTAATTATGCAATAACAGACAAGGAACTCCTAGCGATTAAGTCAGCCTTTAAGGCTTGGCGACATTACCTCTTGGGCGCCAGACATACCATCGCTGTAATCACTGATCATCAGAACCTACAATACCTCAAGACGGCAAAGGCTCAATCATCTCGTCAACTCCGGTGGGCCTTATTCTTCGCAGAGTATGATTACGTAATCACCTATCGACCGGGAGTTCAGAACAGAAAGGCAGACGTATGGAGTTGATGAGAATGCATACTCAACCCCAGACTCTATAGCCATAAACTCCAAAAGGAAATTCAGCTCCTAATGAACACCGAGGCATTACAGGACTGGGCCGCTCAAAGTGAACATCACACAACCAAGGACCAACTCCCGTACTTCAGGGGACGTTTATATCTACCGAATAAGGCATTACAAGAACAAGTCATCTCAGGTTATCACGACTCCCTGATGTAAGGACACCCAGGGACTGCCAAAACCCTAGCCAAACTGAAAAGACATTACTGGTGGCCAACCTGGCAAAAGGACATTACACAGTTTATTCTATCATGTGGCATCTGTGCACAGAATAAATCCCAGAAGCAAAAACCTGCAGGCCTTCTTCAGCACCTGGAAATTCCATCTGCATCTTGGCACACTCTCTCTCTTGATTTCATCAATGACCTACCTCACTGCCAATGATTCAACACTATTTTAGTGGTAGTTGACCTCTTTTAAAAAATGGCCCATTTCATTCCACTTAACGGTCTACCAAACGCATCCAGTCTGGCGAAGGTATTGCTGGAACAAATCGTGCGGCTACACGGATTTCCCTCAGTCCTGATTTCAGACCGAGGCAGTCAATTTGTGTCTAACTTCTGGAAGAAGAGTTGTGCAATGGCCCAAATTGATATCCGTCTATCCACCAGTCACCATCCCCAAACTGATGGTCAAACAGAGAAGACGAATCAGACACTAGAGCAATACCTAAAGTGTATGTTACATCAAGTGGAAGAAGGTTCGAAGGATGTGTTGTGGATAGCCGAATATGCCTACAACAATTTGTTACACACCAGCACTGGACAGAGTCCATTCTATACCATGTATGGAAGGCATCCACGTACTTCTGAGTTGGACTCCCCCACGACCTTGGAAATACCCGCAGTAAAGACTTTGCATAAAACTATCACTCAGACCTTCAAAAGGGTGGCAGAACACTTGATTCAAGCCAAAGAAAGACAGAAAAGGTTCTCTGACCAACACCGACGAAGAGCCCGAGCCTACCATGTTGGAGATGAAGTCTGGTTAGCATCTCGGCACCTGCCCATAAGAGGAGCTCGAACATTTCGTCCCAGTTACCTTGTACCTTATACCATCAAGGCTATCATAAACCCTGTGGCAGTAAAACTAGCTTTACCACTGAACATGCAAATCCATCCTGTGTTGCACGTCTCACTCCTAAAGCCTGTTCAACCCGGAACCCGGGTCAAGGCATTGCCAAATCAGGTACTGGTTAATGAGAACCCGAATTTGAAGTTAAATACATCCTAGACTCAAAAATCACCAGGTCCAAGTTATATTATTTAGTGGACTGGAAATGATACGGCCCGCAGGACAGGACATGGGAGTTTAGCGAGCACATCCATGCACCACGCCTGGTTAAACGCTTTCATCGGAACCATCCAACCAAACCGGGGCCAGTCGGAAGAAATAACATGAGAGGGGCCTTAGGGGGGAGTGCTGTCACGACCCATATTCCTGACCCCATCAGATGCGACAGCCCCCTGACAGCAGTGGGGCTACAGTCCCCCACAGTGGCCCCAAGGGTCCTAAAGCCCATCAACAGAAGACATGGAGTCAGTCCTGGCGCCTTTGGCGTCAGGCTCATTATCAAGAATAAGGCAAGTACCCACTTCGGGCCTAAATTCAACATAGAGGTCCATTACACAGCTCAGTTCCATGAACCGAGCCATGCAGACAAGTGTTTTGGGTGTGGCCGGATCTTCAGGTGTGGCTGGCTATATAACCCACGCCGAACTGGGATTCACGCTTCGCGTTATTCTGCACTCCTGCAGCGTAACGCTCACCGTGTCCAGCTCCAGCTCATCTGCTTTTCCCTGTGGCCTGAACCTGAATCCATCAACCTGGATTCCACTGGCTACCTGAAAGAACGATAACAGCATTAACAAGGAAGATTTACCAGCGAGTAGCAGCTCCTACATCCATCCGCGCTCAGTGGTCTCGCCCATCTCCGGATTGCACCGCAACCTTTAGAGGTAAAGAAAAGGACAGCATTAGCAATAACCCGTACCTGGCAAGCAGCAGGTCCTGACATCGCGCTACGCTCTTCCATTTCGGAATGCATCGTAACATGCAAAGGCGAAGAAGAAACAAGCATAACATCAATAAACACTCACCTGAATAGCAGCTCGTCGATCATCAGCGCACAGCAACCTGCATGAAGAAGAGAAAGGAATACAGGATAGCAACTGACTCTAACTGAACAGCGCTGCGCTCTGCGCTCAACTACTTACCTCAGTCTTCTCCATCCGGCGCTGCAGCGCCGCAACCGCTACAATCCCTGTGGAGACAGAAAGAGACATTAAATAGCATAATAGAGAAAAGGAACAACGAAAAAGGCAAGGGAACGAAGTAAAGACGAGAGAGAACAGAGACTGCAAGACTCACCTGAGCACAAGAAGCAGAGTCGGTGTCACAGCCGGTCTGGACCCGACACAAGGGCGCAGGACCAGTGAAGCAACTAGGCCCTCCGAATGCCCACAAATAACACGCGCCCCTGCAGAGACGCAGCACAGAGCGCTCAACGCACAAAAAACCAAGGCTCTACCCAACGACCGACATACAAACGAGCAGAGAGGGGTCCAGGACAGCTCACGGCCTCCCCCTTGGATACCAGATGAGCGTAACAATAGCCCAACCAGACAAATGTTGTTCCTAGCTTGGGTGGGAGCTTTGTTTTCATTGCTAATGTCTGTGAGAGGTCTGCCATGTATAGGTTGAAGAGGGGGGCTGCCGAAACACAGCCTTGCTTCAGCCCGTGGAGGTGTTGATGGAAGGGGTGAGGTTGCCATTGTTATTTTACTCTTACCATAGCTGTCGTCTCCATGTAAATTGCACTGATGATATTGACTAATCCTCGTGGCATGCCCCATGAGTCCAATTTCTTCCATAGTGAGGCTCTGCTTATGGTGTCAAACGCAGCACTGAAATCCACGAAAGCCGTTTATACCGTTAGTTTGTGAACAGACCACTCATTCTCCGCTACAGTAGTTAAGAGCATCAGCTCCTCCAAAGTGTAGCAGTGTTTTCGAAAGCCAAGTTGGTTGTAGTCAGGGCAGTTTCTAACCAATTTAGTGCCGAGGGTGAAACACTAGAATGTGCCCCCCTTCACACCCAACAGGCACACGTCACTCCCAAACTACACCTCTGTGTTGTGCAACCAAACCCCTCCTGAATATCAATAGATTAGCGCTAGAGAAATGAAGGTGGTTTCATTACATTGTAATTTAAGTACTTTACAGAAGAAATCTGATGTGAAAACACAGCTGTTGTTGCCCAAGTAAATGAATCCTCCGTCACCTGCTCTTAGGAAAGGCCTTGTCTGATTGCAGTTTTAAACTTTCTGTAATGGTACACTACGGTGTCACCAGCCTGCCAGGGTCTGAGGGCCCACTGACCACTAGTCATGTGTTGCAGGAGTTCTGTTCGTACCACCTCACTTGTTTTTTGCAAGGGGAAATCCTAGACTAACCATATGAATTATTTTCTGATAGAAGGTTATCATTCCAATGTGGAAAGTCTGGTACACTCCTATTGTACTCTTTCAAAATACCTGTATGAGGGTGGCAAAGGGGACAAATAGCACCATGAGTGTTGCTGCCTGCTTTGTATTAAATCACCAAGCATTTCAGGAATATAACAGTGATGAGAGATCTCTATATGTCACAAAGAAGTCTGTAATACAAGGATTGTATGTGTGAATCTCTAAATACATAACAGATACATGTGGTGTGGTGCTCACAACCACAAAAAGATGAAGGGCTGAGTCAACCCTGCTAGCAATTGGAACTGGTGTAGCCCAGTCTTGTCCCCTGTCAGAAGCATGTAACCTGTGGGCTATCCACCAAACACTACGTATTCAAAGCGGAGTTCCTGAAAAACACTCCTATACTTATTGTGGGCCTCCTTTCTCCACAATGACTGCTGTCACTGAGGGTCCAGGGGGGCACCTTTCCCTTACACCTCTATACTGCAACCAAGAAGCCATCTCCATTCGTAGAACATGATAACTCAAGCCCAGCAAGGTTGCCAAGAACCACTGTCCAGGGAGGACAACAAAGCAAACAGGGGGCTGGATTTATATATAAAGGTGAGTGAAATATTAGAATCAGTGGGGGGAATGCATAGCAGGTCCTAAGATATGCGAGGCCCTATGCATCAAAAAACAAGCGAGCCGCATAATTTGCATATGTATTGATGTCCCATGCCTACACAAAAGCCCAAACTTTTGTCATTGCCCATGGTTTTGTTTGCGGGTGGATGGCTGGCAGACAAGGCCTTGCAGGGTTTCGGTATTGCAGTGGTAAGTAGGCCAGCCACGCTCCACTGTCAAGGCCAGCAAAGATAGGTATGTAGAGGTAGCTGCTCACTGCCGGAGCCAGGAGGCCATTACTATACTCATAACATAGGAACCTGTCTGAACTCATACTGTCAATGCATAGGGTCAGTCGTGGATGGGTACTGGGACAAGGAAAAGTGGGATGTGGGGGTAATACCACGTTAAGATTCTACTCTATATGAAACATCATGTGCAGAAGTGCCCAGTGAGGAAGCCCAATTTCAGCACATAAGGCCGACAAAACAAGCGGCGTTTTCCTACCAAAGCTGTTCACTTCCAGTGAACACCCACTGCCTCACACCTCGGCTGTTATAGCAAACATAGGCGATGAAATGTAGCTTACACTATTTTAATAGCTACCAGGAAATAACGTCATAAGGAGTGCTCCGATGGACAGAGCACAGGATATAGGGCTACATTTTTTGGAAAGAAATAGTTTCTCATGCAAAATTATCACAAAGGCGTGCATCTAAAACACATACCGTCTTCACTGAAGCGATGAACACGGCGACAGTGACCCCGTGTTACTGTGTCGCCATGTCCATCGATTGAAACCAAAGCGCTCCACCTCCCGCCATGAAAGCCCTAAAGTCACATATTGGGTGGCTGGCCTGCTGCTGGGCTGCTCACGGCTGCCAGAATCCAAAAGCCGCCACCAACAGAGAGAGGCGACACAGCGCGAACTTGAGACAATGGTGCTGCCTCTTACCCAACGTGATACTATGTGCCTGGGCAGCGGGCATGTAGCATTACGTTACCTAAGAGGCAGCACCCTCAGCCCCCTTCTCTGTTGGTTCCTCCATGTTTGCATTCTGTTCATACTGCTTTTACACACCCTCTGCTATCTTCTGTAACTTGGTGCTTCTCAGATGCGACTGTGCATTGATGCATTTGGCCTGTTTTAAATGTACCTATGCTTGCTGCATTTAGTCTGTTTTAGATTTAGCTATGTTTGCTGCATTTAGTCTGTTTAGATTTAGCTAGGTTTGCTGCATTTAGCCTGTTTTAAATTTAGCCTCGTCGATGCATTTAGTTTTTAGTTGCATTCATCTTCTACCTATCCATACTGCTCTTCCTATCCTTTTTCCCTTTCTCTCCCCCTTGTCGCCTTTTTCGCCTGCCAGTTGTGTCTTGCCCCCCCTGCCGCTTGCTTAGTTGTCTGTCCCCTCCTCCTGGTGTCCCCTCCTCTTCTCCTCTCCCTCCTCCTTTCACTGTATCAGCCTTAGCACTTACTCTATCAGAAATGTCTCCTGACCTGTATGACAGTAGCTTGTTAGTCTCCCCCTCCCTCTTTTCTATCTTTCTCCCTCTCCCCATCCCGCACTCTGAAATGTCGTCCTACCCAGTATGATAGTTGCTTGTTTTGTTCCTCTCCTTCTCCCTGCCCCTCTACCTTTTGTAAAATTCCAGCACTACCTCAATTGTCGTCAGGCCTAGTAAGATAGCCGCTTGTCTGTCTCCTTCTCCCCCCACCCCCCTCCCTATCATTGTCAAAAGCTCTTACTCTATCGGAAATGTCTCCTGACCTGTATGACAGTAGCTTGTTAGTCTCCCCCCTCCCTCTTTTGTTTGTTCCGCCCTCTCCCCCTCTAGCACCATTTGAAATGTCGTCATGCCTAGTATTATAATTGCTTGTTTTGTTCATCTCCTTCTCTCTACCCCCCATACCTTTTGTAAAATTCCAACACTACCTCATTTGTCACCGGGCCTAGTAAGGTAGCCGCTTGTCTGTCTCCTTTCTCCATCCCACCCTCCTCCCTCTCCTTATAAATGCGAAACACTGTTGCACTATCAGAAATGTCGTCAGGCTGAGTATGATAGTTAATTTCTCATTCTTCATGTATCAAGGACTTGTAAGAATTCCCTCCTCAGCTTGAAGCGCTTTGAAACACTTTGTGTATAGGCGCTATATAAATAATCAATCAATCAAAAAAAAAAAGCACCTGCTGCCGATACTCGCCCGGTTGCCCCAGAGCAACAGTGCACGCGCTAAGGCAATTGCGCCCCTCCGAGGCAATTCAAACATGTACCAGGTCAATTGTGCCACGAGCACTTGCCCGCTTTGCCCGGGCCAACAAACAGGCCTGGTTGTAGGGCTGAATTTGGTTTATTTCTGACCATTCCTCTAGCTCTGCCAGGAGCACCCAGGCAAAATCTTTGTGCGTGCATCCAGCATCGCGAGGATGCAATGGCTATTGGGTTCAGAATGTGGTCCACGTTTGTACCCAGGGACCACAATGCTTTTTGTCAAGGATTCAGGGAGGCGACCAGTTTCACTGATGGCTATGAATAGACTGTTGAGCACTTCACTCCATCTCCAAGGATTCATTTTCATTAATGCAATGCAAACACCATCTGGCCGCCGAGCCCTCGATCCTTTGCTGTTACTCATGCAATTAGCAATCTCCCTTGTGCTGGCTTTCAATGACCATTAGTACGCTGCCCATGGCCCCTCTTCTGCCTGCCCTTCTGCTTTGTCTAATGTGTTCATAATTAAATTCACCCAGGACTCTTTCCTAGGCTCCCTCTGCCAAAATGGTATATGACTGCCGAGTCACGATCCATTGCCCTGAAGTTGCTCATAGTGAGTCTTGAAGGTTTTGCGAACATCAGCGCCATATAAATAAAACATTGATTCAAAATGTAAATTAAAAAAAGAAGACACATGGATTAATTCACTCACAATTAATGGTTCCATGTGTTAAAATCGTGGCAAAAATGGCCGTGGACACAAAATATTGCGGCAAAACGCTGGTTTTGCCGCCGCAATCCATGTAAAGGGTGCGGGGAACACCCCTGCTCCTCTTAAATGGTGCAATGGGGTACACCTTTAATGGGTTAAACCACAGTTGCGATTTTTTTTTTGTACAGGCGACATTTTTGCCACGATTTTATCACTGCATACCCAATTAACAGGTGCCATTTTTATTGATATCTTGTGATTAAATAAACCCTGGCCTTTTCTCAACCCTCCTTCCTTTTATTTTTGCTATTCCTTTCTAAGCATTATCGTTCAACTTTCTCCCTGTCAGCCACCGTACCATCCACATGAAGCGCGACCACTCACTGACATCCACATTTTTTCCTTTTCATTTTCAGCCCTTTTAAGTAACATGACTAAATCTTGGTACAACGCAACAGTGCACGTGAAAATGGCGTTTGCAGATTTGCGCAAGTTGGATCCACAGTTCGTTAATCACACTCGTCTTTTACACTCCATGGTATGTACAAAGCTGACAATGGTGTTTATGTTGTTCTGCTGTTATGGGTATAAAGAAATGCATTGTTTTAATTTTGCTTTGTTTGTAGAGCATTGTGTTTTCTGCCCTATGGGTACAATGGCAGAGGCATTAAGATCCATTATGGCCTGTTGGTATGCAGACCACTTTTCAGCCTCTCCTCCGCCAATTAAATATCCGGTGGGTAGGTATCGATAAATGGCAGTCAGAGTCTTGCTCCATTTTGCTCCTCTGCTAGCGGTCTCATGCCAGACTCCAGTAGCACTAACTTTCTGAGCGCTAGTAGGCTATCACTGTGCGAGCCGGCGAAGCGGCTGTAGACACCAGATGTGACATCACCAGTGATCATTTAGGGCCATAATGTGGTTTAGTCCAATTTGCCATAGGGACTGTCCCACACAATTGACCACTGACACTCGCTGGAAGTGAGCAGGTCAGCAGAGCTGGTGCAAAGTCCTGGCTGGGAATCATGTGGAAAATGCCATGATTTTGCATGTTGTGGCTGTCAAGTGGCTACCTCAAATGTGCTCAAGCGACCTTGTTGCCTGTGGCTGTCGTGTCGAATCATGATGCCTTTCTGTTGTTGTCCTTTATGTATGTCCACCCATGTATTGTCAACAGTGACAGTTCCATTTACTCCCCTCCCACACCTTGGTCAGAATGTCACTCGAACTCACCGCATTGTAAGAAGCTCACTGCTTCCTGTCAAATCTGATTTCTTATCTATTTTACATTCTTTTGTGATCAAAAGCACATCGTTCCTCTTTGTATATAGTATAATGGCACCTCAGCTCCTAAGGAAATACTGTCAAACTCATGATGAGGCCCAAAGCAAAGATCCTAACGACATTGAGACACATTGTATGCCGGTGCTTGAAGGCAAAGATCCTAACGACATTGAGACACATTGTATGCCGGTGCTTGAAGGCAAAGATCCTAACGACATTGAGACACATTGTATGCCGGTGCTTGAAGGCAAAGATCCTAACGACATTGAGACACATTGTATGCCGGTGCTTGAAGGCAAAGATCCTAACGACATTGAGACACATTGTATGCCGGTGCTTGAAGGCAATGATCCTAACGACATTGAGACACATTGTATGCCGTGCTTGAAGTCAAAGATCCTAACGACATTGTGACACACTGTATGCCGTGCTTGAAGGCAATGATCCTAACGACATTGAGACACATTGTATGCCGTGCTTGAAGTCAAAGATCCTAACGACATTGAGACACACTGTATGCCGGTGCTTGAAGGCAATGATCCTAATGACATTGAGACACATTGTATGCCGTGCTTGAAGTCAAAGATCCTAACGACATTGTGACACACTGTATGCCGTGCTTGAAGGCAATGACCCTAACGACATTGAGACATATTGTATGCCGTGCTTGAAGTCAAAGATCCTAACGACATTGTGACACACTGTATGCCGTGCTTGAAGGCAATGATCCTAACGACATTGAGACACACTGTATGCCGGTGCTTGTAGGCAAAGATCCTAACGGCATTGAGACACACTGTATGCCGATGCTTGAAGTCAAAGATCCTAACGACATTGAGACAAACTGTATGCTGGTGCTTGAAGGCAAAGATCCTAACGGCATTGAGACACACTGTATGCCGGTGCTTGAAGTCAAAGATCCTAACGACATTGAGACAAATTGTATGCTGGTGCTTGAAGGCAAAGATCCTGAAGGCATTGAGACACACTGCATTCCGGTTCTTAAAGTCAAAGATCCTAAAGACTTCCGAACACCGTGGCAGTGCAGCAGACAAGGATAAGAGTTCTGGACCACATGACAACCCAGATTAACGTAATGAAAAATATTAGCTCTATGTTTTTGGCTATGCTCATCATTTCTGCAACAGTGGGACTCCTTCCTATCCCCCAACAAGTTCAATATATTTCTCACTGTAATACCAACTGCATCATACAAACAATGCACAGCCTTGAACAAAGACTAACTATGATTGGGAATTTGTCTGGGCGGAACAATGCTTGCCATCAGTTCCGTCAAATCTTTTCTTTTTCAATGGAATATGGCAATATTCTACTGCCAATATGAACACCAATTTAGTATTTAGCATGCTCACTCCATTTGCTGAGACTAGGCTGGTGGGTACTGCTTATTCCTCAGCCTCTGCAATGTCTTTGGGTATTGGTTGTACTGCTAGCCACATGCACTTTTCCCTAATCTAGGCTGTAACATGTTCTGAGGTGACTGTGATGGTTCATGCTGCACCAGGCATGTGGCTGGTGTATCATATGACCCAGCATAGGTGAGTTAGCCACACTGGTCCCTGGCTTCCCTCTCAACCTAAGTGTAAGGCACATATAGCAAAGGTGCAGGTGTTTTTGCTTTACTAAGACATTCTACTTGGAAGACGTCTCATGGGCAGCAGTAGAGCAATCATGCACTCAACAAGGCAAACAGATGCAAAGCACACAGTTCACGTTGACTGCGACCTGGTTACAGTGAGTGTCTGGGTGCTGCTGCGTTGGAGGCTGACGAACAGCACTGACATGCTGGGATCTTTGAGATGTCACATAAAGATTGTAGACAGCATACGTACCTTGTTGAATCTCTGAACTCTGAGCTTGTGCGGGGATGTAGTGGTGGTGTGTCTCATTTCAGAGAGTGCTTGTTTATCAGTCCATCCCTCTTCTGTGGTGCTGCTGGTGCTGGGGTTAACACCAGTTCCATTGGTGCTGTCAAATAACCATCCCGGTGTTCTCTTACGATGTGGGGTGGGCCTATTAAATGTCTTGGTCATCAGCATCCACATTGCTATCAAAATCAGCAGACTCCACAGGACTAGATGTGTTGAAAGATTTCATCTTATGTTATTGGGATTTGTCCCACAGGTGGTTTCCATTTTCATGGTCTCCACTGGATGTGGTGGATCTAAAAGAGAAGGGAGCAGGTTCGTGGGAAAATGCAAGATAGCTTTTCTTTCGTGTTTGCGTGCAGACGGGAAGTACCTTGAGCTATGCATGCAAGTCTGTTTTTAGGTTTCCTGTGTGGCAGCATAGTGGCGGCATTTGTGTGCAAATGGGGAGTCTTGTGTGCACGTGGAGCTAAAATGCATTGCCCTGAGATATCATATGCGGTGAAGTGTTCTGTTATTTGATGTCTGCTGGAAGGGTTAGTTCAGTTGCCGTACATGAGTGGCTTTGTTGGTATACACACAGTGTGTTCGAGCATAGAGGTTGAGAAGGTTAGGAGGTTAGTAAAGGGAGGGGGGGGCGGGCAACTCAGATCATCCACCTGGTAGGGCCAATGGTGGCTTCTCAGTAGTGGTGCCATTTGGGTAAGGAACTTGTGGGGAGATGTTCTAAAGCACCCTGGAGTGGGCTGCTCATGCAGTGGACAGAGTGTAGTGGAATCATATGGAGAATGCGGCAGTGGTTACCAAGTAGATAGTGAGCGAGAATAGCTCCTGAGTGGAGTTCAGAGTAAGAATTCCACAGAGGGCTGATTCCAACTGGGATTCCTAGGAACAACATAGCATGTCACAGGACAAGGTGCGATATCCATGATGATGTCACATGAATAAGATGAGCAGAGAGAAACACATTGCAGCTTATTATTTGCCAAGGGGAAAAATCACATTGGGATAGCCGTGAGCAAAATCTCAGAGGACAGAATTACAGTGGCACGTACAGACAAACAATAACAATGGGGCAAACGGGAGTGAATCCCAGAAGGCAGAATCACTGAGCGGCCTCTGGCAGCAATATAGCATAAGGCAGAAAGTAGAATTGTGGAATGGTGAGCTGAAAGAGAGGGGGCTGGGTTAGATTAGTGGGGAGAGATACAATACTTGAGAAAGGCTATGAACATTGTGCTGCTCTGAAATGGATGATTGCCTTAATCCTAACACATGCCAGCTGCTGAAAGCTGCCACTCCAAGCACTGAAGCACACCCTCATCTGCCTCACACTCAATGGAGGAACCCTCAGGTGGCACCTTCAATGAGCCCTGCATAACTTGCACATGGACGGCTGAGGTATGTTAACATTTGTCCCAGAGTGGGATGATGTGTCAGGTGAGATTTGCCTGGCTGAAGTGACATGACAAATGCACTGGCGCCAGTTGTGATATTCAGTGAAGGAGCCCTAGCCACCATGAACAGCAAGCTCCCGACAGTCAGTTATGACATGCTCCCAGCAACCATGTGGTTCATGGGAGCACATTTCCCAGAGATGGGCCTTTAAAGGGGCCATCTCTTGAAATGCTTATGAAATAAACAACATTTCCATTCCTGTTTGGGAGTTGGAAATGGAAGTGTGACAGCCATGGTTTAAACAGTGGTCATCACACTTAAAGAAATATTGTGACACAGTCAGGGTCCTTTTCAGACAGATAATATTCCCACCACTCTGCCAGGGGTTCTTATGTCAGCTTTCTTCTGAAGGCCCCCTGTTTGCTGCAATAGTTAAGGAAGGTACTTGTGTCTGAGTTTCCGCCCCAGGGTATCATTAGTCTTTGTGTCTTGGTCTCTCTCATGTATCTGACAGATCATCTGCTCTACTGAGGGCATGATGCAGACTACATTTTCACAGATGTATACTTATTGACCTTTTCACAATTGATCGTGGGAGAATTGACCTTCTGCACAATTGATCGTGCAATGAAGTCCTACATTTGAACTTGTATAATCGACTTTGATTGTGGCCATAACGTTCCATTTCTGACCTGGAAACCCAGGTATTTAGTCTGGAAGGCTGCAACCATGGTTTTCTTAGAGTTGATCCGAAAACCAGGAGTTTGGAGAGTATTCAAAACATATTCCAGATGCCTCAGGTGGTCGTTCCATAGGAGGCGCTATGGACCACTATATCATCCAAATATGCATCTGCATATTTGCCATGTTTACTTAGCAGTTTGTCAATAAGCCTTTGGAACGTGTCTGGAGCCCATGTAGTCCAAAGGGTAATACGATTAACTGGTATAGGCCGCTAGGAGTGGCAAAAGCAGTTGATTTTTTTTGCATTCTTTCCTCAGTGGGATTTGCCAGTATCCTTTTGTTAGAACTATCATAGTTAGGTACTTGGCTTGTCCCAGGTGCTCCAGCAGGTTTTCGATATATGGCATGGGGTAGGCGTTGAACTGGGATATACTGCTTTGTTGTCGAAAATCCATGCAAAAGCATATAGATCCATCAGGCTTTGGCACAAGAATGATGGGGAATACCAATGACTGTTAGAGGGCTCTATGACGCCCAGTTATAGCATGGGCTTTCCTTCTTTTTCTATGGCTTGTTTATGGGCCTCCGGAATATGGTAGGTTAATTGGCATACTACCTGATTAGGTAGTGTTGGTATGGCATGGAGCAATTCTGAAGTCTTTCCTGCTAGTGCCAAAAAACACTTCTTGAACTTCCACATTACTTGATCCAATTCCTGCCGTTGGCATGAGGACAGTTGCTTGTCTATCTGTATCTATTCAATTCTACCCACCGCCAACTCTGGGTGCATCTCAGCGGTCTCTCTGGGTTCTGGTGTAATGAGGGCCATGACCAGAGTTGCTTCTTCACATTTTTTAACAGGTTCATACGATAGGTCTGTAGTTGAGGTCATCTGTCCTCTTGCCGTACCCTGTATTTTACGGGAGCTAGGACCTGTTCTACCTGGTACAGTCCTTTTCATGAGGCAAGGAGCTTGTTTTCTGCACTGGGTAAAAGCACCATTCCTGTATCCCCTGTACGGAAAGTGCAAAGGCAGGTTCTTTGGTTATAGTATTTCACGTGCAGTTTTGGGAATTTTTGGAGGTTCTTCTGTGCTTTTCCTGCAATGTTTACACGTGGCTTGACAGGTTGCTGGTCTACTCTGTCAGATATTTCTTGAGCTGGTTGTTCCTCCCATTCCTTCCAGAGCAGGTTCAGAAAAGTCCTGGTTCTTCTCCCAAACAAAAGTGCAAAAGTTGAAAACCCATTGGAGGAATGAGGGGTGTTTCTTATGGTCATTAAAATCAAATGAATCAGTCTATCCCAATCACGATTAGCAGAGTCCATAGTATTTCGCAATATTTGTTTGATCATCTGGTTTTATAGTTCCAATAGACTGTTTGTGGGTGATATACTGATGTCTTTACCTGTTCAATATGAAGAGCCTGGCACACTTATTGAACTAGTTGGAATGTAAAGTGGGTACCTTGATCCATTGTGATCTCTTTGGGTATCCCCACTTGTGCCATAAAGGGAATAATGGCATCACTGTTACGCTCACCTGATATCCACAGGGACGCCACCCAGCCCTGGTTGGATGATTTGCACTTTCAAACCCTCTCCCGGTCCCTTGGTAAGGCCCCTGGTTAAAGATGGGTCTGCAATATAGGAGAGCTGGATTCAATACCAGATTGTATTTGTTTTCCCACCTCCCTTGGCCTCAACTCCTTCCTCCCCCTTGGGCCTTCTCCTTACCTTAATATTGTAAAAGGTAGATTCTCCGTCCTGCTCCTCGTGGCAGGGGCGCGTAGATGTGGGGGGCGAGCAGCGACCAAGTTACTTCACTGGTGCAAGCCCCCCTGTGGGAATCCAGGCCTGCTGCGACTCCGTAGGTTTGCTGCTTTACAGTCTTTATATGCAGTTCTTATGTTCCTCTTAGTTCGAATAATAATGTCTTGCTTCTTTGCTATGGAAAGGTATTTTGGTGTTGTCATGCAGTTTGAAGATGAGCATGGCCCGGTTGGAGAAAGCGCGGTGTGCGCGATGCTGTCCGGTAAATAATGCGCTATGCGCGGTGCTGTTTCGCCTTTTATATTGCTAACCTGTGTCTTTTCTCTCCTTGCAGGTTGCGATGTTCCTCGCTGGGCACAGTAATGTTCCATGAATGATACTGACCAGGAGATGACTACCCAGGTAAGAATTGTGTGGCTTTCTTCATTCGGGAGGAAACGTGAGTAACCGCTTACTAATGCTGTCTTTCTTTCTACTCTTTTCAGGTTATGGTATTCCAGGATGCATGCGGTGCCGGATGATGGAGTTTGTACCTTCAGGTGAGTGGAACTGAAGTCAGTGATGGATTGAAGACAGGATACTGTTCCAGGTAACTTTCATAGTGTTCTTTCTCTCTCTGCAGGTCCTTGGTTTCCGGTAAACTGGCATAAAAAAACTGGACACGGTGAGTGTTACGCTGCCCACAGCAGAATAACGCAAAGCATGTTCTGCTGTTTGGGTGTGGTTTAAATAGTCTCAGGTAAAGTAGTCCAGGTAAATAGTCCCAGGCTTGCCACACCCAAAGTAGTCCAGGTAAAGTAGTCCCAGGCCTGCCACACCCAAAAGACTAGACCGCATAGCTATGTGTGTGCCTCCATGTTGGCTGAACCCCCCCCCCCCAAGTTAAATAGTCCCAAGTAAATAGTCCCATTCCAATGTTGGTCTTCATGATGGTTATGAGCCTGGCGCCAAAGGCACCAGGATTGACTCCAAGAGAGTCTTGGATGAGGTTTTAAGGCCTTTGACCTGGCCCTAACTGGAAGGCTGACTTGCCAGTGAGGGCCAGGGGCAAGGGTCATGAAAATCACACACTTGTGTAGCAGTTATGCCCCGAAACAGGAATGCCTCAGGGGATTGGGTTCTGTAGTACACAATTACTATGATATACTTATGCCCCCTACTATATGGGTCTAGTGGACCGACAATGTGCATGCTGATGCAATGAAAGGGTTCCTGACTTGAGGGTATCTTTTGAAGTGGATCCTTGGGTACATTGTCTCGGTTTTTTAGCTGGCACTCTTGGCACTGTTTGCAAAACCGGGCAATATCTCAGTAAATTCCCAGCCAATAGATCCTCTGTAGGACTTTCTGGATAGTCTTGTCTGTTCCCTGATGACCTTCTCCCACTTGATTGTATTCTGTGTCTAACCCGGTTTTCCTGTGCTTCAGGGGAACCAGTAGTTGTCTTACAGGTTCCTTGTTCTCCTCTATCACGACCCTTTAGAGGAGTCTTTTTCCTCTCTAGCAATGGGTGCCTGAGCTCTGTGAGCCCTGATCGCGTGCGGTTTCTCGGGTGTGGCAGAGCGTAGGGTCTAACACTTGGGATATCTGTCACTTGTTCATCGATCCTCCAGTCTACTGTTGTGGGACACTCGATTCTGGCATTCCAAAGATATTTCACTCTTCTTCTTTCTCTTTGTTTCTTCCTTTCCCTGATGTTTGGGGTGTCTATTTCTGTGTGAGAAAAAGGGGTATATTACCACCATCTTTCCTCTATGTCCCTACTGATCTCTTTAAAACCCGGGGCATGTGATCCCAACAGTAGGGGTTCTTGAAGAGCTGGTAAAACAGCTGCCTTTAGTCGTATATATCCCTTCCCCTAATCTTTATCTGTACTCCCTTTTAGAGGATTTGGATTTACATCTCCATGAATGTGCCTTATACCTACCCCTGATCCGTCCGGATCAGTTGGCCCAACCAGTCCATGATGCCGGCGTTGAGTACGCTTCCGGAATTGACCATGGTGCTGATGTGTTGTCCATTCATCTCTGCATCACATTCATAAGGATACTTTCCCCCTCTGGATCCTAGCATCCATTCTAGAAGCTTATCAGTTATGGCATCAATATCTGTTGGTTCCGGTTTTACCTTTCTCTCACAATTGCGGGCTATATATCCCATTCCAGATTCATAACACTGTGGTACTCTTGGAGTGGGTGTCAAGCTAAACTGGGCAGGCCTCATGATAGGATCAGCACTCTTGTACTTCCAGGGTTCTCCCTCTGGTCTTCGGCTGAAAACTAGCATATTTTGGCTCAGAATTGTTCTGAGACTGTTTGTGGGGACATGACTATTGATTCTGTTTACCTTTACTGATGTAAGCCAACCCATTCCAACCTTCTGGTAGGCATAGGTGATGTTGATGGTCTCAGTCAGACTGGGTCGGTGGTGTGCTTTAATCCAACACTGAAAGGGGAGTAGTAACGATTCCACATATTGTTCACGGATGATTTTTCTGCCATGTCAGCTTTGGAAGCCATGTTGGTTTGTAGCCATTTATCTGCCTGGTCGTTTACTCAGTAAAAAAGTTGTCTCTGAGTTTCCTGGTAACTTGATACAGTAGGTTTCTTCATTGTGTCCTATGCTTTCCACTACAGCTTTCTTTGTCATTGTACAGGGTGTCTCTCATTGGGTTAGCTGGCTGATGGGCACCCTGCATCTCACCAGTCATAAGAGGTACTATATACTGCCCCATCTTTCCTGTTGCCAAGCAGCATTGCAAGCCACCCTTTTGAAATTGATTAAAACATGGGAGGGTTCTTCTCCAGAAGTGTATTTCTGTAACACTGTATTATCAGGAACCGAGCAGGTAAAATGACAGTGAGAGACCACCCCTTATTGAAATTTATGGACAAAAGAGGGAGAGAGACACTGTTTTACTGTGATAGACCTCAGCTATACATTGCAGGAGAGATGTATGCCACTCAAGGTTGGGTAAAAGGGATAATGGGGTGTAGAGCAGAGGCACTTATAGGGTTCTTGTGGCATCAACCCTGAAAATAGAGAGTGCCTGGAAGAATGGAGACAATATGCCAGACTAACTGACCTGGGGTAAGATGAAGAAGGGCAGTATACGTAACAGAATTAAAGAATGGATAACTGTGCTTCAGAAACAAGGGCACAATAAAGATGGGGAAGAATGAAGGGTGTAAACGCTTCATGGACCTACTAGACATGAAAGTAGGCACAGCAGTATTGATGGACCAGTATTGGACGTGTGGTTCACAGGCCTTTATGCAGCTCCTGCCAAATTGGGGTGGCATCTGCTGGATAGTAGTGTTACATGCATTGGCCCTGGTAGTGCTTCAAAGTGATTTGGTGCAAATAGCAGAATACCCCTAGTAAAAAAAGACAAGAAGGGGAAAAGGTCACAATGCACAAAAAGAGACCATTATTTTACAAAAGAATCAGTGAATGCTTTAGACAATATCCCATCTGAACACAGGCTGTTTAGCAAAGCATCCATCTTCTTCATGACCATTTTCGGTCCTGGCTTAAAGATGGTAGCTAAAGAAATGGTTGCAGATAATGAGTTCAGAGTTATTGCGGGCCCTAAATGCAACAGAAAAAGGTTCAATGATTGATGTCTCTCCAGAACAGGTGTGTCCTCGACCTCCTCACTGCCATGTAGGGAGATGTCTGTGCAAAAATTGGCTGAGGTTGCTGCACATTTACTCCTGCATACGATGAGCAGAATGGGAGCTTGACTGAGGCAATACCGACCCTGCAAAATGTGCACTCAAAAATGGTCCTAGAAACCAGTAAAGTTAAAGATGTGGACTGGTTCATGGCTCTATTCTCATGTGTGCCTACCTGGCTAGGTAACACATTCAAAATATTACTGCAAGTCCTGGTATTGGTATTGAAGCGTTTTGCAATTAATACTATCACAATGTCAAAAATCTGGGGGAAAGGCTGTAGAGCCCCACATGATGACAGTAATACTGGTTAGAGATAACGTAGTGCATATACACACCCAAACAGATGAGCCACATGAAATACACTTCATTGAAAGACAATTAGGGCCCCCAGGCACTGTGTTCGAGGCCCTGATGGACTTAGAAAATTACACAGAGCACTGGGTCGATATTGAGGGAGATAGGAGTGCTGCTTTATGATGTGTGGGCGGAATAATATGTAGGCGGCAGTCTGAGGGGTGTGTTCAAAAAATGGATACTGAAAGATGGGTATCATAAAATGAGAGAATATAATTAAGGTGTGGTCAACAAATTGACCAGAGGGGGGAGTGAGGTAATGGAGATGGGAGTTGCACCAAGTGTGGCCACACCCCCAACAGTACCACCTATTCCCATCACGATTATAAACGGAAGTATAAGCTGAGAAAGGTGCAGTAGGCCATTAACCAAAATACTAAGAGCCTTGTAGTTGTCATTAAAACAGAATACATGGGGTGACAGGTAGTTGCTTTATTATATACACAGGTGGAGAATAATTAAATGAAGGCACGTACACACACAAAGCATACATAACAGACATGTAGAGTACATAGAGAGGAAGAATCACGTAGACATGAAGAATATTTGCATGCAGACATGAAGAATATTTGCATGTCGACACGAAGAGCACGTACACGTACATGTAAACACAAACAACATTAACAGGCAAGGGACAAAGGTACAATAAGGTGATGAATGGACGGAAGCAATGCCATTACTCAGACCAAACTCTGCTAAGCCTTAATTCTGAAATGCTGCAACCTCACATAAAATCACGTATAAACAAGTTTCCAGGCCTCGCAGTACTCGGATGAGCCCAGACACCAAGGTCAGTGCGCCGATGGTAGTTCTGCTTAGCAAGCTGAAACCACACCAGATAACGTTTCCCATGGCTTGCAGCATACATTTATTAAGTTAATTATTTGCAGTTGGTAGCTGTGAGAACTCACATATCCTTGAAGGTCATGTGCAGGTTGGTCCCATGCCAAGCGATCCCATAACAAATAAATATACAGCGCGCTGAGTGACTTCTAAAGAAAAGCACATGGACGTCAGAGTAGCATAAACTCCAATAGATGAAATTGAGCTCCGAACAGTGGTCCTCAACCAAGTGATCCCAACAAGACTCCCTTAGCACATCTAGACACAGAGTTGACAGCCAAGGCCACAAACAAAGCAGGCCACTTACAATAGCCCTTGGTCTGGTCAATCGTTGAGATGTATTTAGCTGGCCCCAGTTTGTTAATTAGATTGTCTATCCTTGGCATAGGATAATTGTCAAACTGGGAGATGGAATTTAGCTCACGAAGGTCAATACAAAATGTCCACGACCCATCTGGTTTGTGACCAGGACTATTGGTGAGCACCACAGACACTCCTAGGGTTAACAAATATTGGCTTCTAACATTCTCTATACTTCTGGGATAATTGTTTCCTTCTGGGCCTCAGGTATATGATAGGGCTTTAGGTTAACGACTTTCCCTTATGGGGTTCAGATGTGATGTTGCAGACCTTCCACCCTACCCGGTTTATCATTAAAGACATTGGCAAATTGATATAATAGATACCGAATGTCCTCCTGCTGTTGGGATGTTAACTCAGGAGACACCAGATTTTCCTCAAGATGTCCCTCTGTCAAGAGGGTAGCCATAGTCACTGATGTATCCTCAACAGTGTCGACTCTCCTCTGCTTCTGGAGATTTATATAATAAATTTGGATTTTCACTTTCCTATCGGGTTGCAATACTAAACAGCTATTCAGTCCTTTTTCTCAAGTATCTCATAAGGTCTGTACCATTTAGAAAGCATCTTTTGATTGGATTTAGGTAAAAGAACTAGGACTTTCTGACCGATGGAAAAGGACCTATGAACAGCTGTCTTGTTGTATTGAGCTTTTTGGTACTCCTGGGCTTGTTCTAGGTGTTTGGTAACTATTTCCCTTACTATGCTCATGCATTATTTTAACCATTGAGCGGTCTAGGAGATTGGAGGGATTGCATCTTCCCTTTCCTCCCAGGTTTCCCAGAGCATGTCCAAGAGGTCCCTTGACTCCCATCCATACAACAGACAACAGTTCAAAGGGAGAGAACCCTAGGAAAGCTTGGGGAGTTTTCTGGATGGCATAAAGGGCCCTTGGGATCATAGAGTACCAGTTTCTCCCATCAGAGTCGAGCAGTTTTTTTTGGATTTTCTTTAAGGTCTGGTTGAATCTTTCGACCAATCCATCCATCTGAGGATGGAAAAATGAAGGGGTGGTTGGAGGTACCGACGACTCAGCAGTCTTTTGACATAGGTCACATATGGCTACACAGTTTTTTACATCAGCATGCACCCCAGGCCAATAGAACTGAGAAGTGACTTGACTTTGTGTCTTGACTATCCCTAAATGTCCCGAGGTAAGATGGGTGTGTGCTAACTCCAAGACTACCCTACGATGACTACATATCACCAACTGGGTGAGATTGTGGGCATCTGAAGTCAAGTTACCCCTATACAACACCCCATGTTTAAAAAAAAAAGAATGGGCCTCCCTGTGCTCTGCCCTTGAGCTCAGACATGACCTTTAGAAATATCTCTGCTAAGATAGTCATAACTTTGGGCAAATGCAATATCTGGGATAAGTTCTGTGTCATCTAAGAGAGGAGGAGATTCTTTAGGCATAACGATTTCAGTTTTGCCAAATCCTTTTGATCCCTCTTTGTTAGCTTGATCTCATATCTCAGTGGGTAAAGAAAAGACAACCTTCTCCAATACAACTTTAGCAATCCTTTCCCCAACTTTCATCTGATATGCCGATTTTCCATGATTATGAATGAGAATTGTGATATTGCCTCGATAATCTGGGTCTATTATCCCCGTCATAACATCTATTCCATGTCTCCAAGCGAGTCTGGATTTAGAGACCAGGCGTATATATGTACATTCTGAGTGTTAACACTAAACCAGTGGGGATAAGTTCTTGTGTTCCCACTTCAATGACAACTTTCCTGCTACTGCATAAGTCAAAACCTATAGACTATGCCATGGCAACCGTAGGTTTGGAAGCTTGTGGAGTGAGTTTACAACATTTTTAGGGTCCCCAAATATGTATCAGTTGGGCCGGATCCCACCCCTGACACCATGTGTGACAAGGCACCAGAAGCAGGAGTTGGACACAGAGGTGGCATGGTTCAAAGGGAGATTTATTTATAAGAAAGGAAAACCTAACTATCCCTAACCTAATAAACACTAATCTTGGGTCAGTCTAGTCAGAATTTCCATTCAACTAATAACTCTGTACTCCGTCCAAACTGCTAATCAAGCCCTATCACTACTAACAGAAAATCACTAAATACTTTTCTGGAGGAAGACTCCTTCCTCCTGATAAACAAAAGGTTTTAACTTTCCAAAACGAAACACTTAGAATTCAAATAAGGACGTCGGGAAAATGACTCCCTTCTCCTGACTCAGTTCAAACAAGGATCTCCAAAGTTTTAGTTTATTACCCTAGAGCCCAATGTGCCAACCAGGAGCATGTCTCCCGGCTGCTGTTATAAATAGTTCCTTGGTATGATCAACAAACACTTTTCATCAGGTGTTGTAACTCCTGCCACAGTTTTCCCAATGGGTGTTGCCCTTTCCTCCTTTGCACCCTGGATAATGGTCTAAAGATCTTCTCTTTGGTTCTCTGATGATTTACAAATGATTCCCAACTTTGAACAGTACCTCTCTTGATGAGATTGGTAAGAGGGAGTTTACTTTCGACCGACACTGTAGAGTTATTTTCTTCAGTAGCTTCTTCCCCGGTACTGTGATGAGAGAGACCACCCCTGACATCGAGATTACAGTTATTTTCACCAGTGGCTTTATCTCCACCACTAGGTCAAAGGAAATCACTTTCAATGCACAGATTGCAGTTTCCTTCACCAGTAGCATTGTTTTTGCCACTGAGCCAGGGGATATTACTCACAGCCTTTCGCGCTGCTACCCCCATATTCCCACTGGTTCTCCCGTGCCTCCCTTTAACTTTCTCTGGGCTGTGGCATGTTACCAAATCCAAATGGGACTGGGGTCTGTGTTGTTGGCTGCTCTGGTTTCTCTGTTCTGTTTCTGCTGTTCCACGATGCCTCTGCAGTCCTAGTCTCTGTATGGTGTCGGCGTAGTTGTTGGACCGAACGTTCCACCTCATAGAGGCCATGCCACTGTTTCTCCTCTCGGGTCTTGTAGTTGGGTCTGCTCTTGCTAGACCCCTGCAGGACTCTCTCAGTTTGGTGCTGGCATCCTCCGTTCTGCAGTCTGCCCTCAGAGTTTGTAACTCCCGCCTGCAGTAACTCCCGCCTGCAGTCTGCTCCACTCCTGCTGCTATTCCCAGCTCAACTTCGCACTTTAAGTCCATTGTCTTTTTGTATACAATGTTACCAGTTCCTCCCGGGAGACTATCCGAGTCCTTTTTCACTTTTAAGGGATTGATCTTCATGCCTCTCCAAGGTCTCCTCATCTCAGTACTTGAGGAGTCTACCCTGCTACAATATAACATGTTGACACTATTAAGAGGGTAATAAGAGTGTGGTTGGTAGCTTGGGGTTTCAGATGGAATCGGAATCATGGAAGGGCAGCATAGAATTAATATATCCATCCCAAAGAGGGGAATCCTACCCTGGAAGGTCCTCCCACATGTTACCTCCTCCTACATGTTACTACCCATAGGAGTATTATTGGTTAGATGCCGCTCCGTCCTAGCCTTATAGGGAAGGTCTCCCTCCTGGGGAGAAGCAACGTCATTCAATGACTTGTCACAATAGTCATAAGAAAAGTGAAAGTTATAGCATGGAAAATAATATATCAGATTCAACATATACATGTATATTGTGCATACATCCCATATTGAAACCTCCATACAATAATCCCAAGAGTATCATTGAAACAAAAATGTAAGCAGCAATGTGTTTCCAAATGACCAAGTCATAATATCTTTTGTTGAAATCCATGCAAAGTATAATCATAAGTCAGAGGAGCAAGGGGAAGAAAAAGAAAGTGAAAAGAAGAAACATTCATTATTAGTGAATGTTGTCTTGATGGAGTCTAGGCTTGTGGCTTGTTTTGAAATGTACCATGTCCTTCCTATTTAGATCTGCACATCAATGTTCATAGTATATGTTTCAATCCTGTTAGTGAAAAAGTAAGGTACTCTCGTGTTTTCTGTCATTGTTGTGGATCTTACTTTTAATCACCTAAATTGGTGGTGATGCTTTTAATCACCTAAATTGTCGAACATACTGTGCTTGAAAGATTGGAATCCACAATTGTCACTGGGAGCACTTACCTAGGTGATGGTCTATAGGTTCTGCAGTGACTGCATGGGTTACTGGATTATTCTATTATTTCTGCTGTTGTTCATTGGTCCTTCCTGTTTGGTCATCAAATGAATTGGGAGACCGTGTGTTTATAGGCTACAATATTTTCCTCTTTGTTGTGTTAAATAGTGATGTGACTCATGGACCCACAATTAAAATAGTGTGCCATGTATTTGCAAGACAGTACTGAAAGCAATTATATTGGGATCTGTGATGCCTTAAAAGTCAATGCTCATTGCTGATACATGCTGACAATAACAGGAATGGGGGCATCTGATTTTATCTCAATTGGTTATTACTCTATATGTTTAATGTGGTAAGATATCACATATGGTATTGCTAAATTGGAAATCGGTTCAGGGTAAAGTAGTAGAGTGAATATTTGAATATGACAGACCTTGTGCACACCATGAATTTGGGTGAAATAACAGATGCATTAAGGGGATCTGATATAAACTTTGAATTTTGTAGCAACAGAAACAACCAATCCAATATTTGGCCCTCAAAATAAAAATAAGAGAACATGAACAACGCTATGAATGAGTTCATAGCTTATAAAATTGGTTCTAAAACCGTATAGTAGATTGAAACTATTAGCTTACCTCTCTATATTTTTCGAATGCAGTGTTCAGCATTGGTGTGCCATGTGGTTTTCCCCACGGCAGTCATTTTGAAAAAGTACTTTTATAGTAACAAGTTGACATCATACACTGCGCATGCTATGTCATACATTTCTTTTACATTGCTGCAGCTTTACATAATATTCTGAGTGCATGTACATCATTGCAAAATCATTGTTGATTGAGATAAATGTTTCCCACGTTTAATTAGCAGTGATTGACTTATGACGGAAAGTTACTCAAGATCGGCGTGCGCGAGCAGTTTCCACCTTTACGCTGTTATGATGGTATGAAGGGCAATGTCTATTCTCAATCCTCCCCATGTAAATTTATTGCGTGCATTTGATACATCAGTTATACTTGAGGCTCTCAAATGTCATATATTGTGATAAGTGCGTGAATCAGAGAAGGAGCAGTTATGCACAGATGTGTGGGTTTGCATTGACCTTAATGGTTTCCTGTACCATGCCAAATTGCATCAGTATTGGATAGTCTTACATTAAATATCCATTGTTGTGTCCTCTGTCTGTAACAGTGTCCTCACAAGTTCCCTGAACCATGTCTAATTACATCATTACTACATAGAGACATGCATTACATACTCGTGGTTGGGTCCTATGTCTGTTCTCTATGGGCAATGTTACTTCCTTGTACATATCTTTCTGTAAGTCGCATTGATGCCCTCTATTTTGTAAATCGACTGTGTGTTGTGTGGGGGAAACCTCTTGTTATCCTGTACCAGGTCAAAAGAAATACATGCTGTTATGAATCATGTATTTTAAAAGAAACCACAACCAGAATAACATAATATGTGTGATTCTACATAGGTTGGTGTTGCCAGTGTGAAGGATACCGTGATACATCACAGTCATAGAAAGACATGTATTCAACAGTCAATGTTGGTACTCATTGTGGGGTGGCAGACTCCCAGCCCACAGGGATGCTCAGAATGGGGTCTTTAACACACCAGGAAAGACCCGGTTCTGAGCCTCATCACAGTGGGAGGCCGCCATCTTCCCTCACTGGGAATAAAGGTAAGTGTTCTCTGCCTGCATCCCTTCCCCCTTCCCCCCACCCCTGGTACTAATATCAATAGAACCCCCAGAGGGGGGCATTACCGGTCTGGTAATGCCCCAGGGCTTTGCTCGGGCTTGTAATTGACTCCACGGGGCATTATCAGACCGGTAATGCCCTCCCTACTCGGCTTCTATTGCTTAATTAAGTCTATCCTGTATTCACCATTGCCATTATAAACATACTAATATATGTTCAATTTGGGGTTACGTTAGTTCAGTAATGTTTATAAAAGGCATGCATTTCATGCTCTGTTGAGTCTGTCCGATACAGATTCTACAAAACATTCTGCTTCTGTCACAGTTTAGAAAAACTTCATAAAAGGAAACAGCCTTGTAAAGGATACAGTCAGCATCCACTTTCGGGGAGCCCTTTCGCTCTGGGGTATCTTGAACGTGCAGCGAACCAGATTCTTCCGGGACACCTTGCGTGTGATGCTAAACAAGACTTCCCCCCCAAGAACGTAGCCTGTAGGAATTGAACTACAACTAACAGGCCAGGGGCTTGAGCGAAAAGGCAGGAGCAGCGACAACAGAGCTAAGGGAGCAAACAAAACAATGATTCAAAAGAGCAACTAAGGTTACCCAAAATGCAGTGACCAGCCACCCACAATTACCCTCTCTTACCTGCTTAGCCAGAGAGAAATCCCATAACCTTATGTAAGCCCAACACACCACGGCAACCAGGTGATGCAGGAAGAAAGTCCCAGTTGATAGAAGTTAGTGCAAAGATTCACCTAACCTGAACGGCACGAGGGCGCAGCTAGTGTCCAAAAGGCAATCCCAAATTCCATTCAGCAAAGCGTCCCTGAAGTGAAGGTAAGCAATCCAAGTAGTGACCAGTGGAATCAGGAGAGTGTCCGTTTAGCCACGTTGATGCGTGGAGTGATGTTTTTTGTGACAAAATGAAAAGTACCATTGAACAATCCAGAATACGTAGATAATGAAGGGAAATTAGGAAGTCCGTGAAGATAGCAGCCAGAGGGGAAAACGGAGCTTAATTGGAAGTTCAGTTTCAGTCACTGGATATTTATCCTAGGGTGTGATGGGGAAGCAAATCCGAAAGCGTCACAACAAACAGGAGCAGGAGAGAGCAATCCGGATACAAAGCCAGGAATTCGATTACCAAAGGGAAAACAGTCGAGGGAGTTGGCGCCAGAAATGGTAAGGGAGGAGACGTACGGAATAGTCCTTAAAGCATGAGCCGGGTCCAGGAGATTTCAGGAAACAGGATGACGAGAATCGGGCACTTAAACTAACTGCTTAGTTTTAGGAGCACCCGTTGCATGGACAAGCTGAGTTAAGTACGATTATCTTTCCCAAGACGTGAGATGCGTTGCCGGCGTGTCACGTGATCGCAAAAAGGGGAAATGCTGGGTAATGTAGTGCGGCGTGTCCGGCGACTTGAAAGCAGTCGCCAAAGCAGCTTCCACATGGAAACGGATGACCCTAGTCGTCAGTGTGCAGGAACGCGGGGCATGACAGCTTCCATTTGTAGTAGTCTGAGCTCTTTATTGCCTCCTCTTCTTCTGTGTATAAGTCGCTGTAATCCTGTGAATGTTACTTTCTTCTTGTCTTCTAGTTGATGTGATTTTTTCTAGTGTGCTGCAAGTGCTAGAGTCCTGGCTCCCTAGTGGATTGATGTGTTCCTGGATTCTGATCCTTAATTCTCTAATATTGATACCAATGTACACTTTCTGGCACACACAAATTACAGCATAAACCACACCTTTTGTTTTTCAGCTAATGAATTTCATAATTTTTAATTTCCTTCTTTCATCAATAATCAGTTTCATAGTATTGTCAATTTCATTCTGGCACATGGTACATGTTCCGCATTTGTAGAAATCATTTCTGTTTTTGTCTTTCCACCATACTCTTTTGGGCGACTGATGCGCTTTACAAGTGTCGATAGCATAACATACTCCTCTACTTCTAATGGTGCTCCTTTATCATACATGATGGACAAAGTTTAGTTCTCAGGTTAGGTGCTTTGCCACAGATAATATTCAGTTTCCTACCTAGAAAATATTTCAGCTCTGTATCCATTAGGAGTAAGTGCCATGGCTTTGAAAGAATCCTATATAGTTGGTTATTATCACTGCAGATCTTAGTTATCATTCTGATCTCATCTGTCTTGGTCTCTTTAGTTCTGGGTTTGGGCATTAGCAGGTCTTTTCTCTCCAACTGTCTGGCTTTATCTATGACTTTATTGAGTATGTGTCTCTTGTAACCTTGTTCCTGAAACTTGTGCTTGAGTGTTTCACATTCTTGTTGGAAGTGTTGTGTCTCACTATAGTTCCTGCATGCCATTATAAATTCTCCTGTGGGGATAGTCTCTATCATATTTCCACAGTGAAATATGGTTGCTGGAAGTGTGGAATTCACTCTTCTTCTGAAATGTTTGGGTGTGTATTTTGATATCTTTGATGTAGATCTTCAGGCCTAGAAAATAAATTTACATTATGCTTGCTGTATATGTCAATTGTATCCCAAACAGGTTTTAGCTTAGCATAGTTACACATTAAGAGAACTGTTCTTGTGTTACTTTCCAAATCATAAGGATATCATCAATATATCTGTGCCAAGATATAATTTTGTTCACAAACATGTTGTTGTATAGAGCAAATGTTTATTCAAATTGCCCCATGAAGAGATTTACAAGTTTGGGTGCATATTTTGCCCCCATTACTGAAGCATTTCCTTGATCATCTCTAGGTGAATCAAATAGGAAGCTGATGTAATGGCAAACGTATAGTCCAAGGCTTTTATTGCTAGGTCATTCCCAATTGATGTACATTGATGTACATAGAGATTTGACATCTAATGTCACAAGCACGTAGTCTGTATTCCAAGTCATTTCATCTAATATCTTGAGAATGTGTGTTAAATCGCTGACATAGGAAGGTAATTATAATTCTTTGGTTTTGATAGTGTTGAAAATCTCTCCAAATACTTATTCGGAGAGATTTTCTGTTGCCCAACTAATTCCATTATTGATGGGCCTTAACTCAGGTACTAATTCAAATGTTTTATGAATTTTGGGTAAAATGTACATGGCCAGCAAGGTTGGGTGTTATGTGAATAGAAATTATTTTTCATTGTCAGTTAGATGGTCTAGTTTGTGAAATGTGTCAATAACTTTTCTTGGCCTTCACTATTATTTCTTTAGCAGGGTTACCTGTCCATTTTTTCTTTTTTTTTATAGCATCCTGGTGTTTCCAAATGTAGTTTAACCAAGTGGATATAATCTGCCTTTTTGAAAATCATGATGTTCACGCCTTTATCTGCTTCTTTAATTACTATATTATTGTCATTGGCAAGATTACTGAGTGCTTGTACCTCTCCTTTGGTAAGGTTGTTGGTATTTTGTCTTATTTGTGTGTGATCTCTTGTCATTATATTCATGAGTATCTGATATAAAAGATGTATGGAATGTGTCTGAGGTTGTTATCTGGTGCCAGTGTAGGTATAAATCTAGATTTTGTTTTTAGTTCTGGCATGTCCAAGTTATTGGATCCAATTTGTAACCCTTCAAATAATTGTCTGTCTTTCCTCTCCTGATGGTCTTCTAAAGATAACAGATGTCCTGTAGTGGCAATATCTGTCATAGTCAGTGTGCTGATAGGTATGTCTACTTCCGGGTTTTCTACAGGAACTCGTTTATGCAGGAAAGATTTTTTGAGTTTATGTTTTTTATAAATGTGAACTATCTATTTGAATGTTGATTGGGTCACTCACAATGGATGGTAAATGAGAGCCACTCATTCAGCAAAGCAATCCTCATTGGTGTTAGGTTTCTATCTTGAACTAGATTCATTGTCTGTTCTGTCTCAGTTGCTTGTTCTGGTGGTTACCCTTGGTATGTAAATGCCTTTCCTCTGTATTGGAGTCTTCCCTATCTTATCTTTCCCCTCACTCTAAATCCTGTGTTATGATATCTGTTATTATAGGGCCTTGAAATCGTATGTTTGCTGGAAGATCTTTGATTCCTTCTCCTGTATCGTCTGATTTGTTCTAAAAAAAAAATTTTTTATTATTGCTGGGTGTGTTCTTGTCGATGTCCTGATTGTTAACTGTTCTAACTTGTGGTACAGTGTGTTTATCTGTGTAACTGTCGTCATCCAAACAGGCTGGGGATGAGGCCGGTGTACTGTGTCATGAACCTTTTCTGGTGGACTCTCCTATTTGGGCTTGAAGGTATAAACTCTGTCCTCTGTATAGTCTCCGTCATCTCAAAAACATGTATGGGATTTCCTTAACTTGACCTTGTCCTGATGTACTTTTAGGATGTCAAACATTGTTTTATAATTTCTTTGTTTAGTGGCTTCTGGGGCCGACATATCATATATTTTTTTTAACATTGATGATGTACAGGTCTAAATACGTAAGACATGGTACATTTCAACAAATACAAGTCACATACCTAGATTCCATAAAGACAACATGCAATAATGATGAGTTTTCTTCTTTTCACTTTCTTTTTCTTGCCCCTGCTCCTCGCCCTTTGCACGGATTTCAACAACTGATATTATGACTTGGACATTTGCAAATCCATTGTGCTCGTTGTATTGTTATGCTTACATTCTGTGTCAATGATACTCTTGGGATTATTGTATGGATGCATTAATATGGGATGCATGCACAATATACATGTCTATGTTTAATCTGGTGTATTATTTTCCATGCTATAACTTTCACTTTTATAATGACTGCTGGAGCCTTGAAAAGGACCTTTTCAGGTCGAAACACATGTCGGCTATAGCATCTATTTGAATAATAAACTCAGAAAAAATCTTTTGCACAAAAAGTAAAACCGTGTTCAATAGTATTCATGAGAAACAATCTCATAACAAGACGAGAAGGGATTTTTGCACGAGGAGTAAACATGGGTATATACTACAAATAACCCTTATGTTGTTGTTGCACAGGACATAGCCACACAACCTGTGGTCACACTGCAGCCCCCGAAGATACTAAAGGAATTCACTCTATAATTTGATGTACGCAGCGCAGTACCAGTTGTGCCTATATGCCCTATCTCGTATACAGACACCACACGGACGGCGGTAAGGGTTAACGGTCACCGTTAATGGCAACGGTGACCGTTAACCCTTACCGCCGTACTACGAGGTCCCTTTGCGGGTTGGAGGATTTAACACCTGCTTCTTGCAGGCGTTAAAATCCAACCCGCTAAGGGACCTCAGAGCTAATTACGGCAACCGTAATTTACGGTGCCGTAATTAGCGCCTTCCCCATCCCCATTATGCCCTATGGGGCAAAAATGGGAATGGGGAAGGGCAATGGCGGAAAGGGGATTTACCGCCCCTCCAACCTTGGAATGGGGCGGTAAATCCCCTTTCTGCCAAGGCGGTGCCGGTATTTTACCGGCATGAGCCATGGCGCTGATAGCGCCATGGCTCACCGCCTACCGTGTAATGAGGCCCCATGACTTTTATGTTGCAACGGTAGACTAACTGTTTGCATAGCTATATTTATCTGATTCATAACTAGATAAATCACTTGTTAACTAGGTCCAGTTTTGCATAGATAGAAAAACTGCTGTCCAACTGTATTTCACTTCTGTTTTTCTTTTGTCTACCAGCTCTTCACCCCAGCTAACATACTCCCCTCTAAAAACGCCTACCACCGTACACTACAACACTGCACCAACACATGGCTACCCGAAGCGAATCAGTCATCACAGCATCCTTAACTGAGCTAGAACAAATCTTGCCTCTGTAGCCCTTCCATCTACTCGCACCAAGAGTTCTGACATGTTTTAGATCTTGATCTCTCCCCTCTGGATGAACACATTCCCAAGTGTCACCGCCAAACACATAAAACCTGACTGACACTCAGGAAATAGGTACACCCAACCTGCACCCATCACCACCATAGATTCTGCACCTGCCTATCCCACTATCCACCTTCCCCCTCTCCTTATATTCAGGGCCAAGTAAAGCAAGGCCACCAAAATGGCAGATGGGCAATATATAAAGCAAATCTTATTCCTTACAATTAATCTGTAATGTGATTTTCAAGAGATTACGTTTAACAAAAAATCATAGTACTTTTAAGACTAGCACAAACAGTAAGACACTCTGAAATTGCATACTTCTAACAGATTCATTTTGTTTCACAGATTACTGGTGCACTGTGGCCTTTCAATAATTCTGTTCATCACATCAGCACAGTACAAGCAGAGATCTCCACAACAGAATCCCACCTGTTGATTGGGCTGTACGAGCTGGTCCCACTGAAGGACATTTCTGAAAAGCTTCAAGACATTGTGAGGCGTATACCTGAAGTCATCAACATAAAATTGCAAGGTATTCATTCTGTGCATGCGCTTCATTTGTACCACCTCCAAGGTGGTATTATGTTATGCGCGATTTGTAAAGGGCACCACTGCATTACCGTGCAGTGCTGATGACCATCTTGAGGAATGACTGATGTGCAGGATTATGGTTAGGATGTCATGGTAAACACTTGCAGGGTTGGTGCACCCATAACTTAGAAAAAACAAACAGCTTGTATCAGTGTACTTCAAGTACTCAGAAGGACATAGTGTAGCATCTATCTAGTGGTAGGACGTTGAATCTGAGAAAAGTGCTAGGCCCATTCGTAAACCTTACACCCCTCTATGAAGAACGGAGTCCATCCGCCCCTTCTGAGCAGGCGCACCAAAAACGGGATCACCAAGAGCAGATCTGACCTGGGGGCGGGGGGGGGCAGGAACTGCCCTTTTGCCTAGAAACCCAAGGAAAAGGTCAATTCCTGACAGATCTTCCAGCCCTTAAGACACCCTCTCCAGGGCGGGAGCAGGGAGAACAGAACATACTTGTGACAGGTTTGCTGCGCGGAACAAGAAGAAAGAGCTCTACTGAGGGAAGATGGGGGTTTAAGTAGGCTCCTCAGTGGCCACTGCAGGTATTCCCAATACTCACTGACCCTGCACGAGCTCAGCACACTTGCCAACCACGAACTGCAGTGGCTAATGATGCGTGGATCCAGAGAAAGTGATATGCACACGCCCCTCCAACTCTGTTGGCTCATGCAAGTTTGCGTGCCATGACTTGGTTCAAGCACCGGGCAAAATTGCAGCATGCATGTATTAGGAAGAGACATGGGGGTAGATTGCTGCACTTAGTTCTTGTGCTCCTTGAGGGTGGAGTCAGGCAGTGCAGCCCTAATGGTTTGGCGATGGAGAGGGGCGACTGGGGGCATCTTTTTGGCAATCTCTTATGTAGAGACAATTTTTTCTAAAGTGATGTAAATAATTATACCACTCATATTAATGGTCTTTGACATGTTATCTGGGGAAGGGGATGTTCTTGGTGATGGCAGGAGTTGAATAGAAAGTATTGTGTTTCATTAACATAGTGCTCAGGAGCTGGACCTCACCCAAGATGGCGGCACCTAGAAGGGAGTGGTGTGAGGAGCGTGCACCCAGAAGTCTCAGAGGCCCTAACCGCTTTTCAGCAAGGCAGTTTGGCCAGAGCAGCAGCACCATATTGTGCTGCTTTACCAGAATCTTGTGAGTCCTAACCTATCTGTAGAGTGGGAGCAGAATTCCCTCAGTATCCTGAGCATTGCCGTGTTCATGTGTCCTGCTCCTTAGGCAGCCTCTTCAGTAGCTCAGCTCACAGCGAGGGACCTCTTCCCAGGAGTAGTTCTAGTTGGAGTACATGTGCACACACATGCTTGTGAAACGCTGCCATTGACAGATAGTGACCCTGCTCAGACATCAAAGGAGGCAAGGGTATTGTCCCCAATAAAGCGTACATAAAGCTTTGGAAGAAATGTATGTGCTTTATTTTATTTTATTCAGAAGAATAAAGCATGGACCTTATCAAAATGCTTTATGGAGTACTGTGGAATCATTTATCGCTCTCTTTGTGGACGAGAGCCACATTGTCACATGCACGCTTGCTAAAGAAATCCCAGCCATTGCTGACAGCAGCTAGAGCACAGAAAAACATGTATATTGAAGTGGGGGTGCTGTGCTGTTTATGATTAAAAGAAGAAGAAGTTAAAAAAAATACTGTGATAGGGGGCACAACAATGTAAAAAGTACTTCAGAGGATAAGTTAATTAGTTTGTAGATTGTTTTCAAGCAGATTTTTCTGGTTATTTCAGGTGCACCAGGGTAAATCTCGAGGCCAACCGAGATTCCAAAAATAAATACACAAACAAATGCTAAGTATTGCTACTTGACAACCCTATGGGGCACTCCTAACGGGATATACCATCCCAAAGGTAAAATTACGGAAAACAACTGTACCAGGTCGACCCAACACAGGCGGTCGCCCGGTAGACAATCTCTCCCTGGTATTCCCTATGTTTTGCAATTCTTCATATACACTTAAATGAACACTTAAATAACAGCAACTCGTCATTGAAGCTGTTTTTGTACTCAAATTTTATAAATAAACAAAACATTTTTTTGAGAGAACATAGAATACAAAGCATACCAAATACAATGTATACTTTCTTCAGAAAAACAACAATAAAGTTTCTCCTTCAACAAGGTGAGTGAGTACTCTTCAGTTTAAGCAAACAACAGGTATTCCATGTTGGGGACAATATGCAAAACCATTAACACATGGCACATGATATACACAACTTTTTCATACATATGTATATATGCACATTTCTTCAATTTGAACCCATAAATCAGCAGTTCATAATTGTCCAAAATACACTTCTTTTGTAATGGTATCTAGTGCTGATGCGTTTCGGATTAATCATAATCCATCTTCAGGGCTAGAAGTGTTAAGTTCCATAACTCAATTAGATTATAAATTTTCTGTTTCCATCCTAAAGAGAGGGAGATATCCTCATTACAATGGTGTTACTTAAACAGTGAGTCACTAAAGCTTTTTCTATAACATTTGCAGCACTAACCACATGTTGTGTCCTCATGTTAAACACAGGAGGGTACTCCTACCCAATGGAAGACATACGTCTACTTGTCGGGCAATGTGCAGATCGAGCAGACCTCGTTTTGTGGGTCCTAATGCTGAGAGAAAAGGAGCGGGCAGAGATTAGGAAAAATCCTCACCAGTCTGACTTGCATGTTGTCCTACTGTCTTATCTACTTAAAGTTATGCCATATAGAAATGGAAACGCCAATTCCACAAAGTCACACATCTGTAACTGGTAATTATCTGTAACATGTAATTGTAACCCGTAATTTATGCTCCAAGTTGTACATCTTCTTACTTTCTGCGCCCTTATACCCCAGGGTCCGGTGCGCATAATAAATGCTAAACAAACAAACAAACAAACACATAGAGCTATGCGGACCTCCGTGTTCCCTTTAACCGCGTCAAAATGCGCATCATTAACATAGTCAATTCCCAGATACATGCCATATCCGTGAGAGCAGGCTCTCCTACTCGTGTTTACTTATAGCCTGCGTGCAGAGGCTGTGCCGGGAAGTTCGGCTGTCAGCGCTGCTGCGGAGACAACAGAACCCTTCATCCAGCTGCTTACCTCTGCAATGACCTTGGAGTCTTTCGATGCCCACCTACAGGACGAGCCCCTCGGCTCTCAGTTGTATATATGGTTTCCATGGAGGCGATGCATGCGCACGCTCGCCTCGCCTCCATGGACGCCATATTGAGTGAGGACTAGTCCGTGTGCTCACATTAACGCATCGAAGACCACGCTGAGCCAGGACACCCTAGCATTATGTTCCTTCGTATACATCTTTAAAAGAGCACAGCTTAATACGGGTGATGATATCTCTATGACTTTTTTGGGCCAAAATTGCTCCTCTCACCAACATTTAGGTTAGGTACCTTTCCTGACATAGTTAATTAAAACAGACACTTCTACCAAAGGCAGACACAACGGGGTGTGTACTGTTGTGCGAAGGAAATGGCTCTTAACAAACAACTAAATACCAGGATAGAAGGAGCCAAGGGTCAACATAAACGAAAATAATTCCAGAAGCCTGGAATAGGGCAAGAGGATGTCTGCCTCTTGGTACAGGCTACGGAAATCCTTGTTCTTCCAGGGGCACACTCTCCTTATTATGAGATGTTCTAATGCCGCAGAAATATGCAGTATCGTGGCTAAATATGATGGAATGAGTAAACACACTGCCTTTGAAGCAAGCTTAAAAGCATACAGGCCTCAAAGGGAAGACCAGAATTGGAGTAAAGTGATCAGACTTTCTGCGTCCAAAAAACAAGTTTAGCTGATGTCTTAGCAGTTGTAAAAGGTCTAAAGGCAGACTGTGTGCCAGTAACTGAGAAGAGTATTAACAAAAACTCAAGAATAGGCTGAATATCACCAGAACAAGACTGATTGTGCTTACACAGATAAGGAGGTTCAAAGGTGAGACCCAGGGATGGATATGGCTCTGTGAAAGGTGACGAGGCAAAAGAAGTGATATGTGCATGGAATAGCCTGAAAGGTATATGCCAGTCTCTGGGGGGTTCTTCCCCTCAAGGTAGAGGTCAACATGTGTTCATCAAAGTTCTACAAGGATCTGTAGAAAGATTCAAGTCCCATAACATGGGTTGGCTCTCTACTCCTGAGAGCTCCTGACTGTGAAGCACAGTGCAGATGAGTGCCAGGCGTCTGTCACTTTCTGCCCCTTCAGTCATGGTGTATTTTCAGACCTCACAACATTGTCATAATAGCCTTCCAAAAAGCCACAATCTCGCTGTATATGTCCCCTGCAATTGGTGCTTCTTCTCATCCTCAGGAACACCAGATGGTTGTATACATGCTAGGGAATCTCCGGGTGAGAAGTTGCTGGATAAAGACTGCTCAGCATTTACTATCGTTGGTGGCAACATATCTGGTTTGCATTCTATCGGGTAGATTCACTCCTGGTTATCAGATCACCATCTCTTCCTCCCCCAGATTAGCATTGATTATTTGTTATTATTAATGGATTTGCTGCCTCCACCAGATTCGGTTATCTTTTGAATACTGGCTGCCGTTAACTCTCAGGATTTTGTCCAGGGGCACAATGGCTGGAGCCTCAGTAGCTCTTGGACCTATGCTAGATATGCCCTCAATAGACTCCTTGATCTTCTGATGCTGCTCATCCTACTGATTCCACCTACCACTGCCCATTACCTCTAATATTCTCTGGCTCTTTTGTCCTGTTGAAACGTAAGACCTATACGCTGACTTAGTTCCTATCCGAGTTCTCTCCTCCTCATCTTTCTCACCCTATAATTCACTCCTTCTTTCTTCCTCCTTTCATGTGATTCCATTTGAGCTCCTCCTTCTTCTATGTCTACCTTCCTACCTCCATTTTGCAAATGTTCATCTGTTTGACCTCCTTTTCCACCCCTCTCCTCTCCAGATGTTCTCTTCTTGTTCAACCTCTGGTCTTTCCTTGCTCCCTCGGCCACTTTGCCCTCATCCTCCTGTATCCTTACATCCTTATACATCCCTCTTGTCTCCTTCCACCATCTCGTTCCCTCCTCATTGTTACTGTCTTTTTACAACATTCCTCACCCTCCACTGGTTATATCCCCTTTTTTATACTTTTGCCCAGTCTGTAATTGGGGACTTAAATGGGTAATCAGCATGCCCTGGGCAGGGGAATGGAGAGGACCGCTGGTTATTAATTATCAGATCTAACTCCTATTTGCCCATGTGTACGTGTTTGTGTATTTGGGCAGGCAGCATCTCCATGGACCAAGGGTACCGTATGGCAGTCTGCCATCACGTGGTCAGGCGGTCCTGTCATGATGGCTGCTCGTCTCCTGCATGACACTGCTGGTTTCTGACTGTGGGAAGTTTTACTGCCTGTGTGACTCCCACCCATGATTCCTTGATCATGTGCCTCAGCTGTGTACCCATGCTAGTGAGCATCGCAATCTGTTTAACAAACTGCGTTACTGCTGTCTCAAATTATGAAGTCTTATGTTTGGGACCAAACTGCAACTTGCAGGATCCTGCAGACAGGGAATCCCAGGAGTTCAAAGCATTTCTCTATTTCTCTAAGCATCACTATTTACTGCTTTCTATGTACTTAGGGAGAGGAAAGGCGTCCTGGTGAACCCCTGTGCATATACCACCTCTGGGTTGACATCCCTTACAAGGTGGTCTTCCCCAGCCCTCAGTGTCTACTGAGCTCCATTCCGTCACATACTTTGTGTAATAATGTCCTGTATGTGCCGTGTTGCATTCACACTTAGAACAATTCCCACATTAGTAAGAGAAAACATTCTTTCAGCATTCAAAAGATAAATCCACAATTTCTATTTGTTATCACACCCATTTCAATCAAAAGCACATGTGCTGCAATAGCCTCATCTTAAGGCTTCATGCAGTGCTCTCTAAATACCGTTAGTTACTTGGGCATGCAAAGTAACCACTTGTGGTGTTTCACATGTGATCCTGTGCTTGATCTTTTCATGTCTATGTGTGACATTTAAAGAAACCTATTTGGTACTTGGGAACCAGGTTTGCACAGTTGATTCAGTTCTGCCTATTTTACTCCTGGAATCCCTTGATCAGTATATTTCTGATCTCTGGTGACTTCCTGAAATAGCCCTCACAGCCCTTCAGTAATTGTCTCTGTTTCCTTTTTCTCATCTGCTTCATGTGTACTTTATTTTGCTTTTTCCACAGGATTGTAATTTCTTCTTTTTGGTTTTACCTATTGATTTGTTCTTCCAAACTTTGTATTTCTTGTACAATCGTTCCTCTGTCTGACTTGACATATTTGAGCAAGATTGTTCAAAGTGAATGAGCCTGTATTGTTGACATTTCACCATTCATCCAGCATCATTCGACCCTGTTCCTTGAAGGACAGTATGGTCATAATTCTTACGCTCCTTAGAATTCTCAGTACATCACTGATATTTTGTAGAGATGTTACCTGCCACCATTTACTCAGTTCTCATTTTCCAACAATCTCAGTATCTGGTTTGCAGGTTTGCTTTTGGATTTTGGTTTTTCTTTTTGTTCCCAGGTCTTTCTTTTTGTCACAGTGAGGCTTCCATCAAAAGATCTAGAGGCCGCTGCTCACTTCTTTACAACCTATGTGACCATGAAAGCTCCAGAGTATTAATTGCAAAGTTTTGTGGGAATTGCAACCTTCTGATGTCTGTAGTTGTTTGGAATTACAACCTTCTGATGTCTGTAGTCGTTTGGACTGTCAGTTGCAGCTCCGTTGACAGAACTAATTATTAGTTCAGTTCATATGAGCTGAAATCGCATTTTGTTGTTTAAATATTCAGTGCATGGTGCAATGTTCACTGGAACTACAGTGGGAGTCAACCTTCTACCATCTATAACATGAAGAATTATATCCGTTCATTTAATGTGAAAAACATGTTTATCTTAGGCCAAATAATTCGATCAAAAGGAATTCACAAAATATTTGTCAGAACATAAACTTTCCATAACATTTGTTGTAACATATAATCTGCATAATTCCCAAGTATCCCACTCTACGTTTGTGTCACAGAATCCACTGGGCCATGGATGAGTGCAAGGATATAAATGAAACAGAAGCACAAGCTTGCTTATGGTTATTGGTGTGATTGGGTGGAACTACTGTTTCCCTGTTCCTCTTTCACATGTTCAATGCTCTGTTCTGTTCTAGGACAAGTGATTTGTTTTCTAAAGAGGACTGTGCTCTACCAGTGATCCAGCCCTTCTGGATGAAGCATATCAGCATGCACTTGGTTGAAGACTAGTGGCAGGAACAAGTCATTTAATGCATTTCACGTGTTGACAATATTGTCTGAAAGACAATATAACCACTCTCTACGACAAATAGTAACAAGAACTTTGGCCGTGTTATTGTTTAGGCATTGTGACAGGGTCAGGGTCATCACCAAGTCAGGGAGGGGACCAGGGAAACTTCCTGACCTAGGTTTGGCTGCCTACCAGGATGCATGCTCGAGCCACTTCTAGCCCGGAGGTGAAGTGAGGGAGTTGGAGTTCAGAACTGAAAGTGCCAGAATTTTCTTGGGAAATCCCGGACTGGAACCAGAGGGATGGAAAAGAGACCAGGCATGGAATGGTGGGGCAACAGAAAACCAACTGATGGTGACAAGTGAGAAAAAGTGAGCAAGGGATACACAGAAATCCTCCCCAATCCCAGCTGGGAACAAAACACATAAGCACCTGAAGCAAACCACAAGGGCAACAAGCAGTCTGAGCACATGGCTGCTATTCCACAAATGGAGATTGAAAAGGGGTGTAGCTAAAAGCTTTTTAAATATTTCCAGAGGAAGTCCCAACCTCCGTAGGGATAGTTTAGTGAGAGACTGGCAGGGCAGGCATGTGACAAGGGAGACCAGTGGGAACAGGGAGGAGTGTTGGGAGGTGTAGAGGAGCAGCTGCATGCCTCTGCAGGAAACATTGCCCCCCTTCCTCCCATATGTTGGAGACCTGAGATCATGCCCTGTTTGACACCAGCAGTTGTGCCAATAATGCAAAGTGTGTTCGAGAGATGATACCCATTGAGACAACCCTACCCAATGTATCCCAGAAGTGATGACAACCTAAGGGTGGAACTCCCTGAAGGAATATGAGAAAGAGCAAAGAAAAGAAGTTAGTGATGTCACAAAAGAGTATATACAACGTTCCGAGCTACTGGTTGAAGATGATGTATAGATCGTGAAGCGACTAATGACGAAGTAAAGAGTCAAGAGAACTTTTAAATACAAGAAAAGTAGATTGCACATGAACAAAGTGCTGCAGAAAATCAACTGTTCAATAATTGTACAGATGCTGAAACGCAAGGTAGACTAAGTCATCATAGAAGCTAGCTATGCGTAGTGAATAGGGCGAAGGCGAAGCCGCCATTGTATAGAAACTGGACATCGGTATCATGAATTTAGTAAGCCAAGACTCATGAAGCAGGAAGGGAAAACTGTGTTGCAGCCAGAATAAGCAGAATCGTGTAGCTGCATGACATGGTTGTCTGATCTGGAGTCAAGACTGAAGCAGCCAAGGTCAGCTATCTATTCTGGAAAGGAGCGAACGTGCAAAGAATGAATCATCCCTTGTTAAGGTGCAATCAAGGAACACCAAGACTGCCAATTTTAATTCAGTTAGAGCATTTAAAACCTCCAAAATGGACCAAATTGTGGTCTCCTGTCACGTGGGCCAAGGATGAAAATAGAGTTTTGAACTTGGAGTCCCAGAACACGATAGCGAGTGCTCTCACTCCACTGTATACTAAAGACAAGGATACTTTGCAAGGCCAAGTTCAAAGACAATCTTCATGGTAGAAGGCATGGACGATGAGAGATGCTGGGCTAATTGGGTGGGGAGGTAGTGTCATGTCCCATCTCCTTGCACCTGCGTCTGGGCTTACGTGCTGCTAAGTGAATCGAATGTTCCAGACCTGACACAAGCGTGCCAACCAATTGTAGTAGTCCATATAATGAAGGACCTTATAGTTTGAAAACCAATAAGAAACTGTGTATTTAATGTTTCTGAAGATGATATGTTTTAGAGGTAGGCATATGTTGTCCACCTGATAGTGGGCGGCCAATCACAATCCTAGTACCTATAGAAAGAATGCTTGGATGTTCCCCATAAGCCAATCCCGAACCTTGGTAGGTTTTTCATTATTGCCACGTAGTATGACGTCATCTCTGTCATAGTTTTGGATATATAAACTATGTTTTGTGTAAAGATCGCTCATAGAACCTGACTGACTGTCCGTTGATGTTCGTCGTAACTCCCTGTTTTAGATAATTGTAAATAAAACAGTACTTTGCCATCTTCCTGAGTTGGTTCGGTTATTTGGATTTGGAGTTATTCTGTGTGATCCCATCCATTACATATGCACGTTTCTAAAGGGTCCTAGGCTCAAAGGGGGTATGCTAAGTTATAAAAGCCCAGCCAGAGAAGATTGAAAGATGTTCAGCTGAGGTCATGTGGAGCGGCGGTGAATCAGCAGCAAGCACAGAGGGTGGAGTGCAATGCTTAGAAGAGGAGACTGTGGCAGTGTTCTGAAAGATGTAGGTAAGGTATTGTGTGTTGGAGAGGGTGGTAACAGTTGAGGGTAGTGTGCTGAGGGAGTTTGAAAGGTGAAAGAAATAGAGAGAGAGAGAGAGAAAAGTGTAGGGGGATTTGAAGAGGGTCTTGGAGTGAATTAAAGCAATAGAGTATTTGGTAGGAGAGTGGTGAGAGAGTGCAAGGCAGCAGTCGGAGTAGTCGTGTAGGCAGAGTGAAGCAGGAGGAAGGTCATTGGGAGAAGTAGGCAGAGAGAGTGAAATAGAATCAGGATACAGAGGGTTTTGAGACTAGAGAGATGGAGAAAGGAGAAGTAGAGGGGCATAGAGAGAGAAGAGAAGAGATCGGGGAGAGGAGAGAAGGCAGGGAGAGAAGACGGGAGAGTAGTGCAGGATCCAGAAAGGGGGAGAGTAGGAAGATCCCAGAAGAAGGAGACAGAACTTGATATAGAGGGAGAAATAGAGGCAGAAAGAGAGTGACAGAGAGAGAGGGGGTGAGAGAGAGGGAGAGACAGACAGAGAGAGATCGAAGGGGAGAGACTGGAAGAGTAACTCTGACGGCATTGGGTAGTAAAAACAGACCAGAAGTATCTCTTAGAAAACCCAGCGGGAGATAGATAAAAAATGCCATGGCCTTTTGGTTACCCTCCCAAAATAGAGAAGACTTAGGGCCTCATTATGAGTGCGGCGGTAGCCGTGCCGGTAAATACCGGCACAGCTGCCGCCAGAGTCATGTTTTTTCCGGTGCCCGGCATTGGGGACCTACCAGGGCATTACAGCCCCGGCGGTCCCAGTAATTCCATATTGCCGGGCGCTGGAGAAAATTACTCCCCATTCCCATTCGTGTCCCATTGAACTCAATGGGGAAGACGGATGCACCGGCACCGTTGATGAATGATGCCGGTGCATCCGTCAAGGTCTGTGATCGGGTGTCGTTCGAAGGCACCCACCCGCAAACCTCGTAGTTTGCCGGTCCGGTATCGGTGCCGGTAGCTTACCGGCACCACTGTTACCAGACCGGCAAAGTTGGAATGAAGCCCTTAGACTGTGGGGATTACCTTGTGTTAGAATACATCAGGGACATTCTGGTGGTGAAGGACACCTGGGCTATGATGGAGGGAGCCCATGGGGAGGTTGAGAGAGCCATTGGGACCCCCTTGTTTTAACTGGCCTTACCATCTCAAACTATTTTGTTTAAAATACTGATAAAACACATTCTGTGGCAGTATATTGCTTTTATTTGTGTGTTTTGCACTTGTGTTGGTAATGGTGGGTGTGTATGTGTGAATGGGCATGCATCATCTGTAAATGCACACACTATTTGTCTTTGTCTGTTACGCACAACTACCACAAAAAAAGGGCAAGCTATAGAGTGCACTCATTACAGATTAGCAACCAAGTGCTTGAGTTCAATGTTTTCAGATTTTTGGCAAAAAGCATAAAAAGAAACACATTTATATGTATATTTGTGAACATCTTGTTATTGTTATTGTTATTTTGCATTTATATAGCGCCTTATATACCATTGGTATGGTCTGAAGGCGCTGGTAGGTTGAACGCCCTTGGGAACCGAAGTTCGGGTCAGTAGAGAGGGTGAAGAGAGTCAAAAGGTGCGTGTGCGCACAAGGTATGTGTGCAGCTGGTGCGGAGTTAATGTGGTAGCTGCTTCTTAGCGGTAGGTGTGGTGGTTGAGAGGTCAGGAGAATGTGTTCGCTCTGGCAGAATTTATCCAGCTCGAGTGTGGCTGCGTTAGGCCTGAGGAGAAACGCCTGGCTGGGGGTGTTAAACCAGCGGTGGTTACTTAGAGTGATGGGGAGTGAGCGGGAGATGTTGATATGAGAACAGTTATACCGAATGGTGTCATAGTATCCCTGTGTTCTATTTGAGTGGTGGTGTAAAGAGGAGAGTAGGCGTGGGGTGTGGTATGATATATGTTCTTTCAAATGTTCCCGCATACCAATGCATATTATGTACGTCACGCAATTTATGCGATCAGGTACACACTCGCGCATTCATAGTTCGTCTTGCGTGCTCTAGTCTATCCCTCATTTTCAGTGTGCTTCATGCATGCTCTCATGTATTCCATATGCATGCACTCCCGTCCTCCCCGCGCATGCACTCCAGTCTGCCTATGCGCTCATCCGGTCTGCAAGCTCATCCGGTCTGCTCTACACAGGCATCGGCTCCATGCAGGCATCGGCTCTACACAGGCATCCGCTCTACACAGGCATCCGCACCACACAGCTATCCGCTCCACACAGCTATCCGCTCCACACCACATGTTCTCGTCCGCTCTACATACATTCGTCCGCTACATACAGTCGTCCGCTCCATACACTCGTTCGCATCCACACCCGTCCACACCCTCGTTCAATCCGCATGCTCATCGGATCCACACACTCATCTGGTCTATCCACTTATCGGCACAACATACTACTCGTCTGCTTGATATATTACTCGACCGCTCTACGTATTTGTCGGTTTCTTACATTCGTCCGCTCCCCTCATTCATCCGTTCTATGAATTCATCCGCTCTACGTACTGATCCGCTCCATGTATTCGTCCGCTCCACTTACTCGTCCGTTCCTCCCATTCGTCCGTTCCACCCATTCGTCCGTTCCACACACAGACACATACACATCTGTTCTGCAAATTTATCCGTTCTACGTATTGACCCGCTCCACACACTTATCGGCACCATATTCACTCACTCCAGATATTTATCGGCACCACAGACTCCTCCATTCCATACACTCATTTGCTCCACCTTCTCATCTGTTCCACACATTTGTCCGCTCTACATACTCGTCCGTTCTATGTACACCGCTCTCCTCATCGTGCTCGTCCGATCCATTCATTCATCCGTTCTACGTATTCGTCGGCTCTGTTCTACGTGTTCGTCTGTTCCACACACTTTTCTGCTCTGCGTACTCGTACGCTCTGCTCCCCACACTCAGCCATTCCCCACACTCAGCCATTCCCCACACTCAGCCATTCCCCACACTCAGCCATTCCCCACACTCAGCCATTCCCCACACTCAGCCATTCCCCACAAATGCTAGCTTTGCTTGGAGTGTATGATTAGGAAAAGGAACACTTACTTGGACTGCTTAGTTTCGACAAATTGGTTGACTGGTATTTTTCGTTAGCTTTCATGGGTAAAGCTCAATGTTTACTTGGCTTCTGTCTCTTTTTCGCTGTTGCCATCTGAATTTTATGCGTCCTATAATGATTTAAAGAGATATTGTTGTACATTGCATGCTAGTCCATTGCTTACTAAATAATTGCTTTGCTAGTAGTATCCCTTACCTTGTTTGATGCAACTTTGGTTTCCCTCCTCGGGCGGAGTAAAGGTTCCGGTGTGTTAGCCGCGAGCGTTTGTTTGTTTGTTTCTATAGTGCCATTGTTATTTGCGCTGTTATGTTAGTGCTACACGTGATCACGTTTCGAGAGAGCGTCAAGCGCCATCTTGGATGGGGGCAAATTTCGTTATCTTTGAACGAAAAGCATTTAAGCATGAATATAAATTTCTGGTTTGCGCAAAGAGTGTATAAGTGGAGGCGGCAATAATTATTTAAGGACTGAGATTAAGTTTAGGGCTATAAAATATGATTTTATGTTTATATTATATCGCCATTATGTTATTTGTTAATCGTGGAGATTTAAGTATTCCTGACTGATAATTTCCTTTATTGTTTTTCTTTTTATTGTTATTAGTGATGTCTTTGATCGGACTAGCAAATTTAAGTGTACCATTATTGGCAGTTAATCACTGATTATTTGGCTTGTTTTGACTGCAACCTATATTTTTTAATGGCAGCATTCTTATTTAAGCAAAGGTTAGAGGAAGTGGATCATCTCTGTCTGAATTTAAGCCAGAATGGCAGCAGTCCATAAGGCAAATCCACTTGGCTTCTTGTTGTCGTAACGTTTGTTCCAATTACCGCCTCTTGGCGGTTTGTTAACTTTTTGTATCCCCAAGTAGCGTATGGCATTGATATTTTCTATCGGATGTGAAGTAAAAAAGTGAAGTGCCAAAGGTGATGACATATCTTGATTTTTTTAGATCGCGAATATGTTCTGCTATTCTGGTTTTCAGTTTTCGAATAGTGCTGCCTATATATAGTTTTTGACAGGAACACATCCCATAGAGTGTAAAGTTTGTGTTGCAGTTAGTGTCTCTAATCAGAAAATCTCTGCCATTGGCCATTCTTAATGTTTTTTTGCCATCCTCAGAAAATGGGCAAACATTGCATGTCCCACATTTATAGTTGCCTTGTACTCGTATCATTCCATAGTTGTGAAAGTCCTTGTTTCCTGGTTCTGTGTTGAAAATGCGAGGGGCAAAGTATATCCTTAAAATGTTTGGCTTTCCTGATCTGAATGTTATGTTTGGTGTGTCGGTTAAATGAGCTATAAAGTTTTAATCTGCTTTCAGTATATTCCAATGTTGAGTCAAAATCCTTGTTAGTTTTTGTGCTTCACAGTTAAAGGTGGTAATGAATCTTGGAGCGGGTGCCTCCTGATTGTGAGAAATGGTCTTATTTTGAAGAAGTTCTTGTCTAGTTCTATAGTTTATTTTTAGTCAAGCTTTTTTCAGCACTTTTTATATCCTCTGATCTTGAATTCCTTTTCTGCCCGACACATGCTTGTCAAACTGCTTCTTGTGTACAGTTTCTCTTAATGCAAGTCATAAAATAAGCAGTGTTGCATAGCAATTTGCTGTGCAATTCTGAAGGTTTGCTAAGCAAATGCACACTTGTGTAGCAAAGTTGGCTATTTAAGTTGCCCTCTTCAATGAAAGCACAGCTCACCCTGCATTCCTCTCTTGCCCTATGTGCTCTCTTTGCCCTCTTTTCTCTGTTCACTTCAAGAGTTAATGGAGCGGAAAGTGCAGCAGTAATCATCTCATCCACTCTTAAGTGCCAAAGGCATGTGTAGGATTGCTAGGCAAGAATTTCTTTTTCAAATAATTGCAAACCTCAAGTAATCGGGTTGATACTTTTAGTAGGCATTCTGTACCAGCATGTGTCAACTTTATATCTATTAAAATGACAGTCATGCAATTCCATTCCTAAAATTTAAGTTGTTACATAATGCATAATTACAGTATTGATACTGTAAAACACTGAATCATCTTCTTGCTTTCCAGTAAAGTTTAGCTAAGTATCTGAATTGCATAGGGACAACTATATTTCATTTTGGTTGGTAAGATAAATCATGTTGACTAGTAAACTTTTGAGAATGTACATGATCACATTATCAAATGATCAAATGCTTTTGATGGCAAAAATAGTTCTGTAACCTGCAGGTTACATACATCTTGCAACTGGTGCTCAACTCATGACCGAACCCTACTCACATTCTATATTATCACCCTGTTGCTTTATACCAGGTACCCTGAAAGTGAGATGACCACAAACTACAATATTCCCTCTAGTTTGGCCAGTTCTCTGCCTGCTAAACAACCCACTCTTCTTAGACTTTTTTCCTCTTACATAATGAATACATAAAGCAAACTAAATGCTTATGCAAAGTAGTGATCAATAGTTCCATCCAGTCTGTACATCTACAGATCTACTTCAATACCAAACTCTGTAGTTAGCCTCTAGAGCTCGCTTTGCTTTATGAGTATTATATATTGACAACTGCAGGAGACAGCTAGCCAACCTGTTTTCAGTGCCTTTTTTATCATATCTATTTATTTGTGTCCATTCATGCAGCTACCCTTTTACATTTTACAGACACTCATCTATGGCTCGCAAAGTCTTTTCACCCACTCGCACAGTTGAGCACATTTTATGAAGGGCGAGTAGCATTTACAAGAGATGTTTGACATTTTTATTTAACATTTACTTTGTTTGCAAAAAATGTCAAATACAAGTTTCACTGTGCATGGCTGGCCTCTGGGTTGCAGCAGTGTGCCAAATGAAGCCCGTTTGTAGTGACATGCACCATTTTGCAGAAATCACATTTTAAATGTGTTGTCTTCTGTTGTTATGGGTCGAGCGCATTTCTCTTAGGTTGAATAGGTAAACTAAGTTACCCAACCTGCAGGTCTAGCTGAAGTTTAATGAATTTGCAAGGGCCGACTCCTCTCAGTAATGTCCAATTTCAGCAGTACGCAAAACTGCTGTATTGTTGGTAATTTCATGTTTTTGGTACAAATAACATATGGTGACATCAACAATATTTGTACAAAACTGCTAATCAAATGGGTCGGTTTGCTAATCAAAAATAATTTAATTAGCAAACTCTGCTAATCAATTTTTGAAAACTCATTTATGCCTTGTAATGCAAAGGTATTCACCAAATGGTATATTAATGATGTGCAGAGGATGGTTGCCGTTAGCATGAAGGATGCGGTTACCCGCTGTGGGTTTTACATGTAGTGTTGATTGGATAGTATTATTTTCAATGTAGAGTTCTAGGTCCAAGAATTAAATTTTATTTGTGCTCTGTTGCATTGTTAATTTTAGATTATAATTATTGGTGTTGAGACGATGATATTCAAGTTGATTTTTGGTGCCATTCCAGATTACCAAATATCGTCAATGAAGCGTCCCCAGTATACAATGCAATTTTGGTCTCTGAACAATGAGCGCTTCCATGCATGGTATAGTTCAAAGTGGCCCATGTAGATATTCACATATGTTGCCTTTATTGTCTGTATAGCTTGTTGTCAAATTGAAAAATATTAATATTAAGTGTGAAGTTTAGCATTTCCAGTATCGTGAGATTCTGCTGATAATACGAAATGGATCTGGTTTTCAAAAATGTATGAATAATTTCTAGTCCTTTGTTGTGGAGAATACTTATATATAGTGAGGTGACATCAAAGGTGACCAGATGAAAGTTAGGTTCCAATTGTTTGGAGTCTTGTATAAATGATGCCATGCTTTTGGCTAATTGCTTTAAGTGTTTGTCTGTGAATTCAGAGATTGGTTCAGTCACTGAGCCCATTTCATTGATTATAGGTCTTGTAGGTGGCAGCTGTTTAAAGGGTTTGTGTATGTTATGAATTAAGTATATTGTGGCCAATACTGGGTGTGATTTGTTCATGAAGGCTTTTTCATCCTCTGTCAATAGTCCTAATTCCAACCAATGATTGTTAAGAGTGTTCCATTCTTTTTGTATTTCTGGTAATGGATTGACATTGAGTTTTTCATAACATTTGTCATCCGATAGGTGAATTGATGCAATTTTTTTTTTGTTTTAGTCTTGAGTATCAATTAGTACAATTTTGCCCCCTTTGTCTGCTTGTTCGACTACGATTTCTTCATTGTTTCTCTGATGGCTTGTGCTTCTTTGGAGGATAGATTGTAATACATTTTTGATGGATTAGTTCCTTTAAAGTATAGTTTCCGTAAGTAATTTGATAGTTGCTGGAAAATATCAATAGCATTGTCTGATGGAAAGCAAGGATTAAATTTGGATTTTGGTTTTGGAGACGTTTCTGGTGTTAGATCTAAGGAAATTATCATATCCATAGCAATTGATGTAACTGTATGTGGATCATTGGTTTCCTGTATATTTAATAGGATAGAGGATGGCTGGTGGCCTGTGTCCAGATTATACGGTTGCCTGTTGATATGGCCTAATCCACAGAAAGCTAAACTGAAATTGCGCTGGGAATCAGATTTGGGAACTACTATTGAGGAACTGGAGTGGGAAGGGATAATCACTTTTCCCAGAAACCTCCCAAAATGCTTACTTCAAACTAATCCAAATGAACGTGCTCCATCGCACATATACGACACCCAGTAGAGTGGCCACATTCAATAAAGGTAACCACGCAACCTGTCCTTGGTGCCACCAAGATGGCGCAGACCTGATCCACATCTTCTGGTATTGTACAAAGGTGCAAGGTTTTTGGTCCCACATTGAACAATCGTGCAGAAGGGCAGCCATTGTTAGATACAACTGAGGCCCGGGGGGACTGCCTTTTTGGCGCATATCCCCGGAATAGCAAACACAAACATATATTATAAAATGTATGGACTTGTCCTGTATACCTGCTAAATGTTGCATTGATTTGTCCTGGAGGTCAGCCAGCGGCCCACAATACCAACAGTGGTACCGGGACCTCGAAACCTGGAGCAAAGCAGAAACAAAAGTGTATCCTAGATCATTTCACGGTCTAGACAAAACCTTTGGGGACTCCTACAACTCATGGAAAGTACTTGTTTATGATATGTTCCACCCATCAGACGATAAGCCCCCATGAACGCTGCATCAGCTGCCAGATGTGTTAACCGTGTGAGACTAAGCTCCTGACACCCCCCACCCCTCCAATCCAGGTTTTGATTAAGTTCTATTCTCAGCATGACCCCCTGCAAAATGCATCTTGATGTTTTGCCACCACAGTAACTGTTGCATTTTTCCCGGGTATCTGAGCCTTGTTCACATGCCTGGAGAATTAGTTTCATTTGTTGTTTTGTTTGGTTCTTTGTTATGTTCTTTTGGTCGCATTGGGCCAAGCACCCTGGACAACTAGCACTGCTTGCTTGACCACCGCAACTACTTTTGTTTGTGAATATCAATAAACAAATTAAAAAAATAAATAAAAATGAAATTAATGGTTGGTGTGCATGGAATCAGTGATCCGAGTGACTATTTGGACCCTTCCATCCCCAAGAGGAGTTGCACCTTAAAGTTCCATGGGTCGAAAACGTATGTCCACATTACTTACTGGTAATTTTCATAACTCCTAGTCCTCTTATTCCAAGCCACCATGCATGCCCAGCATGGGCCAAATGAGCAATAATTAACTGAGGCATGCCGGGTAACTAAAGACATTGTAACACTGGTGGTGGAGCAAGAATGAAAAAAAACCAAGAGGAAAAAGAAGGGTTCCTGCAATGGAGGTGGGTACCACACAATTAAGTATTATCAAGAGGGAGGGCAGGACTGGGTGTAACAGAGAATACCAGTAAGTAACCCAGCATGTACAGTGATCCATTTGCTTTACTGGTGTACATCCGATAGTGACCATCATGTATTCTGCCAGCAATTTCACCCCAAGTTCACAGAACTGTCAAAAATGAAGCCAGGAGAATTGGCCCAGAATCATACAATGCCATGGGCATGTGAAAAATAAGAGTAGAATCTTAACAGAAGATATAGTGCGAATGTACATCATTCTGCATGCACTATTGCGAGTGATCAAGATTAACCACAAGCCAGGGTTGACAAGTTGTGCCCCTTTCCTTAAGTGGCATACAGAAGAACAAGTTACTCTCTTACCTGGTAACGTTCTTTCGATGGGATGGTCCGACGACGTATTCCAGATCTATGACAGCAATCACTACAACTGTGCCGCCCCAGAAAATCTTCGGCGTCTGCGTCCTGCGTCGATGACGTCGATACGCCGCCCGAGGACCTCCTCCGACGGCCGACGCCACTGGATGTGGGCTTCTGTTTGTATGTTCAGGGTTGGCTCCAGCCCCATAACAGTTGGTGGACAGAAATATTGGCCCAAGATCAGCATACCAGTCTGGGGTGTACTGGCGATAGTAAAATCTGAACAACCCCACCCATTCGCCCTGCACAGTACAGGAGTTTTTGGGATATTGCCGATTTTGCTACTTGTTCAAAAATAGGAAGTTAGAACACAAGGTTGGCATACCAGTCTGGGGTGCACTGGTGGTGGTGAAATTTGAAATGCCACCCATGCACCCTTCAGCTGGGTGGAGAGGTGTCTGGTCCTGTGCTATCAGTGTATGCGATAAAAAAAAATAGGAAGTTAGGGCAAAATATAACATACACAAGGCTATAGCAGACCCTGACGTGCAAGTCAGCTACAGGGTACTGCTAGTAGACATATATAAAGGGGAATAGTGTTCCAGAGAGTGGGAGCCAGCACAGAAAATATAAATCTCCTATGCAAGACCATTTGAATGTAGGCACTTTAGTAGTTTCAAGTTGGAGGTGTGTAGCTTTCTGATTGAACGATTTGGGTTGATTTGCCTTGCAAAATAGTGGGGAGTGCTTTCAGAAAGGCAGCAGTGTATAGTGCAGAGATCTATGAACTGAATCCACTGAGTAATGGCCAGCCAGTGAAGTTTGATCAAGGCGTTGGTATTGTGTGCGGGATAGCAGAGTCCAGGAAAACGTCTTCTTGCACCATTTTGCAATATTTGGGGGTGCTGCGATGAGGTAAGTGGCAGACCAAAATATAAACAATTGAAATAGCCAAGTCTGTCTGGAAAGAGGTCAGAGCAAGCAGCTGAGCGAGCAGAGTTAGACTCAAAAGGGGGAAGGGTCCATTTGTGATATGGTGATAGTTCCAGGACATCCAGGTTGAGTGCTGATTCCTTCAGCAGGGGAAGGGTCTGTCCCATTTTCAGTGTGTCTGGGAAGGTGACTTGCGTTAGGGCTGAGTTTTCTTTGTAGGTGGTGGATGTATGTGAGAGTGAGTGATGTTCAGTTCTTTTGAAGTAGTTATGGTAAATTCGGTCCATCTTGACATTTTGTGGGGTGGTATGGGCGGGACTTCTTTGGTGTGTTTGAATCTGCCAATGTGCTATCTTATCCTGCATGTCAGTGAAGAAGCTGTTGATGACATTTCATTTGTCTGTGCATCATAGTACTGTTGTGTCTGGCAGGCACTTTAATGCAGTGATTTGTGGCGGGGGTTCACAGGGTGAGGAGGTCTTCTTATTAGTGAGATTTTCTCCAGAATGTTTATTTTCTGTGCATAGTGCACTTACTCTAAATGGGTCCCTGTGTGCACCAACGTGCAGAGGGATTATGTTTGTTGAGTTGAAGTATCCGTGGTGTGTGGGTGTTGGTGGTCTTAGGGTGTGGCTGAGTGTGCTGAGCTTGGAGGTGATTATTTCTGGGGGCCTTCCAGGGATCGAAATTGGAATTTGTTGACCAGGAGCAAAAAGCAGCTCCTGGGTATCCAGCATAACTAGTTAAGCAGTAGCTACCTCTGGGGAACCAGAAGCTAGTAGAGACTGCGCAGCAAATCTAACTTTGCGTAAGATGCAAACTCTAACTTTGTGTCCATTTCATGTTATCCAATATGCTTTAATTGTACCTTAAGTGTGTTCTTTATCGTCCTTTATAGACATCCCCAAACATACATAGTTTATATTGCATAGTCAGGTTTGCATTGCACCACTTGACCCACAAGTCAAAAGTAGCTCCTGTTAGCTGTTGGTTTCAAGCTAACCAGTGTTAAGGATTTCAATTAGGCAATACACCCGGGTCTCGGCCTAGCATGCAATGCACAAATGAAATACTTATTTATTGTGTCTATAGGTTCAGTATTCTGAGTGATATACCACTCATATCACACCCCTTCTCAAAATACCCCCAGGTCACAATGGACCAGGAATCAAACTGGTTGTAAAGGTAATATTTATTTATTTATTTAAAATTCAAATCAAACACACGCTTTAATATATGGGGCAGCAATCACCCATGTGGTGACAAGACAAATAAGAAAGTAGGTAATGCAGTTGAATTAACTTTTTAGCAACCCTGAATATAAAACACAGAGAAAAGAACAGTTTTGGTTTGTGGAAAGATAGCGCTTAAGTTAAAATTTCCCCCTGCAAAGTTCTCAATTCACACATGAGCAATTCTACACAGATGTAAATAAGCAGCAGGTATTCAGGAATAAAGAACACTGTATAGGGTTTTAATGCAATCTTCCCTCCCCCAACAAGAGACAAAAACGTTTTGGAAATTTACACTTTTAAAATGATACTTGAAAATGGCTTAGAACAACAATGAAAAATGTGCAAAAAGTCCTTAAATTGATATAAATCTCTATTAGAGCAACACTGAAAAGATCCTAACAAACATAAGCTATAAGATGAGCAACAGTACACACTTTGAATCAGAATGGAAGTTTGGAAATACTTTGAATTGGAAATCACATGTGTAAAACCTTTAATAAACAGGGTTTTTGGATGTAGGAGGGGATGTAGCTAAAGGTCTTAGGTTTAAGTGAGAGTTGAAATTAAGTATCTAGCTATAACATTGAGGAAGTTATACAAGTTTGAATGAGAGGCATTTTTAGGAAAATAGAACAGAGAAAAACAGAAAATCGGTTTTCAAATGACAGGTTAGTTTTACTTAAACTAAATTACTGGCTAAGAAACAGAGAAGGCCACCCGTGAATCTCCACAGTTACGCACAGCCGCTTGTAACCCTTCATGTGGCAGATAATCAATTTTTCTTTATGGGAATCACTTTACTTAAACCAAATCACTAATGACTTATGTTCAAGAAAAACAAAAATCAGAAAACCGGCACTAACAATAAGAATTACGCAGTTGCAAGAATGGTTCTGACAATATTATAGGTTCTTGAAGTTACAGATGGAATAGGTTCTAGATTGGGATAAGTCAAGGCAATATATGCTATGGTTCACTATGATTCCTATTGATACTTACAGTCCACTGTAATTTAAGCTTTGGACCGTCAGGGTTCTGGTCATGCGGATCGGGTCTACAGACAGCAGGGCACTTCTGGCGGGATAGATCAGCTGGGCAGTTCTGGTCAATTGGACTGGCACCTCAGACTGTACTAGACTGGATTGGAGCATTAATGATAGCAAGCCAAACTGGATCCAAATTATTTCTCTTAAGTTTTGGGATGGTTTCAGGATTTGGGGCTTGCTGAAAAAGAGTTCAGCACTGCTGTGGCCTGGGTTTTCAAAGAAATCTGGATCAGGAACAAGATGTAGGTTTCTGGAACAGGGCGCCACACAGATATCAGGATGGAGTCAGGAATCTGTGTCTTTCTGTGTGTTGTGAGGTTCCCTTATTTATCCTGCCAAATGACATCACTAAGTTTATGGTAGGGGCAGACTTACAACCCACACCCACAAGGCTATGATTGGTCAAAGGCACAGTTTCCGCCTTGCTTTTTGCTGGTTGGATGACAGAAAGGACCGTCATGTTTTATATGATATGATCTGGGAACCTTCCATAATTATTTGGACCAAAATCTAACTTTCCCACAAATACACATTGATATACTTATGCCCTCTAATAAAATCAGACACATACATTACATATTTCGTGGGTCACCTGTACATCCAACTCCCAGGTTGGTGGGACCTGGCTTTGTGTTTCTGTGGAATTTTGTCAATTTTAATCATAAAGGTTTGGCCTAACAATTTGTAATTCGGTACATATATGTGCAACCACCCCTAGGACATAGGTACACATTAGATTTGCAACATTAATGGTTTCTGCACAATTAGTCTTTTTCCATAACTTCAGCTCCTTACGCATTAAGAAATGCTACCAAGTCTTCACATGTCTATCATAAATTCAGATTTGAATGTATGTACTTTTCATTCCTTTGCTTATTTTTGCTGCCAAGTTAAATGTCATGACGTTTTGTGGCAAAATAAGCAATTTAAATCCAAAATCACAAGTCAGTTTTTTTTCTTTCCTTCTCAAGTGGGAACACATGGCCAGTCCTTTGAAGTTCACTGAGAAGCCTCCCCCAGCCTGCTGCCCCTGCTCTGGAAGGATGGATGTCCAAGCCTTCTATTGTCTTTGCCTGGGGCCCAGCTGGATGCCTAATGAAGCGCATTGTCATGAGTATGCAAGGCCTCCCAGCAGCAATTAGTCCTATCCTGCTAGCAGTGAAGTGTCAACCTTTCCCAGGCTGAGGACTGTCAAGCAGAATTTTTTTTTTAAAAATAGTTAATTAGCACCAGCTGGGTTACTTTAAGTGTTACCTACATCTTTCATTAAAACATATAAAATGAGCACAATTTATAGGTGGATTCTTACATTAGCAATCCTTTGAAATTCCTTAAAGAATTAGGCCTTTCAACAAAAACATGCTTTCAAAACAGGCGATTTTGCACTTTCTTTCTGGAAAAACACATTAAACTGAGTTCATTTAAATCCGATTTTCCTATGCAGTACTTACACATTTGATTCAGCATTATTTCTTCCCTTGAGTGCTGGGATTGTTTGCAGTCTGGATACATCTATCCAGCCTCTGTTTAAAGTTTCTGTCTGCACAGCTGATTCTGTAAAATTTACAATTTTAGCCACGTTTTTCTTGTGGAAATGAAAACAGAAGTTCCTGGTTTGCTTTTCCAAAATATACAATTTATAAAGCTGTCAGTCAATGAGGCCCGGTTCCTCTGAGCCACACTGGACGATCCTGTTTTTGTAGTACCCTTTTAATCTCAGTGGTTCAATGCAAATGAATGGATCTAGCCAAAAACAGCACTTTTGAAGGTTGCAAAGCTAACATTCTAAAAGGCATTTTCGGTTTTTAGCACAAGTCTGCTGTTTTGCTCCATGGTGAATGGGGCAGAGCCCACTGGCATGCTCCTGCAGTGAGAGCTCTGTTTTTCACTCCCCACTTAACTTTGTGTGGCAGAGGGTGCAAGCAATTCTGGTTGTGATCCAACGCAGTTTTCAAGATCTTGGCACCCATAGGAGTCAGTGCATCCATTTTGGGCTGTTTCTTTCACCATTTGTAAAGTGATGCAGTGGGGCACATTGGAATGAGTCAAAATATCCAACAGCAGGCTCCCACTGACTATTACCAGAAGCTAAATAGCTCCCAGTTCCTGGCAATTTTGAACCCTGCTCTGACACGGTGGCCAAGGTGATGAGGTTTTCTTCGAGTGCATCCATGGGGAAGTTTTTTAAGGAGTGCTGAGGTGTCTTATTGCCTTGGATTGACCTTGATGGGGGGAGGATGAGCAGGTGCCGGAGCTGGATGGGTCTGGCTCTGAAACCTGAATGTACTAGCCTGGTGTAGTGTAGATGCTATACATGAGCATAACACTATCACTACAATATTTGTTAAAACAAATTATCGGTGGACCCTGCCATGTGTAGAAGCTACACATGAATTCACTTTTCTAGTTTTTGTACTTTAATTAGCCCAATAGCACTGCAATATATGTAGCACCAAAATGTCATCCGACCAAGCCATGTGTGTAGTAAGCTACATTTAATTTTACTTATCTTACTTATCTTTCCGTTCTCTAAAACACTCCATGTGTAGAAGCCAGGACATCAACTTCCCTGTATTGCAGCCCTTTGGTATCACACTTTGCTGATACAGCCACGCCTCAGGTGGACCGGCGTATTCCCTGCACTTGGCATCAATTGCTGATTAATGATGGTTCACTTACCAACATTTCAAATTTAAATGTTAATGGGCCATGCCACATGTGTAGATCCGACACCTAAGTAGATTTATGAACAGTGACCCTTAACTCTGGTGCAAATTTACACACGGGTTCATCCACGACAAACCACCCACGTTTTTCCCTTTCTCACTCCTCTACCCTTTTCTGTTGTACCTCCTCCACTGCTACAAGTCTTCACTGTCATTTTGATACCCCTTTTTGTTTTCCCCCTTCTCCTCTAGCTAACATGCAGTATAGTTTTATTTTTGCTCCTAAAAGCGCCAACGCCTTGAGAATGCCCCACTGACAGCACAAAACAGATGGAAGGTGGGCAGATTCACAAAACAATTTTCTCCAGCAAAGTTGTGTAAGTTGTGTTTGCGGAACTGAAATCGTCCTGCGCTGTCTGTGAGTGGCAGGAGAATTTGGTACTTTATACAGCCTGTTCCTTGGTACCAGTAAAGAGCCAGTGGATGACTGTTACTGGTGAAGCGCTGGCCCGGCAACATGGTCACCTAGTCACACTATTGCTGAAGGCTAGCTCGCATGTTGGGCTAGTAAGGGTACACATTGTTGCATGAGGACATGAGTGAACCTAAAGTGTCTTCACATGGGCATTCTGGTGCAGGGTCTGAGGTATAGCCTTTGCTCTTAGGACTGAAGGATTGTCTCGGTCACAGATCACAAACAGGCGGAAGCATGCCAAGTTCCTCATGCCTGTACATGCACAATCACAATGAATATGTGATCTGAACATCTGATCCTTGAGTTAGGGACTTTATCTGGCACAGCTCGAATGTGTGACATCATGTATTACCAGATCTGCCCTACAACCTTCTCAAATTATTTCCTGATGCCCTTTCTCCAGTGAGGATTTTGAAATAACTCCTGCCTTTCCTTCACATAGATGTAAATGAATGTGTGCACGATGAGCTCAGCAATTGTTCTGAAGACGAGTTTTGCACGAATGTTGAAGGCTACTACAACTGCTCAGGCGCACATGAGCCTCCGGGGCTGAACACAAGCGGACCCGGTGGAGGATACGAAGGTAAGATGAAACCTTAATTCTGTTCTCACCCCTTCACTTCGTTCTGTGTAACATTGGTCTGAATAGCAGAGCTGAATGGCAGGAGCGACTGAGCCAACTTTCAATCGAGAGACTTTTGGGCTGATTCACAAAGACGTTACTTTGAGTAGGTTGGACATACTACCGACTTACTAATAGAGTTACTCAGTAGTTACTATTACTACTAGAAAGACATCTAGCAAAGTATTTTCAAGGAGCGGTTCTCATTTAAATATTAGTCAAATATGCAAACATGGTAGAGTATGTCATTGTTACTGCATTCCGTGAGCTGGCGCACATCCTGGCATCATCTGTGTTTCCTGGGACAGGAATTTCCCTGCAGTGAGTTTTTCATATGTTCTCTCACGCACCCCATGTTTGGGAGCAGGTCATGTCTCGCCAGGTCAATCCTAAGGTAGCTGCAAGGTCTCAGGGCCTTTGCCAGCCCCGCCTGTGCAGGACATGGAGGTAATAGCTGTTAGCATCTAGGGTCAGACTGGGACAAGAAATAGGCCCGGACAGCCAAGAAAAAGTGGCCCACCCCTCACCTCAAAAAAAGTGGCCCTCAAACCATTATCCGTGAATCGCGTCAATTCACGCCCTTACAGAAAATGCTACTTATGGAGGGTTCATGTGTCAGTTACATTACAACACAACTCATAAAATAACATAACTTTGCATGCAGTTCTGCGACAGGGTCCACAGCTCTGAGGCGAAGAAGTGGCATGAACCAACCACCCCCACTGCGGTTTTGGGACCTGCTGCAAGTCAATGCTTATACATGGCTCTGCAACGCCTGCAGAGAAGGAGGGTTAGTGTGACGATGGTTGGATAGGAAGGGGGTAAGTAGGGAAACCGGAGTAGGAATGATAACGTGGTCCTCTATTCCTGAATATTTCTGCCTCGTCTAGAGACATCCAAGCAGCTAAATGTGTGCATCTGTTGTTATGAAACAACTAAATGCGTTTGCTGTGAAAGCATCCACCTTAACACTAACTGCAGTGATTTGCATATTAACCGAGATCTTATGATTGGGTGTGTTTTAACAATTCACACACAGCAAATTACAATAAATAAAAATGAGATCCTGGACAAAATAATCCGACAAAATTAAAACAAACACTTGATTATCACCCAGGTGGGAATCTGTGAATGTATCCACCAATGCTGCATCAATTAGGTATTTTTCCAGAACAAGACATCACATTTATTTTTAGAATAACCCTCAAGCATGTTTCCGACTGCTACAAACAATCAAAGCCTCACACCACAAACACTGTCAGATAGCAACATCTAACTTTGACCTGCCAGTGTTATTTCTAAGCAGTCTGCTGAGAGTTTAACGACATAATTGCAGCTGTAAATGAGCTCATGGTATAAAAACAATGTTTTAACCAGGTGTTCCTTCATCCACTTGGTTTCTATCTGTCCTTGCACTGAAGTCCTGATAAAAAGAAGCATGACAAAGCCAACAGTTGTGGCTTGCGTGTAGGTGTTCAATACATATTTGCCACGTACTGCTAATTACACCATTTACCAGCTACAATGCGCTGAAGATCGGCGGTTTGCGAGGTGCAGACCCATTTGCCTAATGTGGGTACGCAACCATCTGTGTGAGCACAACTTGCCTAACAAACATTCCAGGCAGTGCAGCTTCTGAGCAGCAAAACAATACATTCATAAGCACAGATGTGTGATTTCTAGGAATTCACCGGCTTAATTTCAGGGCTCATTAGAGCAGAACAAACTTTCAATTTAGTTCTGCTTTACTCCATGAGAACTTGCAATCCAGCCCTCTGCGAACCAGGGTACATCCATTCAAAACTCTGTTTGTCCTGGGCCTCACTTTCCAAATTAACAGAACTGTACCACAGAATATACACAAACAAAAAAACCCCACCAAGTTCAATAAAAGTATGTACGTACGTATGTGTTTAAGGCTAACACTGCATAGCAACTATGGGCCTGGGACTAGCGAGGTGTATAGCCATAACTCGATAATGATGGTGGGCAGCGTTCCTGTAGTGTCACGCGAGAGCTTATTTTCCAGCTGGAAATTTGAATCGCTGCTACATCTTCTGTTCCTTCCACTCACTACAACATCACTTAATGCACATTTTTTTTTTAAATGGTGGAAGACTTACCATGTCCTCCCAAATCTATATTTTCCCCCATAGCGTTTTAGGGCTTCATTATTTCTTTTACCTCTTATAACCACTTGTGCAAATTACCGTTATCGCATTCAGTAATGTGAGGGTGTCTGTTGTATTTGCACTTTACTGACCTACCAGCTGCAAAACATATTTTTTTATATATATATACATTTGCCAGTTTTAAACAAATGCCTGGTTAGTGACTTTTTAAACATTGCATTCTGACCCCTGTTTGGGGGCAGACCTGGGTATGGTACTCTAGCAGATGGCACCACTAACAATCAGTGCAAAATAATGAACAGACGTGTCTGTGATGACTCTTTGGTGCATCATGTCTGAAGAGGCTGAGAAAGAAGGCCTATGTGATCCCCACATGTGCATGTCCTGAGCAGCTCCACCCGCATGCCCGTCTTCCTAGGGTGCACGGATGCACAAGGGCATCCCTTCACAATGTTGCTGTTGTCATGCAGATGGGGCTTGGATTTCCACCCAAAAGACAGAGGAATACATCTATTACATAAACAAATTTCAGTTCAAGCCACTGCCAGACACAAAGACTACCTCCCACAAGAAACTGCTCTGCAGTAAATCTGCCCGGAGACCCGCTAGCAGCGGCGCGAGGCTCCTTCCCACTGCTCAGAAATACTTGCACACCTGGAGTGCGCGGGAGCATTGTCCCGCACCAGTCTAACAAAGCACCCTTTGAACTTAACTTCTGAGTCCCAACATGGAGCTGAGCTCGTCATTTACATCTCGCCAGGCAGCTCGTGTGGAAGACGCACCCCTTCCCGGCTCTATTATATAGCAAAAGTGTTGGGCGAAGTGGCGGCAAGCAGGGGCTGCTAGCGGAGTGAGGTGAATGAGGCGCGGGGCTCATAGGCAGACGCCTTCACTACGTAAGCTTGACGCCTGCCGCGCAGCAGTGGGAGGTGCAGGTGCTGGCTTTGGGCTACAACATCAAATGTGCCCCATGCCAAGCGAGGAACTGAAACAATTTGCAAGTTGCAAATTGCCACTTGCAAATGCGGACGGCCCGGGACTCATAATACAATTCACTGGGAGAGGGCCGGGCTGAGGAAGCCCCGGCCCCGCCCAGCCCGACCCGCTCCCAGTGTTTTGTAAAAAAGTAACACTTGTGTCTAATTTCACCTGGTTGCTGGCGCCATGGTGTCTCTGCAGAACCGGCTCTCTGCAGAGCAATGCAATGTAACACCCAGGCCCAGGAGTGCTTCAGAAACTGGCCCTTTGCCGCCTCCCGGCCATGCGTCGATGCATCCCAGAGCTTCTCCAAGGTGTTAATAGCGTGTGGACCTTTTTAATGGGAATTGAATAAAGCGCTTTGCACACGTGCCAACGCCCCATAAAAAGAAATCTGCAAGCTTAACTTGGCCGGTGGGATAATCCCTTTTCTATGCATGCAGGTAAGTGGGGTGGAGGGGCGTATTCCTGGATAGGTGGATTGAAGTGGAAAGAAGGAACAAGGGCACGGGGCCCAGAGTTTATGGGGAAAGACAGACAATATGGAGGACCCGGGAGGAGTGCCGGCTGGCCAAGGAGCAATGTGGGCGGAGACTTCATTCACGCCCGCATTTCTGGCCACCTGAAATGTCAGCACCTCTCGCCAGGAACACAATGTGAGAGATGCAGTCTCGGTTGTATGCAAGTACATGTGGGTATTACATAGTGTGGACATGGCTGAAAGCAATAAATAGGGAGAGAATATCAATCGAGAACTATTGGAGGAATGGGGTTTAAGGTGGAGGAGTTGTATTAGGCGGTCACCAGGAAACCAGGTGTTCCTTAAAAAGCAGGGTCAGAGATGGGGCGCATCGCTGTCAGTATATTATTCCTGAGACTGGCTGCATAGCATTATAAGGCCTGTTTTCTGGTTCTTTCCATCTTACATCTCTCAGATTCTAGCCCGGTGATGCTGTGGTTTCTGGTGCCAGGAGGTAAGCAGTGCAGCTCTCTAACGGTTTGGGGGATGTGCTCATATTTCTTCAATCCTGTTAGGAGACAGAATTTGGCAAGCAGTGCAACTTCTAGTGGGTCCAGGGAGGAGTTTGGCATTTAGGAAATACAAGCGCATGATACCAATGAAATGTAAAATCATAGCTCCTGACTGGGAGAATCGGGCGACGATGACATGAATTCAGCTGGTTACCCAAAAACAGGGACCCCAATATTCCATAGTAAATAGCAGTCCTCTGCTGACTGCTTCTAGGTGTTTTGCTTCTGTTTGATAAAGCAGTGATAAAAGGATAAAGGATTGCAGGGTGGTGGTGTGATATTTGAATGATCGTATTTACTGCTAAGAAGATAATACCATCTTGGTATAGGGCTTATGACAAGTTTCCCGGTATCCAGTAATTCCAGTGGGATACTGGGAAACTGCCCCTACCATCTCCGCTGTCTGATACACCGGTATTACTGGGATATCACGGGCGGTGGAGACGCCGGTAAATTCCCATTCCATGGAGTACCATATGACTCCATGGATGGATTGAATTATTGGGACTGGTAGTACCAGTGCTGGTGATTCCGGCATTTATTTGCTGGTAGAGTCCAGACCTACCAGCAGGTGAGTCCTACTGATAGATCTATGACCCCACCTGCAAACTTGTGTCTCCCCGGTCCGGAAGAAATGTGGACTGAGGAACTTATAATGAGCCCCATAGTACCCTTTTTTCAGCTAGGATACATTTCAGAATTTAGAGTCAAAGAGCAAGAGGACCCAAAACCCAAACCTGAAGGCTTGCTGGAGTCAATTAGTTGGAGGCATTAACTGGTTAACTATACTGTGGAATGCATGCTGCCTACATGGTGTGGACATGTTACATCCCACTGTGTTTGGCGCTCTCCATCATCCCCCAGTTCTTGCTTGGCTAGCTCCCGGATCTGATGCTCGGAGACACATTTCGCCACCATTCTTGACTGGCCCAAGACATGTGCTGACACTGCAGCACCCAACCTTCCCATCGTTACTGCAGGAAATGGGTGAGGCAGGCCGTCTGGTCCATCATAGCTGTCGGCTTCCTGCCACTGCAGACTGGAGCCTTTCTAGCCATCACCATTTCTAGTCAATGACTTCCTGCTACCCATAATACCACTACCTGATGGGCTGCTTCCTGTTATTTGGGGCTGGGCTGTCGATGGATCATACCCTCATATCCCCTTAAGTTGTGTTTATGGGCAGCAGTCTTTCCATGGCATGGGCAGCTTGCTGGGCTTCTGTTCATCATGCTAAAGCCAGACATGCAAACTCCACTTTTCCAATGGGTATAATAGGTAGTCCAGTTGAACATTTTCTTTCTATCTTTGCTTTTAGTTTTTGAATCCCCTATTTCGTTCCTTAACTTGCCTGATGGTTTAGCATTACAATACTTTTTTACTTTCTCTAGGCAGACAAGAGGCATTTGCGTGCAGGTTACACTCTCTAAATAATAAAATCAAATCAAAGACATGTGGGCCTCATTATGGGTCCGGCGGTAGCTGTGCCGGTAAATACCATCACGGCTGCCGCCGGAGTCATTTTTTTTCCGGCGCCCAGAAATGGGGACCTGCCGGGGCATTACAGCCCCTGCGGTCCCAGTAATTCCCTATTGCTGGGCGGAGGAAAAAATGACTCCCCATTTCAATTCGATTCCCATTGGACTCAATGGGAATGGGGAGGACGGATGCACCGGCACCATTCGTGAATGGTGCCGGTGCATCCGTCAAGGTCTACGATCGGGTGCCGTTTCGCCCGCCAGGTCAGGCCTGGTGTGCGGAAAGGCACCCGCCCATAGACCTTGTAGTTTGCCAGTCTCGTAACAGCGGTGCTGGTAGCTTACCGGCACCGTTGTTACCGAACCGGCAAACTTGTAATGAGGCCCATATATATATTATGAAAGCCTTTGTCCAGCTGTGGGTGATTGCTTGGAACTGCAGAGAGAAGGGGGGTCAAGGTGTGACCAACCATGGCGAGCCTGGATGATGGGATTTCAGTACAGCTCAGGGAAGATGATTTATTGAACTCCAGAGAAGCCAGTGCCAGCAGTGAGAGAACTAATTAACTACTAGGCGCAAGGGAGTTCCCATCACAGAAGGACATTCGTATTTGTATCAAAACAGCTATAGGTTTACCCACCCCCTCCGCAGGGGAGGCCATTTGAAAGTCCTACATAACTAGGGAACAGAGTGGTGCTGACGCATGCAGCATGGGTGAAAGACAACACATCCTTCGAAGCGGGTGTAAACCCCACCATTAGTCTGATCCTTCATAACAATCACTGATAAGGTTGGATCCTCCAGATCATCGCTCCCATAGACCCCTACCTCAGGACTGGGCTTCAATGACAAGGACCTGAAAACGAACTGAATGATATTCCAGCTAGTATCCTAGGGACATTCCTGGATAACCGCTGAGGGAACAAGACACTGCAGACCAGGTGACCAAGGGTCTCTGTAAATTCCTAAATGTGTCTCCAGCTAGAAGAGAGATCCTCTGGCACACTCTGGGAAGAACGATTCTTTTTCAGATAGGTTGCCTGGCAACCGATTCTCTGTGCGGCTTTGCCTATAGTGGTTCAGATCCGCAATTATTCCTTTTATTTCTTAGACTGCTGCAATGCATCACATGTCGACATTTGAAGTTCCTTTACCTATGGTTGGCTGGCACTCACAGTTAAACATGGTGTTTTCCGATCAAGCACAACCATTTGGAAGATCTTCCAGAAGCAATAAGTCGGAAAACTTTGATATCTCTATGGTCTGATAAAAATCATTGCGCTTTGTACAGCAATGCTCCTGTGCAGCAAAGTTTGAATCAGCCAGTGTTATAATGCTCCGTTATGAAGGGAAATTAACTCCTTGTAAATGGCAGCAATTACCAAATCCATTATTGTCACGGTAAAATACTTTCAAGACTGACCTGATATTGTAGTCACATAATTCCCATTATTACAATTTTATTGCCTATTTCAAAAACAACATTTATTGATTACATTAGGTACAAACCAATTATATTACAATAAAACCACTTTATCATACTTCTATTTCTCACTAACCCCAGAACTACTAATAATCCCTCCTCTCAGCTGATTTGCAGAGTACCTAGCAGCAGCTTGGTAGCACTTATTTTGGTTTTCACTCCCCAGTAAACCTCACATTGCTATTTACAATCTATTTACCAAAGGCACGTCTTGATCCCTATTTATCAAGATACTCCCATAATGTATATCCCTTGTCGCTCAACATGTTTCAGTTCCCTATATTACATTTCTTGGAACTTTCATCAGGAGTAAAACTTGTGCTATTGCACCAAAATGGCATTCGATAGAGGAATATTCTGAACATGCAGACAAAAAGATTCATCATTTGGTTTCTTTTTCTTTAAAGCACTTTTCTGGGCTAATCTTTTCCTTTACTTGTATATTCCAAGTGTTCAATTCAAAGTGACTCCCCTTGTTTTCACTCAAGACTATTGTTCATCAAGTTGGTCACCACAATTACCGCTCAAACAGGTTTTGCTATTGTAAATTCTGAAGGGACGAGACATCTTCATTATCCAACCCTCCATATTTAGAAACAACCCTGCACAAACCACAGTGCACTGCACACCTTTCAAGCTTTATTTGAACGAGTGCTGCTCACGACTCTGCCGCACTATTTCTCTCTCCCTTGGTAATTATAATTATTGATTTGACAATCCGGGTTTACCCATTCTACCTGAAAATCTAGTCTACTCTCTTTCTGTGGGTTTTGAATGTCCTTTCAACAGCTTGAGACAGTCAATCAATTTCATGTCTTGGTTTGGGCCCTGAAGATGGCCACTTCACCCTATTGGGCAATGTCCAGCTACCTGCAACCTTCCATATTGGCTCCTAAAAAGGCTTACCAGCTTGTTAAGGTTGGGACCTCTTTTACTTGATTAATGTTCTCCCAAACAGGTGGGAGATTGGAGCAAGGCCCATCTTGCATGTATGTCCTCCTACCAAGTGCATACAAGGGAATGGTTCATACTGCCCTTCCTCTTGCCCTATTACTGAGTTGGCTAGGTTAGGAATCCTGGAGAGATTACGTTTTAGTGTGTCTGAGGTGGGTACTGTGCATAGGCAGAAGCTGCCCTCCATCTCCTTTCAGGGCCCCAGTCTCTTTACTCCAATTTAGGAGGGAGGTTTGGGCTGGTAGCAACTAAGTGAAACCTCCCCAAAGCAATTGTATGGCTCTCTTTCTCGCCCAGTCCACTGGTACATAAGTATGAGCTGTCGTCCTCCTTCATGCATGGACCAAGTCACTTTATTCAAAGTTGGGAGTGACATTTGAGTTGGAAACGCCCCTTAACAAATGTACCCCTCGCTTTCTTTCCCAGCTCACTTTCCCAGGACAGAGTTGACTAAATCTCTGTTTGGTGATTTTTAAATGCAGTAAACCCTTATGGTGATTATCCTGTTAAGATGCTGTTTGCTAGCGTGTCAAACAAAATTTAGTGGGAGGCTTTAATTGAGAAAACATGTATCCATGCAAGCTGCCCCAATCCTTCCAGCAGCTATAGAAGAATTCCTGATACTTCTCACGGAGCTCTTAGGACGGAGGAAGACCTTTCTCCTCACTAGCCCTGTGGGAATATGCAGCCTTCGGCCAGCAGTCTGGAGGGTACACTGATGACCCACTTAGCCCCAGTTGCTGTAGAGCTATTGGTAATCTTCTCAATATGCTCCATCCTACAGAGGATAACTAATGCACAGGCAGCTGCAGGACCAATGACAGGGGCAGGGACTGATCAACCAAAAGTAGACCTGGCTTATATTATTGTAGAATTACCTGCTGTGCAAAATTGGCAAATGCGATACGGCTGTTGACAGTGGCAGCAGAATGTCTCCCCCTGCCTTTAGATGGCTTCCCTCTGCTACTGATAATAAATATCATCAACTTCAATTAGGCAAGAATTGATATTCCACCTCAGCAGCTACTTCAAGCAGAGTACCTCATCACTCTGGGTAACTTCAACGTGTGTCTTCAGCCATTATTAGCCTTCTAATAAATATATATATAAATAGGGTTCGATGTGATTACAGAGAATACATAACAGAGAATGTTTTTTCAGCAAAAACAATAACAGTGATAAAATATCGAATAGATTTTTTGAGGGGGCGGGGGTCCCAGCACCAAAACCCCCCATTTCTCTATCTGCTTAAACCAACCGCAACCCCATTTCCACCCGTTTTAGAGAGAGGCGCGATGTGACGGCCTAGGTGTTGCGAAGGAGAGTCTCCTTGACGAGGTGGGTCTTGAGTTATTTTCTGAATTGTAGGAGCGTTGGGGCAATGGGCAGGAGGTGCCGTAGTCTTGGGGCGTAGATGTCTTTCATGTGGTTGACACAGTCCCTGAGGCTGTCCTGGTTAAGAGCCACCACAGGTGGATTTGGGTTTTGGTTCTATGGCTTGGGCAAAGGGGTGCGGGTAAACACTAAATATAGGAGATGGGACAGAACAGATTGCAGCTAGTTCAATTACACTGAGTAAGGTGGGTATAAAAGGTGGGTGCAAATTACTTTGTTGATGCTATGATCCTACACGCCAAAGGTTTTTTTTTGGTGAAAATGCCAAAATAAAAAAGCAAAGAGTTACTTACAAAATAAAGGCACGTTTTTTTATGCTGTCAGGATGTAAATAATAATGACTGTTTACATATCACACACACCAAAAACAGTTGTCTTTAGGAACTAAGAATAGGTGTTCACATTAACTCAGTAAACAGACTCTTTATAACAACCTTGGAAAGCTGAAGGCTTCAGTTAGTCCTGTTGCGTTTGATTGAACCTTTTGTTTGTAGGCTTTTGGGAGGGTGCAGAACTCTATATGCAAAAAAATTATACTAGACCCCAATACTTGGTTAAAGGAAAAGCAATTGTTATCACATTAAGAATATGCGATGCTCCTGCTTCATATCATACACGCACTCGGAATCCATATTGTTTTGGTTGATACTTTTTTCGTCTTCCTTTCTGCGTCCCGTTCTTCTGTATTTCTTTGTTGCCTTGGTCTTTGCATCATATGCCAATTCACTTCTTTTATATTCATGTTCCTTGGGTTCTGATCTTCTGTACGTTTTCACTGTCTTCGATTTATTTCGTTTCGTTGCTGCATCCTTGTTCTTGTGTTTCTCTTTCAGGCGTGACTACCTCCCCACCAAGCTCAACACGTGCCCCAATGACAGGACATCCAGGGCCGTTCCATGACAGGAGCTCAGACTCCAGTGCCAGTGATCTTGACACCGGATGCTGTAAGTACTTCCAGGCTATTCTTCTCATTGCGTGTGCTCTGGAAACCTTATGGGACGTTACCAGACAAAAATGTGCAACGTGCATATGTTGTGCCAGCTGTACATCATAGTAAAGTACCTTATCTGCTATATTGTAGGCTTCAGAGGCACAGCTCTGCCTGACCCAGATCATGAAAAGAGGTCACGTTTACTACGATACAGAGGGAAACGGGACCTGTTCCCCACTATTTTTACAAGCATAATATATATATTTAAAAGTTTGTTAACTCTGAATTACATGTAACAAAAGCATGTGTACCGAGTTGAGGCAATATTTTAAATCGCCATAGAGCACATGTCTCAAAACCCCTTTGCCCTCCCATTCTGCAGTGAGGCCATCATTTCATTTTTGAAAAATCCAAAGGCCACCTGGTGTATTTGAAATACATGTTTTGCCCACGTGCTGGTCAAAAGCATTTCTTATTAAGACGTTATAATTACCGAATAATTGTCAGTCAACATACTTTATTCAGTTAAATCAGTCCTAAAAACCAATAAACCATCAAAACAGAATAATCTTCATTAGCTAATAATTTCATAAGAATCCTATTTTATTTATTTATTTATTTAATGTGATTTAGTTTACATAAGAAAGGTTACACATACTATACTAGGCTTCAGAGGCACAGCTCTGCCTGACCCAGATCATGAAAAGAGGCCACGTTTACTGCGATACAGATGTGAAAAGAGAAACAAAATATCGAGGCTGAGTACCCCAAAAGGAAATACACCAAACACAGGTTTCAAAGGAACATACAAAGTACTTTATTCTCTATCAAATACAATTACAAAACAGTGCAAAATCAAGCTATCGGCCCTCAGTACAACACAACGAACTCCAGCGTGGTTTAGTGTGTTCAGTGAGAGACTGTACATTAGAATGCATTCGTTTTTTATACATTTTGTGAGTGCTATGGCCAACCCCTCTTCGGGTTAATATTCTACTTTATACCAATTCTAGGGTTCGTTGCCGAGTCTCAAATAACCACATCTAACTGGTTTGTTCTTTATTACATGTAACAATAAGCGTATGCATTAACTGTGTATTCTAAGTTTCGTATTGCAGGCCTTCTTAAACATTTATACGACATAGTAAAACAGATGTTCTTTGTCCAATGTGTAAATACATTATCATAATATATACTTGTGGATTAATTTCATTGCGCGAGTAATCCTTTTACACATAGGTCAACATAGGACGAGGTCTCAGTTCATGACCTCAACAAGTAGCCTGCAGGCAGATTACACATTAGCGATGTACAGAGGTCATGACGGCCATGTTGTATTTTGCAATGACATTGCCCACCTTTTTAGCTCACAGGGTGACTTTTCCACATAAATCCTAAAATGGCGGTTTGACCTAAAATGGCAGCCTACATGGATTAAAGGTCAGGACCTTGCAACACAGATCTCTCAAGTGACTTTTGAGCAGCTTGGCGTAGGCCAATATTAATATATTTTTTACAATAGGAGGCACGATATACTTTTTATACCGACACAGAGGGAAATGCAGACCTGTTCCCCACTATTTTTACAAGCATAATATATATATTTAAACGTTTGTTAACTCTGAATTACATATAACAAAAGCATGTGCACCGAATTGAGGCAATATTTTAAATCGCCATAGAGCACATGTCTCAAAACCCCTTTGCCCTCCCATTCTCCAGTGAGGCCATCATTTCGTTTTTGAAAAATCCAAAGGCAACCTGGTGTATTTTAAATACATGTTTTGCCCATGTGCTGGTCAAAAGCATTTCTTATTAAGACGTTATAATTACTGAATAATTGTCAGTCAACATAGTTTATTCGGTTAAACCAGTCCTAAAAAGCAATAAACCATTAAAACAGAAAAATCTTCATTAGCTAATCATTTCATAAGAATCCTATTTTATTTATTTATTTATTTAATGTGATTTAGTTTACATAAGAAAGGTTACACATATAAAAGATGCAAAAATATATCATAATATCCATAAATCTCCCTAAAATACAGAACAAGCCTAATAAAACCATCAAAACCATACAAACTTCATTTCCCAAATGGAAACCATAAAATACATTCAATTCAATAGTCATGTCTCTAATGTCGCCAATATAGCTATTGCCATTTGAACCATAAATCTCTTGTCATTTACGATCCAATGCAGTTCACCATCTAGATATTACCTTACAGCTTTTTACTAGTGTATAAGATTCTATATATATGAAGTACTCTTAGAGGTATTTTCCCCAAAGGGAGATCTGCACCAAGACCATGTATACTGGCTAATTTAATTTATTGCCTATTTCCTATATTATTATGCCCAACTTGGCTTTAATCTTTAACCAGATGTTATATAAGGCAGTTAGCAGGCACATACTATTAGTATTGGTGCAATAAAGCCAAAAGGACATTTCCCCAATGGATTCCCAATTGTGCACATACAGACCAATATAATCCTATACTTATTCTACAGTCCTCTGCAAAGAAGAGACAACAATGAATACAGACTATCCCCAAAGGCACGATTCGAACCCTTAAAGAGATGCTATGATTAGAAAAACTTAAACTAATAATCAATCTACATCAGAATTTCAGGCGAAAAAGGGCTGTATTAAGTTTGTATCACAAGTAAGTAATGGAACACCTTGATTTCTGATAACTTATTTTATTTTTGAAGTGTCGATTCACACTAATGAAAATAGCAGTCTCATTGCCTATTGAAGCATACACCTGGACTGGTGGCTTTTTCAGAAATGTGCATTGTTCAGAACAGAGTAGGCTATTGAAACAGAAAATAAACTCTCCAATAGACTTAAGATATCCCGTCAACTGAAGTTGCGTTCCCCAATTATGATCTTGCGTCCTCCATTTGAAGGCTGCAACTGCCTTGCTTCGGCTGCACGCTCTCAGCATCAGCTCACTGGTTACTCCATCTATAAGCGTCAATGGTCACTACCAGTGATTTTAGAAAACATCACCCCATAATCACTGATTTAGCTCATGACCGTGATTGCCACTGCTACTCAGGGCATCAACAACACATGATCTCCATATCAGCTTTAGGCTGCTTCACCAGGACATGATCACCCTGCTTCAGCTCATGATGACCATTTTAACTCACACCGCCCTCCTTAAGTCCCTAATATTTGGCATTTTTAAATGGCTCTTCCTGCCTGAATCCTTCCACTTCTAAGCTCTGGATAACAGGTGTTATCCAGTACAACCTAAATATCTTGACCGTGGAAGTAATAAGTCCTACATTGGTCCTGCCATGCAATTTGACCATGTGAGCTGCATATTGTTTACCGTGTGTGAGGCGACTTTATGTCAGGATCTTCTCTCCACTGCAGGGTCTGCCTGGAGCTCAATATTCCACTCTTCTTTCTGGCCCAGTCTTCAGCATGTGATGCCTACTTATCTATATCAGGGGCATCCTATCACATATGATATCCAGCTTACAGGCATGCCACATCAGAAGTCTTTGCAGGCTAATCCTTAGAAGCAGCAATTGCAGGCTCAGGAAAAATATACAACTTTTGGAAGATCTTAATTTAAAATTCTATTGAGCACAACCCAATGCTCAGAATCTGTGATGGATTGTCATCTGGCAAGGAAATAGAAGATCTGGCTGTGTTGATTTTATTAAACTAATAACATGATATGGGTAGTTCCATCTCTGGGAGGGAAACAAATCAGATTTCCCTTTCATAAGCTCCATTTCATAAGCATAGTGTACACCTGTACCCTGCTGGATTTGCAGCACCTGCTCTCCAGTAGCAAAGAGCAGGTTCAGAGGTCACAGGGGCCCGTTTGAAAGCTGCTTTGACAGTCAAGTCCCTGAAGCACAAGGGCAACATTTAAAGTCTACGCCTCTGTTTCAAAATAACAAGGTCATGAGTAATTACTATTCCGGTGGCAGTTACATCTTTAAATGTAAAGCCATATCTGAGTTTATGGTATGGTGAAGAGTACGTCCCATAACTCTAAGAAGCCACATCAGTTTGATACTACTTATGGTTCAGCCCTGTGATTCAAGCTCTACTGTGAAAGGACTATGTGTATTCCCCCCAGCCAGGCTGTCCTGCTGCTCCCAGTGAGATGTAGCCCTGGAGTTTGCCAATCACTCCACAGGAAGATGTCCTGGGAACAGAAATCAAAGGGCGCACCCATTCACAAAAGGAGTAGCCTCACACCAAGGTGCTGTATACCACAAGGCCCCAGAGGCCTTTTGATCCTATTGCAAAGGGAAGGAGCTGCTTAGTGTAAACAGGGAGATCAGACCAAGTGGAGGACGGCTCCACCATCTTGTTTGTTTCTCCCTTTATCTTTTCTTCCTGTTGCACACAGCACTTTGAGTGTGATGTCAGGAGGCATAGTCCACTTGTTCCAAGAACAGGTTTTGAACCCCTAAAGCATGCTATCCTTTGTCCAATCACCTGGGGGCTTTTGCCTTTAAATGAAGGTGTCTCCCACTCCTCCTTTTATTCACTTTTGGGCAAACCCTTAAGGAAGAATTCATTGGACCTCTTTTGGGAGATTTGATCTTTCCAAAGTCCTCTGCTAGTGAGGTGAAGCCAGAAATGTTATCTGTCCCCTAATCATCCCCAGGGACCATTGGGGGTGAACTGCTGTTAAGGAAAAGACTTACTTCTCTGCCAGCCACAATGGTTCCCAGGACCTCACCATGTTGAAGGATGACTGCAGTTGTGTGTCAACCTCACCGCTGTTTGGGAGACTGAGAACAAGGACTACACTGAACTACAAGCCCCTGGTTTGGGAGTTGCAGCAACCAAGAGTCAAGACAACACAGAGCCCTGTGTTTCCATCATCACATCAATTTGAATCATGATTCAAATTCATTTGCCTGCATCAAACCATCAGGGCCCTCCGGAGCTGCCTTTGGCACTCACCCACTCTTGGAACGCACGTTTAATCCTGTTGGCTGCTGCAATGAGCTAGCTGAGCGCGTTGTTACCTCTGATCGAAGTACAAGCTCTTGATTGTATCTGCTGCCTTTGTATCTGCTGGCTCACCCGGCCAGCATCTCCGCTGCCAATATTTATCACCAGTTGAACTACACTGGTGGATCAGCATGGCCTGACCATGGGACGATGCATGAAACCGCTTGAACCGGATTGTACATCCAGACTCCAGCATCTTCGTTGTCAAATCAACCTTCAAACCAACCATGGCGGCCCTCACCATCTGTAGCCCCTTGACCACTTCATCAAAACTGATCCATAACAACCGTCCACCCAGTAACCAGCATCTTTGCAGAAAAATTGACTGTCAAACCGGCCTTGTTGGCTATCGTGATCTTCCCTTCTTTAAGAAATGTCTTTAAAATGTAATGAGCTCCAGTTTGCCTCTGCTGGATGCTGTTTCCCCGCCTAGAACAACGTAACCGCTGCACTTGAACTGCGTCAAATCGCATGAACAACACCAAGAAGGCTGGTTCAACCCCTCTGCATATTCTGCATTGTTTCTCATGGGTTGGTTTTGAGTAGTAGTGTTTTTTCTATTTAGTTATTTTTGCAGATGGTATGTTTTATTAAAGTATGTACATATATTTTATAGAACCTTGACATTCACTTTATTTTGGACAGTTGTTCTATTGCTGTTTGTGTTGCTACAGGATCACATTCAAACCTGTCTTGAGAGCATAGCCGTCCCTCTACCCACGTTATCACAAAAGGCAAAGGCAGTACATCTTTCAACTGTGACTGTTTTGTGGCACTGTTTGGGATCACTTTTGTTTTGTGGCACTTTGAGGCCGAGTAGGCACTTTAGCCACTACACATCCTGCAGGGCAGACGTTCTTTCATCACAGAACCCTGTCCCGGTTGCTGTTTGAATCACAAATACACTTCATTGTTAAATCAATTAAATTGCAGCAGCCAAAATATCTTTCTGACAAATTACTTATTTTGTGCAGTATTTATGAGACTCGGAGTAAATCATTGGTCTGCTTGGTTAGTTTCCTAGTGAAGAAATTATCTACTGCAAATTATGCTGGAGCTTATATCATCCCTCATATTTGGACTTCTCTTCCCAAAACTTTACGCATATCATGTTCTCTCCTAAACCTTGGTAATGATTTGAAGACTTTTCTTTTTCCGAGGTGAAGTGTTTCTTTTTTTTTAATTGGACTTGACTCTCGGAACCATGTTTTGTTTTTGTTTTTAAATATTGCTTTTGCTTTAATTGTTGGTTTATTCCTCTTTTATCATATTTTGTTTTGGCTATTGTACAGCACTATATTTTCTGATTGGTCAGTGTACTTATCAATTGTATCAGTGTACGGGGCTTGGTTAATGTTAATGTCAATATAATATAATGGGACTGAGATGTTAAGTGTATGTCGAGATTACTGTTGGGAAGATGTTTGTGTCAGGACTAGGGGATGGAAATTATCACGCTTGTACTGGCTCATAGTGCAGTTGCTTGCACCTCCTTTCCTATTACAAAATAACGCACAGAAATGTGGGCTTCACTTTGTGGGATCAAGTATCTCCTGCAGTCAACATCCATTTTGTTTAACTGCACGTAGTGAGACAAACCCGGAATACCTTCCAAATGTGACTATTCCCGTTAAAATGTGTCCAACCTTTTGACTATGGTCAATAAACCCATCCCGTCCAAGTTCGTCTATTCCATTTAAAAGGTATCCGACCAGGCTACCATGTTAAATGCCTGATTCACTTCTAAGTTTGACTATTCCAGTTACAATGTTCCCAGTCTCTTTACTATGGTCAATATCCACCCCCCTTCTAAGTGTCACTATTCCAGTTAATATGTGTCCAATCTCTTGACTATGGTCAATACAACAATCCATTTGACTATTCTAGTTAACATGTTTCCAAACTCTTTACTATGGTTAATACCCGAATCCCATCCAAGTTTGACTATTACAGTTAAAATGTGTCCAATCACTTGACTGTGGACTATAACAGATCCCTTCCAGGTTCGACTATTTCATTTTAAAGCTCTCGAACCTGGCTACCATGTACAGTGCCTGAATCACTTCCAAGTTTGACTATTCCAGTTACAATGTTGCCAGTCTCTTTACTATGGTGAATACCCACATCCCTTCCAAGTTTCACTGTTCCAGTTATAAGTACCTGGCGAGGGCAATCAGAATGTAACAAACAATCTGATTGACCCTCGCCAGAGCATTACCTGACGCAGAATCCCTCGCCTTCATATCCCCGGCGGGGAGGTGTGGCAGCCCCTCAGCCAATTAGGAGACTTGTAACGAGGTAATCCCAGCTTCGAGCCACCAGACGGCTGAAGGCTGCCATCCTCCCCCGCTGGGGATTCAGGTAAGTGTTTTTCCCTCCGCCCCTTCCAAATAATCCCCTCCCCACCCTCCCAACCCTGCATACCTTCTTTTTGCTCTGTTTTCGAGAGCAAACGCTCTGGGAACACTTCTGTCCCCAGCGCGGCCGCTCCCGATGTCCGCCATGGAAAGGGAAAACGGAATCCTTTTCCCTTCTCCGGCTGGCATTTTGTTGAATTTTTTTTCTCTGTTCTGAAACGCTGCAGCATTTAGGAACAAAAAAAGAATGCTATAAGTACCCCGGTCTTGAGGGCAAAGGTACTAATAGCAATGAGCCCCTCACCACGGGGGTTATTACCGAGTCAGGTAACTATGGGCCCCGGGGAATTACCTGACTCGGTAATGCTCCTGCGCCTCAGGGCTTATTGCTTAAATATGTGTCCAATCTCTTGACTATGGTCATTACAAGAACCCCTTCTCTGGTTGACTATTCTAGTTAAAATGTTTTCAAACTCTTTACTACGGTTAATACCCGAATCCCATCCAAGCTTGACTATTACAGTTCAAATGTGTCCAATCCCTTGACCATGGCCAATACCCAAATCCCCTCCAAGTTTGACTATTCCAGACAGCACGTTTCCAACCACTTTGCCATGGTCAATAAGTTCAGAGGCCTCACTCTGCTAGCGTACTATCTGGTCAGGATGCAGTCAAACATCACTTGACAGTATTGCCGATAATTAGGCACTAAAACCTATTCCATTGCACCCCAACTGTAGTTTCCATGGGGTCTTTGCATGGGCCCAGGTGAAGTTTGGGTTTTCACTGATAATCATTGACCTTTACATGAGAAGGGCCCATTTTTCAGGTCTGTATGCAAAACACCAAACTCTGAAACCTAGGCTATGGACTAGTCGGAGCCTCCCATCTGTCCCCAAGAAAAAGACTTGTGCTTTTTCATTATTTAATTAATGTTATGCCATTTTACTTTTTCAAACACCTTCTTAACTCTTTGCCAAGTGAGAGATGATAAACAAACTCTTCCGTGAACACTCACTCTGCAAGTCCAGAATATCTTTATAATCCATCCTTTTAGTGAAAATAGTATTATTATTATTATTTATTATTTTACATTTTTACAGTGCGTGTAAAACCTGAGGCTTCAGGGCGCTTGAGAAATTATGAAAATATGATTTTGAGTTAGCTCCATGTAGCCTGAGACACAATAAACAATGAACACGCTTTAAATTGGAGTTTGTGATCCAAAGACAAGATACTTCTCAAACACATCCTAAAAACCTAGACACTTTTCCCACATTTGGGACCTCCCAGCGGGATGTGGTAGACATACTTTGTGAAGAACGAAGCTTTAGTTTGATGAGTTAAGCTACGTTGAACCAGTGTTTCTTTCTCACTGTACATTGAATTGATGCAGAAAACCAGGTGCATTGCACTTCTCAAATGCTCTCCTTGTGCTATTATAGATTGCACAGCCATTTCCAACCTCAATGTCTTCAATGTCACCGGCAACAGTTTTCAAATGTCTTGGAGAATAAATTCGTCGCTCCACCATGTGTTTCATGTGGAGCTCCACAACATGTCAGGAATTATCCAAACCAAAAACACCACGGACATGAAAATCGAGATCTCTGGGCTGGAAGCAGGAAAACTGTATAATGTATCGGTCTCCTACCACGACTGCGATGGAAATAGCCACATCTCAACTGAACAAGTAAAGACTGGTAAGTATATCTTCTGTGACAAAGATAGTGAGTACACGTTGGTAAGGGAAAAGCTTGATTTAATGAATGGTGTGTCTGGGATTGCCAAGTTGCTTCTTGTCTTGGAGGCAGAATGTCTCCAGTCCTGGGCTTTCCTTTAAAAACCTATTTCCTCCAGGTGCTATGGTCCAATTAGGCTGATTAAAGTGAATCTGGACTACAGTTCCAGCAATTACACACGTTGAATGAATCCCAAGACTGGCAGAATGGAGTCTAAGTGAAATGTAGTCATCTTGCACCCGAAAGCATGAGAAGAATCAAAGCAGCCATGTTATATTATGTGGCATTATGTGATGTGGTACAGAGTCTGCCATTTGTAGAGGAGCAGTAGCATTCCCTAAGGGAGTGTTTGTAAAGGGGCTGTATTTCTGATTCTGTGCACAGTTCTATCAATCTGCACTGAACTACAAATTAACTGGGACAAGGGCAACGCTTCTGCCCTGGTCCTCCTGGATCTTTCAGTGGTTTGTGACCTAGTTGTCCATTCCATACTCATGCATTGCCTTTATGAATTAGGCATCAGGGATTTGGCCTTGTATTGGAGTATGTCCTTCCCCCACAAACATACACAAAGGATTGATCCCCTGTTTCTTGTACCCAAAAGAGTGCCTTTTTGGAGTGCTGCAGGTTCCGCTATCTTCCCCCTGCTTTTTAACCTCTTCCTATCTCCTTCTCCATCATTCCTTTGATCATTCAATGCGTCTTGAAGGACTTGGATGAGATTGGATGTTGGGGTTGTGATGTAATGGGACCGTGTGAAGTGTCTGATGTGATGTGAATTAATGGGGTGTGATTGGAGGAGACAGGTCATCATTGAATGCGTATGATGTGAATTTATGGGCCATGATTTAAAGTAACCGGGTGTGATGTTGTGAGTATGGTGTGGCATGGTGGCACTGCGTGTTGTGTGACATAACAGGGCAATGGAGCATGGTGTGATGTGAAAGGCTGTGAAGGGACATGACAGTGTATGAGTGAGCTGACAGGGTGTGATATGACATGACAGTGCGTGGTTAGATATGGGCAGGCATGCATACATGTGACATGTTGAGGTTTCAAATGATATTCCGAGCCATGACGGATGTTGTATAGAGGAACGGTCCGAGAAGCGTCCTGGCGTGGAAGCGTCAGGACGCATGGAAAATAATTAAAGAGCTGACAGCCCGCGAAAACGGTCAGTCAGTTACAGACAACACAACGTGTGTGTCATGTCATATATTGATCAACAACTAGGCCATTGAGGCCCACCTCTACAGGGGGGTTGGTGTCCTTTTCAAATATCACAATGGTATGCGCTCAGACATAGTGGCTGTGTGGTGTGATGCGCCAGGATGTAATGTGACCCAACCAGAAGTGATGTGACGTGCATGGATGTCTAATGCTGTGGCTGTGATGGGTATGGGGTTATTTGGCAGGTGTGGTGTGATGTGATAGGGCATGGTGTGGAGTTATGTGATGGGCATGGTGTTGCGTGAAACTGCATTGTGCGAATTGACTGAGGGGAGTGGGGTGTGGTGGGGTGTTACATGTTGCAATGGGCCATGTTTTGTGTTTGGGAATGTGCGATGATGCATGTTGTGAAGTGCTACAGCATTATATGGTGTGATGTGATGGTAAGGCATGATATGCAGTGATGGGCTAGCATATTAAAAGGTGTGCTGTTATGAAATGGAGCATGTTGTAATGAAATGTGGCAGGATTGAAAAGATTCATAATTACATTATGACAGTTTAAGTTGGTGCCATCACTGTGTTGGCAACCTGGCGTGTTGCAATTCCAGTAAAACCTCAAAGAATAGACGGTGTCCACTTACAATTGTTATTGTTTGTTGCATTTTTAAACCGGTTGACTCGTCTTTGATTGCATTCTTAAATAGGGTGACCTTTCTTTGACTCAAACATATTTCTTCCCAGCACAGTTTCCCATTGTTACTACAGAGGTAATTTGTACATTGATTATGAGACTTGACATTAGACATTCACCATATTCGTGCTTCAAGAGATGTTACACTGATCTTCCTCTCAGGGCATAGACAGTCGTGCTGGCTAGGTTAGGTAAACACATTTACTGTCTCAGACAACAGAGCTACCATTCAGGTTACACTTACCCTACAATCTCAGGACCTTGACAGTAAAGCTATCCCTCATGTTAGGTTAGACCAATCTTACAGATTCAGAGAGCAAAGCTTCAACTCAGGTTACACTTATCCTACAATCTGAGGACCTCGGCAGTAAAGCTATCCCTCATGTTAGGTTAGACCAATCTTACAGACTCAGACAGCAGGGCTACCACTCAGGTTACACAGATCCGACAATCTCAGGACCTCGACAGTAAAGCTATCCCTTATGTTGGACCAATCTTACAGTCTCAGAAAACAGAGATACCATTCAGGTTACACTTACCCTACAATCTCAGAACCTTGACAGTAAAGCTATCTCTTATGTTAGACCAAACTTACAGTCTCAGACAACAGAGCTACCATTCAGGTTACACTTACCCTACAATCTCAGAACCTTGACAGTAAAGTTATCCCTTATGTTAGACCAATCTTACAGTCTCAGAAAACAGAGCTACCATTCAGGTTACACTTGCCCTACAATCTCAGAACCTTGACAGTAAAGCTATCCCTTATGTTAGACCAATCTTACAGATTCAGAGAGCAGAGCTCCCACTCAGGTTACACTTATCCTACAATCTCAGGACCTGAGCAGTAAAGCTATCCCTCTTGTTAGGTTAGGCCAATCTTACAGACTCAGAGAGCAGAGCTCCCACTCAGGTTACACTTATCCTACAATCTCAGGACCTCTGCAGTAAAGCTATCCCTCATGTTAGGTAAGACCAATCTTACAGACTCAGACAGCAGGGCTACCACTCAGGTTACACAGATCCTACAATCTCAGGACCTCAACAGTAAAGCTATCCCTCATGTTAGGTTAGACCAATCTTACAGACTCAGACTGCAGAGCTACCACTCAGGTTACACAGATCGTACAAGATCAGGCCTTCACAAATGTATTTCCCGATCCTACAAAATCTGGACTACAGTAAAGTGTGGTGCCTTGACTGCTGCTGGATCTTCCACGGGGTGTAGGTGCACATGTGTGTCATGCAGAGTTGGATGTGGCTATCCATGTGGGTCCAATGAAGAGACAGTGGGATTTGAGCTCCTGCTGGAGGTGTTGGCCATACATATCCTTTCAGGGCAGCAGCACATCTGTTTGTGGCAGCAGCACGGGCAGCTTTTGGTGCTGGAGGGGAACGGCCAATAGGGTACCAGCGGGAGGCTGGGGGGCACATTAGCCACCAGGGGAGAGCCAGGGGGCAGCCACCCCGGCTCCACCACTGGTTTGTAGCACAGTTGCAGGTGGATCTGCCTGTGGGCCATATGCAGGTGGCCTGTCATATGGTCCCAGATTCCTGCCACCAGCCACTACTTAGGGCAGGGGAGGGGTCAACCCATGTTGTGGATGGCCAGCTGAAGCTAGGTTCTATAGGGGCTAAGCGCCATGGCCTGTTGGTATGAGACCCCTTTTATTCTCATCTGTGTGTATGAGGGATGAGAGGCATGCTTTTCGCAGGGCCTGTGGATGGCACACTTACCACTTCCTGCTACAGTTGTGCTACATAAGCACTTCATCAGATCAGCCCATCCCAGCCACGTGGCCTACCCCAGGCTGAACCTGTGTTGTTGTGTCCTGTGTGCTGTGTTCTTGGCATTTCCTCATTCTTTCCATCCAGGGGTGGCTTGTCAGGTCCAATACAGGAGTCTGAGTTGTTCTTTGGATTGGCATCTCTATGGAAACAAACATGTGATGTGTGATGGGATCATACCGTATATTTAATTCTGGTCAACAGTTACGAATGCTTGTCCATTGAGCAGGCCTCGCTGGTTATTATGGGCATGTTGTCGCCTTCTGCTAACATCTTTCCACATTGGCATGACCAGCTTTTGACAACATAAGCACACCCACGCCCCCTTTTCACTATGCACATGTGTTCATTGATGCTGTGATACTTGCATGTACACTGGTAGGTTGTCACATCATTTCTATATGTGACAGTGACTAGAAGGAGGTACCCTACTGTTCCCATGAACTCTGTGCTTTTTGATCAAAGAGTGGATATATTCTGACATGATGCCCATGTAATTGCAAGAACAGAGTAGCCATACCGTTTCACAGTGCTAGAGTATGCTTGGCACATGCATGTGAACACATTGTTTAACTAGTGAGTGCCATTCTGCTCTGCAGATGATGTTGTGTGGATGTGTGGCAGTGAGGATAACTTAATCACCTGAGCAACAATCATAGTCCGGTTTTTCACAGTCAGGGATATCAAATTCACTGCTAACACATGTTGATTCATCACAGTCAAGGATATCACAGTAAGCACTATTGTTATCACAGTCATAGTGGTCAGAGTTAGGGCTGTCATAGGCCAGGTTGTCACAGTCAGGGATATCAGAGAAAGCACTATCATAGCTCAGGTTACCACAGTCATAGTTAGCAGAGTTAGTGCTGTCATAGACCAGTTTATCACAGTTAGGGATATCACCGTTAGGTATATCATAGCCTGAGTTATCATAGTCAGTACATCACACAAAGAGCTATCCAAGTCCAGGTTATTACAGTTAAGGATATCACAGATGGGGCTATCCTAGCCTAGGTTATCACAGTCTGTGTTATCAGCATTCACACAGCCTATCATAGATTGGTTTATCACAGTTGGAGATATCATAGTTATCGCTTATCAGAGTCAGGATATCACAGTTACGGCTATCATAGCCGGGGTTATCACAGTCAGGATATCACAGTTACGGCTATCATAGCCGGGGTTATCACAGTCAGGATATCACAGTTACGGCTATCATAGCCAGGGTTATCACAGTCAGGATATCACAGTTACGGCTATCATAGCCGGGGTTATCACAGTCAGGATATCACAGTTATGGCTATTATAGTCGGGGTTATCACAGTTAGGATATCACAGTTACAGCTATCAAAGCCGGGGTTATCACAGTCAGGATATCACAGTTACGGCTATCGTAGCCCGAGTTATTACAGTCAGGATATCACAGTTACGACTATCATAGCCTGGGTTATTACAATCCGAACATCACAGTTAGGGCTATCATAGCCAGGGTTATTACAGTCAGGATATCACAGTTATGGCTATCATAGCCGGAGTTACCACAGTCAGGATATCACAGTTACGGCTATCATTGCCGGGGTAGTTATGGCTATCATAGCCGGGGTTATCACAGTCAGGATATCACCGTTACACCTATCATAGCCGGGGTTATTACAGTCAGGATATCACAGTTATGGCTATCGCAGCCTGGGTTATTACAACCCGTACATCACAGTAAGGGCTATCATTGCCCAGGTTAGCACAGCCAGAGCAGCCATATACTAGACTGGCGTGGTTGCAGTTAATGTAAGGCCATGGGTGAAGGGAAACTGAGTGTGAGATTGTTGTGATAGATTCTGTAGCCAGACATTAAGAATGTCACATGTTGTCAATCATCTCTTAAATATGTGCAGCTCTTTGTGACAGTGGACACATAGAACACCTTACATTTCCCAGTGGTTCAGTCTAAAACAATTCTTCATATGAGGCTTGGAAAACATGGCACCTGAAATATTTAAAAGGGTACACGAATGCATGCACAGATAGACAGCTCAACAGAGAGCTACTATGATGAGACATGTGAAGTGGTGGGATTTCAGTAACTGCGACTCCATTCATTATCAATCCTGTGGGTACGAGTTGAAGACTGAGGAGTACCAGTATACGTTTTTCTAACATGTGAATTCAGGGGGAATTATGCTATTACAGGTGAATGCCTCTGCTTTCTTTTTAGGTGTTATGGTAGTGACTGTTTTTCTGAGGATAACAAACTACAACTTTAAACACGAGTACACCAACACCAGCAGCTCAGAATACAAGGAACTCAAAGGCCAACTGGAAGAGGAGGTAATACTGAAAGCTCTTGCCTTTTGTATCAATAATTCTTTATTGAATTACAGTAATCAGGTCCAGAAATAATGATTTATCTCAGTCGTCCACTATGCTTCTTCTAGTCCCTTGGAATGTGCAATGTTATGCACATTGGTTTCAAAGTGTTTCTTATGCAAAGTGAGCTACTTGAGGAGACTGGTTTATATTGCAAAAATAAAGTCGTTTTTCAGTGCATATATGGCTAGAGTATACAAAATATAAGATTTGAGCATTAAGGTGTAACATGTTTGTCAGTATTTCTCTCTGTTGGCCGAACACATGTTTCATACTCAGTGCTTTTTCAAGGTCACACAAATATTTGAGGTCGGTTTCTCACATGTAAGAACTAGAACTGTGTCTCAGTAGTCTCTAGTGCACCACAGTACTAATCGTACAGTGGCAGCAAATGAGTCATGGTCCTCACTCACAAACAGGCCACTGGGCCTCATTCCAAGTTTTCTGGTATTACGGCAGTAAATCTGCCAGAATACCGACAAACAGAATTGCTGTTACTGGCACTTGGTCTGCCATAGGACTCCATGGGAGGGATTTTGCTGCTATTAGCTGCCGTGCTGGTAATCAAGGCAGTTTTTGGCCGGTTGGGGTCAGATTTACCGCCAGCTCTTAGCTAGTGGAAATTCCTAACCCCTACCGGCAAAGTTGTCGTTGGCCTGTCTGGTAAAAATGCCTGTAAACATTATTCACCGGCCCTTTTACTGTGTACCGGCCAACTTTGAATGAGGCCTTCTGTCTTTTGTACTCTGGGGATATGTGGGCTAAAGAACTACACCTCGTACCTTCAGTTACATGGTTAATTTGTTAAGCAGGGTGACTCACCTGTAATTAGTACAGCAAATTACCTTGTTCGCCTTAATTTAGAAACAACTGTATTTTCAGTGCTCCAGATGAGATTTTTAAGTGGAGTATTTTACTTCCTATTTTTTAAAGTTGGGAGTGAAACTATTTTTTAGTAAGTCCCATTCCCAATGCGAGTGTTTCTTAAGCAAGTAAATGATGCTTTGACCGCAACACAGAAATATCTTTGTAATACATATTTCTTTACACCTAGTTATTCATGCACATTAAAAGATAGATCTTTACCTCTTTGATCAGGCAGTAATAATAGTGTCTTCCTGTGGCTCTATCAGTACTACTGGTCCTGTGTAGGTGAACGTAGGGTGTGGGGGCATGCTCCTATGTGTCTGTTTCTTATTTTTGGAGTATGTATTCCCTATTTTATTTGTTGGGGAGTATTTGCCTATTTTTAGGGAGCGAAAGTGTCTGACAACACCCCTTGTCTATAAGGCTGTTTATTGTATTTGACTTTTTATAATTGAACTTCAACTTCCTCTCACACACTTTATGTACCTTTCTCACATGAGTCTATGAGTCTACATGGAAACCAAACATGTCTCATCACACACTTATCCTTATACATTTAAATAATTCCTCTGGGACATGGGATTTGAAGGTTGATCTCTCTTTTTTCGCTGTAATGGCAGAGGTGGCGGCTTCTGTTGACTGGTACAGCTTGGTTGCCTGAATGAACAAGACAGAGCTAAGAAAGGGTCATAAAATAGGGCTGGTGACAGTTACCGGCCCGTACAGCACACCACTGTGGGCATCATCGCCGTTACAAGTAGTAGCTAAAGTGATCTCTTTAATAGACACATTCGAGCAAGGAAAAAAAGCAAGAGAAAAAATACAAAACAGATTTCCACTATGGATATGACAAAATGAGCTCATTCAACAATGAAGAGCCCCTTTCTGTTTCCATAGCTACAAGAAGCCAAGGAATAGGTCGGGCCAGGAAGCAACAGACATGAACAAAATGTGGCAGCAGGTATGCATATTATTTATTAAACAGGGAGCAGGTCGGAATCGGGAGGGACTAGCCAACAACCATGGGTGAGCCGTGTCGTGTATCAACAGATAGCGCTGTATTCTGAGCTCCGGGTTGATAAAGGCACCCATGCCAGGTGCTTATCTTCCCCCATCAGTGAAGTTTGTGAATTATACAGTTCATTTAGTTTTAGCTATATTGGTAGCAGACGCTCAAATCCACACTAAGAACTATTTGATTCCGTCTAGTCCAACTTTTTAACCCATCCGTCAACACAACCCCAGCCTACCAATATTTTTTAAATCTGTAAAACACCTTTGGGCAGAGCATTCCGGCAGAGCGACTTACCATCTTCATGGGTGGAGCATGCCCGCAATGTTTTACCCACACACAGTTATCCATGTGCACTCTACAGAGTCTCTGCAAAACTGTCCACATGACAGTCAACTTTGCTGAACACCCAAAAGAAACAACACATCCCCTTAGAAAGTGACCCTAGTATTGTACAACGGTGCCATACACCTCTTAGGGATCCACTGTCTAGTCTACACTTCTCTACTTAATTATTAGTAATGTTTTTCTATTTCAATTATCTTTTTTTTTCTTTTTTATTGTAACATATAGTTTATATAAACTTTAATTACAATTTCCAGTTGATTATTTCCAAAACTCCATCACTCCAAGTTTTATTAATCATCGTGTTTAAAGTTCAATTTGTCCTGTCGGGCCAGAGAGTTGGCTCTAAATTCCATACGAGAGCCTTGAAAGGTTTTTTTTTTTAAATGTTGTTTTTATGTTTTTGGTGTCTCGGTCATGAGTTACTGTGAACTGAGGAACCAAAATCATTTAACAAAGTCTTGTCCAGAAAATCCAAAACGGCACATGTCAGTGTAACATTATTACTTGAAAGCATCCAAAACCACCAGTCGCCTATATTTCCATTTAAAGGGGCGTATTTCCCCAGATAAATGGATCTTATGGCAGTTAAGGGAGCACATTAAGTAATCAAATGTTTTAAAGACTCGACTGACATGTTACAAAATCTGCATTGGTTGTCACTAGTTTCCTTGTCATGTTTGATCCACAGCATCTCTTTGTTTTTGTAGGCGTTTAGCCGCACCCTTAAAAACTGATTCCGATGTAGTCTTGAAGGAAATTTTGAGAGGTATTTTGGTAAACGGTCAAGACTATTGGCTGCTGTTCCTATATATAGTGAGGTTGCCAAACTAGACCGCATGTCGTTGTTTTGTATCCAATTCCATATTCTTAGTTTTTTCTTTGCTATTTGTGGAGTACGCCTTACTGTTTCCCATTTTTTTCCAGCACACTCTAAGAATTTCTGTAGTTTTGTTGCCCATGTCAGTAAAATACCAGAGTGTGGATTTGATGTTGATGATACTAGAATCCGGTATGGGGGTTCAGGGTTGCTTGGATACATTTTCCTTAGGGCGGCGATTGATCTCCATAAGACAGTCCCATACATGGAGTCTAAACCAAGTTCATTGGCCTCATTACGACTTTGGCAGTAGCCATGCCACTATTGGCGGCATGGATGCCACCAAAATCGGGTCCAGGTTCCTTGAATGGGGAATTACCCGGCCATTCCGAGTTTGGAGGGCCTGGTAATTGCTCCCTCCAGGAACCCGGGCCCGGACCTTCCCCATTCTCATTTGAGCCCCCATAGGGCTCAATGGGAATGGGAGAGGGAGCAAACAACGGGCCGATTACGAGCGGCCCGTTGTTTGCTCCCTCTTCCCCTCGCGGGACCCGGTAAGGACGCCTGGTCTGTCCAACCGTTCCTTACCGGGTCCCGCGATGGGAGCTAGTAATGAGGCGGAACGGGTTTCACAGGTCCGCCTCCTTTAGCGGAGCCCATTAACCTGTTTCGCCTCAGTCTAATAAGGCCCCATGTCTTATAGCAATAGTTGACACATTTGACGGTAATCTTAGAACTCGCCTCAAAAAATGCCCTTCTAATGAAGACCATAGATGATAGCTCAGGTTCCACCCTGCTTCCATGCCAAATGTGATTGATGGAATTACCTTTTGAGTATAAAAGGTCAGGACTGGCTTTAGTGTGAATTTACCATACTCTGCATGTAACTTATCTCCCTGTAGCGAGAACATCGACACACAATGTTTTAGGTCCGACACCCAGTCTTGGGCTATGAATGATCTAGACTATCAGTTGTATAGTCACATGGTTTCAGATGCTTGACGGTTGCTGAAAACAAATGAGACAATGTTCAACTTAGCCACTGTTTAAATTTCAAATGGAGAAGAATAGAAGTTCCTATTAGAAGGGTGTGGTTACCTAATGGAACATTGTGTCAGGCACAGTAATTGCAGCAACGAACCATGCCCAAGCAGCGCCGGCACTTGAAGTGGAACAGTGCTGGAGATGATACTGAAAAACAATGGGAGGTGTCTTGCTGTAGAGTTTTTTTGGCATTTGAAGCACATGTTTTTACTGTGCTGTTGCTCTGCTATCTGTAAGGAAAATGAGTGCTATGTGCATGCATGCAGAGAGATATGCACATGTAGACCTTAGAGTAGCGTGCGATCGGGGCATGAGCCCATGGGGCCGTGGTTAGCAGAAATCTGAGCGTTAGTTGGAATCGAAATTTGTGAACTGGCAGCATGATGACATGTGTATGTAGATGGGAGGAGAGGACAAGCGTATCGCCTTTGTTCTTAATGAAATAAAACAGCCCATGTTATCTCTGCCATGGTGTCTCTGAGTTTCAAGGACTTTGTTCTTGCCAAACTTCCAGAAATTCCACCCCTCCCTGTTCTTGCCCCATTCTGTTCTTGACACATTTATGAATAACAATTATTTTGAGTCATGCTACTTCCACCATGTTAAGATTTTGTCGCTGCAATTATTTGTCATTTTAGCCGCATCCGCATTTCTCAGTCATGTATAGATGATTGCTGAGACATTAATCTGTCAACTACTTATAAAATGTCCTAAGTCTGCAGTGTTGTTGTAACTGATTCACCTTAATGGTTGAATGGTCGGTTCCCAGATACTGGTATCTTGTTCCGTTATGTAAACTTGGGGCCTCATTACACGGATGGCGGAGAACCATGGCACTATTAGCGCCATGGTTCATGCCGGTAAAATACCGGCACCACCTTGGGGGAAAGGGGAATTACCGCCCCATTCCAAGGTTGGCGGGGCGGTAATTCCCCCTTCCACCATTGCCCTTCCCCATTCCCATTTTTGCCCCACAGGGCATAATGGGAATGGGGAAGGCGCTAATTGCGGTACCGCTAATTGCGGTACCGTAATTAGCTCCCTGGGTCCCTTTGCGGGTTGGTTTTTAACGCCTGCAAAAAGCAGGCGTTAAATCCCCCAACCCCCAAAGGGACCTCGTAGTAAGGCGGTAAGGATTTACTGGTACCGGTATTTTACTGGTACCGGTAAATCCTTACCGCCATCCGTGTAATGAGGCCCTTGGTGTCCTCGGCTTTTGACATTCCTTTTGGCAGCAACCATCCAGCCACTGCAGCATTTTCCTTAATTAAATGGATTTGTTTCATAGCGTGCTTAGATGTGAGGCCTCTTAAAGGTACAGGCTTTATTCTCTGCTGTGTTTGTGCAGTTTAAAATGGCAACTGCTTGTCACCTTTGTATCCTCTGCAGGACACATTTGCTTTGCTATTTACCGATTTCCTGGTGCATGCCTGTCACATTATTTCACTTCCTTTGGGTAGCAGCAACCTTATCTACCTACAATATTCTGCCCTACTGGTGTAGTGAGTCCCTATCTTGTGTACACGCCTTCCTGTCACCTGATCTATTCTATTTTAAAATACACTAATTGTGCAAGCTAATGCCTTATCTGTTCCCTACTTGTGTAGTGCAAAATACATATTCTTTGTGTCAGCTGCATTTCCAGGAGAATTTAAAGTGCAGTTATAAAAGTGTTGTTTCTTATCTTATAATTTCCATTCTTCTGACGAAGGCAGGGGGGCAGAGCTTGAACATACTCTCAAGTCAATAACGGCCCCACTACAACTGTCCCAGATAGGAGCGAACTCCCAATGTCTCTTAGATCTCCACAACCACCAATCTCCCAATTCCTTCCTCTGTGCACGATCTATCAGCAGCTCCAACAAATAACCAAGAGACTCTGGGAATCAAATTACTTTTACAGCTGAATTATATCAGGGGATTGGTGGCTTCCAGGACTCCTGCTAAAATCTAAATGGGACACATCCCTAGAAGAGTCTCTACCTCATTTTGCAACAATTCGAAGAGTGCATTGCTCCTAGAGCAGTCTATACGAGAAAGACTAAGCATGCAGAGAGATTTTAAAATGGTGGAAAGAGAGCTTCTGTGTAAGAGCTCCCATGCTACCTTTGCTCTTCCCATGTCTGACTTGAGAATAAAGGCGTCTTCCTGCAATGAATTGCCCTTGCCCAAGTCATCCGCTGCTGAAATGCAGGAGCAAATTGCTCACTTGTTACATAGGATTCTGTGTGAACCACCTTCCTCACAGAATTTACTTGAAGTCGGTTGCTCAAAATGCTATTGCTGCATTTTGCAGCCCAACCGTAATATACTGATATACTAATATAATGATTACATAACCAATTAACTTGCCCATATCCTCGCCCCGCCACCTCATTTGTGATTGTTCCACCCTATTTCTTCCCACATGATTTCCCACCTCTCCTGCTCCCCCTTCCCATGCCAGCTGCACTGACCCCATTGCACCCTACCTGTAAGTCCCTGGTGCATCCCCTAGACACAGTGCGTCATTGCTTCCCAGCCGGGTTGATGCTTTATAATGCACTCCTACATTTATGCACCGATCAGTCAAACATTTTTACCACTCTTCAAACCAGTGGTCAAAGTGAGCGGGAGCGGTCGGGAGCGGTCCTCCTATACTTTTTTTAATTACCCTGTACATCTCCTATACTTTTATTTTAAAAAGAAACCGCTCTGGAATGGTTTTCTTTTAAAATAAAAGTGTAGGAAGAAGTTGAAACCTTCACTTTAAGTGTACTGCAATAAACGTTCCCTTAAACAGCAGGTGCACGTGTTTGGGGGCGGGGGGTTGTATTGTGTGTGGGAGGGGTTGTGGCAATGGGGTTTGTGGGGAGCAGGGGCAGGCCAGCAGGGAACATAGTTCCACTACTTCATTTCGTACACTTCGACCACTGCTTCAAACACTATTTGTGATTCGTCTACATTGCTCATTAATCAATGCTTATCCTGTTACAATGTATTGCTTTAGTTACACGAGCATTTTAAGTCGATATATGTTTAGCACTTTTCTTAAACAATACCTTTATAGACTGTGACTTTCAATTCTTAGTATGCTCGATTGCACACACGTACTTTAAATGCATCTCTTTTCCCACTGCATATATCTAATTAATAAACACATTTTATTCGAATTGCCTATTGTTTTTGTCTTCGTAGGTTTTTCTTCCTATTACTTAAAAGCCAGAAGGCATAGGATTGCTAAATTGTTGTAGATCGTCCCCTATACCCATTGCCTCGTTGGAGAGGCTACTAATGACATTTGTTTTCCTTCACAGCTCACAGCTTCCCTTTCACACACAATTGCCAGAGAGAGCCTGAGAGTGGAAGTGACCTCCCTGAGAAATGGAAGCATAATTGCTGAATTTATAGTGTTTATCACGAATACAAAGTTCACAGTCAATATTTCAAGAATGAGTGAATCTCTCTCATACCTCAACAACAGCACGCGTTTCAAGATTGACCTGGACAGCTCTTCAGTACAAGGTAAGGACATGAAATCTGGCCTCAGTAGGCATAATGACATGGATGGCCCCCTCCTACAGAAGTTCACTGCACAAGCCACCAATTATCCTTTAAATACCTTCCCCCTATGACAAATGTTTTGACTTGGGGTCTGTGGACTCTGGAGTTTGGGGTGCAGAACTCACTGTCCGATACCTCCAGAATTAAGATGCATACACACCTTGATCACTTTTTAGGTTTCATAAATGTGCCCTAAGGGTACTTCAAGGGATTAAAGTGTTTAAATGCAAGGGCGCACTAGCAGGACTTCTAGATAGCTGTACAAGATGTGTCATTTGAAAGAATTCAATCATAGTTTTGGCTCAGTCACAGCTCAGTCACGAGCTGTCACACATTCCTGCACACATTTCCTTAGAAAAACTGAGAGGGAGCAGACTAAAGGCTAGGGAAAATCTCCAACAATATCTGATCTCAGTTGTGTTGGCTATTCCTGGAACCACGTTTTTATAACTATAAACAGCAAGCGGGGAGGGGGGGTTAGTGGGTGGGAAGGTTACATAGATACCAAAGCAGTTGCGTGGAGGGGGGGGTCCCTTATGAGCTGTGTTGTGTCCCTTTGCCCTTTGGAGCTCAATTGTTTGAAAACACCTTTATAAATGTTTGTAAAGTGTACTGGACATTTCATACAACACATGCATCGGACAGGCTGGTCACTTACTCATTGAACCAATGGCATGAGAAAAGAGATCAGGGAATGGGCGTAAACGGGAGACGCAAGCAGTGCACATAATAGCAGATCTGCAGGACTTAGTTGTTGCTAAGGTTTAATTTCAGTAGGAAGTAATGTTGCAATGCCCCAACCAAGCATTTGAAAATGCCTTGTCAATGTTTAGGGAAAATTGAGATGCAGAGGTCAATACATTTTAAAATAAATTATTTTATTGTTTGCCCCGAATGTGAACTGCAATTAACGTCAACACATTAAAGACAATTTCTCATTTCGGTTTGCTGCACAACGTTTTTACCGAAGCAAAGTTCCATCACAAAGTCCTTATTATGAAACAAATGAATTCCAAGAAGAAAATCTTGGCTGGAATACCAGTCACTCCCCAGGACATTCCACCCCATCCATTTATACCCCGGCACCTCACATCAGGGCTGCCATACCTTCCCCCGACATTTCCAGCCATCCCCACTCTGTCCTAATGTGTGTGTTCATCCATGCTATCACTGTTGTGATAGAACAGTACAGATGAGTTACTAAAAGGCAACCAACACAGCGCCACCAGGTGGACGTCACTGGAAGTTCACCTCCAGATCAGATAGGTGATGTTGAGGATAGTGCCCCATGACACGTTTCTTCACATTAAGAGAACCTTTTCTCATTAAAGATATTTATAAGTTGCAACAATTGACAAGTTGGTCAATCTGTCAATTGTTTTACAGTGAAGACATTCCGTGGGTGTACTGCTTCTGCAGTTTATTTATTCATGAGGAAATGTTTCAGTAGAAATCTGAAATGGATACCACTGCTCCAAAGGTCTCATCAGCAAAGGAAGGTCGGGCATGGCACAAATGTAAAGTGCAAATCACTGCCACTCTAGCAAATGGGAATTAGTTAATTCACAGCGGCCAGAGGAACAACGCAAAGCCAACCTTTATGGCCAGAATAGCTTTTCACAACCACAATATATATTATTTATGCTCATCGATATTGTGACATTATAAGTGCTGTCGAAGTCAATCTAAGATAGTTCAATACAAGCACACTTCCAGGGTTCCTATTCTTGCTCTTGTACAAAATGTTCATGTGAACTCGAAATTTAAATATGTAGATGATACCTACTTAATGAGACATCATTCTCACGTGGAGTAAGCAGAGTGACACACAGTTCTCTAGAAATAAGAATGTTCTGGCTCACTAGGAGTATTACATTTCTGTGAAGAGTTTGTCTCCACATATCACTACCTTAAACAGATCATTTTCAGTTTTTGGGTGAAAACCTTTGACACATTATTTAAAGTTAATGCTATAACGAACTGCCATTTTAACAAATAATTATAGACCATTTTAGATTGTGACAGTCTACATTTAATAACAATATGTGTAAAGCTGTCTAAGAGGTTCAAACCGAGCTCTCAGAGCTGCTCACCTTTCTCAAAGTTGAATGACTCTTCCTCTACAATACCAATGTTCTGGTTATGAAACCTGACCAAGTATATTAAGCTTAAACACAGCACAGTACAGCAGCATTGAGCAGGTCCCATCGCCTCCCTGATTCCTTTTATGAAAGGCCTTTACTAATTCTTAGTAAAGCCTGATAACTGATGATAGGATTCAGACAGGACGGCTCCATTTCCCAAGAATAAGACTATCTTCTTATGGTAGTTGGCAGTATTTGTGTTCAGATGCAAAACGTTATTTTGTACTACTGAGCCAAAGAGCACCTTCTAGTTTATAATATTATTTATTAACATCTGTAGGGGAGGCACCAGCCAATCAGATGCCGGGATTTCAGGCAGACTCCATTAGTAACTGACCACGTTCCATCCTGGCCGCTGAGACCTCTCGCATGGGTCTGCCATTTTCTTTGGCCAGTGCCCTGGGCCCACATTTATGTCTCCCCCACACTCACACCCAAGCATCCTGCACTCACTGTTACCCCACACCCCCCTCAATCTTTAACTGTCAACATCCATATCCAGGATCTTTTCCTGCGTCATGCTCGCTCACCTCAGGACCAAGCGAATAGAAAAGAGACTCTCCCTTTTTTATTTCCATTTGTCCATCTTAGCACATTTGTTTATGGGCAATGGGTGCACTCCGGTTGCACAAAGCTGATTTTCCATCTGCAAAAGCTATTTACAGTCCAAATGACTGCCCGGCGACATGGAAATAGTAAAGGTGATGCCACCCTTTACTATTGATATTTGTCCATCTTTGTAGATTGTTTTTATTTGAAATCTGTGTACTCGAATCACACAAAGCTGGTTTCCATTCTAAAAAATCAATAAGCATCCTGAATGATTGCCCAGGGTGTGAATAACATTACGATGTTTGCTCGGTGGTGAACGTCGGTGGTGAACATGGCTGGTAATGACCCTGTGCCCTTGCAATGCTAGAGCCCTGGCTTTGGCTGGCAGGGCATTACTGGCCATATCCACCCCGAACGAGGGGCTTTATGCTTCATTCATCCATAAATTCATTTTTTCATTTGTTATAGCACCATTCACCATAATTATGCTTCCAACGCGCTTTTGGTTGCACACCCTCGGAGGGTCTAAACATTTGGGAGAATTTAAGAGGTGCTATTATGCATGTGTGCATTTCAGCCATTAAAGATATGCGAGGGTGGCTAAGACCCTACTAGTCACCCATGTCTAAATGGAGTGTGTATGGGCGCAGCAGAGGTATACTGGGGACTAAAGGGGATTGTTTTTAAGGAGATGGAGAGGTATGTGGGAAGCTACAGTTCGAATTCTTCTTGTTAAAAGTAGCTTTATTGTTATGGTAGTCGTGATGTGCAATAGTGTTTGTATTATATGCAAGTGCAGGGTGCGTGGAGTGAGCCCGTACCTTCCCCTAAGTGGCAAAGGTGCGATGTGCGAGAGGAGAAATGGGTTATCTGTACAATCTACAGTGTCTATTTCCTGGGTTCCATTGATGAATTGATTCAGATTATTATTCTCTTATTTCTACTATTTTTAAACATCATTTTTAATGTGACCTTGTGGCTCTGGTATTTGAGGAGATATCCACTGGGAGTGCTGGAGATAGTCCTTCCGTTGATGACATTGAGTTGTTGTTGCGGAGGAGTGTGTAGACTACCCACAGCAGCCAGGACAATGGTCTTTGGCACAGGGACACATTGATTTAGTGAATTGTCAACAGTGGACTTTATAATCACAGCCACTTATCAGGTGACCACTTTACATCCAAGTAGCTACAAGAAAGTAAAGTTGTGCACTGGTGGAGTGTTTCGAATCCAACTCTCATAGCTGCCACATGTGTCTTCATTCCTTGGTTAAGATGTCAAGTGTTTTTTTTCTACCATTGTTATATTATTATCTATTTCAATCGTAGGCTGTTTGTTAGTCCTTTTAGGTCATAACAGTTTGCGTTACCATCAAATATATTGCCCAAAAATAAGACAAAAGTTAAGCCAACAGGTTCCTCAACCGATTGATTACATTTTGGGTAAGATGTAAAATGTTGATTTGTACAACTGCTCATAATGTTATTCTTATGAATAAATGTAAAATAAGAAAATGTGTATCCCTGGCAGAGAGGGTCGAACTCGGCTCTCAAGGCTGGTTGTTTTTCTTAAAAGTTGTTTGTCAGATTCTCTACACTCCCAATGCTTTGGCTGTGAACTGAAGGCCTCCTGCTTCAGCGGGACACTTGCACTGCGTGTTACATCGGTTGTGGCAGCTTCCCTTGCAGCTTTCCTCCTCATGGGTTTGGACTACATGTCCTGGTATTACAACATGCCTATTAACCAACACACTTTTCAAACATGTGCATGAGTGTCATGATTCCCAGGAAGAGAGCAGACCTCCCCAGAAGATTGTTGGTGCCTCTTGGCAATTGAGTAATATGCTTGTTGGTGCTTCTAGCGTGGCAAACTTTGACCTACTTTTCCTTGTCTTGCTCACTGGGTGGTGCTTTCTGTACCTCTGCTGATGTTTTATCAGATCTTGTCTGTGCCTCAGTACTATGATTCTATTTGATCTGCTCTTCTGCTGCATTCCTTAGCTTGTGTATCGACCGGCCTTTGGATTCTGCTCCTAGTGAGTTTGCTCCCACTAAGCTAATTCATATTTCTTGTTCTGAACAGTTTGAATTGTATAGCTCTCCGGTGACCAGACTAAAGCTTAAATCTTACAAAACTAATTTTCAGATGAAAAAAAGAACTCCCTGGAGCTCTTTCTTCAATGCTATATACAAAAAAAGACTAGCTACAAGGATTAATGTAGTTTATTCAACTGAAAAGTACACACATCATTTAGAAATGTACCAGCGCCCGGTTACCTCAGGGTTAGGTGCATGATACAAATAATAAACAAATACAAATACAATGTGGCAGTTTCTGGAAAAGGCATATCTGTAGACCAATTTACTGTGACCTATGAATAACCGTGCACGCAAAATTAAACATGATACGTTATGTTCGATTTTTCCACATCCCAACTTGAATATATGGGGACATTGTTACCCCGAAAGCTAACACATCATTTGGATATTATAACCTTTAGAAAAACTGGCTCATTCTTTCTATTTTTAATCACTACAATTATGAAAACATAAATTCCCTGAGGAATCATGCAATGTGAAACTATATTTGTATGTTTCTTTATAGTGCAAATGTAGATTGTGGTCTTTTTTTCTACCATTTCAGATTGCTGTTGTGACTTAATCCCCTCCTGGGCTCGTGCCATGTCACGTGTGGTGCAAATGTGGCGCACACACCACATGGTGCCCTAAATAAAAGGCCTGAGCGGTCACCCGCTCGGCCAATAACAGCCATAGTATGTGTTGTGTGTTTATGCTTGGTGCTTAGCTCTGGGTCCCGGACAAGCCAGAGTCCATACCAACTGGCGACGAGGTGTTCTGGCCTCAGGCGTTGCTGCCGGCATACCTGGTGCGCGCATGATATGCTCCCACCTGGGGGAGCAGAGATGCTGTGGATGTGGACCACAGCAGTACAGCCTGCTGCATGTTAATCCCGCCCGGGGAGACAGTGAGCGTGGCCATCCGCCGCAACACTTGGAATGACCACCGTATTGGGGAGCCTAGCACGGCACAGAAGGACCGCTGCCCGTCATTGCTCCTGTGAGGAGGGAGCGCGATTGTGGTGCGGGCTCCCCACCACCATGGAAAGAGGAAACACTGCCAGAGAGAAGGTACGCGGCGCGGCGCCTCTGTTGCTGCAACAAGATGGATCTCCTGCCTGGGGGAGATGGAACAAGGCACAGCCTCTGCCGCCACAGTGATCCAACCACATCCCACCTGAAGGAGTATAACTGTGGCACAACCCGGAGGGCCTCTAGCATGCTTCCGGGTCCCCGCCAGAGGTGTATGTAAATAAAGGTGGTAACAGCAGCTTGGCTCCTCCTGCTGCCTTCACGGGGAGGACTGCCCTCTCTCCGGGGGAGCGCGCAACAGCGCAGCAAGCATTGCTGCATTACCTAGCCCAGGGGGGGGCACAGGATACCAACGCACCAGACAGCCATTTCTGCTGAAAATGGTCGTGCCCCCTTCTGAGGGCAGGAAGGGGCACCCCACAACCCCACAAACACCCAAGATGACCGCACGGTCTGATGCCATTGGAAAACATTCAGGCCCAAGGGAGACTGAATGTGGCATGCTGTGTTTGCTGCCTGCAGCTGTCCTCTTCACACAGATACTCCTCCTTGGGGAGCCTAGAAGTGGTGCGGCCGGTGAGCCGCCACCTGCTGCAACTCCTGTCTCGGATGAGCCTACACGTGGTGCGGCCAAGCCTGCTGTCTGCAGAATATTCCAAGAGCACGACGAAGTCCGGTCCATTCGGAAAGACCCTGCTGCCAGCTCACCAACAGGAGACGGGGTGCCCAAGGACACTGCCGGCGCAAAGCGGATGTGGCCCCGGCATCAACGGATGTGGCTTTGCCTGCGAGTGGGTGCTTTCTGTCCCAAATGACACTGGTCTCTCTCTCTCCGATGCTGAACTAGAGCGAAACTGTTACCCCGGTGGGTGTAGCTCAATAACTGTGAGGGGCTGTCGTGAAGCTGTGAACCTGCATGCGCCGAATTATTAAAATAGGCACTGTAAGAAGTTGGGGTCACCATGCTAGTTAATTTTTTAGGGCGCCTGGCTGGGTCCTGATATACCCAGTTGGGTACACGTATAAATGTCAAAAAATCAGGATGAGAGATCCTACAAACAGCTACGTGATTCTGAACATGTTAATTTATTTCAAAACACACATTTTTTTTTTAAATTCTCAATTATTTTACAAAACTTTCGATAAGCACGAAAGTGACAACGGACGGGTGTGATTATATACAGTGGAAATACAGGTAAGCATCAACCTCTATAATGTCGAGGTAAAAACTCCACAAAAGGGCACAGTCGCACATGACAGTAGGATAGAGCTACGGTTGAACAAAGTGCACCCAGGATGGAAAATGGTCCAGGGAATGATTAACACAAAGGTGTACACAACACTTTCTACAAAACATACACAAAGGTGGGTTTGAACAGTTGTGTCATGGGAGATCGACACAGGAGTATTTCGGCCATGGTGGGCTGGATTGGAGCCCATCTGAGTGTTGGCCTTCATCAGGATGGACACAAGATGTAGCACTGTCAGTTATATCTGTGGGTGAGATAAAGGCTGTAAGGATCTCGGGGTATATTCAATGATTTAAGGATTAATGAATAATGGCTCAATGGTGCCAAGAGGATACATCAAAAGGTGTATCGGAATACAACTTACCTTCTGCTGGAATAGCAGTGGTGATGCTGTGTGTGGACAATCCTTTATTATTTTCTGGATTGTGGGTGCAAAATGCATTATGGGGTAGCCATGGGTGCCTAATAGGTGGATTAGTCTTCAGGATCCTTGTGGCTGGAAGAGAGCCTATACAGGTCCCAGTTGTGAGGAAGAGAAAAGGACCACAGGATGTTAGTGTGGTCCAACACATGCCTGGTGACATTAGTAAGAGTTCCAGTGACCTAGGTGGGTCTCATTAGCCAAATGGGGGAAGGTTAGTATTGCCCATTTGATGAGTTACATGGTGATAGGTGCTCTGGGGCATGAGCGTCGAGGGTGTGGTGACCCGACGTGGTGGTGGAAGGAGATCCGCTAACAGGGGTGCTCAGTAGTCGAAATTGGCGGTGTCCCTGTAAGTGCGGGCTTGAGATGAAACAACCAAAGTCAAAATCAAGATAGGAGGCCCTGCTGTGTGGCCTCGCTTCCACATGGTATTCGTGATTGCCATGGATCGTGCTCGTCTGTGCGGTGTGTGCGTCTGGAGGGTACACTGTGGCGCTATCAATCAGAGAATAAAGTCGAGATGGTCACGCAATGGTAGGTGAGACTCTGTGTGGTGTCTACCAGGAGTGGAATAGGTGACTAGTGTGGCATGGAGTATAACATGCCATGCCGGCCGTACCTGCATGCTAAATCGTAATAGTGGCAGTGACCCTTAAATGGCTGCCTACGTGAAGGAAACACTATGTGGTGCCTAAAAAGTGAACATCTTGCTGGAGAGATGTAGGTCAAGACGCCGGAACACCGGCCTACAGAAAAAACTTACCGCTATTGAGAGGGTACGGGCGTCACCGAGGGAGTCGCAGCAAGATCTGGTTACTGTGGGAGTCGGGATGCACGATCTGGTGATAAGCCAACCCCATGGGTGTGGGGAGCCAATAGGCTGAGGGGTGTGTGTGTGTGTCAGGCTGGGTGGAGTCGGCCTAGTCCAATCACAAACATCCACATGAATGTAAACCATTTGAGGACGAGCCGGGAGGCGAAAGTGAAAGTAGCCGCCTCGGGAAGGCATGGACTACATGAAGCACTGGTAGTCATGGGAGATGTGGCCCAGTGTGTGAATTGACTGGACTGTTGGCAATCTGACACCAATGCATGTCAAGGTCTGCACGATGAGGCAACCTATTGCCGGGAGGACATAAATGCTGTGGGAGATCTACGTGTCTGGGCAGACTGATAAGCCTACATACGGGGGCTGATCACGAGTGTCCGCCTGATCAAAGAATCGCGTATATTGCAAACACTAAACATAAACCCATGACATTTAAATGCATAATGCATCAGTAATTAGGGCATCTGTGTTCAAACAAGTCTGCGAATAGCGGCAAACCTGAAACAAGTAATGGTTAAAACATGAGGTCACGCTTGGTCAAAAACACATGCAGATTAAACCAGCTAAATGGAATAAGGTCATTTCAGTGCATCAAACATCAATGTTAGGAGCATGTGCGTCTCAGGGTCAAGTAATGAATGAAAAAGAGGGTACACTTGGTCGACACAACATGCAACACAGAAACTGTTGAACTGTGGGACTACGACATTTCCATGCATCATATAACATTGCGAAGGGCATGTCTGTTTAAAAAGTCTGGGTTGCTGGAGGCAACATGAGGGTCTACTGATTGTGGACACATTAGACAGGGCTGGTGGAGTTCCACATAGTGTCTCCTGGATGGATTTTACTGCCAAAAGTGTTTCCATTCCACGGTGATGTTGAGACCATTTCGTACTGAATCAAGTCTATGCACCCATTTTTGTTCGAGTTTGATGAGGGCTAAGTTGATGTCGCCTACATGTCACTGTGGCTGTAGTTGTTGTAAAACAGTCCAGGTGAATTGTTCGTGTGTGTGGCCTTTTTTGCTGAAATGTTCAACCAAGGGTTTGTCTGGGACCAGATTCTTGATGCAGGATATATGTTTGTTAATCCTCTGCTTTACGGGTCTGATGGTTTTTCCGATGTACACAAGGTTGCAAGGGCATCTGATGGCGTAGATCACATATCTGCTTTCGCAGTTGGTGTGGGTACTCATATTCCATGTGAAATCCTTGTGGGTAAAGGTTTTGCTGGTTGTGGTGTAACACATCGGCCGCAGCTGTAATGACCCACGACCGGTGGAAGATTCCATAGTGTGGCAGGTGTCTTGGTGGGTTCAAGAAAGGTATGCACCAGAGTGTCTTTCAGGTTTCTGTTTTTTTTAAAGCGAATAGGCTGCCCTCGTTCTTGATCAGGTGCCAGTGTTTATTGATTGTGGTTTTGATAAGGTTGCTCACTGGGTTGAATGTGGTGACACATACCGTCCTGTCTATGGGATCTCTGCTTTTTGAAATAAGACAGATTGTGCGGTCGGTGTTAGCTGCTCTTTTCTTAGTCATTTTGATGGATTTCTTTGGGTAGCCCCTCTGCCCTAAATAAAAGGGCCGAGCAGTCTCCTGCTCGGTAGTTAACATCCACACTGAGTATGAGTTCTGTCTTGGTGCTTGGTTCTTAACTCTGGGCCCCGGATAGGTCGGAGCCCATAACAATCGCTAGAAGTAGTTCAATTGTAATCATGAGATCATACTGAATTACACAATCATAAACAATGTATAGTCCTACTTGGACAATTTTAACCACTTCCTGCACAACGCAACTTATAGATAAAATATGTTAAATTGTAAACCTATCATAATGAAAACAATTAAAATACTAAAAACTTCTAAAACAAAACATGATAAATGTCCGTTTTGCCAACACAGTGTATGTCACTTTCCCATGTATTTTATTGAGGAAGGGCCCACATCACAGCAGAGGCATTGCCCCCTCCCTATCCTCAGACAGTTATTTTTTTCCCACGAAAGAGCCCTCCCAATATATTTTCTAGGCCTGATCTAATTATATTAGCAAACTACTGACTTAGAATACGCAGGGAAAGTGCTGGCTAGTGGGAGCAAAAGAAAACCTTGTACTCCCATGCAATGTTTTTGTTGGTGTGGTGAAATCATGTTATCTGATCCTCTGCGCTCACACTCTTTTTGATTTTTGGCTACCATTTTTTATCTTGTAAGTGTTATTGTTGACTCCCAACCCAGATTTATCTTAGAAAGCAATGTTAAGACCCAGCTCTAAGAATTGTTCACAACTGTCTTCTAGAATACCTTAAAATAAGCACTAAGTTTTCACTTGTACCTCTGAGCTCAACTACTTAGTCATGTTGCATTTAGTTGAGAGATAGGAAAAGGACCAGCCTTTTGTTGTTTTCAGTTGCTTGTCATGTCTTTTGCTATGTAGACCTTGTGGGACTCTGATCATTCAGAATCAGTTCTCATACCTAAATTATGAATACACTGCATGAATTGAAATACGTTGACCTCTAACTTTACCAAATTGCCTTCCATTTTTTCTCTTAGAGACTGGTGTGCCAATAACATCTACCACATTGCAAACGACAAGAGGCCCGCTACGGACGAGTAGCGTATCGGGTCCACCATCTTTTGAACTGACAACAACAGATCTGACTTGGATGAAAAACAAAAGTATTGCGATGGACTTTTATCCCATTCAAAATGCTACAGCTGAGAGGATGGGATCAGAAAATACCAGTGCACAGGCCCATGTGAATGCATCCGAGTCGTGGCATGTACCGCTTCCAACATATTACCCACCAACAGATATACTAACCAAGCCAGTTGGATATCTGAACACCTCAACAAGCCCTGGCATACCGGAAATTTCAAACCACACAGACTGTACTCTCTCAAAGAACACCACTCAAATGGACTACCCATTAGCCACTTCTCCTAGAAGCCAAAGTTCTCTGCTCACGCAGGACACTGAAAATAACACAACCTCACCTACTGTTGCCGAAGAAAACAGAAATGCAACTTCTGGAGATTTTTCTAAACCCACAGCAAGCTCTAATAATTTCACAGAAAGCCGTAAGTACAATAAATTACAACTATTGTCTTAACAGACATGGGTTTCGTGTATTGCATGCTGGGCATCAAATTCCAACATGACATTAGTGTGTTGCTCTTTGTGTATGTAACTGACGACATGTCCCATGGCCAACGCTACCATACCTGGAAACTGTTACATTTGAAGCACAGTGAGATATGCAGATGCGCAAGTGTTTCTGTAGAAGGTTGTGGGTGTGATCTTGCACGGCAACAGAGATTAATTTGCTTAGCTGCTCAAAACTGTAAAATAACAAGACAAAATATGCAGTTTTGTAAAAATATATATGATGTTCACACATGTAGCTATCACAAGACAGATTTTAATTGGTTTACAAGGCAGCAGGGGCAATATAGTGTAGAAATCCAGATATTTACATATATAGTAAAGAAGTATGGGTGGCTCTTAAACAAAGGTGTGCATCAAGGTTGAGGAGTGCAAAGTTCTTTCAAAGAGAATAGTCACTAAGCTGAGTAGAATCCACATGAGGCCGACATGAATTTATTTGATTCAAGCAAGATGTATTGTCCTCAGTGTGAAAGGTAGGAAGAATTAAAACAGTGAGAGCGGCCGGTAAACCTTTTCTTTATTTCCACCAACCGTTCAGGGGCACTGTTTTGTTCTTGCTTTAATCTTTCTTTCCTTGCTTTCCTTCAGAAAGGCACTTGCTTTGGTTTTCTGTTTCCTAAAGAAACCTTCGCTTCGGGCCTTGTTGGGTATTAGTCCATTCTGTCTTCAACCCACTATTCTAGGAATGGGTCCTCTGGTCCATTCAGCATTGCAGACCACTATCACTATCACTATGCCCATCAATATGCCCACTTCCTGTTCATCGTCCTCTGCTTCTGCTTCCTGCAGCATAAAAAGACTCTTAATGCTGACTTCCTACCCTTCCAACCCTCCTCCTCTTCTTTTGATTGGTTCTGCCTTTTCATCCTTTTCCCACTCCCTGGTTATAGAGCTCTGTGCCAGCCTCCTTTAAAGTGGGAATCCATGGTTGTCGCTGTCCCCCTCTCAAGGGTTGCAGCATTTTCCCACTCCCAAAATAGCTGCACCCAACTCCTGTGCCATCCTCAGTGGTAGGGACCGTTGTTGCGGCCCTGCCGCTATGGCGTCCTTGCTCCTTCCCCCTCTGGTTCCCACTGAGGCTCCGGACCAATGCCCTGCTGCCTTCAGGCTGACACTCTGATTGATAGTGGACCAGGGCTTGACCTGGTTGGCCCTGCACCTCCTTACCGAGACTATGGGGTCCACCCAGCCATGACTACTGGCGTAGTGTGTCACCGGCTCAGCGTCTCTCTTGTGGTTTCCATGTTGGTCCTCCTCTTTCTTCCGGCTCCTCTTTGTCTGCCCTTCAGGAAAGCTTTGCCAAAGTCAGTTACAGGTTTGATCACAACTGCGTAAATGCAATATAAAAGGATGGCTTCTCCTTGAGTTCACCAATTCAAGTATCGATTTGTAAATCCCAATCAGGGTTTTCTCACTGGTATTGATGATCAATTCACAGTCATTCAAAAATCCAGGTGGTTTAAGTCTCCCCTGTACTTATTTCTCTCTTCCACTGCATCTTTTGTTGATGGTGGGGCCGTGGGGTCCTTTTCCTATGTCTGTAGGGCTTAAGTGTGCCACAACACTAGGACCTAGCAGGGGAAAAATAGTGAATGGCAAAACCCCCAGAGATTCTGCAAAGGGATTGGTTACCTCAGCTTATCAAGAGGCTTTACCTTAGCCTTATCGCCACCTTCCTGTCTCAGGGTCTTTACCTTATTTGTCTTACTTCCCAATCCTCATCCTCTCTTTCATCGTTGATGGGTTGTAAAAATCTTGTGCCTAGGGTAACAACTGTCCTACCTCCTGTTTGCTCCTCCCTCCTCTCTTTTCTTCTCTTCTCCTTTCCTCTCCTCTCCTCTCCTCTTCTCTCCTCTCCTCTCCTCTCATGTCCTCTCCTCTCCTCTCGTCTCCTCTCCTCTCCTCAGGTCACAGTACCGGAACCTCTCCTCAACCCTAATCCTCCCAGGGCAGCCAGTGAAGGGCTACAGCAAAGGGCTGCTCCCATCCACTGTTTGCCCACATTCACCCATGGGAGCCAAAGCCAGGCCTTTCAATCTACTGACAACAACAAGATACATATCACTCCTCCACCTTTCATATCTACTGTTTAGCCATAGCACCCAGCATACTTCCATGTCTGATATGAGGCATTCCCATTGCCTGCTTTATACAGTCACAATTTTGAATTTAGCCTTGTTTTAAGACTAGCTATAATTCTGAGATTGGCCTAGAATTGCACCTAGCTGTAACTTTGAATATCACCTTGTATTGCATCTAGCTGTAATTTTGTGATTGGCCTGGTGTTGCATCTAGCTGGAATTTTGATTATAGCCTTGTATTGCATCTAGCTGCAATTTTCTGATCGGCCTGGTGTTGCATCTAGCTGTAATTCTGAATTTAGTCAGGTATTGGCAACTAACTCACAGTCTAGAGTGGCACTCTGGAAAACCAACGGACCAGCCAACCCTGCCCTACATACCCCTCCACTAACCCTCCCCACAGGTCCTACCCTCTAGATTAAAATAACGCTCCAGCCCACCCTTTTCGAAGTGCCCACCCACCCCTACCATGTCAACAAACTCACAAGCCAGAGGGGATCTCTGGTGCACCAAAAGACTGGCCAACCCCATCCCATAACCCCATGCATCCTCCCCACAGATCCTGCCCCTAGAGAAACAGTCTTCCTCTTCACCCTTTGGCGTAAGGCGCTTTATAAATCAATAAAATACCAAATACAAATACACCCGTTTTCAACCACCCCCTCAATACCCCTCGCTGCCCACCGGGGAATCATTCCCTTCCACATCTATCCTCTCCGACTACCCCACCCCTCCTTATCCTCCCACTATGCCTTCCCTCGATCCCAGACCACCCCCCACCTCAGCCTTCCCATCCCTAAGTATCTCCCGGCTAGTCCTATCCAACACCCTTGCAAACACTGTCCCCGGCTGACCCGCCTACTCTGTACCACACACCACAGGCACCCAAGCATATCTCAAAACACAGAACCTGCAACTCCCATACTGTTGCATCCCTGCACGCCTCTCCCAATTTACACAATTTCTCCATACCCACACCCTTTACACACATGATTCTTTTGTCTTCCCTCTCCCTCAACCCATTAAAATCCCTATTTGACAGATGCTCTTAAACTCTTTTGCCCCAGCAACCCGGACATCCCCAGAAAATAGAGCAACACAATGGGCCTGATTCTAAGTCTGGCTGTCTTGAAATATGGATGCGTACCGGCACCCTTTCCCGGACCGCCATACTATGAGAATGCCTGCAGGGGCTGGGCCTCCCAGCAGGTCTGACCTGCGATGAGTACCGGCCCCTGCAAGCATGCTTCTGTGTCCCCATTCTTGTGGAGTCCAATGGCATTCCACAGGACTAGGGACTTACAGTTTCCACCTCCTGACATCCCGAGCCACCATGACTTGTAATATCCCGGTGGCACCGGGGTATCAGACAGCGGGAATGGTGTTATGAGGTCAGCGGCAACCCGCCGTTAGCACTGGTGGGCTACCGCCGTCCTCATAATGAGGCCCAATGTCTCCTCAAACCTCACTCCTCCGCTGTTCCAACTCCATTATATAACCACCTCCCTCAATGACACTCTTCACCGCCGCACACACCCCCAGAACACCCACCTTGCTCTGGGACTACAACTAAAACACTCCCACACACCCTCCTGCGCCATCTCACCGACTCTCCCCCAAAACTCAGCACAGCACAAACACTATTTCCACAAATCCCCCTCTGCCTCTATACTCCACACGCTCCCATGAGGCTTCCATAAGGGGATCCCTCGACCACCACCTCACCCAACCCCTCCAACCCTCTCATATCAACATCCCAATTGGCCAACTATCTCCTCCCTTCTCTCCATCTTACATGTATTCTCATCAATGCCTGATCTGTCGCCAAAAACAAACACATCATATTTGACTTCATCACCTCTGAAACCCAGACCTCCTGTTTATCACAGAACCCTGGTTCTCTGATGACTTCTGACCGATCACACACAAGGCCTTACCCCCTGAATGCCCACTCATGGACAGGCATGCAGCGCAGACTATCACTCCTAGTTATGTTCTCCATTCACCCCTCACTCACCTACAGCTTCCTGCTCATCTACAGGCCTCCTGGCTACGACAGACACTCTGCTAACACCTTTAGAGACTCCCTATCGGCCATCCTGATCTCCCACCCTTCCCTCACCCTACTAGGAGAACTCAATTGTTCAATGCCTATGACAACCCCATGACAGGACCTCAACCTGACCAATAAGGTACCTGGTTCTCAGCAGGACACACTCTTGACGCTATCTTCAGTTCCACTTACCTCATCTAGGCACTCCCCTCCTGACCGCTCATATGGACAGACCACAAAGCCATCTTCTTCTCTCTTCTGTCACCGCCCCCCGCTCCCACAAAGGAATAGCACTAGACCACCTACCCATGTCCAACTCTGGAATAAGGTCTCAATAACCTCAGACTTGGCCGACTCCCAGCTCTCTACCTTCCCTTCCCTCTCTACCGGAGTAGGACCACAGTTCATCACCCACTTCCATCTGTGGCTCTCCAATGCCCTACCACCTCTGAACCCCTGAAAACTTACACCCCTCACAACAAGGTTCTTTACACAGACGGTTCACCCTTCTCCTCAAAACACGAAACTACTCCCTGGAACGTAGATGGCGGACCGACCCAACCAACAGTAATAAAACAGCCCACGCCCATCAACACCATATCTACAAATCTGAAATCTGCAAGACCAAGAAATCATTGTACAAGAATAGAATCTCCAACTCCCGTAACAATAGCAAGGAGCTTCACAAGATCCTCACAGAATTCATGGCCCCACCCTGCACATCTCCCCCATACACGTCTCCCAATCTCTCTGTGACGCCCTCATCATTTCCACAGCACAGCGCTAGAAAGATCACACTCCATAAACACGAAACTGGCAGCACTCCCACCCCATCTTCTCACTTGCACAAATGAACCCGCCGACCAGCCAACATGGCCACCTGTCTTCTCCTCTTTCTCCCACATCTCTAATCCTGAATTCCTTAAACTACTGACCAACAGCCTTCCATCAGGGTCCCCAATTACCCCATGCCCCACTTGCCTCCTCAAAGAAATATTCACATCGACCTGTGCAGGCAGTGTTGCTGGATCCATCCTTTACTCCTCCCTCACCGCCGGCACTTTCCCTGCAGATTTCAAAACATCCCACATCAAAATACTCCTGAAAAAAACACCTCTTGACCCCCTCCAGCCTGCAAACTACAGACCAATTTCTAACACTCGCTTCCTAGCCAATCTCATCGACCGCACTGCCTTCTCCCAACTCATTTTCACCAAAACCAACAATCTCCTTGACCCTGCCAATCCAACTACAGACCCTTTCATGGAACTGAAGGGTCTGTAGTCTCCATTTGGGAGGACTTCAAAAACACCACAGACACAGAGGGATGTGCTACCCTAATTCTACTTGACCTCTCAGCGGCCTTTGAAACCATTAAACACAACATCCTCATTGACAGGCTCTACTCCCTTGGCATCAGGGAGTCAGCACTAAAATGGATATCCTCATTCCATGCAAATAGACACCAAATCAGCTCCCTCCCACCTTTCTCTACATCCACTCGGCCCATCAGTAACGGAGGCCGCCAAGGCGCCAGCCTTTCCCCTCTCCTCTTCAAACTCTCCCCGCACTTATCCACGCACCCAACCTCACGTGCTATAACTTCGCTGGTGACACACAAATCATCTTTGGAACCCCCTAAATCAGCCCTCCCCACAACTAGACCTTGCATCCTACCTCATAGACATTGATCGCTGGATGACGGTCAACCACCTGCTGCTTAATCCTGGGAAAACAGAGATCATGACCTACAGGAAGACAGCTCTCTTCCCACAACCTACCCCTTGGCCTCTCACTCGAGGTCCCTAGCTATCTACAACACAGTCAAATACCTGGGCTGCCAATGGACACTGACTTGACTCTATCACAACAGATCAACACTGTGTCAAAAGTCTGCTACCTTTACCTCTGCATACTCAGATGTATTTTACCTTACCTCTCATACCCCCATAGTGTGACAGCAATCATGCCTATTGCCCTCTACCGACTAGACTATGCTAAATCTCTCTACGAGGATGCTCTTGCCTACTAACTCAAAAAGCTCCAAAGAGTCCAGAACACTTTTCCTAGCCCTCAGCTGAAGAGAGTACATCATCTCCACCCTCTATACCTTCCACTTGCTCCCAATCGGATGATGGGTGACTTTCAATGTCATGTTCATCACTCACAAGGCTCTACACAAGACAGGCACACAATAACTTCATACACTACCAGCCCAATAGAACCTTGCGATCAGGCACCGCTCTCCTTCTGGTTATAATAATATATATATTTCGTATATAGCGCTACACACCCATAGGCCACAGAGTGTTACTCAATTTATTGACCTTGGAAGGATGAAAGGCTGAGTTGCCCCTGCTGGGATTCAGACCTGCCACAGAAGGCTGTGCACAGATATCAGGGGTGAGCACTTAGCTCACTGTGCTATCTTATTGGCATAACACCTGGTGATCCCCCCTTTTTAAACCAACCAGAATTGGAAGCACCACATTCTCTGTAGAAGCCCCCACTATCTGGAACTCTCTTCCACTTAACATCTGACGCATAGAGGACCACCCGACTTTCTGTATAGCCCTCAAGACATGGCTATTTCCTCAGAACCATGAATAAAATTGGCCATCATCCATGAACTAACTACTTAATCCCAGGAGGAGAGCGGAAGGAACAAATCACCAAAGAACAGTGAGCCAAGGTGTTGCATGTGGGTAAGGCGAGAGGGAAGCCAATGTGTTGGCCTTGAGTGAGTTGTGGGGTAGCCACTTTGTTACATCCAGGGGAAGTTTGAGGATGGCCGGTAGGTTTCGCTTGAATGAATCTCGGGGGTAGCCCATGTGTTGCATTCATTGATTGGTGAGGATAGCCAAGAGATAACCATGTATTGCCTTTATTGAGCCCAAAGGAATTTGAGGATGTCCAATGTGTTGGATTTAGATGAATTCTGAGGATAGCTAACATCATGTACTTGGGTGAATCTGAGAAGAGCCAATAGTTGGCACTAACACAAATCTACTGAATGGCCATTGTACGATATCTAGCTGAATCTCTGAGGGTAAGTAACACTGTACTATACCAAGGGAATCGATATATAGCCTAGGGCCACACTCTGATCATACAGCCCCTAAATCCAGCTGCGTCCCCACAACCAGGAACCACCCAGGACACCTGGGTACATATCACACCAATGTATCTTCCTGCTCAAGCACACTCCCCAGACCACCGCTCAGCACCCATCAACTACATGCACTACTCTACATAAGACTTCTTCCATTGGAATGCAATATATTTCGGTCTAGATGCACACACAACGCTCAACTTCTCTCCTGCTCCTGTATGTTCTCCAGTCTATTCCCACATCTAAAGATGAAGACACACTGAACAACACCTCCGCCATTAGAATGTAGCTTTTCCCCATGCTAAAATTCAGCCTAGCTGCTCACATAATGTACTTCCAGGACTCATATACCCTCCAGACCCCCACCTCAGCACACATCCACTACATTAGAATGCAGCTATCCCCTTCGAAAGAATCTGGTTGAGCTGTACACACACAATGCTTTCTCGTGCTCTCGCTTTCTCTCCAGACTTCACCCTCATCTAAGTTACAGTGCAAACACCTATGCCACTAGAATGCAGCTATCCCGTGATAGAATTCGGTCTTGCTGCTCATATAATGTCGCTCATAATAATAATAATAATGCTCAAACACACTCTCCAGACCACCTCTCAGCACCCTCCCACTACAGGCACTACTCTAATACCGTTTTGCACAACACCTCGACTATTAAAATGCAGCTATTCCCCTCCCCCCAATAAAAATGTGGTCTAGCTGTGCACATATTATACCTCCTACATTCTTCAGACTACCTTCAACACACATCCACTACTTTCACCACTCTAAAACACAATGCACAGCACCTCTGCCATTAGAATACAGCTTTACCCCCAAAACAAGATTAGATCTAGCTGCACACATCATCTCTCTCTCCTGCCTCACACTCTTGCTAAAATAGCTCTCACCACCCATCCACATGCCTGCTCAAGATGGGTGACTAGCAGGGACTTGGTCACCTCATATTGGCTAAAATGCACACATGCATTCTACAACTCTCTGGCAAATTTCCCATACCTGGACTTCAGTCTGCCAAGGGCATGGAACCCACAGCGTGTTGAGAAGATAGCAATGGTGAAAAGCACTATACAAATGCACATTACATTACATTACATGTTTGTACCTCCACCCTAGTTCACCCTTGTTAAGCATTTAAGCATTGGGCGTCCCTCCTCCTGGTCCATCACACTTCTCTTTGAATCAACCTACTATTATCTGCACTTCCCTCCTCCTTTAAAGACTCTTCTCCAATTGTCTCCTGAGTATGTTCTACAACCTCTCTTTTGATATTTCTCCCAACCTCTGCAACTCACTCTCCAAATCCTTCCACCCTTGCTCAGGCCAAACTGTCTGTTGCTCTTAGAGGGGCCTAGCCTCTTCCAGTGGAGCGAGGATGCTTTTGTGTGCTTTTTTAGGGCTGTAACGGAAATGGAGGTGCGGTTCTTCTGCATTGGATTCAGCAATTTATAATTCTCCAAGGCAACGCACAGTGATGCACACTGAACCGACTTCATGCTCAGCCACCATCTTGAATGTCATACACGTCTTCTGGACTCCAGCAAGTAAACAGCCCTCATACTCTCTCCTCTGACAGCGGTCGCTCCTACTCCACATCAGCCACTCTACTCATCAGATTTTGTAAGACTTTCAGATGCGCACCTCACCCTTGGCTGTCACAAAGGGGAACCACAAAATAAAGGGCCGTTAGTGTATTGGTTCATTCTGATCCCCAGAGAACCCCTTCAAGGGGCTGGGACATACCAAATCTGATGCTGTTGACAGTCTCCTCCCTTCGTACTGGGATAAGATGGCAAAGTCCACTGGACCCCAAGTGCAACTCCTCTGGGACCAGCATCATAACAATGGCAGTGGCACCTGGTATAGAAAATATTAAGGCAAAATCTTAAAAATTGCTCTCTGCCCTTTCTATTTGGGAATAGTCGCATGTATCCAGGCAGCTCACCCACCTTTTAATGATCATAGGCTATTTATAGCTGTGCATTTTTTCCACCATTTTCCTCCAGTCATCCATAAATAATGCCTTTTTAATACCCATCAACTTGTTGCTTAGTTCATTAAATGTAAAACCTATATCCTCTAAAATCTTGCTACAGTACTTTACATAGGAAAACATGGTACTATTAATGTCTGTATTAAAAATGTGTCCCATGTCTTTATATAATGATTTTTTTATTGGGCAACAAAACTTGTACATAAAATATAGGACTCTCCATTGGGCTCTACAAAGTTTCGATTGCAGACCCATTTCCAAAATCCATAATGGTATTATTTCAGCCCTATAAGAATTTGGGAATGACTCTCCCCTTGTAGTAAAAGAGGTCCGGACGCCCCTCTGCGAGAACGAACACAGCTTAATTACCGGTTCTATGAGAAGGTGCCCATTCAAGAGTCCACAGCCACAATTTAGCTCACTGTCCCTTTCACAAAGGAGGAATATCCACTTGCATATCAGTCTTTGTCCCGCCCACTTCAGCAGTCCAGCACTGAAATGCTAGGCAATCCTCCTTTGAAAAAGAGTACCAACAGCAACCCCAGACATGTATTGCGGCCTAGTCGGCCTCATCAGTGAGGTGGAACGGTGCCTCTCTGAGCACAGTGAGCAAGGGGTCTACATCTGGATAACCCTAGGTAACTTAGGGTGACCAACCCTAAGTTCCTTAAACATATAAAAAGAGGTATGGGTACCCCTCTGCGAGAACGAACACGGCTTAATGTACTGTTCTATGGGAAGGTGCCCAATCGAGAGTCTGCAGCCACATTTTAGCTCACTGTACCTTTCACAAAGGAGAAATATCCGTTTGCATATCATTCTTTGTCCCGCCAACATGAGCAATCTTCCCTAGTAGTACTTTACAATTGGGAGAATGGAAAATGTGCCATATGTTCTATATATGGCCTTCATTTCTGTGCTCAAACCTATTGCTTTCACTCTCCAATACTCCATATTTTGACTCTGGTTTACAGAAAATAGGAAAACACAAATATATCAGTCTGTGTAGCATTGGTCCTAGTGGGCCACGTGCAGCGCAGGAGCGGGGTTGATCAGCCCGTGCCTGGAATGAGGTGACGCATAGCAACGGAGCGACGGTTGGTAGAGAAGCGAGGCGAGAGTGAGCCGTTGCCAGTGGGGCTCAACCTATAGACCTATTGCATTTCCTTAATTTTTTATACCACGAAGTTGCATAAATAAATCCCCTTTAGTAAGCTTACCTTCCGTGTCGCTTCCACTTATTGTACTACAAGTGGTGACGAGGATGGTTCTGCGAGCTCCACTGTGCCAGCTGAGATGCTGATCGACTCCACGATAGAGGTGAGAGCCACCCTTCTCTGCGGCCCTGCATAGCGAAATGATGGCGACGGTGCTGCGTTGAGATCCTCAGAAATCAATTAAGCCGCTCCTCCCTCCCATCATTTCCAAAGATCCCGCAAGAATTACGACACCACATCAGGGTCAGGCGAATACGAGGACATTCTCTCCCTTAAATCGTCCTGTGCATTGACTTGACCAATTACATCTCAGCTGCTCCTCACAGACTCGCATACGGAATAAAGGGATGCATTTTCCATTCATATATTTATTACATATACATAATGTGAGAACTACATGGGAACGTACCTTCATTCACCTCAGGAAACGTAACAATTCTAGTGAGACTTGTTTACATACAACAAGCTAGGAAAGTTTAAAACACATGTGTTAGATTGAACTCTGAGCAGCCATCCAGTTTCAAACTCTACCATGCATATAGCATAATTAGCTATCAATTGAGCATACTGTTGTTTGGTGCTCCATGACGCATCATAACATGTACTAGTTCTGTTGCTCACTGAGAGAGAATATAACACATTCTCATTCTGCAAAGTGCATTAATTCAAAAAGGAAACCAAGATAAAGTACTCCAAGCAAGCAGAGAACATTTGAGGGTCTGCATCTCACAGTGAACATCACCTGTCATAGGTGTATCAAAACTGACCTAAATATATTAAACCAAACTTGCCAACCAGGTGCATCAGTAATCATTACCCCATTCATCACCATCAGTTACTATGACATTTGGCAGTGTACCGCCCACTGCATTTTTCTTGCACGAAGTGTACGGCCCACTGCATTTTTCTTGCACGAAGTAGAGGAGAGGCACTAGAGGAGGGAGAGTGTGTAGTACAGTATATTACCTGTCTGTGGAAGTTGGCAAGAACGTGCAACTTTAATGAGCAATTGGATGAACTCCTGAGAGATCAATTTATGCTTGAATGTAACAATGCTAAAGTCAGGGAGAAGCTATGGCCAGAAGATGACCCATCATTAGACACAGTCCTGTGTTTTGCGAAAGAGGTGGAGCACATGGATGTATGCGTGAGAATGTTGGAGAGCAGAGTGAAAACAATTTATATTAAAGCAGAAGATGTTAAAATGAATGTCCCACATATGAATGCACCCAGTGCCAATGAAGCCATCGCACCAGTTGAGGACACTTTTGAGGACGGAGAACAGGTAGCCCCAGGAGGAGCAGCCCAGGCAGGTGTTTCAGGTGTGACAGTATTGGTCATTGGGCAGATGACCCCGAAGGCCCTGTTTTGAAATCATCTGCCGTTTATGTAAAGGCAAAGGACATGTATCGAAGTGTTGTAAAACAAAAAGGACATCCACAAATTGGATCGGAGGTGAACACAGCGAGGAGGAAGGAGAAGAGTGTGTTTCCATGATCTTCGATGATGATGATGAAAAAGAAATTGATAGCCCCAAAGCTCCTGTGTTCATAGATGATACGAAGATTAACATGATGATAGATTCTGGTGCAAAGTTCACATTGTTACCGCACAGCAATTGGGATCAGTCCAAACACAAATTTCTTAATGAAACAGACATTAACCCCAAGGCGTATGGAGGTGTGGCGATTGATTTAATAGGATGGCTGTGGGGAATTTTGAAATTCAAGAAGAGGACAGCCAGAGTAAAAATGTACGTGACACACAAAGGAAGGACCCCACGTTTGAGTTGGACACACCAACAGAAACTTAAGGTGAGACTAGACCCTGATGCGGTAGAGTCAGTGTTCATTGTAGAGAACTACAACGCGCAAGACAATGCCATGCAAGTTATCACAAAAGAAGTCTTGCGCGATGACATAGGGTGTCTGCCTGGGTTTGTCCATAATATCTAGATGAAGAAAGACCACCAACCAATAGTACAAAAGTTACGCAGTATCCGTTTATCGACGAGGGAGGAAGTGAAGATCGAGTTGAAGAAATTGGAAGATGGCATCATAGAAAGTATAGATGCAAGCGAATGGTTGTTGTCTAAAGAAAGAAGAAGGGAAAACTTAGGATTTGTGTTGATATGAGAGTGCTCAATAAATGTGTAATCCCGGAGAGGCATCCACTACCAAATATACAAGAAATTGTGTCCACGATTGGTCCAGCTAAATTCTTCTCCACGTTAGATCTAACCTAGGCATATCACCAAGTCAAATTACATCGTGAATTGAGAGCTCTGACTGCGTTCATTACCCCAGAGGGGTTATTTCAATACAAGAGGATGCCATTTGTCCTTGTTCCTGCCGCCTCAGTTTTTCAAAAGATTATGCATAAATTGTTCAATGGAGACGATGGCATCATATGCTTTCAGGATGATATACTTATACACGGCAACAATTTAAAACTTCATAATGGGAGGCTAAAACACGTCTCCAGAAAACTGAATGTGGCAGGGGTGACCTTGAGCAGAGAGAAGTATAAAATCAACAGGCCGGAAATAGAATACCTGGGGCACATCATTTCAGCAGAGGGAATACGCCCCAGAAAACTGCTGACGACATAGGGAAGATGCCCAGGCCAATTTCCAAAGATGAAGTTCACACTTTTATAGGCATGGCTGACTATTCATCAAAATGTGTTAAAAATTTTGCCACACATACAGTGTTCCTGCGTGAACTCATCAAGGGGAGAAGTACTTTCGAATGGACTAACGAGTTTGAAGATGAATTAATGTCAATCAAGTCAGCCTTGGCAAAGGCTCCTGCTTTTAAGAATTTCAGAAGTGATTGCCAGACCATTATTACTATGGACGCCAGTAACGTGGGATTGGGCGCTGTTATCATGCAAGAAGAGGATGGTAAGGAAGTTCTTACAGCGTATGCTTCCAGATTGTTAAAAAGTGCAGAGAAATCATACGCTACCATTGAAACAGAGGCGTTGGCCATTAAATGGTCGTCTGATAAATTCAGGAACGTTATTTGAGGCACAGACTTATAATTGTGCACCGATCACAAACCTTTAGTTGAGATATTTATGTCCAAAGGCTTGGACAAGGTGTTGGGTTGGATCAGGAGATGGGTGACCCAATTGCAGGAATTCGGCTACGCAGTTAAGTACTTACCCGGCGTAAAGAACTTAACTGCAGACTGTAGTTTTCAATATAAATTCTGCACCTGTTCCACAAGAGGAATGGGAGGAAGCGATGAAACAAGACAGTTCCCTCAACAAACTGCATCATGCGTTGCAAGACAACAGTCTTTGAAGGAAAAGTTACTTTCATGAGCTAGATCTGATACCCTATTGGAACATTGTTGATGATTTGAGCATCCATGGTGAATTGTTGATGCACGGAGACAAGATTATTCCGCCTTTGAACATATGGCAGAGGATCACAGATTTAGGACATGAGGGCCATCAAAGGATCATCAAAACGAAGCAAAGCATAAGGAGTGACTATTGGTGGCCTGGATGCGACCTCCAAATCGAAAGGACAGTTCGGGATTGTATGCTTTGTTGTAGGAGTGATAAAGTATGTATGGGTTCAAAGTATCCTATGGTCATGACAGATGTTCCTGAGAATCCGTGGAACAAACTGGGTTTGGATGTGTTGGGCCCAGTGTGGAGTGATGGTAAACAATCTTTTTGTTTGGTTGCGATTGATTTGTTGACCAGGTGGGTGGAAGCATTAATCAAGCCATGTATTACTGCTAAGTCGGTCATTGATTTTTTTAGATGAAATCAGTGACCGTGAGGGGTTTCCCAGGGTTATTGTTACTGATAATGGAACTCAATTTTGCCAGTGCTCATTATCCTTTCTTGTTCCAGCTGCAACAAATATCCAACAGACTTCTTGGTACTCTTAAAACTAAAAATGATCACCTTGGTCGTATTGCTGCTAAGTGTATGCTTCTGTGCATACAGGGAAAATGCATTTAACAGGCCCTGGAGGCCACGTGCTGCACAGTCAAATAGCATAATGTCATCTGCACACACCATACAGCAGTATTTCTTTTTTCCTATTTTAGGTGATGCAATAATGTCCTCTTCCAGGTCGGAGAGATAAAGATTAAAATGACATGGGGCCAGCAGGCAGCCCTGTCTTAGTCGCTTATCTGTAGCAATTTATTTTGATAACATGCCTTAACCATTCATTCTGATTCAAATATTTGTATCACAATGCAGTTTTACCAACCGCTTTAGAATCCCATGGGGAAAGCCCAATTTCTTAAGTTTAGACCAACGTAAATTAAGGTGAACCACATCAAAAGCACCAGTCTAGTCTATTTATGCAATAAATACATATTCATATTTCCTTGACCATGCCAAATCTTGCAGCATTCTGAGCATAAAACCATTCATAGTCGTGCTATGTCCCCTTCTAAAGCCCACCTAATACATTTTTAATCGACCACACTTACATAAAGGAAAAACCTAGGAGCTCCGCCAAGTGTTAGGAATGTAGTAATTTGCTAAAAGATGAGAGAAAAATAGGACCAAAATGTTAGTCCATAATTCTGGCGCAAGCGTAATGATCATATTACTTAAGCCATTCGGTCCTGGTGCTTTGGCTGAGCTAGCTTTTTTAATGGCTCGATGAATCGTTTCCTGATTCAGTATGCTGCTGATATCAAGGCTATTGTTACTACTTAACGGCAAGTATAGTTAATGCCAGAGGTTTTTTTTATAGATGGACTCAAAATGGGCAATCCAAGTAGTTGCCTCTGATATGGGGTTCTGCTGGATAGTTGCTTGAGAGTTGTTAACTCCATTCAGGGACTGGCAAAAGTTTGCTCTGTTTTTCTGACCCCTCTGATACATTATACTTTGATGGCTCCGAATGCAATAATTATAATACTTATTTTCCTCATATATCAGCTTCTTCATATCTTTATAATCAATATTCCTCCCCTTTATCTTACGAATGTAGGCTCTTAAAATTATTTTATGTTCCACCAATATACAATCATATTGGTGGTCATGTTTACCTGCCTGAGATCGTATATTATCAGTGCTTTTACATTTTGCCCACACCCTTTGGAATATTTCCTCAAGATAACAATGAAAGGTTCCAGTCATAGCTACTTCTGTCCCAATCCTTATCAAGTTTGCCTTTAAAATCAATCATTCATGTATTAGTGAGTCTAATTCTATTCTTACCGTGGTTAACTATCAACTGGTCTCTTGGCATATTAAGCCTGTTAGTCAGAGGTATGTCAAAAACAACAGTCAATATGTTATGATCACTTAACAGCGTTTCCACTATTGTGAAGCTTTTACTAAATTCAAACTGCCTATGATCCACAAAAATGTAGTCCAAGTTTGCAGATTTTTGACAATTTTTCCATGTTTTCTGACGAAGCGCGACATCTACTCCTGATTTATGTAACATTCTAAAACCCAGAGAATTCAGCCTATAGCTCCATTCCATTCCATTCTTGATTTTCTGGCTTGAATCACATTCCAAAATTGTATCCTCCTCCTTGTCCAAACATTCCATTACTATACATGTGGAATTAAAACTACCTGTAATAATCATAAAACCATCCCTATTGGATTCTTGCTGCATGCATAAAAACACCTCCAGTTTATTAAAAAAATCATTTAATCCACAAATACCCTCATGCCAGTAAATATTGATAATCAAAAATGTATTGATGGTTTGTCTGACTTAAATTCATTTATGGCATAGCAGGCACACTTTGTATTGAGCCCTCAGAGATGTCTTTATTTGAGAGTTCTGATTTAATTGCAATTAGTAGGCTACCTGAGGGCCTTCCCCTACTCCCTTTTTCGGCAGCCTCAAAACACACTCGATATACAACTACCTGAGGGCAATTAATCAGCCGAGATTTTTGTATTGCAATTATATTATATTTTTAAAGGTTTTACCAAGGGCTGTGTTCTAAAATACTCAAATGAAGGATACAAACACGGTTGCCAGGTGCTCCAAACATACATTTATTTAGTAGTAACTGTTATCTTCACAGCTTAATTACATTTCTTTCTCAACTTCTTAAGACTTGCATAAATGCCCTCAACACGTGTTTCCCCAATTTACATTAGTGGTTCATCAGGAGGGAAAGTGAATTTGTACAGTTGCTGAAAAGTAAAATATTGAACAAGAAATAAAACTTTTTTCCCAATATTTTTGGTTTAGTATTTTCAAAAAATATATCTAATGGACAAGAATGTTTTACATATATGTGAATGCTGCATTTAGAGTTTCAATGCATTTTATACCAACAAATATTTTTCTTAAGAGAAGAAAAGCATTGAGACATTATGTTTAGAAAAAACATTGAAAACTGCATGATTTGAGTTTGGAAAAAATATATGCGGTGCACAGCTTAATGTCATTTTTTAGTAAGAAGAGATAAATTAGGGTTGTGCTTACTATTTTAGTGATTGTCCTCTTGCTATGGAAGTAGTTATATTGTCATATTGCTGTTGAAATGAATTGGTTCATTTGACTTGGATTATAATTCTTAAATGTTTCCTTTTGAAGGAAAGAATCCTGTGAGCTTCTTATAGTGGTAGACATTCCTGCAGATTGTATACATTTTAGGTTATACTTAGAGGCTATAAACTTAAAGTTTGCAAATGTCTACAAGTAAATAGTAAACTGATGAGGTTGGGTCTCAAATTGAGGCAAGTTAAAGATTCAGTATACCTGGATTTCTCCTTCTTGTTTCCTGTTTGCCTGGATTCCTCTGGATAATGCTGCTTTCGCAGTGCTGGAACTGCGAATGTGGCATTCAAAATGGCCGCTTTTATTTGTGTCTCGCAACGTGATGATGTCATGCGCGTCATCACGTTGCAGCCGCCATTTTGAAAAAAAAACCTTTGTGTAAGAAATGCATGCACAATCGCGCGTAATTCATTAATATGAGTGCCGTAATGGGAGATTTTAGTTTAGAAAAATCTGAGACTCATTGCCTTATAAATAGATAAAAGTTGCTGCATTTCTAGTTTGACATTAAGCCCAATTTAGTTTTGAATTGTGATTTACACATTTAAATCACTATACCTCGATGCTCATAATGGAAAAACCTGTACACTAACACAGGTGGGTACTTCTATTGAGTCGCAAAAGTGCCCTATGTGCCCTATTTTCAAACATATGGTTTATGTGAAAGCCAAAGAGTTTCCTATTGTGCTTGTTAGCATTCTTTTGCGGATGCATAGATTTCATGATGCATGGTTTAGCATAAAGGTTAATGAATACATAGATATGTCTATTCTCAGCAAACGAACAACATGATGGAAAGATAAATCGGCATACATTATTATGACATCATAGAAAGTGGCTGAGTTCATGATCAGAATTTAAACCGGTAATGCAGCTGTCCATAGAGTAGATCCAATTGGCTTCCACTTTTCACAGGTATCTTTCCCAGTTTCCTCCCCTTTTTGGCGAAGTCACATGTTCAAGGCCATAAAATCTGATCAGGTTCATCTGTTCATTTCAGTGATTTTCCCAAAAATATTTGCTCAAGGGATAGCGTATGTCTTTCTGTTTGATTGAGCGGATGTGTTTGGATATTTGAATTTTGAGAGGTCTTATCGTGCTCCCTATATACAGTTTAGAGCAAACACATTTTATGGCATAAACTGTGAATTTTGAGTAACAATTCAAAAAATCCTTTATAATGTAATTTGTGCCATTAGGTTTGATGAATTCTTTCAGTCCATTAACTGCATATGCACACATTTTACAGTTCCTACATTTGTAGAATCCTTTGAGTTTGTCTGATGTCCACAATTGTTGCTGTCCTCCCATATTTTTGCTTTCCAAAAAATGTGAGGGGCATAGAATGTTTTTCAAATTGGATGCTCTTCTATATGTAATGCAAGGGGTGTTAGATAAGAAGGGTTTCAGATCTTGTTAGGAGATTCCAGTATTTGTTGAGGATTTTTTTCAAGGTTTTGACTTCTGTATTGTAGGTTGTAATAAATCTGATTGTTTGTGTCACATTTCTTTTTGTTTCTTTGTCTTTGCGTGGTTTCGTTGTTAGTAGATCTTGTCTTGTGCGTTCATTGCTTCTGTTTTTGGCCGAATTCAGATGTTGGATTTTGTATCCCCTTTCCAGAAATTTAGCTTTTGCTAAGTTCAGATGTTTGTTCAAATCATACTTTTCAGTACAATTACGTTTAATCCTCAGATATTCCCCATAGGGCATGTTGTTCTTGATGTGTCTCGGATGGTTACTTGCTGCATGTAAAATGCTGTTGCCCGCTGTCGGTTTAGTGTATAGCGTAGTGTGAATTTTATTGTTATGGATGTATAATTCTAGATCCAAGAAGTGTATTTTGTTGGTGCTCTCTTCCATGATGAGTTGTAAATTGTATTGATTGTTATTTAAGTATTGATGATATTCACATAATGATTTTCTGTCTCCTTTCTATATTATTAGAATGTCATCTATATATCTACTCCAGTAGATTACCTCGCTGAGGTCAGAAAATGAAATATGTTGCCAAGCATGATGCAGTTTGTACGAACCCATATATAAATTTGCATATAGGGGGCCAATTTTGCCCCCATTGCTGTTCCTTGTTTTTGCTTGTAAAGGTTTTCGTTGAAGAGAAAAATATTGTCGTTAAGTGTGAAATTAAGCATCTCAATTATCATTTAATTCTGTTTTCTGTATGAAATTGATCTTGTTTGGAGAAACTCTTGAGTTGTTTCCAATCCTTTCTGATGTAGTATACTTGTACAGAGACTAGTTACATCAAAAGTAACTAGTCTGTAGTCAGGTTCCCATTCAGTAAGTTCAAGTTGGTTTATTACATCTGTAGTGTCTTTGATAAATGAGGCAAGATTAGGAGCCAATGGTTGTAGGTGTTGATCAATGTATGATGAGATGGGTTCAGTCAAAGATCCAATGCTGTTAATTATGGGTCTGCTTGATGGTAATTGTTGATATTCCTTGTGAATTTTTGGTAGAAAATAGATGCTTGCTATAACAGCATAAGGGTTGTTCATGAAATTAAATTAATCTTCTGTTAGGAGCTCTTCCTCAAGATAGTGTGAGTTGAGCATATGCCACACATATGTGTTATTAAATAGGTTGCTATTGTCTCTTGAGTTCCAACTCACTAGGTTCAACAAACTAGGACCTATACTATTGTCATACCCTCGATGTTGGAGCTTTATTATTGATTGCCATTGACACCCATGACCAGTCCTCTTCCATCTCTTTATTTTCCAATGTATGAGAAGTGGGGTTGGTCTTTCTTTCTCTCTCCAAATGTGTATTCATGTGGACTGTGATTTCTGAGGGAAAGGGATCTGTGAATGTAGATGGTGGCATCTATCCCTTGCCACCCTCTCCCTACACCAGATCCCCTCCTCAGCAATCTGAACATGTAGCTCCTCCAAAGAGACCACTTGGCTCAAAATCAGGCTTACAACAATGTTTGACACAATATCTACAGATACTAAGTCCACTCCTCATCGTACATAAAATCCACACAATCAATATCCCGGCTCGTTATGGCTCTTAACACCGGGATTTCTGCAAATATGGCAAGGATATTTTGGCAGTTTAATGGAAAGTGGCGAGCAGCTTTCCCCACATATTCCAACCTCAATTTATTTTGGGATTGCTTTTTTGAGGCAGTATTCCGATATTGCTTTGCCTTTTTGAATCTCTCCTTCCTTATACTGGCAGAGCTCCTTGTTTGGGCTTCCACTGGATTGTCCTCTGAATGTGCACCTCTCAGGATGCTCTTGGTTTTATTATATGTGGGAGAAGGATCACTTCCATCACTCTCCTCGCAGCTTCCTCCACCAAATCTACCTCTGTGTTCTTGTTGTCAACATATGGTCCCCTTAGAATCATATTCTTATATAAAGAGGGCACCCCATTGTCTATTCTTACAGTTGCACTGGAACCGGACTGTAATTTAATCACAACATTAATCCATTCCCTGTTCTCTCACACCGCTAGTTTCTCTCCATTCTTTCCTCTTCACACTTTGCCTACCACTCTCATTCACCTCTGTAGTGGGTATGTTCTTCACGGAGGACTCAACAAACTCTTTCTGCTGATCATACTGATTTTGTAAAATATTTGCTAGGTCATTTGGTAGCCTGTCTCTCAATTGCTGTACTTCTTGTACTAGCTCCTCATTATGGCAGCTCATAGATGTGTTTTTTTAAAACACATCATTACCCACCATTGGCGCAGCCTTCTTAGTATGCCATGCCTCATCTTGAGACATCCCTTCACCAATAGTCCAAAGATTTCTAAAACATTTCTTGATGCATTACTATTAGTCTTTATGATTTTTAAATGTTTCTTTTTTTCTCATATGGTTCTTGACATTATTCCCAGACACTTTAGCTTTTTCAAAGAAGGTGGGGACTTTTTTGTGTGACCAAGATTTCAACATCTTCTGAATTAGTGATGCCATTAACTTTATTAACCTGGCCTATAACACCGACCTACCAAGATATTAATATCTCTTCATTTATAGCTATGCCAGATGCTTCTTCCACAACAGTGACCACTAGGCTCATATCATTATCTACCAGCTTATTAGTTATTTCTTTGGGATCAATCTCCTTTAAATTACTTGTAGCTGCCTGAGCAGAGTGGAAAGAACCAAATTGCAGAAGACCATCCTGTAAGTAGCATAGAGTGGCATCATGGCCTTCCATTTTGGTCATTAATAACCCAAAATGTTTTGTATTTCGTAGTACCCCTCAGAAATATTTTCATACAAATGGATACATTTTGTTAACACATTGTTAACTCCAATAAAAGCCGATGTATTATGGTCCTGTGCCTCTGTAGGTCTTCATGGGAACAAGAGACTATGCCTCCTTGATTCTGTTGTTTCCTCTTCTGAATCTTCACTTTCCGAAAAGGAAGAGTCCAAGTCTTTAGAGATAGGAGGAGTGTCTATAAAACAATCATCTGCTCCACCCTCCATTCTATTATTATTTGTGTCTAGATCATTCATGTACATTACATCTTCGTTATTCTGTCTTTCCAATGAATCATGCCAAGTACTCATTTCCAGTGGAACACAGTTTGTTTTTGCTATAGGAGTGAAAAAGGCAGCGATTTTGGAACGTTTATTACTGCTTTCAATATTCACTGCCTCACGAGGAAGGCTGTGGCTGCTAGAAGGATCACTGTCCGGTGAAGGTGGTAACGGTAATTATATGATATAAGTAATTTATAACGCGGCCTATACACAAGTGTTTCTAGGCGCAACAAGATAAGGAAGGGTAGACAGAGGGAGGACAAAACAAATGATCTTACTAGGCCTTGTATCATTCAGATTGTGCTAGTGCGAGGGGGAGAGAAGAGGAGAAGTGCTGTGAGGCGGGGGTGAGTGCAGTGGCAAAAATGTGGTAAGTGCTGCCAGGGCATTGGCTCAAGTAAGTGCAGGGAGGCAGGGGACTGTAGGGTTGCAGATGCAGTCCCTAAGTGCGTGGGAGGTCCGGAGGCAGTGCAGGGGGTTACTGATCATGCAGGAGCCTGGTGCCCGTGAGGTTCAGTGGGTGGCCAGTCAACCAATTAGAGCAGCAGACAGGAGCATCAGCATGGGAGAAGGAGAGCGAATGCAGAAGCAAAGAGGAAAGTCTTGAATTGCTTCTGCAACCTTAGGTGGTCCTGCTCAAGTTTGAGAGTGGCAGAGAGGCTGTTCCAGAGGGAGGCCACAGCCGAAGACAGCGATCTACACCCACTCTCTGCCTGGAGAAGCGTCTGACCCTCAGCGAGTTGGAGGTGGATGAACAGAGGGCTCAAGAAGGAAGATGCTTAGGAAGACAGAATTGGATGTGGTGTGGTCCCCGGCCCCAGAAAGCCTTGTGGACGATGCAAAGGGTCTTGAACTTGATCCTTGCAGCCACCGGAAGCCAGTGGAGAGATTTCAGGCCTGGAGATATATGATCCCTGGGCTTGAGGCCAAGGACAAGTCTCACAGTTCTGTTCTCGATTAGTTGCAAAGAAAGAAGAGTAGAGGCAGACAGATTTAGAAAGTAGTCCAGCCTAGAGAGAACCAGGGCTCTGGAGACAGTGAGCTTCTGGGTGAAAGTGAGAAAAGTAAGAATACCTCTGAGGAGGTACAGTTGGTAGCATGACTTCTTAGAGATGTCAGAGATGCGAGGAGAGAAGGAGAGGGTGGATACGAAGATGACCCGAAGGTTCTTCGTCTCACAGGATGGTGAGGATAGAGGGCCCAGGGTGGGCGGCCAGAGTGAAAGAGAGAAAGTGGGAGCAGGGGTTTCAATGAGAAGGATCTCAGTCTTACTGCGCAGGCTACATGCAATTGTTCTTTTAGATTTGAGGCAATGGCTCCACTCATATGCCATATAGCCCCACTTCTCAGGTCATACAATAAAGTCCTGAAGGTATGAGAGAAAGATGTATCGCTTACTCCGACGCCCAGGCCAACAGCACAACATCAGCACACTTGACTCCACACTTGCCACATGCACGATATGCGCTTAACTGGGCTTTTTGTAACCCAGGCAGGAATTTGCTACTCACGCCGAGCCGATGTTCCTTGGCACTAGAGTAGAGCACCAGTATATTAATGCTGCTTCACTCAAGCAATGGATCTGACCGTAAACGCTAGCTTTCCAAGATCCACTGTAACGTTATGTTCAGCCGGCAGCACAACAGCATCACGCTTGTCTCCACACTTGGCACACGTGCGGTACGTGCTCAGCTGGGCTTTTTGTAATCCAGGCAGGAATCTGCTATTCACGTGGAGCCGAGGCTCCCAGGCACCAGAGTAGAGCATAGAAGTAGATCCAATTGGCTTCCACTTTTCACAGGTATCTTTCCCAGTTTCCTCTCCTTTTTGGCAAAGTCACATGTTCAAGGCCATAAAATCTGATCAGGTTCATCTGTTCATTTCGGTGATTTTCCCAAAAATATTTGCTCAAGGGATAGTGTATGTCTTTCTGTTTGATTGAGCGGATGTGTTTGGATATTTGAATTTTGAGAGGTCTTATCGTGCTCCCTATATACAGTTTAGAGCAAACACATTTTATGGCATAAACTGTGAATTTTGAGTAACAATTCAAAAAATCCTTTATAATGTAATTTGTGCCGTTAGGTTTGATGAATTCTTTCAGTCCATTAACTGCATATGCACACATTTTACAGTTCCCACATTTGTAGAATCCTTTGAGTTTATCTGATGTCCACAATTGTTGCTGTCCTCCCATATTTTTGCTTTCCAAAAAATGTGAGGGGCATAGAATGTTTTTCAAATTGGATGCTCTTCTATATGTAATGCAATGGGTGTTAGATAAGAAGGGTTTCAGATCTTGTTAGGAGATTCCAGTATTTGTTGAGGGTTTTTTTCAAGGTTTTGACTTCTGTATTGTAGGTTGTAATAAATCTGATTGTTTGTGTCACATTTCTTTTTGTTTCTTTGTCTTTGCGTGGTTTCGTTGTTAGTAGATCTTGTCTTGTGCGTTCATTGCTTCTGTTTTTGGCCGAATTCAGATGTTGGATTTTGTATCCCCTTTCCAGAAATTTAGCTTTTGCTAAGTTCAGATGTTTGTTCAAATCATACTTTTCAGTACAATTACGTTTAATCCTCAGATATTCCCCATAGGGGATGTTGTTCTTGATGTGTCTCGGATGGTAACTTGCTGCATGTAAAATGCTGTTGCCCGCTGTCGGTTTAGTGTATAGCGTAGTGTGAATTTTATTGTTGTGGATGTATAATTCTAGATCCAAGAAGTGTATTTTGTTGGTGCTCTCTTCCATGATGAGTTGTAAATTGTATTGATTGTTATTTAAGTATTGATGATATTCACATAATGATTTTCTGTCTCCTTTCTATATTATTAGAATGTCATCTATATATCTACTCCAGTAGATTACCTGGCTGAGGTCAGAAAATTAAATATGTTGCCAAGCATGATGCAGTTTGTACGAACCCATATATAAATTTGCATATAGGGGGCCAATTTTGCCCCCATTGCTGTTCCTTGTTTTTGCTTGTAAAGGTTTTCGTTGAAGAGAAAAATATTGTCGTTAAGTGTGAAATTAAGCATCTCAATTATCATTTAATTCTGTTTTCTGTATGAAATTGATCTTGTTTGGAGAAACTCTTGAGTTGTTTCCAATCCTTTCTGATGTAGTATACTTGTACAGAGACTAGTTACATCAAAAGTAACTAGTCTGTAGTCAGGTTCCCATTCAGTAAGTTCAAGTTGGTTTATTACATCTGTAGTGTCTTTGATAAATGAGGCAAGATTAGTAGCCAATGGTTGTAGGTGTTGATCAATGTATGATGAGATGGGTTCAGTCAAAGATCCAATGCTGTTAATTATGGGTCTGCTTGATGGTAATTGTTGATATTCCTTGTGAATTTTGGGTAGAAAATAGATGCTTGCTATAACAGCATAAGGGTTGTTCATGAAATTAAATTCATCTTCTGTTAGGAGCTCTTCCTCAAGATAGTGTGAGTTGAGCATATGCCATACATATGTGTTATTAAATAGGTTGCTATTGTCTCTTGAGTTCCAACTCACTAGGTTCAACAAACTAGGACCTATACTATTGTCATACCCTCGATGTTGGAGCTTTATTATTGATTGCCATTGACACCCATGACCAGTCCTCTTCCATCTCTTTATTTTCCAATGTATGAGAAGTGGGGTTGGTCTTTCTTTCTCTATCCAAATGTTTATTCTTGTGGACTGTGATTTCTGAGGGAAAGGGATCTGTGAATGTAGATGGTGGCATCTATCCCTTGCCACCCTCTCCCTACACCAGATCCCCTCCTCAGCAATCTGAACATGTAGCTCCTCCAAAGAGACCACTTGGCTCAAAATCAGGCTTACAACAATGTTTGACACAATATCTACAGATACTAAGTCCACTCCTCATCGTACATAAAATCCACACAATCAATATCCCGGCTCGTTATGGCTCTTAACACCGGGATTTCTGCAAATATGGCAAGGATATTTTGGCAGTTTAATGGAAAGTGGCGAGCAGCTTTCCCCACATATTCCAACCTCAATTTATTTTGGGATTGCTTTATTGAGGCAGTATTCCGATATTGCTTTGCCTTTTTGAATCTCTCCTTCCTTATACTGGCAGAGCTCCTTGTTTGGGCTTCCACTGTATTGTCCTCTGAATGTGCACCTCTCAGGATGCTCTTGGTTTTATTATATGTGGGAGAAGGATCACTTCATCACTCTCCTCGCAGCTTCCTCCACCAAATCTACCTCTGTGTTCTTGTTGTCAACATATGGACCCCTTAGAATCATATTCTTATATAAAGAGGGCACCCCGTTGTCTATTCTTACAGTTGCACTGGAACCGGACTGTAATTTAATCACAACATTAATCCATTCCCTGTTCTCTCACACCGCTAGTTTCTCTCCATTCTTTCCTCTTCACACTTTGCCTACCACTCTCATTCACCTCTGTAGTGGGTATGTTCTTCACTGAGGACTCAACAAACTCTTTCTGCTGATCATACTGATTTTGTAAAATATTTGCTAGGTCATTTGGTAGCCTGTCTCTCAATTGCTGTACTTCTTGTACTAGCTCCTCGTTATGGCAGCTCATAGATGTGTTTTTTTAAAACACATCATTACCCACCATTGGCGCAGCCTTCTTAGTATGCCATGCCTCATCTTGAGACATCCCTTCACCAGTAGTCCAAAGATTTCTAAAACATGTCTTGATGCATTATTATTAGTCTTTATGATTTTTAAATGTGTCTTTTTTTCTCATATGGTTCTTGACATTATTCCCAGACACTTTAGCTTTTTCAAAGAAGGTGGGGACTTTTTTGTGTGACCAAGATTTAAACATCTTCTGAATTAGTGATGCCATTAACTTTATTAACCTGGCCTATAACACCGACCTACCAAGATATTAATATCTCTTCATTTATAGCTATGCCAGATGCTTCTTCCACAACAGTGACCACTCGGCTCATATCATTATCTACCAGCTTATTAGTTATTTCTTTGGGATCAATCTCCTTTAAATTACTTGTAGCTGCCTGAGCAGAGTGGAAAGACCCAAATTGCAGAAGACCATCCTGTAAGTAGCATAGAGTGGCATCATGGCCTTCCATTGTGGTCATTAATAACCCAAAATGTTTTGTATTTCGTAGTACCCCTCAGAAATATTTTCATACAAATGGATACATTTTGTTAACACATTGTTAACTCCAATAATAGCCGATGTATTATGGTCCTGTGCCTCTGTAGGTCTTCATGGGAACAAGAGACTATGCCTCCTTGATTCTGTTGTTTCCTCTTCTGAATCTTCACTTTCCGAAAAGAAGGAGTCCAAGTATTTAGAGATAGGAGGAGTGTCTATAAAACAATCATCTGCTCCACCCTCCATTCTATTATTATTTGTGTCTAGATCATTCATGTACATTACATCTTCGTTATTCTGTCTTTCCAATGAATCATGCCAAGTACTCATTTCCAGTGGAACACAGTTTGTTTTTGATATAGGAGTGAAAAAGGCAGCGATTTTGGAACGTTTATTACTGCTTTCAATATTCACTGCCTCACGAGGAAGGCTGTGGCTGCTAGAAGGATCACTGTCCGGTGAAGGTGGTAACGGTAATTATATGATATAAGTAATTTATAACGCGGCCTATACACAAGTGTTTCTAGGCGCAACAAGACAAGGAAGGGTAGACAGAGGGAGGACAAAACAAATGATCTTACTAGGCCTTGTATCATTCAGATTGTGCTAGTGCGAGGGGGAGAGAAGAGGAGAAGTGCTGTGAGGCGGGGGGTGAGTGCAGTGGCAAAAATGTGGTAAGTGCTGCCAGGGCATTGGCTCAAGTAAGTGCAGGGACGCAGGGGACTGTAGGGTTGCAGATGCAGTCCCTAAGTGCGTGGGAGGTCCGGAGGCAGTGCAGGGGGTTACTGATCATGCAGGAGCCTGGTGCCCGTGAGGTTCAGTGGGTGGCCAGTCAACCAATTAGAGCAGCAGACAGGAGCATCAGCATGGGAGAAGGAGAGCGAATGCAGAAGCAAAGAGGAAAGTCTTGAATTGCTTCTGCAACCTTAGGTGGTCCTGCTCAAGTTTGAGAGTGGCAGAGAGGCTGTTCCAGAGGGAGGCCACAGCCGAAGACAGCGATCTACACCCACTCTCTGCCTGGAGAAGCGTCTGACCCTCAGAGAGTTGGAGGTGGATGAGCAGAGGGCTCAAGAAGGAAGATGCTTAGGAAGACAGAATTGGATGTGGTGTGGTCCCCGGCCCCAGAAAGCCTTGTGGACGATGCAAAGGGTCTTGAACTTGATCCTTGCAGCCACCGGAAGCCAGTGGAGAGATTTCAGGCCTGGAGATATATGATCCCTGGGCTTGAGGCCAAGGACAAGTCTCACAGTTCTGTTCTCGATTAGTTGCAAAGAAAGAAGAGTAGAGGCAGACAGATTTAGAAAGTAGTCCAGCCTAGAGAGAACCAGGGCTCTGGAGACAGTGAGCTTCTGGGTGAAAGTGAGAAAAGTAAGAATACCTCTGAGGAGGTACAGTTGGTAGCATGACTTCTTAGAGATGTCAGAGATGCGAGGAGAGAAGGAGAGGGTGGAGACGAAGATGACCCGAAGGTTCTTCGTCTCACAGGATGGTGAGGATAGAGGGCCCAGGGTGGGCGGCCAGAGTGAAAGAGAGAAAGTGGGAGCAGGGGTTTCAATGAGAAGGATCTCAGTCTTACTGCGCGGGCTACATGCAATTGTTCTTTTAGATTTGAGGCAATGGCTCCACTCATATGCCATATAGCCCCACTTCTCAGGTCATACAATAAAGTCCTGAAGGTATGAGAGAAAGATGTATCGCTTACTCCGGCGCCCAGGCCAACAGCACAACATCAGCACACTTGACTCCACACTTGCCACATGCACGATATGCGCTCAACTGGGCTTTTTGTAACCCAGGCAGGAATTTGCTACTCACGCCGAGCCGATGTTCCTTGGCACTAGAGTAGAGCACCAGTATATTAATGCTGCTTCACTCAAGCAATGGATCTGACCGTAAACACTAGCTTTCCAAGATCCACTGTAACGTTATGTTCAGCCGGCAGCACAACAGCATCACGCTTGTCTCCACACTTGGCACACGTGCGGTACGCGCTCAGCTGGGCTTTTTGTAATCCAGGCAGGAATCTGCTATTCACGTGGAGCCAAGACTCCCAGACACCAGAGTAGAGCATAGAAGTATTAATGCTGCTACAGACTCAAGCAATCGATCTGACTGAAAACGCTGGCTTTCCAAAATCCACTGAACCGTTATGCTCAGCCAGCAGCACAAAAGCATCACAGTTGTCTCCACACTTGCCACACTATTCCCTTTTCTTTCTCTGGCCCTGTCCAGTTTTGTTGACATCATCCGGGAAGTCAAAGTGGCTACCCTATCATTCCTGATTTAACGCCTTTGTATGCAGGGTCCATGTTTCCCTTAAGGCATGTTTTGGCTTTTAGGTTTGTAAATTAAGAACCACGTTTTTAGTGATTTCCTGAAGGTTAAATGTGGAAAAGCTCACTACAGGCTACAGGCCTCAAAGCATGAGCACAGACCCTTTTTGTTCACGCTGGTCCACAACAGCAATAGCCTGAGGTTCCCAGTTGTGGATTTTTTGGCCATCAAATACAGTAGAAAACACCTGAAAACACAGGCGGAGTTGCTCCCCACAGGCACGTCTCACAACATGTGGACAGATCACTAAAATCAGAACATGCTGCAAAAACTTAACGACAGCACCAGTCTCAGGGATTTCAAACAGGGATGATGTCAATTATAACTGTTTGACAGTAAATAAAGATTCATGTATGGTCATTTGATGATTTGCTGGAAGAGAATGCTTATGTCTTGTTCAGGGCTAGTGGACAAGCTCAGAAGGCCCCACCCTTATTCATCTTTGGGGGCCATTGATTACGGGGAATCTCTCTGTCCCTGGTCCCCTTGATGGAAAAGGAATTAGAATTAGGCTGGGGCAGACAAGTGTGAACTTTTAGTTTGTCTTGGTGATAAAAGGTTTGGGCACATGTAGTTCTTTATATTTTATGATAGGCAAACTTGGTTAGTTTGGTATATGCTTGCTGGGGTCCCCACCGCAGCACTCTCTCCACAGCACTTCAAAAAAATGCACACACAGAAAGAGTGATAGCATGATTTCCCTGTACGCTACTACACACTACGCCTACGACACTTCATACATGTCTTAAAGAGTGTGTTCTTCAAAATCTACTTCCGTAGAACAGTAAAACCGTCTAATAGTGTGTGCGTGTGGGTGGGGGAGGGTTCTCCACAGATGTGCAGGTTTCTTGGGAAAATCTGATGGTTTTTTCCCTTGATTTTTGAAGTCCCAAGAAGGATGATTTTGGGGGGGCAGCAGGGACTGTAGGCAGATGGGGATTTCCAGTGCACCATTTACTTTGATTTATTTGCACAAACAATCTTGATGCACTATTTTAAACATTGGTATTTTCTGTTCTGGTCTTTTGCATGGGCATCCAGGAAGCGCGCGTCTAGTCCCACACGGTTTACCCTCATGACCGATTCCACACCAGAATAGTAGAGACATGCATCATTTTCTACCCCACAAGACAACTTTTTCCTTTTAGGCGTTTGTTCTTGGGTGCCGTTCCCGCATCTTACTGTATAGTTATGGTGAGCAGATGTCCTAGATTCACTGGCACTGTACCCATTAGTGGGTATTTATCTCGGCGGCCCCACACTTTTCTGAAAATATCAATCTTGTCCACAGTCTGAAAGTAAAGTTAGGGTGAGCATCCGCTGAAAGGGTGCAGTGCATACATGTTGACAAGTGCATTGGTCCCTTCATCTTCTTATGGTGTTTCTTTCCACAGAATAAAGATTTCCAAACAGAAATCTGCTCCGGTGTCTGACCCGTGCTCGCACCTTCCCTATCATGTCTGACCTTCAATGTGATGTGTGTCATTGCATTGCGTGCTCGCACCTTCCCTATCACCATCTGTATGATGGATGGCCAATGCTGAGGCCCCTATTCTTCAGCTCGACAGGTAGCTGGAGAATTGCTCACACTATCAGAGATGGGATCGGGCGCTCCCTTCCCCATGTGGCACATGCAGCAATAGGTGCCTGTCTGCAAAGCAGCTCAAGAGTCAGACCATCGTGGCCAGACGTAGTGTGCCAGAGTCTTGAAGATGCTAGATTCGAACCAACAAATGGGGTTTCTGCCATTTTAGTCATTCCCTTTCCCTGCTGTTAGGCAGAATCATATGCAGTACGCTTTGGGAACACCACACACAATTAAGACTACAAGTGACAGTACAAATTCACCTTTGGTACAAGCCTGTACTACACAGTAAAATGGTAGCGATGGCTGAGCAGCCAGACTTATCTCAAGAGTAAAGTGAGCAGTACCAGAAGTTACACAAAGGACAGTATTCACTATGGTTCAAACTAACACTGACTCAAGGTTTCTAAGTAAAAGAATATACGTTTATTTACACCATCAGTTATAAAACAGTTCACTATATAAAGCAGCAGAAAATCACAGTCTTAATACACTACAACAACACCCAATCAATTCTGGACAGGTTAAGCTCAAAATGAAGTGTGAGCAAAATTGCACTCCAGCAATTTAAAAGCGGAGGAAAGACAAGGTTATTCAAAATCAACAACACCAACAAGTGATAGGCAGGGCAATCTAGAAAAGGCTTACTACAACTAGGATTCAAGTCAATAGGCCTGGGCCAATGTTAATGGTTCAGAGTCTTTGCAGAGGATCACACAGTTCAAAGTAGTTTGCGGTTAATTCTTTGCCAAGACTTCAAAACGAAGTTGGTCGGAGGAAAAATTATTCAAAATAGTAGGGAAGGACAAGCCTTCGGAGAGGAGAAAGATTTCAAAGACTTTCGCCACGGTCGGACGGAACGAACGACCAGATTTAAACAGTACCTTAATTCAAGAAGAATGCTGTAGCTGATGCGGTGGATCCTGGCCGTTCCTGCAGGCTCACGGTTCATGAAGCGACTGTCATGGTGACAAGAAGGAGGAAGACTGGAGGGTCCTGCACTGCCCAGGGAAGAAGCCAGCAGCAGAAAAAAGCGTCAAACAAAAGGTGCGCTCCTCAAACCCAAACAGGTTCCGTTCCTCCTGGCTATCGGGTTCACTGCAGTGATGCACAGCAAATTCGACCAGGAGAGGGAAGCAGCGTTTGGTGTTTGACGAGCTGGTTGGTCCTACCAAGCTGAAGGGAAGAAGATTCCTTGCAGATCTTCTCTGTCGTCAGAGTTTCGGGCGATTCGGACCTGCAGAAGGGCTTCACCGGGATGTTCAGTAGTTACAGCAGTCATCTTCCTTCAGCTCGTCGTTGGTCCTTTCGTTCCAGTGGCGACTCTGCCTTCCAAGTCCCAAAGACCTGCTTTTAAACAGTTTTCCCCCATTCACACAGTCTGGCTGTCAATCTCACAGCAGGGTGGCTGTCCTGGCAGGACAGCAACCTAGCCAATCAAACTAGAGAACGACTTGGGTCTCCAAGGAGACCCTGTACAGGGGGCCTAAAACCCCTCCCTCACATCCTGTCCACCCAGACACTCAGGCGCCTAAGGAGGGCTTCTGTGCAGAAGCCCGCTAAAGGACGGTGAACAAAGAAACCAAACCTGGTTTGGCGCGCAGAGTAAAACACGAGAAAAACCTTTACAGAAAGAAATGGCAAATAAACCTGACCGGAACCAAATAAAAATCAATGGGGTGCAGCGGGTTAGAGTTTGAGGTTATCACCATAGCCTCTAACGTTACCAAGGCTATTTTCATAGCTCGTGGTAGAATAAAAATGGTAGATACCACTGCCACCAGCCAAATCTTAGAGAAAGGGGAACGAAATAATGTTCCATGAGAATCAGACAAAAGGAGATAACTATTAACCCTTCCAGTACAATATTGGAAGATAGGTTATACTGGGTCTGTATTTTTAAAAAGACTAGTAAAGTCAATGGCAACTTTACATGTGCTGGGAGACAGTAATCGGTCCCAGAAAATGGAGTTTAAAGTGGGAAGTCTAAAAAGACAACCCTGTGTCACTGCACTAAAGGAGCTGTGTGATACACAGTAAAAAGATGATGCCTATGGAGTAAGTGAGACTCCATAGCCCATGAGCACAAAAATGTACAACACATTGAAAATGATAAGTCCAAAGCCCGAAAATAGAGAGGAGAGCTCCAAGGTAGAGGGAATTTAGCACTTGTGTGAGAAATCTCCCCAACACTCGTCCCCCCCAGACTAAGTGACAGGAGGATCTAATCCCCACCAGGATGGATCTCCTGTGGCAAGTCGGTTAAGCCTGCCTGTTGGACAAGCCTGGCTGTGAATCACACAGCAGGGTGGCTGTCGTGGCAGGACAGCCACCTAGCCAATCAAACTAGAGTGCGACTTGGGTCACCAAGGAGCCCCTGTGCAAGGGGGCCTAAAACCCCTCCCTCACATCCTGTCCACCCAGACACTCAGGCGCCTAAGGAGGGCTTCTGTGCAGAAGCCCGCCAAAGGACGGCGAACAAAGGAACCAAACCTGGTTTGGCGCGCATAGTAAAACACGAGAAAGACCTTTACAAAAAGAAATGGCGAATAAACCCAACCGGAACCAAATAAAATTCAGTTGGGTCCCGCGAGTTAGAGTTTGAGGCTACCACCATAGCCTCTAACGTTACCGAGGCTATTTCATAGCTCGTGGTAGAATAAAAATGGTAGATACCACTGCCACCAGCCAAATCTTAGAGAAACGGGAACGAAATAATGTTCCATGAGAATCAGACAAAAAGGGATAACTATTAACCCTTCCAGTACTCTATTGGAAGATAGGTTGTACTGGGTCTGTAATTTTAAAAAGACTAGTAAAGTCAATGGCATCTTTACATGTGCTGGGAGACAGTAGTCAGTCCCAGAAAATGGAGTTTAAAGTGGGAAGTCTAGAAAGACAACCCTGTGTTACTGCACTAAAGGTGCTGTGTGACACACAGTAAAAAGATGATGCCTATGGAGTAGGTGAGACTCCATAGTCCATGAGCACAAAAATGTACAACACTTTGAAAATGAAAAGTTCAAAACCCAAAAATATAGCAAAAGTGCTGCACGGCTCCACAGATGAGGGAATTTAGCACTTATGTGAGAAATCTCCCTAACACCTGCTCACTCTCCAAATTCTAGTCATACTCTTAGGTTCGTGACCTGTATTGGTTTTTAGTTTTCAAAATCTAGTCTCCCTATAGTAACATAAATTCCAAGATGCAGTGCACAGCAAATGCGCAGGATGCTAATGATGTGGATTAACTCGTGCCTCATTTTCCCACAGAGGTGTACGGACGTGGCCTTTGATATCACACAATGACATTAGGTAATAACGGGTTGTTTGTGGTGCATGGGAGTGGATCCTTGCAGGATCTGCTCAACTCAAACTGTCATTGGACAAGGGAATTAGAGTTAAATTTACACACAACATCCCCTTCAACTTGAAAGGAAATCCAGGTGGAAGTAGCTCAGCTTCCTTGCCTGCAGTGTCGGCATTAAGCATCTGAGGTCCGAGTCCATTAGTCTCAGAAGAATGTCTAGGGATCTCTTAGCTAACACTTCAATCAGTGATTTTCCCTTCTGAATGGTGTTGATGGCACAGGTGACGTAATGTTGGCGGGTCTTTCAGATGGCCCTTCAGAGGCATATTCTGGGACTTGTAGCTGTCACAGGTGAGATCATTATCTGCGTTGGTGAATGTAGGGCCCACTGCATTTGTCCAGGGATGTCCATTCTACTTTTTGAGGTGTATTGAGCTGCACGTTACGAGGCCTCTGGGGCTCTCAGCATTTATTGTTGTTCACTTTGTTTGCATGAGGGTAACTGGAGTAGTCTTGAAGTGGGTGCTGACTTTCCCTGGAGGGTACCTCTTCTGTATCAGTACCTGGCCTTTGGGAAGATGGCAGACGTCTGGGTGTGCAGTTTGACACTTTTCTGTCTGTGGTTTTTCACCACTACTTTATTGTTCTATCCATGTGCCTGGCACTGTAAGGGGTGTGGACTTGGTCAATTGTTTCTGAAGAAAAGGTACAGCTCTCACTTTTTTAGACTTCAGCCTTGTTTCTGCATTATGTGGTTGATCTTGTTCAGGGTTTTCATAAATCTTTCTGCTCTCCATTGGATCAACATGACTTGATGGCCCTTGTTTGATGCAGAGCAGATCCCAGTAGTTCTCTCACTTGAAATGGTGGTCCACTATTTGTCTTTATTGCCTTGGGGGAGCCTTGGGTCACTGACCTCTTTTCCACCGTTGGGATCACTGCTTTCCTATTTCTTGATCTGACTACTTTACCTTGCGAGGAATTACCAAATTGCCATCTGCCAAGAATGCAAAGCCCTGGCTTTTTTAAAATTTTTTATTAATACATAAAATGATGCAGGTGATTTCTTCTCCAAAGGATAATCTGATAACCAGATCCCCCTTTGTCGCCAACTCCATGCCAAAAGCATAATGTACTTGTGCCATGCTGCACTAGTAGCCTGCAGCACCTGCTCTGCTCATGGCAAAGAGAAGGTTTAAGGATCACAAGATGTCCCCTCGACCGTCGCAGTGACAGCCAAGCCACTGCAGCACAGGGGCAGCATTTAAGATAGGCCCCCTGTACTAAAACTACGATGATCATGAGTACCCCAAGCTGGTGGCAGGGTAATCTCTAAAAATAAACAATGCCAGAGTTTAGGCTTAGTGCATGGCACTACTTATGATCATGGCCGCCACATCCAAATTGATATTGCACATGTGACACCATAGGTAACATAATTGTCAATCCTTGTTTAAACGGTATTCATTGGAATCCGGTTAATCTTGAAAAAGATCATCTTGTTGATAAGAAACTTCTTGGGGACCTTATCACACAACATTATTTTACTGTACACACCCCCCACCACCCCCTTTGCTTGCTTACCTGCTGTCATTTATTATTACGAGGCAGCTATACTACACATAACGACTCAAATTAAAGTGAACAGAAAAAACAAAGTCTCCAACGTTATTGGTAATCAGCATAGATATCAAGGTCGAAGATATGACAAAGCTGTCGATCAGGCAAAACGACAACTAAGAGCTGATCTTAAAAAGCTGATACAACTGAATGAAGGGGGTAAGAGGGGAACAAATGACCAACCTAATCAAGGCCAGAAAATCTGAGTATCAAAAATGGTTAAGAGCTCATTTTTGGCAAAATGATAGAGAGCAGAAGCCCTCTGCAACTTATCCAGAACAGGACCACAAGACTTGTCCTTGACCTCAAGCCCAGGGATCGTATCTCTCCAGGACTGAAATCTCTGCATTGCTGCCCAGTGGTTGCGAGGATTAAATTCAAAACTCTCTGCATCATCCATAAGGCCTTCTGGGGCCTCAATACCTTCAGCTCTCTCTCCCTAAACACCTTCCCTCTCAAGCTCTTCGCTCATCTACCTCAAACTCCCTCAGAGTCAGTCGCTTCTCCAAGCAACGAGTTGGTGGTAGGTCTCTTTCTTCGGCTGGTGCCTCCCTCTGGAACAGCCTCCCTACCTCCCTGAAATTTGAGGAGAATCATCTTCGATTCCGGAAGCACCTCAAAACCTTTCTCTTTGCTTCTGCGCTTTCTCCTCCTCTCCCTTGCTGACTTCCTGGCTGACACTGAATTTGCACTGGTTACCTGGTCACCCTCTGATCTCTGGCCCAGGTCCCTTTCCCGTGCCAGTCGCACTCCTGCGCTGCCTTCACGGCACCTGAGGACTGGTTCTGTATCCCTACAGTCCCACCACCAGCACTTGACACCTGATGGCTGCACTTCCTGGCACTTGCCACCTGCGGGCCGTACTTTTACGCACTATATATCTTTATTTATTTATTTTGTTTGGTTCTTATCCCATGTAATGCATTGTCCTCTCGCACTTCTCCTCCTTCCCCATCCCATGCACTTGCGCGATCTGAATGACACCTGGCCTAGTAGGATCGCTGTCTGTCCTCCCCTGTTCCCCCTCCCATGCCTCGTCGCGCCTTGAAACACTTGTGTATAGGTGCGTTATAAATGCCATATCATATCATATCATATCAACTGTGGCTGTCTCTGGGTAACTGCTTCCCAGGGAGGGTACGACGTTACAGCGCCAGGCATTTTTTTGTAGTGTTTTTCGCCCAAAATATCCTGCCGAAAAAACTTGTGGGTGGGTGGTTAAGGTGATATAAGGGTTAGGGGCATGTGGGGAATAGAGACTAATAATAATAATAATAATAATTTCGCATTTATATAGCGCTACGAACCCTCAGGTATCTGAGCGCTGCTTATTATTACCCACGGTGTGTGGTGCTCATAATAGACTAGATAATTGGGAAGCCAGGCCTTGGTGGGGGGAAACCTCCCAAATACAATATAAAGAGATTCAATGAGTTTTTTGGGCCAATCATATTCAGCAAAAACCTCAGTGAATAAAAACCTGGCGATCTAAGAACATATAACCCCAGGGAGATCAGCGAACATTCTGGAGTATTCTAAACCGTTTCAGGAATACTCCCTCCCCAGTTAATGATACTAATCATATTGCTAATCATATTGCTAACACGATAGGAGTGTTTTCAGTGGTAGGCTTCTCTTCGTACCCGCCTATTAATAGATGGCCTTTCTCACTGGCTCCACAAATAGAAAAGGCCATAAAAAGCATAAAAACATCCAGAGCGCCAGGCCCGGATGGATCCTTTAATGCACTGTTAAAAACGAATTCTCATTTCTGGGCCGAAGCATTACACTTTGTATTTATCACCATCAGTCATACTGAATCATTGCCATCTTCTTGGGCACGCAGTATCATAGCACTAGAACACAAACATGGTAGTCGAACCAACCCAGGAAATTATAGAATGCTTAATACCCCGGCTAAAATCTTTGACAAAGTGCTGCTAAATGATCTCACTTCTTGGATTGATGCCAACAACATTTTCCCCTTCAACCAAACTGGATTTAAAAAACATCCAAGTACTCTTCACATCATACTAGCCTTAGTTACAACAGTTGAAGCAGCCTGGAACATACGAAAAAAGTCATATGCGTAGCCTATATAGACTTTAGTGCTACTTTTGACACCTTTCTTAGAGAGAGTCTGTTGTGTAAACGTATTGCTTAGAACCGTAGCGTAAACTTAATGCTTGGAACTGTTAACCATGATTATACACTTGCACACCAATACTCGAGTGAAAGATCGCCGTGAACGGACTGGACAAGTCACAGACTGCATTCTTCCGAGCAAAATACTCGAATCCCATAGAGTGGAAATGTGGGCACGTAAGCAGAGCTATGACCTTGCACGATTAGAAAGAAAGTACTTGCAAGCATTGTTCAATCTGCCCTGCTCGACATCTGCTCGTTATATCTTCCTGGAATTTGGGGTCTGGAGCTTAAGAGTCTGTACTGATTAAAAAACGTATATTGTTCCATCTACTCTTTCCTCTCCTGATTTGCTTTACAAGAAACACCTGCATAAAAAAGCAAAATTCGGAAAGTTTCACTGCCATTTTGAAATGAAAGTCCTATTGAAATGCTTACTAGTAAGTCAGTCAGACCAATTTTATCAATATAACACCCATAACGCTCTTGCAAAATACAATATGAAACAAGTTAGCTTATATTAGAAGACATACACTTTCCATATGCATCAATCCATTCCAAGTTTAAATGCACCCTAGTATTCCACCATGGCAAAATCATGCTACTGGGTAAATGTTCAAGTTGCAAGGCATTAGGTCACTGGACCCCTACATTGTGCGCATGCGCACAGAGCACCATTTCCCACTCGCCAAGCATCAATTATCACTCACCAAGATTAGTGGCCAGTGCAGCAGTAAGGCCAGACTTTGAAGGTTTGCTGCATCTTTCGGTAACCAATAAAAGCAAAAACCTACCCAACACTACTGAAGCGCCACTGCAAAGTACATAACAACTAGCAGTTACTCCACACCTCTGTAGTGCATTGTACGAGTCTAAAACTCTGCAAAACAATAAAGTGTATAAGAAATAGCAGCTACATGCTATTGCCTGTTTAAATACAAGAAGAACTTTAAATAGAGCACTTAATAAAATAAGACCAGTAATACAGCAAAGGGGCACATACATGTGACATACATACGCATTACAGAAATGAAACACGTGCACACTTTACAGTGTACGGTTTACGGTCAAATCTGTTGCTGAAAACATTTAATTAAGTGACAATACTAAGATACTTAGTCCCTTTCGGCCAGGCTCTTCTTAGATAATATCTACAGTAAACACAATAGGTTTGTGCTGCATTCATATTTAAGCTACACAAGCTGCCACAGTGCTTCTGGTTCCAAACTAAATCTTAGCAGGGCTCAGCCAACGTTTTTAAATGGGCACAAAAAGGGGACAACAAAACAGAAAATGGACAGCATCTAACTTTGCTGTGTGCCAGAAGAGTCGGCTATCACTGAGCCCATGTTTCCAACAAAACGCGTAGAGTGCAAAGGAAAATAAGCCAAATATTAATTTCATATATAAAGCCTTTCCATAAGAGGGCTTCACATTGTCGATATTCTCAAGGTGGGCCACAAAGCATGCACAGACTTTGTGGGACAGATATTCAGTGGCTAAAGCACTTTTTGTACAAATATGCAATCAATTTACCAGCGACCACTCCGCAAAGACAGCGTTCAGTGGTGGGTGTATTAATCCTACTAGCGGTAGCCAAAAACAAATCCAGTTTGAGAGTCCTGGTGAAAGACTTCCCGTCTCTCATCCAGGGGAGTGAAGAAGCACCTGGAGGGTAACTACATTAACCACACCCTCACAATACTTTATCAAAGAAGGCAATGGGAACTGTTGAAGCCAATAACCTACTAATGCTGCTGCAGTTAGTCTACCACTAAAACGTTTTGAAAACTTGCCTGGCAAGGGCGAGATCACTTTTTTAAAGCTGGGGCTCCATAACCTTTCCTGGTTAAATCAATCCCCAGGTAGTCAAAGGTCTGCACCTTGGCAATTTTAGCACCTTGCAAGAAGAGGTCAATCTTTGGGGGCTGTTTGGTCTAAAGTGCACGTTGTCCAACAAGTATCACACAACGTGTTCAGGAGTTTCTGAAAGCCTACATGGGTCTTGGAATGAAAACAACATTGTACGTGAAAAAAATGATTCCATATTAAGTAGAATTCAAAAAAGGTCAATGCCTCAGTTATACCATTTATACGCAGAGAAAACAAAAGAGGCACAATCAACAGCATTGGAGCGCCCCTTTCAAAACATGGAATGACTTGGAGCATCTCCCCATATTCCTCATCAAATGGTACCTGCATTATTTCCATATAAACGCTGTATTGCACTCAAAATGTCTGTCGGAAGCAACAAGAGCCATACATTTGATCTAGGGGCAACATTGAAAGTGGTTTTTAAATCTTCAAAAGTAAGGTACAATGCCTGCTTCTTTGCACACACAAACCTTTGGATTCTGACATCCCTATACCATTTCTAGACATGCAAAGGAAAATTCAAACACTGTTTGACAGGTGCTCCAAAAAATGTTTATTCGATTTGTTGTTTAAGAATATCTGTTTTCTTCACAGATTCAAAAGAATAATTCTCACATGTTTAGCCCTCAACACGTGTTTCTCCACTTTATATTCAGTGGTTCTTCAGGAGGTAAGTTGCATATATTACTATTGTGAACAAGAAAGAAAAAAGGAAGAAAAAAAAGGTACCGTTTTTGAAGAAAAGGATTTTGCTAGGTTTTGTTCAGTTTGTTGCACATAAACATCATTAAAGTATATTTAATGATTAGACAAACATTTTGCCTTAAAATTACAATTTTATACCAGGTTTGAGTAATATTCATAGTCTCATATCTCATTTCTAAACATTTTTTCAAGAGTGAGGACCCAAAATAGTGCAGAAAGATAATTCTTACTGATCAATGTTTGCTTGTAGCTCGTACTGGTAGGGAAATTGAATTTCTGTGTGTCTTAATGGATTTAGGGTCTTGCTGGAGATATGCTTCTTGTATATTAAAGAGCAGTCCCTGTTGGTTGTAAGAGAAAAGCTAAGTTTATAATGGAGTGAGGCTATGTGATGAATTCACAATAGTGTTGATCATGCTCCTCGTTCCTTTTAACTAGGAGTTCTGCATCCTTCTAATTTAGAAAATAAATATACTGGAGTTAAGATATTCAGGTCTAAAGTTTTTTAGGGTGCAAGTTTAAATACTTGGATTTCTCCTTTTCTGCGGTTGCGCCGGATTGTAGATCGTAGCTGGAACTGCTAGTTTGGTCAGCTAAGATGTTTGCTTTTTATTTGCGTCTAATAGCGTCATGATGTCATCCGTATATAAACGTGATGAACATGATCACGTTATGGATGCCGTTTTGAAGTGTCTATTAGATCCGTGATGTGCGTCTATTGAACTTAAACACATTTCATCATACGAGTATGTTGGGGATCGCGTGACTATTGTATATGAGCAGATACTTCACAGACTTGATTTTTGTATCCTGCATTCTAGGCCGGGTGTTGAACTGGATATTGCTTAGGCGGATGTTTGTCTTTTTAGGCTGATAAATCCTGGCGTGTCACAGTGTGATGATGTCATCCGCACAGTGGTGTAATGACCTTCCTCACGCTGTGGGTGCCATTTTGAGTTTTGATTTTTTTGTTCATTGTATTTATTTAACTAGTTTGCCAATTTATTCAATAGGATAAAGCTCGTTCGCTGCCTGTAAGTATTTACGGTCTTGCCATGAATATATTGATTCAGTGTGATCCCTGGTGAGCCATTGTTGCTGGCATTTCGGTAAGTTTGCCAATCTCGCAGATTCTAGTACAATATATCCATGGTAAGGCATATTGGGTGTTGATAGTTTCCTAACCACTTTGTGAGAGCCTTGATTTGTGGGCTACAAATGTTTTAAAGCTTATTTTGGATTTCCATTTATGCACAAAAGGTATCCTATATTTTTCGGTCTTAACTTACTGTTGGTCAAAAGGTGAACAAAAAATACATATATACATTGACATTTGACGCAATTATTGATCATAAAAAGTAACATAATTCATGGTCCGCATTTAGACCTGTGTTGGTACTGTCCATATAGAAAATCCAATTTGCTTCCACTTTACGTAGTTGCTTTTCTCTGTTGCCCCCTCTGTTTGAAATGGTTACTTGCTCTATACCAAAAAATCTAATAAGAGCGATATCTTCTTGTCTGTGATTTTCTGGAAAGTGTTTGCTGAGTGGATAGCGGGTATCACACAGTTTGATTGACCGAATACATTCATATATCTGTGTTTTGAGTAGTCTGGTTGTACTTCCTATGTATAGTTTGGCAAATATACATTTTATGGCATAGACTGTAAATTTGGAGTTGCAGTTTAGGAAATCTTTGATTTTGTAGATTGAGCCATCTGCTTTTGTGCATTCCTTGATACCATTAGTTGCATAGTCACACATCTTGCATGTTCCACATTTATAAAATCCTTTCAATTTTTCTGTTGACCATAATTGATGTTGTCCTTTCATATTTTTATGTTCAACAAAATGGGATGGACACAAGATATTTTTGAGGTTCGGTGCCTTTCTGTACATTAAACATGGGGTCTCAGGTAAATAGGGTCTCAAATCCTGATCTGTGGCTAGTATGTTCCAATGTTTTTTCAAGATTTTCCTCAAAGAAATTGCCTCTGTACTATAGGTTGTTACATATCTGATTGTTGAAGCACTTGGGTTGGCCTCCTTATTTTGTTTGCATGATTTAGAGCGCAAAAGATCCGGTCTATTTTGTTCTTGACTTTTGTGTTTGGCCTTGGTAAGTAGATCAGTTTTGTATCCTCTGTTCAGGAATTGTTCTTTTGCTCAAAGAAATTGCCTCTGTATTATAGGTTGTTACAAATCTGATTGTTGAAGCACTTGGGTTGGCCGCCTTATTTTGTTTGCGTGATTTAGAGCTCAAAAGATCCGGTCTATTTTGTTCTTGACTTTTGTTTTTGGCCTTGGTAAGTAGATCAGTTTTGTATCCTCTGTTCAGGAATTTTTCTTTTGCTGGTGTTTCTGTATTTCCTCATTTTCTGTGTAATTTCGTTTGATCCTCAAAAATTCCCCATATGGGATAATATTTTTGATGTGAGGTGGATGGTAGCTTGCTGCATGCAAGATGCTGTTGCCCGCTGTGGGTTTTGTGTATAAAGTTGTATAGATTTTGTTGTTGCGAATATATAATTCTAAATCCAGAAAGTGGATTTTACTGATGCTCTTATCCATGGTTAGTTTGAGATTGTATTGGTTGTTGTTTATAAAATAGTGGTATTCACTGAGTGGTTGCTTGTCTCCTTTCCATATGATTAAAATGTCATCTATGAATCTGCTCCAGTAGATTATCTGAAAGAACGATGTTGCCATGCATGATGTAATTCGAAAGAACCCATATATAGATTGTCATGTGCGGGGGCAAATTTTGCCCCCATGGCTGTTCCTCGTCTTTGTTTGTAGATGTCAGCATTAAACAAAAGATTTTTGTTGTTGAGCGTAAAGTTCACCATCTCAAGTATCATTTCATTTTTATTTTTATTTCTAGAACTAGTGTGTAGATGTGATATGCCATTATTCTCAGTACATAATCTATCAGTCCTGTTTGAAAAGACAAATTCCACAGAAGTTTGTGATTGAGTCAATCAACAAAAGTGGCCTATAATTAGCGGGACAGCACATGTTCCCCCTTTTTGAGGGCCGGTCAGATCTCCACCATCATCCAGGAGTCTAGGGAGGACTTAGATTCATTACAAATATCAAGCAACATATGAATAAAGGAGACCCAGATTGTCGGTTCTTCTTTAAAAAGATCAATAGGTACTCGGTCCAGGTGCTTTCCCGAATCTGTGGTGGTCCAGGCCAAATCTTATCTCTTGAGGTGTACGCATTAGAGGTTCCTTAGAGCAATAGCCATCTAAACACTCCCCCATGACTATAGTCCTGGGCGTAAAATCATTTAAGGTTTATAAGTCTTGAAAATGGGATACCAATGATCTTCTGTTATGTTTGCATAGATAACTGATGTGTTATGTCTTGTCTTTCCCTGTATGAATGGAACACTGAGTGACTGACATAGAATGCTGTGTGTGAGAATGTTATGTTCTGAATGGTTCGGTGAATGTCAGTTGAGAAAATGGGTTGGGAGAGTGAGGATGCCGGAGGATGTTTCTGTCCTTGTAACTTACCTGATGTGGCCTAAATGTATTCTATTTCTGTAACCTGTACCTGGAGCTGGAACTTAATAAAGATGTATCCTGCTTCTACCATGGTGTTGGTGACATGCTTGGCCAGGACCTCACTTTATCAATGGTGACAAGGATGCTAGCTCTGCTGGGGGGACAGCACCTGAAGGGTACATCAGGAGAAGGACATCCACCGACCCCCCAAACCAAGAAAACATCCTCTGTTGAGGTAGGAGCGCTGCAAGCTGCAGTGGGGCCAGTGAGGGCCAACAATTGATGTAAAGAAACAGGAAGCCTGGGCTGAGGGCCAGCAAGCCTGCAAGGGGGAGACACACCAGCGACAAAAGTGATTGCAGTGCTAGTGTGTGTGGCCAGGAGCTAGCAGAGTGAATCGTTTTAAGGAGGCAGGAAGTGTCATTGCTGTGTGGGACAGCAGAGGTACTGGTGAAGCACTAGCTTTGGGAGAGCGAAATAGTAATTCCACTTACTGGTGTAAAGTGGAGAGCGGTGAGCTGGTGGGGGAATCACATCAGGAGAGCCTGACGCGGATTGGCTCCTGTTGTTTGTTTGTTTGTTTGTTTATTTATAGGGCGCCAGAAAACCCTTGGGTAGCTGGGCGCGCAGAGTAACAAGAATACTTAGAACTTGGTTACAGATTACAGGTTGTTGGTAACATATGTTATATACAGTAATTACATTATATACATTATTTACTTTTACATGTAGAAATAGAGGGTAACATATTATAAACAGTAGATACATTATGTACATTTTACATGAGAGCGTGGAAGGGTGCGTATGGTATCAATACACAAAGCACATGGTTGCAGGTTTCAAAGGTCATTACGACGGAGCCAGGTGCGAGTATGGTGCCTGAAGCTGTTGTGGGATTGGTCCCTTCTTAGTTCAACTGGTAGGCTGTTCCAGTACTGAGCAGCTTGCACGGGGAAACTATTGCCTCCTTTTTTTTAGTCGGAATCTTGGGGTTTGGAGGCAGAAAGAGTTGGCTGTTCTGGTTGGTCGTGCAGAGGTTTTTCTTATTATTCTGTCCCTGAGGTAAGGGGGGCAGCATTATTCAGGCATTTGAATGTTATTGTGACAATTTTGAAGGTGATCCTATCGCAAATTTTTAGCCAGTTGTGGTTTCTACGCGCATTAGAAATATGCTCTCTGACTTGGAGGTTCAAGGCCGTTCTGAGTGCGTTATTTTGCAGGGTTTGGAGTTTATTGATGATGTATTTGTTAGCGCCTGCATAAAGTGCATTTCAGTAATCCAGTTTTGAGAGGATCAGTGCATTGGCCAGGATAATGCAGCTAGCTGGTAAGAGAAAGGGTCTACATGCTTTAATGAGTTTACCAGTATAGGCAGTGGATGAGGCCATGGAGTTCACTTGTTTTCTTAAGGACAGGGTAGAGTCCAAGTAGAACCCAAAGGTCTTCACCTCTTTGACGACGGGGATTATATTGCCGTCGATATTGAAAGAGCTTTACTTAGAGTCGAGTTTTTTTAGGTTGTTAGGTGAGCCTAGAATGAGGATCTCTGTTTTTTCATCATTCAGGCAGAGGCCATGGGTTGCCATCCATGCCTGAATGAGGGTGTACATTTTATTTATTAAAGCTATATCCGTATCGAAATTGCCCGAAAGGGGTATGAGGATCTGGGTGTCGTCTGCATAATTTGTATAGGTGACACCCAGTCTGTCCAATTTGTCGAATAGAGGTTTAATAAAGAAATTGTACATCATTGGCGAGACACATGAGCCCTGTGGGACTCCACATGTTGTCTGGATAGGGCCTGCAGAGTCTAAGGTGGAAAAGACCCGCATACTTCTATTGTCGAGAAAGGATTGTACCCAGGGTATAGCTTCACTTGAGAAATGGGCGGCTGACGCTAGGTGTTTACAAAGTACTGCGTGGTCCACTAGGTCGAAGGCCACCGACAGATCAAGGAGGAGTAGCATACCTGTGTTTCCTTTGTCGTTGAGCTCATCAATTTGGGCTTTGAGATCTATGAGTGCAGTCTCAGTGCCGTGCTGAGGTCTGAAGCCAGATTGACGAGTGTCAAGAAGTTGGTTGGTCTGCAGGTATTTTTGGATTTGGAGATAAGCCACTCTGTCAATTATCTTCAGGAGGAAAGGGACAGTGGTGATGGGCCTGTAGTTGGTGGGGATGGAGGGGTCCAGGGTTTGTTTTTTTAGCAGAGAGAGAACCCAGGACTCTTTTAAGTTGCTTGGGACTGTGCTAGATGAGAAGGAGGCGTTGATAAGTTTGGTGACGAACGGGGCTAGGTCTCTGGCTGCGTTCTTAATTATCTGGGCCGGACAGTGATCACCTTTGCAGTTTGAGGGTTTTAGTGAGGAAATTATTTTTTCAGTTTCATGAGTGGAAACTTTAGTGAATTTGAAAGGTGTTAAGCTAGGATTGGGAGTGGTCGTAAGTGTGGGCATACTGGGAGTTTCACTGAGAGGGAGCAAGGCTTTTTTTAGGGTAATTCTGGATTGTAATGTTTTTACTTTATTTGCCTAGCGTTTCTGTGGAGAGTAGGGCAGGGTGCACATTTAAATTGGTCCATAGTTACCAGTATTAGTTGTAGAAACAGCAGAGGGGCGTATGTTGATAGGGTCGTGCTAATAAGCATTCTGCTGACGTAGAGGGTGTTATACCATATACTATGGCATATAGATGGATAGGCTGAGAGCACAGGAGCCCAGGGGTGACACAGTAGGCGTTGGTAGCTGTAGAGCTATTGGCGGGTACAGTGCACATTGCATTAGATGTTCACCTGGTATTGAGGCAATTCAGGCAGCAATGTACTAATGGGCTGAGTGTGACTATCATGTTGCAATGTAGTAGCAGGCTAAATGCAATTATCAAAATACAATGTAGTTTTAGGCTAGAAACAATTATCAAGGCACAATGTAGTGGCATGCTGAATGCAACTATCAAAATACAGTGTAGTTTTAGTCTAGAAAACAACTATCAAGGCACAATGTAGTGGCAGGCTAAAGCAACTAAAAAACACAATATAGTAGCAGGCTAAGTGCAGCTATCAAAATACAATGTAGTTTTAGGCTAGATACAATTATCAGGCACAGTATAGTGGCAGGCTAGATGCAACTATCAGGGCACAGTGTAGATTTGGGTTGGGTACAGTATCAAGGTGCAGAATAGTGGCAGGCTAATCAATTAGAAAAACATAATATAATGGTAGGCTAGGCAACTAGGAAACACAGTGTGATGGCAGGCTAGATTGCAGTGGTAGTGCACTTTCAAGTGACTAAATGCATGTGCCCCAATAGGGCAATACAATGAATATGGCTACCAGTTGAAACAGCAGGTGGCTTGGTATAGGTAGCATTTGGCAGTCTTCGGAGCAGTTGATGAAATATTACTGCAAGTGGTTACACAATTACACATTACAAGCACTCAGTGGTCACATGTAAATTACCTCTGTGGAGTAGGGTGCAGCGTTGGAACACCAATGTGCTCTGTTGTTCTGCAAGGGCGAGGTCCAGGCTCTGGGTGGGATCAGGTGCCAGGGGGGCAGGGGCATGTAGGGTGGTGGGCAGGATCAGTGGTAATGGGGCTTAGTGTCCTGGTGCAGCCTGCAGCTCAGTCAGCTCAGTCAGGACCTGAGCCTTTTCACAGTGCCTTCTCATGGAGGCCGACTCACGCCTGCACGGTGTCCTGATTGGCCTCTTACCACAAGAGGGAGCCAATCAGGGCTTGTAGGTGCAGATTCGAAGGGGAGAGGAGGTGGAGGCATTCGAGGCAGCCATCTTGGAATGGCAAAGTGCCTCGTGTCTCAAAGGGTGGATGGCGTCTGCTGGCCGCAGACGGGTCCAGCACCTCTCTGTGGCCTGGAGGCAGGGTGAAATCCTTCTGCCTTTAGGTTGTGGATATTAAATAAATAAATCCGCCGATTTGCAATAATTTTTCGAGTCGCTCGCGCTGGGGGCGGCTGGATAATAGGGTCCTCACTTCCCTGCATATGTCGGCAGGCAGGGGGTGCAGGCAAGAAGATCCTAGAGGTGGCCCAAAGCTCCTGCTCTGGGGAGGGGAAAAGCCGGAGCAGCACTGCGGGAGGTACATTGTGGTCACAGGGACCTTTGAAGTGGTTTTGCATCAGGAGCCATGTTGAGCTCGGAGTCACCAGAGCCATTGGTAACATCATCCCTTGAGCAGGAGGGCATGGCGAGAGATTAGAATGCCTCAGAGCATATCATTCTGAGGATTCGCGTTGGATCCAGGAAGTGATCGTAAAAGAGAACACTGGCACAACACTGCAGCGCAATGATGTCTGTGCGCTGTATGAAGGCCATTTGGGAATGCAAAGCTTTGTTCGCAGCAGCTTGTGGAAGGGTGATGATTCGGAACGTGATGATTTCTTTGCTTGTGCCAGCAATGTAGGAGACTGGTGCCACCTGCACCTCTGCGCTAAGGAGTGCCTGAGGTCATTGTGCGACATGACAAGAGAAGGGAGCAGAGGTAAGAGAAAGTGGAGGGCTGTAACGAGGATAAGTCGGGGGCCGTGGCGTATGGCCACTCAACACATGTTTTTGTTTAGTGAGAGTTGCAAGGAAGTTAAAGTGAAATCACTCACAGCGGTTTCTGGGGTGAGGAATCCCGCTATTTCAACTTGAGGAGGAAGCCGGTCATCAGTGCCAAACAGAGGCACCAAAAATGTTCCCATACTTTGATGGACGTAATGCAGTTTTCGGGTAGTGGGACTCATGGGCTCAGCAGGTGGTTTCTTTATTGTACAAAAGTATAGAGTTGTTTTAGAGATTTTGTTCTCAGGATATGTTGTAGCAGTTTTAGTTTATACATCACGGTGGAGGATGTCATGTGAGGGCTGATGATTTTTTTACTTCTGTGGTGTGCTTGAGTTTTGGAAGTTGTGGCCTCCTTTTAGAAAGACTTATTGTGCTTTTAGTTTTGTTTTACTGAAGTTTAGTTTGTACAAATTTTAAACGTATTTTAACACTTTTTCTTTACAGGTTGGACTTTGTGTAATGAAGTTAGTTAGGCCATGGACTTCCTAAGTTAGTAGATTAATGTGCAAGTATGGATGCATGACAGAAGAGTAAGATATGTTTAGCAATGTTTTAACATGCTACAGTCTGGACTTTATAGCATACCCAGTTAGGACATGGACTTCCTAAGTGCAGAGTTGTGCCAGCATTAATTAAAAAAATGGGAGGGAGAAGAGTTTGCATTCATGTGTATGAAATTCCAAAGTGAATTTTAAAGTGCATAGTTTCAATGACTTATGTATAGGATGTTGATCTTTGTGTTTGTTGCACTGTGAAAAGCATCTAGAATATTATGTTTTTCATTTGTCTGGTTTGAGTGTCATGATGAGGTGGAGTTGCTGAAGTTGTGTAATGTGGTCTGTCTGCACAGACGTTCAGTGGGGTGGTGATACCCACAGTATTTGGAGTGCTCTTTCAGTGGGGTGTCGGTTAACCGGGTAACTTGGATTACCCTGCTGTGTTGGATATGGTGCACATGTTATGGTGGGAAGCCAGTGAGTTGCATTTGGATTGGTTGACATTGTATTTGGAGGCTGAGTTGTGTTTGCGGTGTGAGTGTGTGGCGTATTGTGTGTTGGGAGATCTGCTCCCCGTGTGTGGTTTTGGGAGATTCACTCTTCGTGCCTTCTGGGGTTCCCTGGTATGTTGTAGTGGAGAGGTGTTTGGGAGATTGCATGCTAGTATGGCATGGTTATTGCCTCAGTGGTGTGGCTTGTGGATGGAATCTTGAAGTTTTGGAATGGTTTGGATGTGGTTTCCTTTGTTCAGTGGTTGGTGTTTATCCCTGTGTGGTAGAGGAAAAGTAGTGGCATTTTATGATGTAGATTATCCCACTGGGTGAGGACGGTTACATGGTTTGTGCGGGTGCGGTGTTGGAAGGTTCTGTTGTGGAAGTTGAGGGATGTCCATGTGTTGGGATTGTGTGTATGTATGTCTCTTGTTTCTTGGGTGTGTCTTGTGTTTTTTTAGAGGGGAGATTTTGTATGTCTTGTCTTTACCTGAACCCTACCCTGTATGAATAGAACACTGTGAGTGACTGGCATATAATTCTGTGTGTGAGAATGTTATGTTCTGAATGGTTCTGTGAATGTCAGTTGAGAAGATGGGTTGAGAGAGTGAGGATGCTGGTGAATGTTTCTCTCCTTGTAATTACCTGATGTGGCCTAAATGTATTCCTGTACCCTGTACCTGGAGCTGGAACTTAGTCGATATTTCTCCTGCTCCTACCATGGTGTTGGTGTCATGCATGGCCAGGAACTCACTTTATCACGATGCTCCTAATTTGCCCCTGTTGATAATTTGCTGAAAGACATGTTGGAGATTGTTTTTGACCTTAAACAACAAGTCTTCCCATTATCTACATAACTCCTCCATTTTCTTTCTAGCAGTCAGCAGTTCATAGTCCATTTTCATTGCACAATCTCTGAGGGCATCTCTTCCACTACAACCTTTGAAGGCCTCAAGTAAGGTACCTGCTTGCAATCCCTGTCAAACCAGGAGCATGGGTTGTGAACACCCGTCCTCAATGCAGTACAAGACTTGGTAAAATAAATTGTCATAATTCCAACCAGGGAATCACAGAAAAGGTGATGCAAGCACCTCCATCATTGTGGACAAAACCATAGGAGGACAAGATACATTAGGGCAAGAACCATCTGAACATCAAATGATGGCCATGCAGCTCTCAGAGCATTGCTGCCAATCATCATGGAATTTGTATATGTGCGCTCACTGCTAATCAAATGCCATGAACAATGTCTATTGACAAACTGAGGGGTCCAGGGTCACTATGAACTGTAAGGGTAATCCGAAAATGTACAATGTTGGCACAATTCTGGATGTTGCGTAGTATATGGTCATTAAAACTAAATCTACAGCCAGCCCTAACGGTTGGAGGGTGGAGAGCTATTGCCAGGAAACCCCTTTTACAGGTTCTTGTGCCTGCTTTATTGAACAGGTAGCCAAAAGAACTGCACTATTGATTGTTTCGGATTTGATTGCTCTTGGAAGGAAACATCTTCTATAAATTGTCTGCCAGACTACTACTATGCATAATCTTTCAGTGGTTCATTGGCGCTTGTCATAATCAAATGGGGATCGTCCTTACCACAATCTTCTTTAAGTCTGAAGCTAGAAGGGATGTATACAATCTGCCCGCAAATGTTTTGTTCGCGGGCAAACAGTCTGCAGTAAAACTGCTCGGACCCTGTTTTGATGGTTCATTGAAAAAGTGGGCCCGAGCAATTTTTGTCCCCGCCTCCACTGTTAAGGATGCGGGGGACACCCATGCAACCCCGAGGCAGCAGGTACCTGAAAATGAGTTGCGGGGGACACCCCGGCAACCCCGTTCCTCATGTTCATGTAAGTAGGTCAAAATGGAAAAAGGGACACCTATAGTTAGGTCAAAAAGACCTAACAAACAATCAAATTGGGTAATTGCGCTAGAAGGGCTACCACCTGCCATGGTGTTCAACAGGCAGCTGATCAAACAGTAAAACATCATACGACCGGATAACGCTTTTCTCAGAGGACACCCCTGATAATTTTGTTACCATTGAAAGGGCATCATCTTAGATTGGCACAGGTTCCTCATGCTGCAATACCATTCTCAACAGAGACCATAACCTGAACGTAGTTTGTTGCAAACATCACAGATTGATTGATGTATCCACAGAGTGCTACATTCTTTTCTTGTGGGATTGGGCACTTTTGGGATTGGGCACTGGTGCCTACAGCTTGAACACTTTCGGGCTCAAATATCCCCAGCTTTGTTTCGGCAAAGTAAAGAAGACTCTGGCGCTCGGCTGATCAATGTGCTAGTCCAAATATCACTAACTCCTTTATTTATCCTGTGGTGTTCAGAATTCTTGGCTATTTCATAAAACCTCCTTGTGGTACCCCACTCTATTCCTTTTCTACCCCTTTCAGTAGTCAACCTTTCCACCTGAGCTCTCTTTAGCTTTCTTTAGCTTTTCTCGCTCCTCATTCACCCACACCAAGCAGTGACACACATCTCACTTTCCAGCATTCTGCAACCTTTGGCTCTCCAGATGTTTTGGACTCCAGCTCCCGTCAGCCTTAGGCGGTATAGTCAATGGCGAGGGATCATGGGAGTCATAGTCCATTGACTGCCCCAACACGACCTAGCTCACTCCGTATACAGCTAGGCTCCTGCCCACAGTTAGATTGCCAGCATCCTCAACGTTTGTGCTTCCCTCATACCTCGTGTGGCCTCCTGATTTGGCTGCTTTACCACCGTAGTTAACCACAATTGCAACATAGGAAATTATTTTTTTAAAACCCACTGTCCAGGTATGAAATCCCTCTATTGCTTAGGACTGGTTTGTGAAGTCATGTGATGTCAGTTGAATGCCTTCTTACTCACAGAAGGGTTCGTGTCAGGGAGCTACATTGGATTTTATTCTCTTCCTGTCGGGGCTCGACTGGAAGATCGCCATTTGCTGCCCCCTTCTCCGGCTTCCCCATGGCTGCTATCCAGACTTTCACTTTTCATTCACTGGCTCAGATGCACATAGTGCCTTTGTTGTTCTCCTCTTAGTCTGGTCCTGTGAAAGCGGCGTCCATGGGGGATGCTGTGAGCTGAGAAATGTCAAAAAGCTATAGATAGACAGCACCGGCAGCTCATCAAAAGAAGACGGGCAAGTAGTCTGGAGTTAGGTAGTGTTTGCTGCAGGATGCTTTCTGCGTCCACTCGTTTTACACCTGTTCTTGATACCACAGTTTCACCATGTACTTTTGCTCCCAGGTTTTTCTCATTTTTTTCTACACTACTCCTTTCCGGTCTCGTTCACAAGCAACCCTCCTTCCAGCCTCAGTTTCCTAGTCATCCACAGCAGGTTAACATTTTACACAATAATCTGCGGTGTTCTCTTCACTTCTCCTCGCACCATCTTATACATTCTTGACTTATTCCTGCCAACAAACCTCTTGTTCTCTGTTGAATGCACAATCGGTGGTCACCTGTGCAATCAAAATTCATGACTTCCTGCAATGCTATGAGACAGACATTCTTTGTTTAAACATGGCTGACTCATCTGCCCCGTCACTATTTTGCTCCAGCTGGTGGCCATGGTAAATATAAGCATCTAACATATTATCTTGATATGAGGAGGGGTTCAGTATTATTCAACGGTAGGCACTTTAGGGAACTAAGGGGCTCCAGCCACTCATATAAGGTGGTTGACCCCTTCCAGGTATGATTTCTGCAAGCCCCAGAAGGAGTTCGATGCCCCTGCGAAGCAGCAAGTTCTAACTTAACATGGTAAAGGCCCAGCAGGCTTGCAGATACACCCGAGCCACTGGTCATGCCCCAGAACTCCAGTCACAGATGGAAAGTAGTGATCCAGTTGGTGGAGTCCCAGCCCCCTATGTAGTGCCAAGTTCAAAATTGTCTGTTACAGCTCCAGTCGTCCGGCAGAGGCACCTAGGTCACTACGCATATTCCAAGGTTCCAGCTACCTAAGTGACATTGTGGTCCATTGTGTTTCACCAACACAGAGAGTGTGCAAACCGCCTCCTGGGCTCTAAAAGTCTGGCTCATCCGAGTTAACACTGCAAGAGGCCATGCAGGTGACTCTGCCTAGACAGGGAAGAGTTCTGTGAGCCTAGGGAGATGTCCCAGCTTCCTGCAGAGTAGCAAGTTCCATCTTGGACATGTTGGAGCTCCTGTAGGCCTGCATGCGCTCCTTGGTCGTTGGCAATGCCCAGGGGCTTCTGGCCATAAGGTGGCTTTCCCACCTTAGAGCAGAGTCCTGCAGCCCATGGGAGCAAAGCTAGCTTCCTCAGGGAGCCAAGCTTTAAATTGCCAGAGTCAGAGTTCCAAAAGGCCCGGCACACACAATTGGGTCACTGCCTATAGAGTGAGGCTCCATCCACCAACTGCATGCCAGATTTCTTTGCACCCTGTGAGGAGTGTCAGTTCCTCCAGAGTGGCAAACCCTACGTTGCCCCTGATGGAGCTCCAAGAGACCTTCAGCCACACATTGGTTTCTGCCATGTTTTCGCTAACAAGCTTGCTCTCTGCAGAATGGCACCTGAAACTGTTAACACTGCTAGCACACCACCTCAAATGTGTGACCATTGCTGTACTGGCTCTCGCAGAACCCCTCTTCCATGCTGAATTGCCCAGCCACCTCTCACCCTCAAAAGGAAATTAGGTTGCATTTGCAATGCTACCCTCCTTTTGGGAACATATAGGTGGAATTAAATGGATCCCACCGAAAGCTCACAAATCTTTCCTACTCTGTTACCTTTGAAAATGGGGGTTGGCTATGGTTTTTCTTTTCTCTGCCGACCAGAGCATCCTCTGACCACCAGGGAAGGGGAATCGACATAGAAGCACTCGTATGCGTGAAGAACTTTAATCCTACTAAGCTACGTTAATATTATCACCCTTTCACCGGGAAGGCAAACAATTGTGGCAACGGGTTTCAATGGCAAGTGGTGTTCTGGAAATTAAACTCTATTTCCCCAATCAAGTGCTTCTTCATTTGGCTCAATATGAACATTATTCCACAGAGAAGAGGAGTATACACAATCTAAGCGGGGCAATATGAAGATTTTGAAAACTGTCACTCATACTTTCTATGCTGAAAAGAGAAATGATCCTAAATAGTGAGGAGTGCCAGTTAGTCTAAAAGTCACTGTCCATTTATACGAGTTCTACGGATGTGTCAGTTCTTCGTGGATGAGCAGTAAATCACCAGGCAATTCTGTAACTTGTTCCATAGTCTCGACAAATGTTTATCTCCCAAATTATCACCACAGTTCAAATCATATCCTGACCACCTAATACGAAGTTACAGTACACATATACAAAAGCTAGTTGGCCATTGCATCTATAAGAGACAAAGTGATAAGAACCAATACAAATCATCAGAAATGGTTTACCTCAGAGACAACTAGATTAAAAAGATAGAAGAGAAGATTGGAGAATAAGTGGATCAAACATCCCTCATAAACCAATAAGATCAAATGGAAAGAACTAGCGAAACAATATAAAGAGAACATCAAGAAATCAAAGAGAAACTACTTTGAGGAGCAGATTTCAGCAGCTGCTAATTCAACTGATAAATTTTACATCCTAAAATTCAATGAAAAGCCAAAAGCCCTGTCCCCCCACCCCATTTCAACCATCTCGTAAAGATTGCAAAGTAGTGCAGAAGGCTTTCAGTAATAAAATTCGGAAAGCCAGAGACATAAGAGCGACCCAGGTGAGTCGGCCTGACCAACAACATGTCACAGATACTCATCAAATGCAGAAAGAGATAGACAAATTTACCTTTCAGCCTATCACTACAGACAACATGAAAACTCTTCTACATAGTAAGAGGCAGACATCCTGTGTGGAAAGCATCTTACCAGCCAAATTGATTATGGAAAATAAGGACATTTTCTGCCAGTTCTTTGCAAGGATGGTAAATGCATCCCATAGAGACAACAGAATTCCAGTGACTATCAAAACAGTCATGGTCGTACCGCTGGTTAAAAAAAACAGGTATGGACCAGAAAGATCCTGGTAATCTCCGCCCGATTATAAATTGTAACTTTCTATTGAAAGTTATGGAGAAGGTGGCAGCCCAACTGTTGCAAGCTTGCGTAGAAACCAACAACCTCCTCCATAAACTACAATCAGGGTTTAGAAAGTCACAAAGTCACTGAAACAGCCTTGCTCGATGCATGCTCAGTATTATGGACAAGGGTAAAGTGTGCATGTTGATGCTGCTGGATCTTTCAGCTGCGTTCAATTTGTTAGACCACCATCAGCTCCAATGGGCATTAGAACACTAACATAACTGTTCTAAAAGAGGCTAACAGTTGGGTAATTTCTTTCTTATCGGATCGTAGATCTAAAATTCACTGGGGGGATCAATTCTCTGACCAAATCCCCATCAGCTGTGCGGTACTCCAGGGGCCAGTCTATCCCTGTTGTTGTTCAACCTGAACTTAAGGTGTCTGTGCACATTGCTGGAGGAATTCAGAGCTTACATTACCAACTTTGCTGATGACACCAGCTAGTGGTAGAGCTTAGTGGGTGCTAAAACACAGATAAAAACAGAGTGACAAACCTTTACAACATCATCAATGCTTGGATGAAGGAAAATTGGATGTGTCTAAATGGCTGTAAAATCGAACTGATAGTCTTCGGATCATATCAGGCATGGGCAAAGCTTAATCAAGAATACTCTGTTTTTAAGATCAAAAACACCCTCACCCAGGTATCGGATAAGGTCAAAACACTGGGGATATACATGGAGGCATCTCTTGCACATGTTAACCATCTAAACCGAAAGAAATGGTGTTCCTATTGATAATAGGAACTCCCGTCCCCTGCACACCTTTAGGTATTGGAAAATATCCAAACAATTTTCTATCAATTAATTGATTTTTCTGACAAAGTTCTAAGTATTAGTGTCTATGCACTCTACTTTTTCAAGATCCCAACCAATAAAGGAGGAAATTATAATTTTAATTATAGAAGAACAATTCAGTCAAAAAGGATTTTCCATTTTCGAAATTTTATGTGTAATTAGAATTTGCAAACAAAAAGAAGAATTTTTTTAACACGTAGGAGTTTTATTCACTCCTTATTCAACAAACACTTAATAGTAATGTTTCACCAAAAATCAAACAAATTAATATCCAAGAGCTCTACGCATTTCGGGAGTTTAACTCTCTTCTTCAGGAGCAGTAATTTGTAAATATACAATTCAAAACAATATTTTTCTTGTAATACCGTTTCATAGACAACAATAATTTTCTAAAACAACAATAATTTGCAAACAATTGTTCTTTGTGTCTTGTATCAAACTTTCCGTTGTGGAATTAAGGAAACGTCATCCTATGGCATGTTTGTTCTTGTACTGGTGCTCTGTGAATAATATTAATATATGTGTTAGTGAGGTTTTGTTTAATTAAGGCGATTTATTTATAAAATTCTAGTATTAGCCACATTCCTACCTGTTCTCTGACACGTAATATTCCCAGAATGCACTGGCTTCACAAAACTTAGAAAATCAGGTCCGTAGATCCCTACAAAGGTAAGTATAGTATGTGTAAATATCCCCTTTGTTCTATTTCTCTAGGCACTATACATTATATTTTCATATTCAAGTATGGTCAAAAACTCACCATTCAGTTCTATTTCATGTGATACGAAGGTGTAGTACAAAGATGTGGTCTGAAAGTCAATGCGCGTTGACCGCAAGTCTTTCTTTATTTAGCAATGTGTCGCCGGTTGCGGTTCGTTAGTTTGTGTCTCTACAAATAAGTAGAAATTGTGTCAGTATTTACGTGATTAAATGTTCTGTAATATGAGAACAATTTTAGCAAAAATACTCACTTAGTCGTGGGTGTGAAAACGATCCAGTTGGTATCCTTTCTCTTCCTGTATTCGCAAAAGTAAGGCGGTTGCTTGGCAACTCTGCCTTAAATTATCATGTGATCTCGTTCAAGTGATGTTGAAGGCTACTAAAGGATGTTGGGAAATATAGTGCCAAGTTTCCCTATTCTATCATTAATGATCGAGTCCTTATGATTCTATGTGTTTTATCACATATAGTAGTTATTTGCCGCAGATTATAATTCCATAATTTCACAACATACTTTCCTCATATATTTTGCATGTTACAAATCATTATCACATCATGTATTTACCAAGTGACAATTGTATCTTTTCTTTGCACCAATCTTAATGGTAGTTATACATTTGTTTAAAAAAAAAAAAAAGATGTAACAAATTCATCAATTCAAATAATTCTAATCATGTCCAGTTCTATCTCAATTGTTCTAATAATCGTATCAAGTTCTGTCTCCTTTCATTATAAGAATACACTCAATGAGAATTCTTCATTCATCCCTTTTGGTTCCAGGGCATCAAGTTTGTGCACCCAGAACATTTCTCTGCGGGAAAGAATTTCTTGCAGGTTGCCTCCCCTTGCGGGTCGAGTTATTATTTCTAAGACTACAAATTTCAATTGTAAAATAGTATGGTGTTGATCTCTGAGGTGTCTGGTAACTGGAGATTTTATATTTCCAGTTCTGATGTTCGATTTGTGTTCGGAGATCCGGTCTTTCACACGTCTTAGTGTTTGGCTAACATATTTGCCACATGGGCAAATAAGTCCATATATGGCACATTTGTTCTCACAGGTTGCGTAGTGTTGTAGATCAATTCTCTGACCCGTATATGGATGTTTTATAGAGGTGCCCTTTTGTACATTATTGCATTGACTGCAATTCAAGCATGGGAATGTTCCTTTCTTTGGTTTAGACAAGAAACGTTGTGTTGTATTTGTTCGTTCAGCTTTCACTAATGAATCTCTTAGATTTCTTCCTCTGTTGTATGCCATTAATGGTGGTTTAGGGAATAGAGTGAAGAGTTGTGGATCCATTCTAGTGATTTTCCAATTCTTTTGTAATATTCTTTTGATATGTGCACTTTTTGTGGAATACTGTGACAAGTAAATCAATGGAGGGTTGTCATTCTCTGGTTTGTGCTGTTGGGTAAGAAGGTCTGTTCTTTTTTTCAATGAGCATTTCTCTTTTGCCTCTGATAGGATTAGTTGTGGAAATCCTCTATCTTCAAATAGCAAGATCTGTTCATTCTCTGCTTCTTGGTATGTGTCCTCTTTGGAAACAATATGTTTAATTCTTTGAAGTTGACTTAGGGGTAAGTTATTTTTCAGGTGTTGTGGGTGATGGCTTGTGGAAAATAGGCTGTTGGTGACATCTGTGCGTTTCCTGAAAATCATTGTTTGTAATTTGCCATTTTCTGGAAAAATTCTCATGTCTAAGAAATTTACAGATGGGGGACCTATTTCAAGAGTGAATTGGATCCGATTATTGCATTGATTCAAGTATTCTAAGAAGCTTTCTAATTCTTCTTCTGTTCCTTTCCAAATTGCAAAAATATCGTCTATGTACCGCCGCCATATTGCAAGTTGGTTTGACCATCTTGGGTTTTCTAGTATGTATTGTGTTTCAAAATAAAACATAAAGGTATTTGCATAAACTGGGGCCATGGCTGACTCCATCGAAGTCCCAGATGTTTATAAATAATATTTACCTTGAAACCTGAAGTAGTTGTTGTTCAGTATCATTTTAGCCAGTTCGATGGCAAAGGTTTTATTGGATGGAAAATATTCTTGTTTCAGTAATAGCCATTCTAGGGCCTCAAGGCCTTCCTCATGCGGTATCGAAGTGTATAGGGACTGTACATCTAATGTGAACAGAATCCAATTATCTTCCACTTGATCCATTGTGTTTAGGATATTCAGGAAGTGGGTGGTGTCTCTCAAGTATGTCGAGGTTGATTGGACAATAGGTTGAAGTAATTTATCCAAGTATCTTGACAAGGGGTCGAAGACACTATCTGTTGCCGCTACAATTAGCCTAAATGGAGGATCTGTAAGATTTTTGTGGACTTTTGGCAGTCCATAGAACACTGGTAATATTGTATTCTTATTGATCAAAAAATCTTTAGTTTTTTCAGTTATCCACTACTCTTCCGCAGCTCTATTGACCACTTCTTCAATCATTGATTGAGTTGCTTTGGTAGGATCATGATGTAGGACCATGTAAGTACTGGTATTTTCAAGAAGGGATAGACAACCTTGTTTGTATAAAGTTGAATCCATTATGAAAATTGTGCATCCCTTGTCGGCTGGTTTGATTTCAATCGTTCTATCCTCTGATAATTCTTTCAGGATTCTATGTTGATGTCTTTGAAGGTTTTGATTATTTTATGGATCTTAGATCTTTTTTCATTCTCATCTCAAACAAGTTCAATGTGGCGTTATGGACATTTGGATTAAATTGACTTTTCGCTCTCATTCCCAAGGTGTCAAAGGTCACTGATCTTTCTTGTGTTGCCGGAATAGAGTCAAAGAAAATCTTTAGTTTCATTTTCCTGATGAGTTTAAAAATTTTTCCCTTCCTCGTTAAATAGATTAGTGAAATTTGTTGGTACAAAAGACAGGCCTAAACTTAGGAGATCCAGTTGTTGTTTAGAAAAAGATTTTTGGGAAATATTGATAATCAAGTTAGATTTTTCTTTTTGCTCCTTAGGTATCTTCCTTCCTCTTCGCGCTCGTCGTCTCCTAAAAAAGGAGCAGTTTCTAATTGGATTTCTTCTGTATGTATGTTTGGGGTTGTTGACCCTGTGCTGGTTCCTGGTGCTGTTGCTGATGCCGGTGTTTTGACGACTGGAGGTTGGGTCTTTTCCTTCACTTGAAGCGTCGCTGTGTTTTTACTACCCCTTCTTGGTGTTTTTGAAGGTTGCAGCTTCTGTTTGCTGTTCTGGAATTGTTGGTTTTGTTGGTGGTAATATTCCTGCCGGGTGTAAACTATATCTCTTGAATAGTCCAATGTATCTCTACGGTATTTGCGTATCTTCCTTTGCTCGATATCTTTCTAGTATAAGTCTAGTTTTTCATTGGTAAGAGCCAAGATATTTTTGAGTTCATCTACTGATGTCAACAAAACTAATTGGTCTTTTAATTCTGCTATTTCTGAGTCCAATTTGGTAAGTGAAGAGGCCAATTCTTGTATTGTGAGACGGATTAGGTCTAATGAGCACTTATTTAAGATGCGTTCCCATCTCGCTACAAAATCACTATTGTCTTTACACAGTGTTGGTTTGAGGTAGATGCGTAAGCCTCTAGGAATTTTTTGTGATTTATAATATTCTGTTAAGGTGGTTGCATGTAATTTCTGTGCAATTTCTCTTCTGATAAGTTTCTCTAAGTTGTTGATTTATCTTGAGTCACTGATGGTTTGCCTGTACTTTTAATTAAACCTAGTATGCATATAGCTTCTTCTTCTGTAAATGCTAAAGTTTTCACATGTTTATTAGTTAGTGCATTTATTTTCGTAAAGGACATATTTGGTTGTAAAAACTAGTAGACAACTTAATGAGGTTTGGGTTGCTAATCTTGTTCTGATACCACACCAAATTAATGGGATTCTACAACATATTAGAAAACCACAAAAGAGAAGCAGCACTCCCTTTCTTTTTCCAATCAAATTCTTTCCCATAGATTTGAATAATTTGAATAATTTCGAGAAACTAATGGCTCTTCAGACCTTCAGACCTTATGACTTTTTTACGGGTGCCGGTGAGAAAGAAGATGACTCTGGTATCAATAAGTCAAACATATAATGAAAGAAATGGTGTTCCTATTGATAATAGGAACTCCCGTCCCTGCGCACCTTTAGGTATTGGAAAATATCCAAACAATTTTCTATCAATTAATTGATTTTTCTGACAAAGTTCTAAGTTTTACAGGCCGATTCATGGAATTAATGTGCGCTTAAAATTCCTGCGCAAGCGTGCGAAACCGTGCGAATGGCAGTGCAAGTGCGAAAATCGCAGTGAAACCCGCGCACATCGATTCATGGAAGTCCGTGCGCGAGTATAATCTGGGATGTGCGCTGAAAATCTGCGTCGCACACGCCGGCACACAGGTCTTCTAACGGCGTGCGCTACGGCCACAGCGAAAGCGCACATAGCGCGGCGCACATAACAAAAGTAGGCGTAACACGGGGCGTGACACGCGGAATGAGGAACAACTTGTGAAAAGGTGGGTGTCACGGGGGAAGTACAGGAGGCAAGTGCGCAGAACGCCCACATGCTCGCCTACAACACGTATTCATGGAATCGAATAGGGAAAAACAGCGCACGGGCAAAGACGTGCACAGCCCTAAACACGTCCGCCACACGAAGGCAGCCGGTAGCGTCCCTGCGCATGAAAAAAATGTGCGCCAAAATGTGTGCTAACAAAAAGCCCGTATATACAGCTCTGATGAATGTCCCATACTGTGGCCCACTAGGACAAATGACGTGCAAAGGGGTACGTGACAAACAACAACACCCGCTGTGTCAAAAATAGCATGTGCGTGTATTTCGGGCGTGCGCGGAAAGTTATACACGTGATTGGCCTTGGGCGAGTGGGGTACGTGTAAATCTGGGGTTCGCGTGAAGTTCCACACGCGATTGGCCTGGGTACGTGTAAATCTGGGGTTCGCGGGAAGTCTCACACGCGATTTCAGCAGGGTACATGTATTTCGGGGATTCCGTGGAGTCCTACACGTCAATTGGCAGTGTGGCTCCTCCCAGGTGTTCGCTCTACACCCTCCACGGCCCCTGCAGGCAGCCCACACCACAGGGGACTACCCTGCACCCCTGGTCATGTCTCGCAGGCAGCTCATCCACCATCGTCATGCCCCCCAGGCAAGCCACATGTCAGCTTGCAATACTGATCACCAACGCATGACCCCCTCGACCCCCACCCCCCCAGCACTGAAGGGCACCTGCCAGCAGGCCCCCACTCATGTCCCCCAGCACCCCCGCCCCCCAGCAGTGCAGGGCACCTGCCAGCAGGCCCCCACTCATGTCCCACTCATGTCCCCTTGCACCCCCACCCCCCAGCAGTGCAGGGCAACTGCCAGCAGGCCCCCACTCATGTCCCCCAGCACCACCACCCCTAGCAGTGCAGGGCACCTGCCAGCAGGCCCCCACTCATGTCCCCCAGCACCCCCACCCCCCAGCAGTGCAGGACACCTGCCAGCAGGCCCCCACTCATGTCCCACTCATGTCCCCTTGTACCCCCACCCCCCAGCAGTGCAGGGCACCTGCCAGCAGGCCCCCACTCATGTCCCACTCATGTCCCCTTGAACCCCCACCCCCCAGCAGTGCAGGGCACCTGCCAGCAGGCCCCCACTCATGCCCCACTCATGTCCCCCAGCACCACCACCCCTAGCAGTGCAGGGCACCTGCCAGCAGGCCCCCACTCATGTACCCCAGCACCCCCACCCCCCAGCAGTGCAGGGCACCTGCCAGCAGGCCCCCACTCATGTCCCACTCATGTCCCCTTGCACCCACACCCCCCAGCAGTGCAGGGCACCTGCCAGCAGGCCCCCACTCATGTCCCACTCATGTCCCCTTGCACCCCCACCCCCCAGCAGTGCAGGGCACCTGCCAGCAGGCCCCCACTCATGTCCCACTCATGTCCCCTTGCACCCCCACCCCCAGCAGTGCAGGGCACCTGCCAGCAGGCCCCCACTCATGCCCCACTCATGTCCCCTTGCACCCCCACCCCCCAGCAGTGCAGGGCACCTGCCAGCAGGCCCCCACTCATGTCCCACTCATGTCCCCTTGCACCCCCACCCCCCAGCAGTGCAGGGCACCTGTCAGCAGGCCCCCACTCATGTCCTACTCATGTCCCCTTGCACCCCCACCCCCCAGCAGTGCAGGGCACCTGCCAGCAGACCCCACTCATGTCCCACTCATGTCCCCCAGCACCCCTACCCCCCAGCAGTGCAGGGCACCTGCCAGCAGGCCCCCACTCATGTCCCCCAGCACCCCCACCCCCCAGCAGTGCAGGGCACCTGCCAGCAGGCCCCCACTCATGTCCCACTCATGTCCCCTTGCACCCCCACCCCCCAGCAGTGCAGGGCACCAGCCAGCAGGCCCCCACTCATGTCCCACTCATGTCCCCTTGCACCCCCACCCCCCAGCAGTGCAGGGCACCTGCCAGCAGGCCCCCACTCATGTCCCACTCATGTCCCCTTGCACCCACACCCCCCAGCAGTGCAGGGCACCTGCCAGCAGGCCCCCACTCATGTCCCCTTGCACCCCCACCCCCAGCAGTGCAGGGCACCTGCCAGCAGGCCCCCACTCATGTCCCCCAGCACCCCCTCCCCCAGCAGTGCAGGGCACCTGCCAGCAGGCCCCCACTCATGTCCCACTCATGTCCCCTTGCACCTCCACCCCCCAGCAGTGCAGGGCACCAGCCAGCAGGCCCCCACTCATGTCCCACTCATGTCCCCTTTCACCCCCATCCCCCAGCAGTGCAGGGCACCTCCCAGCAGGCCCCCCACTCATGTCCCACTCATGTCCCCCAGCAACCCCACCCCCCAGCAGTGCAGGGCACCTGCCAGTAGGCCCCCACTCATGTCCCCCAGCACCCCCACCCCCCAGCAGAGCAGGGCACCTGCCAGCAGGCTCCCACTCAAGTCCCCCAGCACCCCCACCCCCAGCAGTGCAGGGCACCTGCCAGCAGGCCCCCACTCATGTCCCACTCATGTTCCCCAGCACCCCCACCCCCAGCAGTGCAGGGCACCTGCCAGCAGGCCCCCACACATGTCCCCCAGCACCCCCACCCCCCAGCAGTGCAAGTGCAGGGCACATGCCAGCAGGCCCCCACTCATGTCCCACTCATGTCCCCCAGCACCCCCACCCCCAGCAGTGCAGGGCACCTGCCAGCAGGCCCCCACTCATGTTCCACTCATGTCCCTTTGCACCCCCAGCCCCAGCAGTGCAGGGCACCTGCCAGCAGGCCCCCAATCATGTTCCACTCATGTCCCCTTGTGCCCCCACTCCCCAGCAGTGCAGGGCACCTGCCAGCAGGCCCCCACTCATGTCCCACTCATGTCCCCTTGCACCCACACCCCCCAGCAGTGCAGGGCACCTGCCAGCAGGCCCCCACTCATGTCCCACTCATGTCCCCCAGCACCCCCACCCCCCAGCAGTGCAGGGCACCTGCCAGCAGGCCCCCACTCATGTCCCCCAGCACCCCCACCCCCCAGCAGTGCACGGCACCTGCCAGCAGGCCCCCAATCATGTCCCCCAGCACCCCCTCCCCCCAGCAGTGCAGGGCACCTGCCAGCAGGCCCCCACTCATGTCCCACTCATGTCCCCTTGCACCCCCACCCCCCAGCAGTGCAGGGCACCAGCCAGCCGGCCCCCACTCATGTCCCACTCATGTCCCCTTGCACCCCCACCCCCCCAGCAGTGCAGGGCACCTGCCAGCAGGCCCCCACTCATGTCCCACTCATGTCCCCTTGCACTCCCACCCCCCAGTAGTGCAGGGCACCAGCCAGCCGGCCCCCACTCATGTCCCCTTGCAACCCCACCCCCCAGCAGTGCAGGGCACCTGCCAGCAGGCCCCCACTCATGTCCCCCAGCACCCCCACCCCCCAGCAGAGCAGGGCACCTGCCAGCAGGCCCCCACTCATGTCCCCCAGCACCCCCACCCCCCAGCAGTGCAGGGCACCTGCCAGCAGGCCCCCACTCATGTCCCACTCGTGTTCCACAGCACCCCCACCCCCAGCAGTGCAGGGCACCTGCCAGCAGGCCCCCACACATGTTCCCCAGCACCCCCACCCCCCAGCAGTGCAAGTGCAGGACACATGCCAGCAGGCCCCCACTTATGTTCCACTCATGTCCCCCAGCACCCCCACCCCCCAGCAGTGCAGGGCACCTGCCAGCAGGCCCCCACTCATGTTCCACTCATGTCCCCTTGCTCCCCCACCCCCAGCAGTGCAGGGCACCTGCCAGCAGGCCCCCACTCATGTCCCACTCATGTCCCCTTGCATCCCCACTCCCCAGCAGTGCAGTGCACCTGCCAGCAGGCCCCCACTGATGTCCCACTCATGTCCCCCAGCACCCACACCCCCCAGCATTGCAGGGCACCTGCCAGCAGGCCCCCACTCATGTCCCACTCATGTCCCCCAGCACCCCCACCCCCCAGCAGTGCAGGGCACCTGCCAGCAGGCCGCCACTCATGTCCCCCAGCACCCCCACCCCCCAGCAGTGCAAGGGCAGGGCACCTGCCAGCAGGCCCCCACTCATGTCCCACTCATGTCCCCTTGCACCCCCACCCCCCAGCAGTGCAGGGCACCTGCCAGCAGGCCCCCACTCATGTCCCACTCATGTCCCCTTGCACATCCACCCCCCCCAGCAGTGCAGGGCACCTGCCAGCAGTCCCTCACTCATGTCCCACTCATGTCCCCCAGCACCCCCACCCCCCAGCAGTGCAGGGCACCTGCCAGCAGGCCCCCACTCATGTCCCCCAGCACCCCCTCCCCCAGCAGTGCAGGGCACCTGCCAGCAGGCCCCCACTCATGTCCCACTCATGTACCCTTGCACCCCCACCCCCAGCAGTGCAGGACACCTGCCAGCAGGCCCCCACTCATGTCCCACTCATGTCCCCTTGCACCCCCACCCCCAGCGGTGCAGGGCACCTGCCAGCAGGCCCCCACTCATGTCCCACTCATGTCCCCCAGCAACCCCACCCCCAGCAGTGCAGGACACCTGCCAGCAGGCCCCCACTCATGTCCCACTCATGTCCCCCTTGCACCCCCACCCCCCAGCAGTGCAGGGCACCTGCCAGCAGGCCCACACTCATGTCCCCCAGCACCCCCACCCCCCAGCAGAGCAGGGCACCTGCCAGCAGGCCCCCCACTCATGTCCCACTCATGTCCCCTTGCACCCCCACCCCCCAGCAGTGCAGGGCACCAGCCAGCAGGCCCCCACTCATGTCCCACTCATGTCCCCTTGCACCCCCACCCCCCAGCAGTGCAGGGCACCTGCCAGCAGGCCCCCACTCATGTCCCCTTGCACCCACACCCCCCAGCAGTGCAGGGCACCTGCCAGCAGGCCCCCACTCATGTCCCCTTGCACCCCACCCCCCAACAGTGCAGGGCACCTGCCAGCAGGCCCCCACTCATGTCCCACTCATGTCCCCTTGCGCCCCCACCCCCAGCAGTGCAGGGCACCTGCCAGCAGGCCCCCATTCATGTCCCCCAGCACCCCCTCCCCCCAGCAGTGCAGGGCACCTGCCAGCAGGCCCCACTCATGTCCCACTCATGTCCCCTTGCACCTCCACCCCCCAGCAGTGCAGGGCACCAGCCAGCAGGCCCCCACTCATGTCCCACTCATGTCCCCTTGCACCCCCACCCCCCAGCAGTGCAGGGCACCTCCCAGCAGGCCCCCCACTCATGTCCCACTCATGTCCCCCAGCAACCCCACCCCCCAGCAGTGCAGGGCACCTGCCAGCAGGCCCCCACTCATGTCCCACTCATGCCCCCTTGCACCCCCACCCCCCAGCAGTGCAGGGCACCTGCCAGCAGGCCCCCACTCATGTCCCACTCATGTCCCCCAGCAACCCCACCCCCCAGCAGTGCAGGGCACCTGCCAGCAGGCCCACACTCATGTCCCCCAGCACCCCCACCCCCCAGCAGAGCAGGGCACCTGCCAGCAGGCCCCCACTCATGTCCCCCAGCACCCCCACCCCCAGCAGTGCAGGGCACTTTCCAGCAGGCCCCCACTCATGTCCCCCAGCACCCCCACCCCCCAGCAGTGCAGGGTACCTGCCAGCAGGCCCCCACTCATGTCCCCCAGCACCCCCACCCCCCAGCAGTGCAAGTGCAGGGCACATGCCAGCAGGCCCCCACTCATGTCCCACTCATGTCCCCCAGCACCCCCACCCCCCAGCAGTGCAGGGCACCTGCCAGCAGGCCCCCACTCATGTCCCCCAGCACCCCCACCCCTCAGCAGTGCAAGTGCAGGGCACCTGCCAGCAGGCCCTCACTCATGTCCCACTCATGTTCCCTTGCACCCCCACCCTCCCCAGCAGTGCAGGGCATCTGCCAGCAGGCCCCCACTCATGTCCCACTCATGTCCCCCAGCACCCCCACCCCCCAGCAGTGCAGGGCACCTGCCAGCAGGCCCCCACTCATGTCCCACTCGTGTCCCCTTGCACCCCCACCCCCCAGCAGTGCAAGGCATCTGCCAGCAGTCCCCCACTCATGTCCCACTCATGTCCCCTTGCTCCCCCACCCCCCAGCAGTGCAGGGCACCTGCCAGCAGGCCCCCACTCATGTCCCACTCATGTCCCCAAGCACCCCCGCCCCCCAGCAGTGCAGGGCACCTGCCAGCAGGCCCCCACTCATGTCCCACTCATGTCCCCTTGGACCCCCACCCCCCAGCAGTGAAATGGCGATCGCATGACACAAACCAAAAGTCAACTATGTACATCAACACATGTCCACCACACAAAGGCAGGCGGTAGCGTCCCTGCGCATTAAAAAAAATGTGCGCTAACAAAAAGCACGTATATACAGCTCTGATGAATGTCCCATATTGTGGTCCTCTAGGACAAATGATGTGCAAAGGGGTACGCGACAGACACGGACACCCGCTGTGTCAAAAATAGCGTGTATTTCAGGGGTGTGCGGGAAGTTTCACACGCGATTGGGCCTGGGAGAGCGGGGTACGTGTATCTCAGGGGCTCACGGGAAGTTTTACACGCGATTGGGCCTGGGCGAGCAGGGTACGTATATTACTGGGGTGGGCGGGGAAGTACAGGAGGCAAATGCGCGGAACGCCCACACGCATGCGCCAAAAAAGACGCGCTAATCCGGAAAAACGTACGCCAGCAGGAAGCAGGTGTACGTGGACCCGCGCTGCATAAAAGTGCGCGCAAACAACAAGCAGGCTCAGACGCCAGGATGAACATACCGTTCCTAGCATCAGTGGTCGTGGGATACTGCAGGAGGAGGAGGTGGATAGTCAGGCCCAGAATTTTCACACCCAGAACCAGCCTTTTTGGGATGCCTGATGACAAGGTGTATGGGAGGTACAGGTTTCCACCTCACATAATACTCGACCTGGTCAGTGAGTGGGAGGATGACCTCACATTACCCACCCTCTGCTCACAAGCACTCAGTCGCCTGGAGAAGGTCCTCAATGTACTGCACTTTTTGGCCACCGGATCATTTCAGCGGACAAGTGCCATAGTGGGGGGGGGTTGTCACAGGCCACGCAGTCACGCTGCCTACACCAGGTCTTGGCCATCATGACTGCATGCCCATCAGTCCGCAGGCACATATACCTGCCCAGAACACCTGCAGAAAGGCAGGCTGCCGTCCAGGATTTCTATGGGGTGGCACAATTCCCCAAAGTCCTAGGTGCCATTGATTGCACCCATGTGGCTCTACGTCCCCCCAGGGCATCAGAGCACATCTATAGAAACCGCAAGCACTGGCATTCCATCAACGTGCAGGCAGTATGTGATGCCAAGGGAATCATCACCTCAGTATATGCCAACTATCCAGGGTCCACCCACGACAGTTTCATTTACAGAATGTCAACCCTAAACTGGGACCTAGAAGCTGGGCGGCATGGCGATACATGGCTGCTTGGTGAGTATAAATGCCACAGCACATATATGCATGCCAGATACTGAGTAATGTCACAACCCTACTAATGATACCCATCACCACCTCCCCAGGGGACAGTGCCTACCCTCTGAGCACATGATGACGCCAATTCGGAACCCCACCACGCCACCCAAGGTAAGATACAACACAGCCCATATTGCAACCCGGGGCATAGTGGAGCGCACATTCGGAGTGCTCAAGTCACGCTTTCGCTCCCTTGACCGTTCTGGCGGGCAGCTGTTATACGCTCCCCCAGTAGTGTGCAGGATCATAGTGGCAGCATGTGTCCTGCACAACGTTGCAACACGCCGGGGCCTGCCGGTGGACATGGTGGTGCCCCCACATCCCCAACTACATGCACGCCCGCTGCGCATGGGAGGGGAAAGGGCACGGGGTGAGGCAGCCCGAACGCAACTGGTGGCTAAATACTTCACTTAGAATCACACCCCTGTGGAGTGCACAAAGCCCTGCCACATACCAGCTGACAATCGATGATGACACAAGGGACAGTCAACTGTCACAACCATACAAGCCTGAGATTGGTCACCTGGAAGTGTCACAATGTGTGCATACCTACCTACAGAAACAACACCAATGCCATGTCATCAAAAGACACATATGCTGCTAAATGCATTACCCCCTTGCAAAATACAACATGAGAACAGTGCCATGTCACCCAACCCCTCCCCAGCACCACCACCCAACACACCATGGCATGTCATGCTATGTGAGAGCAAATAAGGCAATCCCGAAAACCTGACACAAGTGTCACAAAGTACAGTGTCCCTAATGGAAACTGGCCACACACAATATGCTCCCAGTAATGTTGAACTAACAACACACATGACCAAATACTTACCAACAATACAATGCAGCTGCACAAGCTCAAACATAACTAAAACATGACAGTACTAAGTTAAAGTAGTCGTAGTTTTACAACCTGAATATGCCACCACATCGCCCCCTTCCAACTGTAGTCTTGCAGGCTTCAAAACTTGTCTGTGTACTGCATACAACATGAATTCCATCTCCAAAGTAGACGGCCTTGTGAAGACATGAGGAATGAACCTGAAAATTTAGAGGGAGGCATGGAAGCAGAAGCATACATAATTACAACATGCAGTGTACAATACAACAACAATATACACAAGTAATGTCTGCACAGTATTGACTACAGACTGCCCACACAGCTCATGGGTGTCCAACGTCACTGTGTAAGTCACTGTCACTTGGGCACACCCTTTGCAAGCCCATGGAAACGGGAAGCAGGAGGGGTGTGTGTCTCACAAACCCAAGCATCTAACCCAAACTCAGGACAAGCCTGCATGTGCCCAGCCGGAATACAGTGGATGCCCACGGGCACCACACAAGGCAACACACTGTAACAAAAAATCAAAAATCAAAAATGGCCATGTGGGGGCCAGGGGGCATGGGGGAGGCCACCCAGGAGGTCCGAGGACAGGGTGCACACCAACAGCCACCTGTGTGGATGTTGGGAAAAAAAACATCTCCATGGGCTCATGGCCTGCACGGCTACGCTATCGTGAGAGAATCAGAATCGCTGTGGTCGCTCTCATCACCCTGTGCTGCTGCCGCCACAGGAGGTGGTGGTGCTATGGGAGGCAGCCCATGCAAAGCCCTAGTCTGGTCCTCCATGGCAGCAAGCATGCGGGTGTGGAAGGTCTCGTTCTGGAGGATTATAGTGCGGAGATCCCCATGCACCACCTGACGTGATGCCCGGACCTCCTCCCGAGTTGCCTGCATCTCAGCTGAGAGAGTACGTGTGACCCGCTCCAGCTGCTGTTCTGTCCTCAAGTTAGTGGAAGCCTCAAGGTCAACAAGAGTCTCCCTGAGGTGATGGAGTTCTACCCTTAGGGCTTCCCTGTGGCCCTGGGACTCTATAGAAATGGCTTCCCGCAGAGTCTCCAGTGCCGCCCGTCTGTCCCTGTTGGACGCCAACATGTCCTCCCTGAGTGATTGGCAAATGGAGTCTGTTGCCTGCTGTAGTTGCTCCATCTGCCTTTCAGGGGGGACAATGGAAGCCACCCTCTCCATTGCTTGAGCCATCATCTCAGAAGATGCTGCCTGTTGTTTTGCCATACCGTATATGGATTGCCTGGTGGTGTACAGCCACCGCGTTGGCGGGCACCACACCTTTCTGGGGCAAGGCGAACTGCGCCTTGCTGTGCCGGCCCTGCCTGAGGCTGCAGGACTGCATTACCCCTCTGATCTGCTGGCCCAGGAACAGGATCAGATGTTGCGGAGTGTGACCCTGCATCCGTAACCACCAAAGGCGGAACTACCAACACTGACATCCCCATAGAGGGTTCTACCCCTGCTGCAGGTGGGTTGGACAGAACAGAATCCCTGCCAGAAACACTTACCTGCGACGCCACATAGGTCTCATCATCCGAATCAACACCTGCATAGAGGTCTGGGGAGGTGCACCCAGAGACACCCCTGGAGTGAATGGTCTGCAGCAAGAGTGGGTTCTCACCCACCACCACACCACATCCCCCACTGGTGCCCGGTCGTGCCTGAGATCCCTCTTGGGTCTGCACCATCTCCTCAACCTCAACAGCATCAAGTGCGTCATCCCCTGCAAAAACATGAAAGACAAAAAATGGACACAGGCATTAGCACCATGGCACACAATTAGGCCTGACAAGCTACAGAACCAGTACTTGATTGACACATGTCCCACATGACTATAACCCTCCCATGCATGCACTGTCACTGAATTTGAAGGGGAGTCAAATGGCAGACACTGATGACACCAAGATGGAAGAGCAACCCATTAGCTGCATGCTGGCTAGCAGTGCCTTCACACATTGGCCTGTGAGTGGCATGTCCAATCCACATACATGACACATGCCATCACACAGATGGCATGTACCATAGGCATGTCACATATTGTTTGACAATAGGGCTGAGAAATGCGTAGTAAAAGTGTGGGAATTGAAACAATCAGCCTGAATGAACACTGAAAAATACGGAACAATGTTGTTGCAAGATGCCACTTCAAGGGCAACTGACGTGATGTTGCGCAAAATGTCTTCTGTGGGCAGAAGGGATACTGTAATACCCAAATCCAGGGGCGCAGAATGTTTTGGATGAAGCACATGGGTGACCCAAACCACTCAGGCACACACACCCTCACCTGGCACTCAATCCGAACCCCTCACACACACAACATACACATGGATCACACACACATGCATGTGCACTCGTAATCTGGCAGTTCTCCCACACCTTAGATCTGTTCCTCTGTGACGTAGGTCCCAGCAACATACTCATGTACAGTGAGTTCCACCTCCAGTCACCAAAGTAGCGGCATGATTTGAGGCCAGCTTTTTCTTTGCCCTGTGTTTAAGGTCATTCCAGCGCTTGTAGCAATCACCAGCGGTGCGCCTCACAAATCCAAGGCCACTTATGATGTCCGCGATGGTCTGGCGGTGTGCCTGACGTTGAGCAGGTGTGGTCTTGCACCCTGCAGTTATCAACGTTTCGCAGTCATGTGCGGACACATACTGCACAAGTGCATCACGTTCGCCATCATTGAAGCTAGGCTTCCTTGGCATGCCGGACTGCGTAGCCGTGTCTGGGGTATCAGCCTGTAGTGGACGAGCACTCTTCCTCTTTCTTTTGGAAGGTGGTGGGGATCGTGAGTGGCTTACGCCGCTCCGGTCACTAGGGGCAGGAGCACTGGTGGACTGGGTAGTAGGAGTGTGCGAATGCACACTGACCATAGGACTTGGTGCAGGCATTGGCTGGAGTGTGATGTGGGTGGGGGAACGTCAGTATGATGGACCGGGACTGACACTGTCCTGGCTGGGAAAGTCAGAGCTGGGGTGGATGGAGCTGCAGCTGCCCCTGCAGCCTCCCCACCCTGCCTACTCGGGGCAGCAGATGACATAGCTGCCCCAGATCCACGTGGCCTGGTGACACCAACTTGCACCGCCAGACGTGGCCTAGACTTGCTGACCTGGAAGTCAGCCTGGGAGTCTTCCTGTGCCAGGTCAGGTGCCACAATGGGCCCGACCAACAAGGGCTGAGCTGGGATGGTGTCAGCCACATTTCCCTCAACCATGGGGGGGCATGGGTGTCCCTGATTGGTCCTCCACACATGGGGGGATAGGGGCACTCTGCAAATCCCGGCCACGTCCCCTACCGCGCCCACCTGTTGAAGCTCGGCCACCTTTGCCTCCCTTACCGCTTGCTCGCCTCCCAGCCATGGCACTGATGTTGTTGCGCGTATGGGAGTTGCAGTAAACTATTGTCCTGGGCAATTGGGGGTGAAAGGGGTAGGGTACTAGATGGAATTCGTACCCTAGTGCACTAGCAAGGCTGTATGTGACCCCTGGGGGAAGAAGACGGGTCACGCAACGCACATGCACCCCAAAAACAGAAAATAACGTGCACGCAACCCCTCGTAGACCACGTGCGTGGAAAAATGAACCCGCACTACGCTGTGGCACCCAGAAACACAAAAAAAGCATATGCGTGTTACACGCAGCCTACAATGACCTCTGAAGGGGTACGCGACACACGGGGCAAGCACAGTTGGTAAATACGTGCGCGACTCACCGTCTGCCTGGAAAAAGAGTGTGAAAAAGACACGCGTGTGCGCATTGGCAACACCCCCACCAAAAGAAGAATTGTACGCTGTCTGAGGAGACAGGACAAAAGAAAAAGTGAACGCTGTTTAAGGAAACAGGCCCAACAGAAAATTAGAAAAAAGCTGTCCGAGGTAACAGGGAGTACGAACTAGAAACGCTGTGAAGTAAATCGCGTGTGAACTGACAAGAAGTACAGAATTCACCCACTCGTTCTCCACGAAAAGTACGTACAAGGAAATGACGTCCTACACGTACCTTTTAAACCGGCCCACACGTCCAACGTCACTTCCGCGTATACGCGCTAAGGCCCTATCCTCAAATTACACGAGCTGACACTTGGACGTGCAGTTCTTGGACGTGTAACAAGCACCCGTGTTCAGGGAAAGGCCCGCGCGCGCATGTCACAGACGCGCTTACGCGCTAAGGGCCTTTGGTCCAATTAAATCGCGTACGTGTGCTGACGCGCTTACGCGCTAAGGGCCTTTCCTCGAATTACACACTGACGTGCAAGATTTTCACATGCCAAAACGCTCCGTGTCAAGCTGGCCACGCGTAAGCACACGGAAGACCACACTCCTGCCCAGAAGGCCGAATTACTGCCCCCCAGAGCCCCGAGCACGCTCCCACCTGCCATCTGCTGCTGCCTGACTGCCTGCTGCCCACGTGCCCTGCCATTTGCTGCCTGCACGTCAACCAGGGGTTCTGTTACTGTGACCACCCCTGCTGGAAACGAAGACTCCCGACTGGGATTCCATCGCTCCACAGCCCAGCCCCAGGACCCAGTTGCCCACCCACTCCTGCTTCTGGGGTTGCCATGTCCAGCACTACACCATCTGGCGGCACTGGCAACCCCCAGCCAGAGAGGCAGAGGGCCACCAGCTTCACTGCCACTGAAGTTGGTGTCCTGGTGGAGCAAGTCCTGGGGCAGTATCATGCCCTCTTCGGAAGGTCACGCGCCGACAAGGAAGGACAGACCAGGATCTGGACAGACATCGTGACTGCCATCAACGCGGAGGGGGTGGCAGTCTGTGAATTCCATCATGTCAAGAAGCGCTGGGAGGACTTCAGGTCCAGGACCCTCAACAAGGCCCGGCGCCTCTTGAAGGCAGCGGATGCTAAGGGGCGCCGGGGCCACCTGTCGGAAGACCAAATGAGGGTCCTGGAATGCGTATGCCCCGCGCTCCACGTCCAGGTCCTTGAGAGGCACACCCGTCTGGAGTCGAGCGGTAAGTGTATATGCATACTGATTGGAAGCTGTGCGTGTGGTGGTGTGCCAGTAATGTGCAGGTTGCACATGTGGTTTTGTAGGGCCATGTATGGATGTGTATGTACAGGGCCGTGAGGCTGACACATGCAAGACCTTTCATGTGTGAGACACATGGATGGTGTATTTGTGGTTAAGCATGCAGGCCAAATGCAGATGTGTGAGCACACATGTTTGAATGACTGTGTATGTCAGTTGTCAAGGTTGTGGTGTCACACATGGATGTTGGTTCCAACTGCATGTATCTGCACTGTGTACATGTGCATGTATGTGTATCTGACAAGTGTGCAACTCTCATGCAACATGGATGCATGTGAGACTGATATGTAGAAGACTGATTGCCAGATGTGACATGGATGAAGATCTCATCACTGTGACACTTGGTGCAGGTGTACACATGCATGTAAGTGTGGTGGCATGTGTGCATGTCTAGTGCACTCCCTGTTACTCATGTGATGTCTGGCTCACCTTTGCCTACTCATGCTGTTGTATGTGTATGGATGGTACTGGCTGTTGCGATATGGCTGTGGAATAGCTCATGTGTGTGATTTGAAATGACATGTGTGTTGGGGATTGTGATGCCATGTCTGAAGTTTGACAATGACACTCGTGTGCAACTGTCACGTGTGTATGGGTCCATTGTACAGTGCCCTGATGCCTGTGTCCTATCTCTCCCTGTCTGCAGCGTCGACTGATGAAGAGGGCGGAGAGGGTGCTGTGGAGCACAGCGGCACGGATCGCACCGCCAGCCGGAGACGCAAGGCCCGGCTCCCCTCCCAGGTTGTCATCTCGTCGGAGTGAGGAGTCCGGTGCCACGTCCAGACCCGTTTTCAGGCAGGGGATGAGCTTACGACAACTGGCCTTCCTCTGCCTGAGGACGTGGCTATCCGGGACCGGGTTGAGCCTGTCCTGGGTGGTGTGGCGTTGCGTCAACGGGCCATGCGAGGCGAAATGCACTCTTTTCATGGGGAGACTGCATGTCGTCTCGAATGGCTCGTTGCCACATCGACCTACTGAGACAGATCACCAGGGCCGGATTCCTCCGTTTGCTGGGCCTTGTTCCGACCCCCTCCTCAACTGAACCCCCAATATGCCAGTCGTACTCCGTGCCATCTTCCCACCCATGTGTCACCTGGGTGCCCTGTGGAGCTGCCTCTGACCCTGAGGCTAGGCTGGTGGAGGACACATCCCTGCCACAGTCGGGAGTCGGACGTCCAGCAGGGGTGGCCACCTCAACAACTGCACCCCAGCTGGAGGAGGATGTGCAGGCAGCAAGAGCCAGGGCACGGGCAGAGGCACAGCAGCAGCAGCAACAAGGTTGGATGGTTGATGGCTCGGGGCCTTCGTCATCGGAGGGGCAGGCATCGGCCAGAGGGCAGGAGGACCCAGGACGGGAAGTGTCTTCCGTGTGGCAGCGGTTAGGCCATAGATGTGGAGCGGCAGCGGACAGAAGAGGCACGGCTCACGATGGTCAGGGCGGAGAACTCCATGCGGAGGGTCCTGAGGCGGGCCGAGTGCCTCGAGGCAATTCGCAGGGAGTTGGAGGAGAACATGTCGTCGTCCCTGCGAACCCTCGGGGCCATGGAAGAGGACCGCCTCCGGGACATTGAGCAGGAGTTCGATGATGCCCTGGCCCGGGACATCCAAAAGTGAGCCGTCGGACTAGCCCGCTGCCCTTGTAAATAGTTAGATAGTGTTAGGTTTCCTTTGGTTTTTTCTTTATTTTGGTTGCTCTTGGACAATGCACTACGTTTCCGTATATAGTTTTTCATTAGGTAGTATTTTTGATAGGTTTCATTTCTTCAGTTGGGATCATGGACCCTGGATTGTTCATCTGTATATAGTTCACTATTGGATTCATCTCTTTTTTTTGGATTTCCCCATGGAGCAATGGTTTCAACTTTTGTTTTTCCCTTGGATTTGCTTTGTTGGACTGTGACTTTGGACACCTTTCCTTTGGATTATGATTTCTTGTTTTTCATTATTTTTTGGACATGCAGCTTTTCTTTTTTTATTCCCATTGTTGTTTGTTTGATTTTAATTCCATTCATGTTGCGTTTAATTCATTTTTTTCTCCATACTTCGATGTGTGGTATTATCTCATTGGTTTCATGCATGTCATGATATGGGTTTTCACATTCACTTGCAACCATTGTGTGTGTGTGACGGACATGTGTTCATTTATATACTTGCCATTGGGGTTGTATCATGTAATTGCCTTTTCTATGTGGGTGGATGCAATACTTGGTTGGGTCTTTGGGCTGGGGAGGCTGGCCATAAGAGCCATGATTGAGGATCGTCATGACCTGGGGGCAGGGGGACATGAGTGGGGGTCTGCTGGCAGGTGCCCTGCACTGCTGGGGTGTGGGGGTGCAAGGGGACATGAGTGGGGGCCTGCTGGCAGGTGCCCTGCACTGCTGGGGGGTGGGGGTGCAAGGGGACATGAGTGGGACATGAGTGGGGGCCTGCTGGCAGGTGCCCTGCACTGCTGGGGGGGTGGGGGTACAAGGGGACATGAGTGGGACATGAGTGGTGGCCTGCTGGCAGGTGCCCCTCAGTGCTGGGGGGTGCTGGGGGACATGAGTGGGGGCCTGCTGGCAGGTGCCCTGCACTGCTGGGGTGTGGGGGTGCAAGGGGACATGAGTGGGATATGAGTGGGGGCCTGCTGGCAGGTGCCCTGCACTGCTGGGGGTGGGGGTGCAAGGGGACATGAGTGGGGGCCTGCTGCCAGGTGCCCTGCACTGCTGGGGGGTGGGGGTGCAAGGGGACATGAGTGGGACATGAGTGTGGGCCTGCTGGCAGGTGCCCCTGACTGCTGGGGGTGGGGGTGCTGGGGGACATGTGTGGGACATGAGTGGGGGCCTGCTGACAGGTGCCCCACACTGCTGGGGGGTGGGTGTGCAGGGGGACATGAGTGGGACATCGGTGGGGGCCTGCTGGCAGGTGCCCTGCACTGCTGGGGGGGTGGGGGTGCAAGGGGACACGAGTGGAACATGAGTGGGGGCCTGCTGGCAGGTGCCCTGCACTGCTGGGGGTGGGGGTGCAAGGGGACATGAGTGGAATATGAGTGGGGGCATGCTGGCAGGTGCCTTGCACTGCTGGGGGGTGGGTGTGCAAGGGGACATGAGTGGGGGCCCGCTGGCAGGTGCCCTGCACTGCTGGGGGGTGGGGGTACAAGGGGACATGAGTGGGACATGAGTGGGGGCCTGCTGGCAGGTGCCCCACACTACTGGGGGTGGGTGTGCAAGGGGACATGAGTGGGACATGAGTGGGGGCCTGCTGGCAGGTGCCCTGCACTGCTGGGAGTGGGGGTGCAAGGGGACATGAGTGGGACATGAGTGGGGGCCTGCTGGCAGGTGCCCCTGACTGCTGGGGGTGCTTGGGGACATGTGTGGATGCCTGCATGACAGGTACCTGGCAATGCTGGGGGGTGGTGGTGCAAGGGGACATGAGTTGGACATGAGTGGGGGCCTGCTGGCAGGTGCCCCTGACTGCTGGGGGGTGAGGGTGCTGGGGGACATGTGTGGGGGCCTGCTGGCAGGTGCCCCGCACTGCTGGGGGGTGGGAGTGCAAGGGGACATGAGTGGGGGCCTGCTGGCAGGTGCCCCTGACTGCTGGGGGGTGGAGGTGCTGGGGGACATGTGTGGGGGCCTGCTGGCAGGTGCCCCTGACTGCTGGGGTGTGGGGGTGCTGGGGGACATGTGTGGGGGCCTGCTGGCAGGTGCCCCTGGCTGCTGGGGGGTGGGGGTGCTGTGGGACATGTGTGGGGGCCTGCTGGCAGGTGCCCCACACTGCTGGGGGGTGGGTGTGCAAGGGGACATGAGTGGGATATGAATGGGGGCCTGCTGGCAGGTGCCCTGCACTGTTGGGGGGTGGGGGTGCTGGGAGACATGAGTTGGTGATCATATTGCAACGTGACATGTGGCTTGCCTGGGGGGCATGCCCATGGTGGATGGGCTGCCTGCGGGACATGACCAGGGGTACAGGGTAGTCCCTTGTGGTGTAGGCTGCCTACAGGGGCCGTGGAGGGGGTAGAGGGGACACCTGGGAGGACCCACACTGCCAATTCACGTGTAGGACTCCCCGTGCACCCCTGAAATACACGTACGAAGCCTAATTGCATGTGAAACTTCCCACGCACCCCTGAAATACACGTACCCAGGCCAACCACGTGTGAAACTTCCCGCGCACCCCTGAAATACACGTAACCAGCCCAATCACGTGTGAAACTTCCCGCGCACCCCTGAAATACACGTACCCAGGCCAATCGTGTGTGGAACTTCCCGTGCACCCCTGAAATACACGTACCCAGGCCAATCGCGTGTGGAACTTCCCGCGCACCCCTGAAATACACGTACCCAGGCCAATTGTGTGTGGAAATTCCCGCGCACCCCTGAAATACACGTACCCAGGCCAATCGCGTGTGAAACTTCCCGCGCACCCCTGAAATACACATAACCAGCACAATTGCATGTGAAACTTCCCGCGCACCCCTGAAATACACGTGCCCAGGCTAATCGCGTGTGGAAATTCCTGCGCACCCCTGAAATACACGTACCCAGGCCAATCGTGTGCGAAACTTCCCACGCACCCCTGAAATACACGTAACCAGCCCAATCGCGTGTGAAACTTCCCGCGCACCTCTGAAATACACGTACCCAGGCCAATCGCGTGTGAAACTTCCCGCGCACCCCTGAAATACACGTACCCAGGCCAATCGCGTGTGAAACTTCCCACGCACCCCTGAAATACACGTAACCAGCCCAATCGCATGTGAAACTTCCCACGCACCCCTGAAATACACATACCCAGGCCAATCGCGGGTGAAACTTCTCGCGCACCCCTGAAATACACATACCTAGGCCAATTGCGTGTGAAACTTCCCACAAACCCCTGAAATACACGTACCCAGGACAATCGTGTGTGAAACTTCCCGCGCACCCCCGTAATACACGTACCCCACTCGCACAGGCCCTTTCGCGTGTGAAACTTCCCGCAAACCCCGTAATACACGTACCCTGCTGAAATCGCGTGTGAAACTTCCCGCGAACCCCAGTAATACACGTACCCCACTCGCACAGGCCCTTTCGCATGTGAAACTTCACGCGCACCCCAGTAATACACGTTCCCCGCTTGGCGTTTGCTGTTTGGCAGCCCTGTAAACTAGTCCAGGGTTAGCGCAGCCCTTTGCGCTGAATTGGGAATTTTGATGGCTTTTCCTTGCGCGAGGGCGTTCTTGGGGGCGTAACTGGCGTTGCTGCAGGGTCGCTGCGCCACTCTGCGCCACGGCTGGTTTTGGAGGCTAAAATCCATGAATACGCTGTGCGCGGAATTCGATTTTAGCGCACGAGGCTGGCGCAGACATTCGCACGCGCACACTGTGCGCCAGCCGCGTGCGTCACTTTTGTGCGAAATTCTATGAATTACCCTCTTAGTGTCTATGCACTCTACTTTTTCAAGATCCCAACCAATAATGGAGGAAATTATAATTTTCATTATAGAAGAACAATTCAGTCAAAAAGGATTTTTCATTTTCGAAATTTTATGTGTAATTACAATTTGGAAACAAAAAGAAGAATTTTTTTAACACGTAGGTGTTTTATTCACTCCTTATTCAACAAACACTTAATAGTAATGTTTCACCAAAAATCTAACAAATTAATATCCAAGAGCTCTACGCGTTTCAAGAGTTTAACTCTCTCCTTCAGGAGCAGTAATTTGTAAATATACAATTCAAAACAATATTTTTCTTGTAATTCCGTTTCATAGACAACAATAATTTTCAAAAACAACAATAATTTGCAAACAATCGTTCTTTGTGTCTTGTATCAAACTTTCCGTTGTGGAATTAAGGAAACGTCATCCTATGGCATGTTTGTTCTTGTACTGGTGCTCTGTGAATAATATTAATATATGTGTTAGGGAGGTTTTGTTTAATTAAGGCTATTTATTTATCTAACCATCCAAACCGAAACAGTCAGTACTATTTGATGCTGTTAAGATGCATCAGACCATACCTGAGCGAAAAGAACACTGCTACCATTGCAAGGGCCACTATTCTATCCAGGCTAGATTATGGGAACACCCTTACAACTGACAGGAAAGCCTTGCACTGGCTGACATTAGACAATAGGATCACCTTCAAAACTATGACACTGGTCCATCGTTGCCTAATTGGACAGGCACCCCCCTACTTGAGGGAACGAATTGTCCGCTATACCTCAGGCGGTCTCTAAGGTCGGAAAACACAAGGGCAAATTGCCTGTATTTCAGCTAAAAGAGCAAATGGACTTCAGAGATCCTTCCCGGTGAGGGCAGTTTCCCGGCATGGAACAGTTTGCGGATCAAACTCAGAATAAAGGAAAATTTCTTGAGTTTTAGTAAAAAGCTAAAAACAACTATTTTTAAATAAAACCAGACAGAAGCAGTAAACTTTAGGAATCCGACTGTCCCTGGCGATCTGTGACAATGTTGCATCCCCTTTACTCTACTGTTCCTCTAAATGTGTTAGGCTGACCTCCCACCCCAATCTAGGAGCCTGCAGGGTACAGTATGGGTAGTCTAGCTATCTGAAGCCCAATCATTAAGTGAACTGCCTCTGTTGGGTACCAACGTCCGACCTCAGCCTCTGCCAGGACTACCTCCTGACACTCTTTCTCTTGGGTGGCTCTCCAAACATGGTGCATTGATGCTTTCCATAGTTTGATGTGGAATCCTTGTGGGGAGCCCTCCTTGCCTACCAGGAAGAGAGCTCAGAGCACTCCTTAAAGAAGTTGTGCATGGACCCTAACCAGAAAGTCCCCTGGATCTGTCTGGAGAACGGACTGCTCTGCTCCCTCGCCTTCAAACATATGTGATGCCACTCACCCACGCTCTGCTTTCTCTTAAATATACCCCTTGGTTTCCTTAAACCTGCACTTGGCTGGGTCATCACACAAGGATTCTGGAACGCTCAGTTCTGCTCTGCCAAGCATCACTTTGCAAGGGATATTGGACTCTGCAAGCTGTTATTCTGGGTAGAAGGCACACGGAGAACACAGTTTGCTATGACCCTGCAAGCTGTCCTGACCCTCTTTTGAATCTGACTCATGCACAAGTTTACATGTTTGAAAACCTATACACGAGGTCCATAAGCACTCTTTGGATCCCCAGTAGAGCAGCTACCTATGGTTTTGCTGGATAACTACAGGTTGCAAATGGGACCAAACACCAACAAGGTCACATTCACTCTCTTTGGTTTACCTTAAGATTTTTTGATATGTGTCCCTGTTTAATCCACCATCCAGTTTGGGAGGCATGTGCGCTTCTGAATGTGTTCGGTGGAGACTGCCATCTTTAAACCCCGCTCCTCTGCCTCCCTTCTCATAAAACTAGAGTCTCCCTCTCAGTTACTCTCAATTACTGGTGTCTCTATTTCGGGTGTCCTCCTGGAATCCATCTTTTCCAGAACTTGTCTCACAAAGCTTGCTTTTGGCCAGACTGCACAAAATACCCCTACTCGTCGTTAGTGGAAAAGGTCGCTTTAATGTGACAGGCCGTGGCTTACAAAAAACACACTAAACTGGCTCCCAGGCCTTACAGCCTAACAGATCAATTAACAATCGCCAAAATAACGAAATAAATAAACAATTCAAATTCATCACTTCCTGTCCCTTGCTCCCTCCCCTCAATTCCTCTCAACCTTCATTCCCACTTTCTACCAACTTCTCCCCAAGGCCACACCCCTCCTTCTTCAATACCTCTTCCCCCTCTTTTTACCCCCGGGATAGCCTGTTTGTGCAAACAGCACTACCCACTCTCCTTACCGCGATAATAATCCTTCGGCTTCAACCAACCATCATTTAACTAACCGCGTCCCCGGCACTGGAAACACAATCCCCAGAGGTGTTCTTTCTGCCCCACCCCCCCATAACCTTCCTGTTTATTTCTTGTTTAATAGGTCCTTCTCCTTCCTTCCCTTTCTCTCTTTTATTTATTTATTTTAAACATTCCCCACAACCTTGCTCCTAGACCTATACCACAAAACTGAGAGAACCTTTCTTTATTTCCTCTTCCCTGTAACTCACCCCACTTCCTTTCCTCCAACACCACCCCTTCACGTTGCATTCCATGCCAACATCGCTTTTTATTTGTTTTATCTTCAAACAATAGCAACTCTTCATACCCGTCCAAGCCAGCTAACCCCTTCTGTAACTTATAACTAAAACTCCCTCCCCTGCCCTGGCCAACTCCCTTCTCTACATCACCCTAATAATCCTCAAGCCCTTAATCCCCACCATCAAAACATCTTGGGAGAAAACACTGTACCCAACTGCCCTAAACTTTATACTCCTACATTAACAACACCCTGCAAGCATAGACCAGTCCTTTATAATCGTCTTCAAAACATCTCTCCAGCCGCATCTGTGAAAGAAAAGACAAGATAAACACCATGCGTAAATGAACTCAATCCACCTTACTGCACTCCGCTGCTAATCCTCCCTCACATCCAAGACCTGACACTGTAAACCTCAATATTTGTTTCACCCCCAATAATTCCTTGCCCTACAGAAACATTTCTCCTCCTCTTCACTCACTACCTCTCCTTTCTGGCCAATCCCTCACCCCGTACCTTTCCCTGTACTGCTTATACTTTCCAACCCCAAACCCCTTACCACTTATCCTGGTATCCAAATTCTCCCCCGACCAGATACCGAAAACCTGTTCTCATTCTTTACATGTCTGCCCCATGTTCTGTTTCCTAAACCGAGATCCAATGCACCTCCCTTCCCCTAGCAGCCACATACATTCCTTTCCCCCTTATTTATTGAGTTCAATACAAATTATTATATTCATGACCACTTCTATGCTCCAAACCTCCTTAATTAAACCATTAAACCTTCGCCAATCTGCACCAGCACCTTTATTATACACCCCCCCCCTTTTTGGACCCTACGCCACCAAACTTTGTTCATCCCACCACTTCCAAACTCTCCCCCCAACCTGCTACACCCACCCCCATTTTTTCCCCAACGCCCTTTCATCTACTTTGAAACCCTCCAACACATTCTCTTCCCTGCCAACACTTACGCAGAGCCCTAACCGGTCCTTGTCAACACCTAGTCCCCTTTGACCCTTCTTTCCTATTTCCCCCATTTATATAATTATTTCCTTATTCATTATTCTTTTTCTTCTGAAACACCCTCTTGCCCTTATACCCCATGCCCATCTACTCAATGCACTCCGACACCACCAGCCCACTGCACTCCGACACCACCTGCCCACTGCTGCCCCACCCATTTTGTTCTGAAAACCTGAAACTCCTCTGATGCTCCCCTTGTCATTATTTCTCTTATTTATTTAATTTCCTTACCCCTGTACCCCTAACCTGTGTGGTATACGGACATTAAGTATTCTTGAGGACAGTGCCCATGCCTCCTCTGTCCATCATATGCTCTCCCATCTAGTACCCACAACTAATGCCGCAACTAACCCTTTTCTTCCCAATATTCCTCACTTCAATCACAAACTTTCTCCTCTGCTCTGCCAGTCCATGTGATACCCTGTAACCGTAACCCAAACCCAACTTCCTCCTATATGGGGCTGGCATATTGAACATCATCTCATGGCTTTCCACCCTTGTATGGGTAGTCCCCTGTCCCCCCCGCCATGACCATACCAACTGCTCCCCGCTCCTACCCTGCAACCTTCCTTCTCGCTCCCAACTGCACTGGGGACTGTACCTGCTCCCTCCGTCCATGCAGTTCCATGTTCACCCTTGCAAATGTTCCATTATCATTGATGTTTCCCCCACTGCACCAGGGGCCGTCCGTGTACCCCCTCCATGCAGTTCCATCTCAACATCGTTCCCCCCACTGCAGCGGGGCCCATCTGTGTAGCCCCATCCATGCAGTTCATTCTCAAACTCGCTCCCCCCACTGCACCAGGGGCCGTCTGTGTACCCACGTCCATGCAGTTCCATCTCAACGCCATTCCCCCCGCTTCACCAGGGGCCATCCGTGTACCCCCGTCCATGCAGTTCCATTTTAGACTTGTTCCGCCCACTGCACCAGTGGCCATCTGTGAACCCCTGTCCATGCAGTTCCATCTCAATGCCATTCCCCCCACTGCACCAGGGGCCGTCTGCGTACCCCTGTCCATGCAGGGGCCGTCCGTGTACCCCGTCCATGTGGTTCTATCTCACCACCGTTCCCTTCCACAGCACCAGGGGCCACCCATGCACCCCCTTCCATGCCGTTCAAACCACCCCCCTGCTACTTCACTTAGCATCACTGCCGACTTTCTCCCCTTACCCTCGTGTGCCGCTCTACCTCTGCTCCTCAACATGAGTACAAAACCTGTTATAGCCCTTTTGAACCAAACCGTTTAGTTCTTTTAATTTTGTAGATCCTCACTTCCTTTCCCTTCTTTCTTTTACCTTTTCCCCTTTTATTATTTCTTTGTTTACCCAAACCATCCTCTCTGTCCCTGTGTAGAAAAAGTATAACTCCCCACTGCACAATGTTCATCCTCTCCCATTCCACTCTCCTTAACCTCCTCCAAACTTCCCCCCTTAAACTGACATTTCTCCCAGACTTTGATCATGCCAGTTCCCCCATTAGTCTAAAACCTTTTGTTGACCTGTATTTACCCATCTTAACTGTCAACAAACTCCGCTGATGCCCCCACCCACTTCCCCTTAAGCCCACAGACCAACGCTGTATGATAACTTATTACTGTGATGTCGTTCACGCAAACCCACCAACTTCTTACCCCGATAATGTTCTCTTCCCCCCTATTCCTTTATATATCTTTCCACCTGGTCACCTCTACCCCTCCTGCGACAACCCTTCCCCCAGAAAATTGCTGGCTCCCTCCTTCTTCTTGTCCCTCCCCCCTAGCCCTGTCCCGGGTGGCACAGCCGATAACTGAGGCAGTAAAAAAGGGGCACCTTCCAGCCTACCCTTTCAACGGGCTCCTAAACCACAAGGCCCAGAGGGGCCATACAACCACTCCATCCCTGCCTTGCTCTGTGCTGGGTCTTACACCTCATGCCCGGGTAGGCCAACCCCCATTTCCCTTTAGCCCCTACACTCTTCTCTCACTTAACCAATCACCCCTTACCCTACCCTCAAAACCCCTATATTCACTTTAAAATAGAAACCACAGTTATCATAGTCTTCCCTCCATCTTGAGCCCTCCGCTCGGTCACCGCCAATTTCTGATGGTCATACACTTCGCCAGGCAGATATGGGGGGTAGCGCTCCCCCTTCTGCAGTTAGCTCCCTCTGGAATGACCTCCCTGCTCCCTCAAACTTGCTGTGCCACCCGGAGTTCGAAGCAGCCCCAAAACCATCCTCTTCCCTTCAATTATCTCTCTCGCTCTCCCCTGCTCACCATCAGTATACTGCACTGACTGGCCAACCTCAGAGTCTCATGGGTACCAGGCCTGCACCCTTTTCCCTGTATTCCCCTGCACAGTCCCCTTTCCTACCAGACCCTAGGGGGTGCATCTGGAACCTTAACAGTCCCCTTCCTCCTTGCACATTACACCAAGCTCCATTGCTCTAGCTGTGCATAAACCAAGCACTGCTGCCCCTATTGTACTCCCTCCTCGCATTTGTGTATGGGCGCAATATATAAGACGTATGACATCCTATCCTCCTCCCCCCCGGCTCGTACTACTGTTCCACTTTCTATACTCATCGTCCCTTTCAAACACCCTTCTTGGCCCTCCAGTTCTCCAACCATTTCTTGTTGTTATTACCCCCAATTCTGTTCTTCCTGGGATATCAATTCTTCCTTCATAATGATTCTTTATTTTCATTTATTCATTTAATGCGTATTATATTTATTTAAACACATCCTTTAACCACAAATGAACCTTCTGCATCACCTTGACACCACCCAACCTTACCCTTCCCAAATACCAATGCACTTTCAGTTCAAATTCTGCTCACCTCTTTGTCCAAGATCGTTGTAGCGTGAAGCGTACACCCCACCACCGCTGCACTGCCGCTGGGAGGGAGACCATCCAGATCTCTCCCCATTCACTGCAAACTCCAACACTGCTGCACCGCTGACAGGGAGAGCCGTCCAAAATCTCTCCCCACTCTCAGTGCCGGTGATGGCATTCCAGCCATCTCCCTACACCAAGCTGTCGGGGGGTGTCCTAGCCCCTCCCCCTGCTGCTGCACCCAGGGATGATGGTGTTCGCCAACCCCCTACAGGCTCACCTGTGGCTGTACTAAGCCCATAAACACCCCCCTAAGGGGACCCTGTGGCCCTCCTCAGGTGGTGCCCCCCACCCTGGCATATCCCCCCTGGCTCCCTTACACCCCCTCCCTATCCTAACTGGCCCCCCAGCTCTTTTTAGTTACGTTATCCACCCCCCCTCCGACCACACTGCCAGAGGTACTGCCCTTTACCCCTGATGCTCCTCTCAGGCAGGGGCCTCCCTACCCCTACTCGCTAGCTGCTCTCTCCCCGCTCATAACCCACTGCAGCCCCCTCCCCTTCTGCTAACTGAGAATACAAAACTGGGGGAAGTGCAAATCTGGCCCCCACCGTATGGATGACCAACCAACTGCCCCTCTGGGACCCCCAACGCCATACACGCTCCCCGGGATCACCCCACACACCAACTGACCCTGAAGAACCTGGGGGGAAAGGTGCCCATACAGGGAGCAGGTAGGGCCCTGTGATGCAGGTCTCCTGACATACCTAAATGCCACCAATACCATTTTGTACAATGTCCGTGACCTTAATAGGTTTCTTTTTGTTTCTTTTATTTATTTATTATTTATTTTTAACATCCCCCCCAACCGAAACCACCCACGGCCATATGGACTTTTCGCCTGTCAGCTGGGAACCGGAGGGCCACACACCACACTGCCACCTGGTGGTGAGTAATGGGTAGCGCTCCAGCCTGAGTGATAACCTCCACCCCTCCGTCTACCGTATTATAAATTAATAATACCTTTTTTTTTATAATGCCGAACCCCTCACCCCTCGTTTCCCCCAACCCGCCCAATCCAGAGTGTCCCTTAGGCCGCCCACGCGCCCCACAGCAGCGGGTGCCGGCGAAGGGCCAGGCAACACAAATGGCGCTAACTGCCAAAAGTTCCTGCACCTTCGTCGGCACCCGTATATATCAGCTAAGGGGGACAATCTGTCCCCTGCCTGACTCGCTGGTTGGGTGCAGTGCCCAAAACCTCCCCGGGGAGCAACGCGTACCGCGTGCTCCCCGGGGCCCCCCTTCTGTTTGGTGTAAACTGATTGCGTTTCATTACTCCACATGTTGCAATGGCTAGGGCTTAACGGCAGAGCACGCAGAGTTCTAATTATCCTCAATACGATCTGACTCAGAGGGCCTCATCTCATGATTGGCAGTACTTCAGTGGTAAATCCCCCGAAATACCACCAAAAATGCTTTTCTGCTACCGCCATTTGATCCTGCAGATTTACCGTGGGACAGGACTCCATGGGGATTTCAGTGGACTTACTGCCGGTGGGAATTCCGCCAATTTTGTCGATTTTGGGTGATAAGGTCGAGGATTTGCCTCAAGCATTTTGCTGGAGGAAAATCTTCCACCTTACCACCAAAGTTCATATACGGCGTTGCAGTAATGTGGAGGTCATGCAGTGCCAACTGCATTACCACTGTTTTTCCCCCTACCACCGTTCTAGTAATGATGCCCAAAGTCCTTAAACAGCACGAGCATTGAACCTCAATTTAAAGTCCACATGCTTCCTATACTCTGAAATATTAATTTTGTGTAACCCCCAACCTCAACTGACATTCTGTTTCAACACATATTATATCATAGTTGAAACGACATCCATCTGGCATGCATGTATGCATCGAGGTTTACATTTTACACCTGCACAAGTTGCTAGAATTACATGGATACAATCCTAAGATTGGGCTCTTATTGGTGCACATTAAAGGATAGGAAAAGAGGGGCAGGGGTAGTGGGGTTACTGGCAGGTCATACAGGCTGGGGGAGAGAAAGGTGGACATTCACGTTCTGCCACCTTTGTTGGTCCCATTCTTCGTCCAAACCCGCCCTTCAGTTAATATTCCCTATCATGCAACCCAGGGCTCAAGTTGAGGGTACATGCGGGGGGACGGAGTCCATCCACTTATTTTAGAGGGTGGACTCAGTCCCCCCAGCTACAATGAGAAACAATGAATGTCCCCTTAGAATTTGTGAATTAAATACCACTGCGGGGATCGAACAGCAGTTATCACGTCTGCATGCCAGACACTTCACCACTGCACTAAACAACCTGATGAAAAATAACAAACAACTAAAGGTGGAATGTCTCATTTCGGTACTGCAAAGGTTCTTGGAGTTTAAACCATACACACAGACGGGACTGGCCTATAGGGCAACATGCCCATGGCCGAACCAAAAATGCAAAATGCTTGTGTGGGCCAGTTTTTTGGGTCAAAGTGGGGCACTTTTGTGGCCGATGTGGGCCAGTTTGATGAGTTACTACACTATGCGGTTGATAGTTTTGACCAGTGTTGCTGAATACAGATTCTTTAAAATGTACAATTTGTATCACATTTTATGAAAAAACTCCCCCTCGGGTACTATTCAAACAGCATCAAAAAAGGAATGAATTCCCAATTGCAACGGTGGGCCACTTTTTCGTTGGTGCCTGACAATTTTATGCCCCAATCTGACACTACATGCACACCTTTTAACGTTTTCAAACACTCTATTAGAAGAAAATATCCTCTCTTGGTGTGTGTGTGTTGATTTTATGAAAGGCAAATGCCCCTCGTCCTGTGCAATTTGGGTGGTTATGCAAAGCCAATTTAAGGAAATGTGCATATTTCACCTTGATATGCTAATTTCTGGCAACGTCACATCTTATTGCGTTTGTTGATGAGTCCCCCCACTTTAATTTTTAGGACTTGACTGCTGAACCAACCCCACCTTTCATTCCCTCATATTCCCCTAAAATGTTGACAATGTAACTAATTTAATGGATAATCACGTGTATTACTGGCGAGAGTTAACTTACAGGTGTTCTGTATATGACTGTGCAGTGGCAGGAGCTATGCTGAGCGGGAGTCCATATTTCCCAGCCAAAGGGAATCCTGCATCTGCAGGAGCTTGATATAGGAACAAATACGGCTTCCTGCCCTCCTGCCCCCATTTTATTTACTCCGGCATCTATGTTTGTCCTGAATTCCCATAAGGAATTATTGTAGGCTCCGCCCCACCCCTCCCTCTGACCTAGCCCGGTAAGCAACCTTTTCCTCAAATCTCACCTTCCTGTTCTTGCTTTTCCCTCCTACTCCTTTAGTCAAATTCTGTACATGGGTTGGGTTCTCCGGCTGCTGGTGGCCGTCCCCCGGAGATGAGGGAGCCTCCCATCCTCCAGTCAGCACGGCCCCCAGGCTTTTCTGAATTGCAAAAGAGGGCTTTGTCGGATGTTAGGTTGAATGTTCTACCATATCTGCCATCTTGGAGATGGCAGCTTCATGCTACCAAGGAAAGTAGAACCCTGGTTACGATTAGTCAAACATGTTGAGTAGTGCATTTTGATTATAGGCCATGAAGGCAACCGACTAATCATATGAAGTTGGGTAAATAGCTCATCAAGATTCTGATGTATCAACGGAAGGAACACTATTTCATGTCAAGATAGAACTTGGCTGAGCGGCCAAGATTTATAATGTGCACTGAAATTATATCGTGACAAAACGGACAATTCATGGTCTCAATAAGAAACGTTTACAGCTAAGGTTACAGGCAAGGAACGACAAAGAAAACGCCATAAAATATTCGATTTGGTTTTAGGGTTAAGTAACAATGAACGATTAGATTACTAAATGAAATATTATCATTGTGACTAATAGTTCTGATTGTTTTTTGATGTACCCCTTCTCCGAACAGGCACACCTTGGACTACGGCAGGAAGTTACATGAACAGTACATTGCTTGCTATGTTGCACCCGCCAACAAACTTAACTTCCGCATCGTCTCCAGTTGTTTCTAACAGTAGCCTGAGTTCCTCAGGAAATCGCACTGCACAGAATTCCACAGCAGTGATGCCACCATCAAGCCCCCAGCCATTAAAAGAAGCAGCAAACACAACAAGTAAGAGTCAACTTTTGGAATTCTTTAATGAAACGCGGACGAGTGGGAACTGTTTGCATCTTACCATCTGTGCAGCGTTAACATATATTATAGCCGTTTTTTTAGAAAACAAAACCCTACAAAAGGGATTGATAACACTAAGAAAAGATCACATAGCGATCAACCAGTTGGAGGAATACGCTGGTGGCATAACAAAAGCACAGCTTCAATTGGTTAAACAAAAACACTAAAAACAGCATGCAATCTCGGAGAGGTGTGACCTCTATTACGTGTGTCTATTTTGTTTGGTAGCTATCAATACTACATCAGTTCCTTCTTCAGGTAGGGTCCGATGTGCGCTACAGACCAAGGAAATACAAATATGGATTTCCGTATTTTAATCCAGCTGTAGTTTCATAGGAATCCTAGTGCAATAGTGTGAATCAATGCTGGCAAACTCTCGCTAATGAATGCTGCTTTAAGCTTTTTTTGAGCAGAACCAGAGAAGATGATAAACAAATATTCAATTCTAAAGATGTGAAAATGATGAAAATGATAGAATCTTGACTATTCATACAGTGGACGAGGAACAGGCCGCAACCAAAATAAAGCAGAACATAAGACTCTGACAGGATGATGCAAGGGATCAGATATGGTGATTTCATAATCACCGTCTCGGGAGGATAGCTAAGGTCTGGGGAGGATAGCTCAGCAGCAACATGCTCGCTTTGGAAGCAAGGCGACAAAGAGCAACACAGGTTCGATCCCTGGGTCAGCGCTTAGAAACCTATGAGTATTTAGCGAGTTATAAATAACCTATCACATCAAATATAATTTATATAGAGCTTTTGTCAAAGTTCTGCACATAGAACATATTTGTAGACAATTATCACCCAACAGAAGTTGGTGCTCATTTATCAACCTTGGAATGATGAAAGAATGAGTTAGCTGTGCGAGGATTTAAGCCTGCGTCCGGCTGATCATACACAGATCGCAGCAGCAGGCGTTCAACCTGCTGAGCGATCTTACCAGCTGGCCAGATAAACGTGAAGAAAATAATAAACAGATGTAAAGACCAAACATAAAGAGTGCAACTGAAGCCCGGAGATAGGTAACCAGTGAAGATGGCATAGACCCGGAGAGGTATGAGTGAAATGCAAGTGGCCACAACAAACTACACTTTAATAGATTGGAGAGGAGATTATGGTATACTTGGAAAGACGAAAAAGAAAAAGAATGTGTGGGGGAGCACAGCCTATTAAGCTCATGTATTAACTTTTGGTGCAACTGACCTAGGCTCAAAGGATCCCAATCAAACATTTGCAAAAAGTCTAATTGATCCAATGAGAAACCCAGATTCACTCTGCAATGTGGCACTACCCTCAAAACAATCAAAATGGGCTCAAATACCTTAGAAAGTGATTGCTCAATAAATAGAATGATATTCAAATGATATTCAAATCTAATCCTTTCAATATTTTAATAAACATATACAGAAATGTTCACACAATTAGTATAAAGCTCATTCTCAAGTCATAGTATACAATCATAACAAGAGTCCTATATTTTCATCACATTTTTACACATATCGCATGATAGTATATGTTCTTAACAAAAATTTCAAATTTCCACAATCTTCTTTTTGTCTTCCCAACGTGTTTTGGATTTCTATCCTATCCTTCTTCAGGGGAAATCCTATTGTCTTCGTACAAATAATTTCATAAAGGAGAAAATTATCCACATCCTCAACTATAAATGTTTTCAACCATCATATCACCTACATGTTACTAACTTCCGGACGTCCATCCCAAGTAACCAGAAGTACCTAAAAGAGGACACTTTCTATCCGTCTCATCGTATTGTGGCACATTATAAATTCAATCCTATTATAAAAACAGCAGTACTAATGGATGGGAATCACTTTCTTACCCCGTCTGCTGTTCCAATTAGTCAAGCAAGTCATATAGCCAAACCCACTGAACTTTCATATCCACTGTGGACAATCATACCTTTATGTCCCATAGAGTACACAAAGTACACCTACACAAAAGTCACTGATGTTTTACCTCTAGGTAGGAGAAGTATTGCGGGAAACGAGGCAAAAGACTTGGAAAGACGAACATACAATGTGCAACAATATAACAGCATAAAGTCTGTAAATGCTTCCCGCGAAGAGAAAGACGAAGGAAGAAACTCTGTCAATGTAATATAATTTGTAGTTACAGGGTTGGGGAAGAGCAACCAATTTGCTGGAGGCTGGAGAAATGGCAGATAAGGTAAGCAAAATGCCTCCAGTATAAATTATTATGGTTTAGAAAGAGATGCCCCTCCCCACCTCTCAGCTGTAGTAAAACAAGAAGTAAAAAGTGTATGAAGAACATCATGAATAGAGAACTGGATTTGAGAGTCATCTGCATAGAAATGCACATTCAATCCTAGTAAAGTACTTTTTGAAGAAATAGAGCTAGTCCATAAGGAAATCTAGAGGGGTCCCAGGATGGAACACTGCGACACAACACATAATAAAGGGAAGCAGGGAGAGCATACCAATGTAAGGGAAGATGAGAAAAGTTTGCTGGAGCAAGAGGATTGAAACCATTCAATAATGGAAATGAATTAGGAAAAAAGATATTAAAGGTAAATTCTGTTTATGAAATGTGTCAAAAGTGGTTTCTCACTCCAAGTTGAAGAACAGCTTCTGATATTGTGTTTCATGAAGGAAATGCAGGATTCTGAAACCGAGACTGGACATATTCCATTGTAATCACAAGGAAAGAAATGAAAGGTATGAAGATAGGAGTATGAAGATAAAATGATGATGGAAAACAAACAATATTTTCCCAAGTTACCCACAAATAAGATACTAACCTCGACCCTACCACAGATCCTAGTGGAGCACAGGGTCATAGACCCATTTAAAATATTACAGAGGCTATAAATAGCAGCAAAACAATAAAACAATGTTTCTATGAATTGCAGAATTTGAAGTGTCTAAAGAAAACCTTTTATTCAGATAGAGAATGAAGGTAGCTGAATAAATGAAGACGTAAAAACTAATGACAAGAGAAGAATCGACAAACCACTAAAGGATAACAGTTTCTATACATTTTTTTGAGAGGAGACTGTCGAAGGATGGGCTGTAGAGAGCAATTGTAAAATGTCAGCTACAGAAGGAAAAGGCTTGAAGTTGGAGGAGAGTTAGAAATGAACATATTTGGATTGAGGTAAAGATAGAGGGAAATATGTCCACGTCATCTTCGCATTAAAAGTAGGAAGAGTCAGAGGCAAAGTACAGAGTAGACAATGCAGAGGGACGATAAAGATCAGGTGGATGATGTGAAGAAGGCAGCTTAATGTCAGAAAAGCGAGATGACTAGACTGAGATAAAATAAGGGAGTAAAATGAGATTTGCTTGCACTTAGAGAGAAGAAAGAAATAGAATCAATAAGATGCAGACCAGAGCGTACATCAAAGTGGCAGAGACACATGTCGTTATCCAATATCAGAATTGATCAAGGTCTTTGGTGTACTTGAAGAAATCTTGCTGTGGATAAAATTAACCCACAATGTAGTTAATGCTCCTTGTAAAACATTTCATTGGAGATACGGTAGAAAAGGCTACCAGCCCCACGAGCTGCAGCTGTTTCCCCACATTATTTGTTTTAAATATTTAAAGGCATGCGCTGGGGAAAGGGTGTGGAGGCAGAGAGGGAGATATAAGGGGCTTGCTGCAAAAAATGCAGGGAAACGGTTGCAGTGAGTTTCTATTTCTATTTAGTAGGGTTGGAGGTGTTAATACCGAAATGGTTTCACAGTGTTCTAATGTCAGCCAACTTGAAAAGGTGGGGTCAAATGAGGGAGGAGGAAAATCACCACCTACCCTACTATTGCTTGTTGGGTGTGGAAAGTTTGTCCTCGAATAGGAAGATCTTCAGGTTTTTCTGAACTGCAGCAAATCCGGCCTATCTCCGAGGTCCTGTACCCACTTTTCCATAGTTTACACCCTAACACTGCCCCCGATCTCCCAGATGATCTGTCTTTCTTGTATCTGGGAGTTTTCGGATGGGCAAGCAGAGTGATGATCTGATTGATGTGCTGGTTTGGTGCCAGGCAAACCATTTCTTGGTTTAAAAATCTATTCAGCGACTTGGTTTATTGCAAACCTTTCATTATATTTCTTAAAATTCAAATCATTGCAGTTTTCAGTATAACATAATTAGAAGTTTTTTAAAGTGGATAGTTCCATCCAAAATTGTAATACTCTAAAAATCAGAGACTTTTGTTCCCCCAATATCAAAGAGGTCCATAGTTCATCCACATTGAGAGACAAAGCATCTGGTGGCAGCATATCCCGGTAGTTGTTCCTTATATGGGACAGGGCCCCACAGTCAATTAGAAGGTGGCATAAAGATTCTTGACAGGTGGAGTCGTCACAAAAACGGCAAAACCTTGAGAGGCCGCTCAATTATTTCTGATGTGCTGAAACCTCACTGGTGGGTAGAAGGTTCAGCCTCAGTCACAAAAAGGGGTCTCAAAACTTTGGACATGGAAATTTCTTTAAGTATGTTGGAAGTTGGTTCAAGGCTTGACTCTCAACTAGGCAGTTAATTGATAGTATATATACTGCTTTAGTCTCTTGTGTTTCAATCCAATCCTTCCATTGGATTTATTTCTTAATCAGACTGGGATTGGATTTCAAAGTTTCTAATGAACATCCAACCATTCCATACATTTAGACTTCCAACCGTTAAGTACCTCATTCTGACAATTGATCAGAATTGACCTCAAAATATCCACTGGAGGCACATCATCTTCTACAATAGTTTAACAATAGATATCTATTGATTTCCACAGGACCATTGAATGCATTGACTGAGTGGCTAGTTTGTATCTGATACGAGGTAGTGGAAAGCATTGTGGCAATGAAAGGACTTTCCTCCAAAATAGACCTTCTAAGAGGTCCCAAATGATCCATGTGAGATCAAACGCTGCTTCAGCTTCAAATGTCAATATCGGAACAACTTTCTGCCGATAGAAAGCAAGAACTGGGAGCATAGAGAACTTCCCGTATTTCTCATGAAGAACCAGGGCTTGACAGGCCAAAGTGCAGATTTCTGATCTTAAAGCAGCCTCCCACACATGTTCATTAATGCTCAAATTCATCTAGACTCCTAGGTACTTTATAGTATTGACCTGCACTTGCTTGATTGGACCCAGAAACAAGGAAAACTTTGCTTTGGTTGGTCCCTGTTGGTTACAAAAGGACATCATTTGGGTGTTTGCTGTATTTATAGTTAGACCATTTTGCTGAAAATAAACAACCAGGGCATTTAATCTTCTTTGCATGCCCAAACCGTTTCTTGAGATATGTAGGAGCTGAGCCATATAGAGCTTTATGGATCAATGTCAGACTTGGATTAGGGGAGTTATGTGTTCCCGATATCGGATATTATAAATAATTCAGATGGCCATGTACTGGATCCTTTGGAGGTGAGTAATGTGCTGTTTGTTTATCCCGTGATACGGTGCATTACTATAATCTAATTTAGCGGTGATGATAGCCCTCGCTAGAGTCAAACAATTGGCAGTTGAAATCAGCAGGTACAGTTGTTTAATAATTCTCATGTGATAATTCATGGAACTCACCAGGTGACCAATCTGGGGTTCCATGAATAACGAAGAGTCAAGATAAACTCCCAGAGATTTTACTTTAGTTGCCACTTCAACTGAACAGTCAGATGTTGACAGGTTTACCAATGTGCGGAGTTTTCTGAGCAACATATGTGAGGGATGGATAAGCAAGATCTCCATTTTGGATTGGTTTAGTCCTAGTCAATTGAGAGATATCTATTCTGAAATGTCTTTAAACACTGACTGTATGTGAGTTGGCCAACTTGGAGTTGTACCAGATCTGTAGGAAAGTGCTCTGAAGCAGGTCAATTGTAAACGTTGGCTGACAACAGCGCCTCTAGAGGAGCAGGTCAAAAATATCTGTGTTGATCTGAGGTAAACAGAGGAAACCGAGAACACAGAAGCGAGAACAAAAATTTGAAGACACTAAATAACAATTAGAACATGGTATGTACACAGTAAGTAGCGTGACTGGGGTGCTGGAAAAAAAGATAGAAGAAAAAGCACAGAAGGTGATGGCCCCTAAATATGAAACTACTACTAATAATATCAAGCTTAGTGTTGAAGGCAAGCGTCCCCAACCAGCACGATCCTCCCCGCAATGAGAGACAATGAAGGACTCTCCCAGAATGGGAATAAGGCCAAGACAGAGTGCGGGTGAGCGTAAATGGGAGTTTATCAATCAGAATAGGGCATGCAAAGAACTCTGCAAACTCTGAGAGCGCTCTGTCTGACAATAGCAAAGACAGGCGTATATATTTACAAAACACGTCATCAGAACCTACATACTATAAGGGGCACAAGTTCAATGGGATTGGGTGGTGATGACTAGCTATAGGCGCTGCTGCGATGTGGTTGGCCTTGGCTGGAGGACGTCACTGGTCAGCCTCGTGCGTTGGGCTGGGCCTTGCGGGTCGGCTGAGTTCACCCGGGCGGTGTTGTTGTGCCATTGTGGCCAATGTCAGAGATGAATGTCTTTTCCTGACTTATTTGCCCTAGGCCATGCATACCGCAGTCATTCAGTTATTGCAATATTATCTTCTTTAGTAAATCTTTCAATAGGTTACTCTACGGGTTAATGCAACACAGGAGGAATGCACCTTGTGAGGGGTTTGATGGTCATTCATCAGTGCGTGGTTACCAGTGTCCTATTGACCGGTACCATGGGTCGAGGGGCTAAGTCTCAGGGCATGGGACGGGCGGTACGTGCCTTTCTGTCTTGTTAGAAGTCGTTTTGAATGGGCTGCTGTATGGTGCCACAGTATTGGGTGTCCTAATTGCACAGGGCCATAAGTCTAAGGTGATCCGGTGGGTTGTGGGGTTTAAGAGGGGGCGCCTTTGGATTCGTGTATTCAGGCAGAGGTTTACTGCTGTGCTGTAAATAATGCAGGTGGCGGGCCGTGGCCTTGGGTGCTGCAGAGGGGACTACAAATCTTTGAAGCGGCTCCAGCCTGGTTGGGGAAGGTGGAGCAGCGCGGGCCTCTGCTCTCTTGTTTGGCAGTCTTCGCAGGGTGGGAGGGGGAATGGCCTTGCACATATTCACAAAGGTATCTTCCTCGTGTGTTGCCGACTCTAGGTGAAAACATCACAAACATTTGAACACTCTATAATACTCATTTGGATCACTCGAAAGTATACATTTCAACTTTGCTAAATGTCTCTCAAATATAGCCAGTCTGAGCACCTTATTTGTACACTATGTTTTAACAACTACAGCATTTAGTTATATGCATATACATTTGTAGTAAGTGAGGTAGTAGTGTGGGTGGTGGAGCACAAAGAAAGGGATTCGCCACCGCGCGTGGCGGTAGTGGCACATAAGGGCTTAGACATACACACATGACGGGTGCATTCTCACGCGTCCTTCACATGAGCCCTCTGTATGATTACACTTGTCTTCCCTTGTACTCTAGCAGCATTAATTCGGTTATGGCGCGGGACCGTTGAGTGTAAGCTTTTCAATGATACATATAACGAATAGTCCCCCGGAGCGCTTTTTATTATTTGCACACAACTGCAGGGGTGTGGGTCCTTCATTGCTGGTGTCATGTGAACATGCGTTCTACCATAATTACACATTTTTACAGGTTTCTTTAATAGAAGAAGTTTTGTGAAGAGAATGCGCGTATTACAAGTAGTTTTGGCATTAGTATTTGGGGACTTTTCTGCTTTCATCCGATGACCATTTTACAGTTCTCTCCATCACCCAGGCCTCGCTGGCCGGGTCATGCTGGGAGCAGTGATACACTGCGGAAGGTGAAATGTTACAGTGTTAGTATCTTACGCTAGCTCATGTCCGTCTTGTTCGTGGGAACGGGCTCACAGCGGATCTGCCAGGGAGCTGCGGCAACAGGGATAATTGAAACTCTCCGAGGGTGGGGGCCGCGCTACAGTGCGCTGAGCTCACACCATCTTTGTTAGACAAAAAGGTTTCTGAGGCCTAGCTAAATTCAATACGTGTGGGCAATGTCTTCAGCAGGTGAGCCCCCCACCACCTGGGCCCTGGTGGTATGAGGGGACGCCCAATGAGCCATGGCCCTCACCTGGGGAAGGGATGTAGGCAAGGGGGGGTCTTTTGGGCCAGCCCTCCCCTACATTTCCCCCCTTTCATTACTTAAGTAACGAATTCTTTAACTCATTCAATCTCCTACACTCCTCTTCGTCAATAATTGCGTCATCCCATGCTGGTGTGCCTTTTATGGGCATCCATGCTCTGCACACCCCCCTTAAGCTCTCCCCCTCCTAGCATATTCATCTGGGGTACAGGTCAGGTAGATACATCCGCTCTCTCCTTCCAAGTCTACCCACACCTCCTGGTACCATTCTAGTATACGGGGCTCTCTGATGGTGGTATGCCACAATTTGTCTACGATATCCTTGTCATGATACCTGGGCACTAGCTGATACCTGGGTGTGTCATCAGTTCCTGTTTGTACCTGCACTTCCTGCATAGTTTGTATTGTACCACGGGTGTTGCCCATTGTCACCATCATCATTGCACCATTAGGTACTGCGTTAGCACAACATCGAAGACCCACCTGGCACAGGCAAAAAATAAAGAGGAGGAACACCACAGCTGGCATCAAGAATTTCACAGTCATTCCCAGCCATGAGGGAACCCAGGAGAAGATATTGTCGAACCATGTGCTCTCTTCTGCTCCACCTTCCATTTTCATCCTCTCTCCTAGGTTGTGTACTGCTTCGATCACATGGGACAGGGAGCCGTTTTCTGCGTCTTCAGAAGGTACGAAAGTGCAGCAGGCACTTCCGATTTTTCGGCAAACACCTCCATCCATCGCCGTCAACAGGTCCAAGACATACCTGTTTTGCATGGTCATCAACCGCAAGGCTCTTAGTTCCACTTTTATTACGTTGAACCCTTCTTTAGTATCATTTGCCAGCTGGATCAGCTCCCAACGTGTTATCTGGAGCCATTTTGCGTTTGCTCTGGCCTGGATACTTGGGATGAGTGAAGCAAAGAATGTCTCTGCCGAGCTGAATAATCGATATCTGTCTGGGATCTGTGCCAGCAACTCCGATGATGCCTTTGATATGTAGTTTGATGCTCGTCTGTTTCGGGACAGCACCTCTTCCTTGTTCCCGGAAGACAGGACATAGATTTGTGACTCTGCAGTCGGCTGGGCCTCGCTCTGTTGGGTGTTTTCTCTTGTTCTTTTGCTCCCATCAATGTGGCTTTCTGGTATTACCATTAGGGCTGAGTGCAGAGTGGCCATTGAGCAGCTGCCACTCCATGACTGGGGGAGGTGCAGGTATGCCTGGTTGCCGCATACCCAATACGTGTCCATCAAGGCCGCTGTCCCTTTTTTCAGATCTGGGATGGTGAGGGTCTTGTTACAGTTCTTGTTTGTCCCCATGGAGGTTTACCCTCTCCTTTAAAACATAGTTTATAGTCTATTTCGGTCTGCAGTTTGAAGGGTTTTTCAATGGCTGTTACCCAAGTTAGTTTTGACATGTGTTCCTTCCATACTGGTGTGCACGTTTCTTCTATCCATTGCAATTTCTCTGGTGCCACACCCCTCAGCGCTTCAGCTTTACTTCTTCATCCTTCCACTTGTTGTCCGAAAAAAGTGTCCCTTGTATCACAAAAAATGGTTCTTCCAGACATACCACTCCTACCGTCTTTGGGTAGCAAGTTTTCTCGTTCTGCAGCATTCTAAAAGTAACTTCATGTGCCTGGAAGGTGTTCTTAATCCTGCATAACGTGAGATGAAGGAGACATTGGGCATCTATAATAGGCAACTCTTTGGGTAACAATACTTTGGGTGTACCTGAAGCATGAGGAATGAGGGAGCAGACATAACAGCTCTCATTTGTTGTTTGTTTAGCTGTTGCACTCATATCCGCATACCATTTATTTGTTTGGTGGGGGTGTTGTGGGTCTTCCAGTTTGTCTAGCCCTAACCCATAATACTCATCATACTTCCTCCTCTCCGCTTCCCTTTTTCGTCTGTTATTTCTTTTCCTAATGTACTTCCCGGCTTCATGGGCGATAGACAGAGTAGACCCCCCTTTCTCCTTCCCGCCCCCCTTTACACAATCATCATATATTTCATGTGTTGCTTTCATTCTTTCATTTTTCTCCATTCTGCTATCTGAAAATGTGTCTATGGCTATGGGGGCAGGTTGGCTGGTGGGAGTGTTATACAACCAGGATATGGCGGAGGGGTTTCGGTCGTTTAAACTACGGGCATTGTAATTAGATATTTTCGGCGGAAACACTGTGTTATTTTGCATTTCACCCTGTAGTCCTTCATTTTTTGAGACGACAGCATTGGATGGTGTGGTATAATAACCCCATACAAGTTTATTTCCGTCCCATACCAAAAAATCACCCTCCTTAGTATTTACACTTGCAGTTGCATTGGTCCCAGTAGTGCTGTTAATCCCTCCCCCCTCGTTCATCTCGATAGAGATGAACGCCATGAACCAATATGTAACCAGGCCAAACATTATTGTAAAAAAACAATGTAATACACACAGATAATCCACACTCATATGAATATCTGCATCTCTCAGTTAACCACTCTCTAACTCTAGTAAATCTATCCGTTGCAGGCTGCCCGTTAGATGCCATGGTAGCTCCTGTTTGAGAGATAAAAGTGCATTAAGTGCATGAATGTAAACATTTTGTTGGCACTACCAGTGCCAGTATATATTGAAAGGGAATGGAAGTGGGTAGGGTTGTAGGGACGGGGATGCACAGACAAGGGTGTAAACACTTCATAATTTTATCATATCATTAATTACATATACGTTCACAAGTGGAAAACATTTTTTTTTTGTAATATAAAAAATGCAAGTATACTTGTCAGCCATTTTTTCATTCATCTGTATTACTGTCACACACACACAAGTTCATATTCAGCTATTCTGCTCATTAGCATTGTTTGCTGTTGTCTGTGCCTCCTCATCGACCTCTTCCTGTACATTGTTATATGCTTTTCGTACGTCTGTCAAATGCACCCAGTACTTCAGGCCCTTTACTTTAACTGCTGTGGGCGTGCAAAACACTACTTCGTATGGGCCATGGAACCGTGGTGCATTCCACCGACGCACAAAACTCCTGACATATATGAATTCACCCGGCTTCAGCTGTAGCTGTGGTTCAGGCTCAGTAACAGACCCTGTTGTGTTTCCTTCCTCTCGCATGAAGGGTGGAGAGAGCTGCTTTGATATTGCGCGCGCTGCCCTTGTCAATTTCTTCAAATAGCCTGTGAACTCGTCTCCCAATATCGCGGCGCTCCTGTGTGCATCTGAGTGTTCGCGCAGTGGGGAGTGTGCTGTGTGCATTCGTCTCCCAGTCACGATCTCGTGCGGGGACAAATGGTGGTCTTTGCTTGGCTGATTTCTCAGCTCAAATAGCGCAAGGGGCAAACAGAAAATCCAGTTCTTTTTTAATGAAAGGCATAGTTTTGATAACCTCCCTTTTAACAGTCCGTTCATCTTTTCCACTACACCATTACTTTGAGGATGATAAATCGAGCACAATTTATGCTTTATTCCCAACAATGCAGTTACTTCCTTGAAGAGCTCGTTTACAAAGTGAGTGCCGTTGTCTGAGAGAATCACGTCACAAATTCCCCAGCGCGGGAACACTTCCCTCACTAGGAACTTTGCAGCGCTTTTAGCATCAGGTCGTGCACATGGGCCTGCTTCTACCCACCTTGAGAATGGGCATACAACCACGATCATGTAACGTGCCCCATTACACCTTTCTCCCATGTCCGCGTAGTCGATATGTAGCTCTCTGAATGGCCCAATTGGTTTTGGAATTGTTCCCCGGAGCGTACGTAATGTCATTCCTGAATTGTATATCTGACATGTTGTGCATTCCAGTGTTAACCGAGAAATGTGCTCCTGCAGACAGGGCACGAACCATTCCTCCTGTATCTCTGCTGCAATGTGTTGTTTCGTATTGTGTGCTGGGAAGCGTAGTTGTTGGAACGCAATTCCCAATAACTTTAATGGTATTACCACTTTTCCTGAGTTATTTTGTCGCCACAGTAAATCTGTCGCCGATTTGCTGCACCCTCGTTTCGCCCACATCAATTTTTCATCTGCACTTGCTCCTTCCTGTAATTCTAGTATTTGTGATATAGGCATCATATTGTAACCTTCTGGGAGCTCTTCGTTTATCTTGTGCTGCAGCATGTACTCACCTGCTTCATATTTCTGAAAGTAGGAAGCATCCTTGGCGGCAGCGTCTGCTGCCGCGTTTCCCAAAGACACAACATCTGTGTTGGATGTATGTGCTTGGCACTTCACTATTGCTACCGCTGTGGGATCTTGTAGGGCCTCAATTAACTCCTTCAGCAATTCTGCATGCTGTACTGGGGTTCCATCTGCCCGTCAAAACCCCCTCCGCCCCCATCTTGCTAGACCCCCATGTACTGTTGTCGTCATGTAAGCTGAGTCTGTCTATATTGTCACTGCACAACCCTTAGCTGCATGTAGTGCTTCTATGAGTGCAATCAGTTCTGCTGCTTGTGCGGAGTAATGTGATGGGAGGCGGTACTGCACTAGTGTTTCATACTCACTGTTTTCTAATCTCACCACTGCCATACCCACATGTTTCTCTCCCGTGTCCACGTCAATTGATGCTGACCCATCTACGAAGTACACTTCCCCCTCGCTCAGAGCATTATCACACACCACTGTGTCCTCCCCTCTTTCTCCTGTGTAAGTTGCACAATCGTGTTCCTGCATGTCCTCTAGTGTGCATGCTTCTGTAATGAATGTTGCTGGATTCACTGTCTTGCATCGCACCACATGGATATTAGCGCTGGACAATATTATCTCATAGGCGGTTGCCCGTTGTGTTGTCAGTGTGCTTTTTGACCTCTCAAGTATTGCAAATAATGAATGTTCCACAAACAATGTCACAGGGCATCCCATTACTATTGTGGCACTTTGCTCAATTGCGAACGCGGCTTCAGCGAGTGATTGCTCGCACGCGAAATGTCCTTGCATCACAGCATCTAAAGTTCCACTATAGTAAGCCAAAGGTTTGTGTCCTAGGGACGTCTTCTGTGTCAGTACAGCTGTCATGAGTGTTCCCTTGCAGTGTGAAAACAGGTAAAACTCGCGTCCATAGTCAGGATTTGCGAGTACTGGAGCGCTTGAAATTAACTCTTTTAATGATTTAAAGGAGGCGCTCATTTCTTCTGACCATTCTATTTTTTGTTCTCCTGTTGTGCCTCCTTGAGCACTTGTAGTAAGGGTCTGGTGTATGCTGCATAATCTAATATCCATGCTCGGCAATAGTTGCACATTCCCAGGAATTTCTGCATGTCTTTCACTGTTGTGGGTTCTCCTACTGATCTTATTGCTTCTACCCTATCGGGGATTATTCTTTTTCCATCTTTTGATATTAGCTATCCCAAGTATAGAACCTCTGTCAAACAGTACTGTAGCTTTCCCTTGTCTACTTTGTACCCCTTATTGGCCAATAGAGTCAGGAGTGTTATTGAATCATTTCTGCATGTTTCTTCGTCTTGTGCACAGACGAGTAACTCGTCTACGTACTGAATGATTGTACTCTCAACTGATAGGTTTCCTAAGTCTTCATGCAATATGCGGTTGAATATGCTCGGGCTCTCACAGTATCCCTGCGGTAATCTGCAATGTTCATATCTCTTTCCCCCTAGTGTAAATGCTGTCAGGTATCTACTCTCTTCAGCCAGGGGGATGGAGAAAAATGCGTTTTTCAAGTCGACCACCATGAAGTGTGACGCCGTTTTTGGGATGCTGCATAATATTGATGCAGGGTTCGGGACCAAAGGGAACTCCTTCTGAATCACATCATTTAGGGGGCGTAAATCCTGTATCATTCTCCAAGACCCTCCCTTTGCTTTTTTGATTGGGTAAATACATGTGTTACATGGGGAGTTTGAAGGCACTATTATCCCTTGTGCTAGTAGTGCATTTATTGCCTCTTTTATCCCTTCTTCAGCTTCACGGGACAATGGATATTGTTTTACTCAGGGTAGAATTGCTCCTTGTTTTAGTTTTATTATCACAGGTTGTACTCTATGCAACAACCCTACATCATGGGGGCCTGTTGTCCACAAATTATTTGGTACGAGCCTCATGTCATCATCGAAGAATGACGGCGGTGCTCCTACCACTGCCATCAGCTGAACGGGGATTTCCCTGGCTTAAATCAAAATGTCACAGGGCATCGCTATTTCCATTACTATTTCACCATCCCCCTCTGCATCTGAGAAGAGATCCTCATCCGTTAAGTCTCTTGGGACGATATTGGCATTTGTACACAGTACTGTACGCCACTCACATCCTTCTATATCTATTCCAATCACAGAAATCCTTTTCGCAGATATCTGTACAGCGTGCAAATCTAACAATACCACTGATCCTCATGCTGTGTCAGGGCACACTTTTGGGCGGAAGAGGAACTCCGCTGGAATCCTCCAATCCATTCTTCACAGCTCTGGAATTATGAGGGCCAGTGTCTTTAGCCCTTCAATAAACATTTCTTCGTTTTCTGGCAAACCTCGTATTTCTTGTGTGGTTGTGTGAGCCTGTACTACCAACATTACACATAATGGGCATATTCCGGGCGTTGAACACACTATACCTCTCTCAGTGAAGGATATGGTCATGTTGAGTTTACTCAGGAGATCCCTCCCTAATAAATTTATTGGTGAGTGTTCATAATACAGTAAGGGTGTCTTTACAGTTTTGCCCCCCACTGTTACATCCAATGTTTCTGTGTAAGGAACTTCAATTACAGCCCCAGAGAACCCCTGCGTCTCTAACTTCCGGTTAGATAACGGGAACCGGCCCTCTCTAATACATGATTTCTCCGCTCCCGAATCCACCATGAATATGAACTGCTTGTCTCCTATCTGCGCCCCTACCAATGGTTGCTCTGATGCATCGTAGGTGGTAGATAGAACTGGACACGCAAGTGTTCTCTGTGGGCTGTCCTATGCGGGGTGTCTCATTGCCCCCCCCTGATTGAAGATGCTCCCTGAAACCACTGACACGCCACTATAGGGGGCTGGTGCGGGGGCCCCATTTGCTGTTGTCGCAAAAGGGTTGCCTGGCGTGTACTGCATATTGTCATTGTTTTGTGGGTGGATCTGTGTTCTATACTGATGCCCCTGTAGTTGCTCATTGTGCCCCTGGCCTGGGTTTCTTTGTTGTTGTCCCATTGGGAGACCATATGGGCTCCCCGGATGGGGATGGCCATAATGTTCTGTCTCTTGGAACCCGTTGTTGGGTCTGCTTCTGCACTCCCTAGAGTAATGTCCCCATCTTCCGCAGTTCCAACAACTCCCTTGCGCACCTCTAGGACCCTGCCACCCATTTCCTCCCATTCCCCGTACCCCGGTCCACCTCCTCTTCGGCCCCTGTACCCACCTCGTCCCCCTCGAGGGGCCCACTCTTGCCACTGCGGACCTCCGCCTTGCTCCTGCTCGTTCCACTGCCGCTGTCCTGCTCCAGCGCAATTAGTTGCCATCCTTCCTTGTATTGCTACCAGCCCCTCCTCCTCCTCATATCCCCCCCTGCTGTGTGGGAGCACGGCTACTGCTGCTGCGACCTTCACCAACTTTGTCTGCACTAGTTTCGCTTCGTCTGCCAATCTTTTCTGCGCCACCTCCTTCTCCCTTCCTTTTATCCTCTTACAGTTGTGCACTATTATGCTTTGAATCTCAGGCCATCCTTTCGCTTCAATACCTGCTATCTTGTCGAGCGCCTTTTGCACCTCTTTTGGGAGCCCTCTTTTTATAATGAAGTAAAATAAAGATGTCGATTGATACCAGGGCGTGCCCGTTTCTGCTCTCCACATCTCTTGGACCCGAAAAATGTAATCCATAGCATCTTCCCCGTCATTCATTGTACACTGCATTACTGACTGTAAGTCTGGGGTATCTGGAAACGTTTCCCGCAAGGCATCCCACACCCTTGCACGCACTGTGTTAAAGGAGGCCCCATCATGGCGGTCGCAGTCTAATGTTACTCCCGGGAACCCAGCCTTTACCCTTACCCTATCAGCCTGATCCCCACTGCTGATACAAGCAAGCTCTTCACATCCCCTATTGCTAGGGGCACCCCGGCAGTGTGTTTCTCAAAGGCGTATATCCACTTGCTCGCCCCTCCCGATAATGGGGGCAAAACTTTAGTAAGTTGGCCTTGTCCATCTGAGCCCAGGGTATATAATTCAGCCTCCCTCCTCCCCTATGTATTAGCGGGAGCTGCAACTTCCCTTTCATTGTGGCATCTGTACCCGTCTTCACTCTGGATGTTCCCAATGATGCCATTTTCCCCACCCTGTTCCTTAATCGCCCCGTCCACTCATCATCCAGTGTTCTCATTGAACATGCACCATCCAACCCTTCGCTTCCCCCTCCCATTGCCATGCTCAACCTGTTGCTTTCCTCAAAATCGTCCCTTATATCACATAGTAATTCTTCCCTGTCCCCTATAGGCCTTTCTTCATTGTCAGTACATCCCTCTCTTGTCCCTAGTTCAATTATTCGTGTTGGTTCTTCCTGAATTCTGAACAGTATCTCACCTTTTTTCCACCCGTCTTCAAGTGTTCTATTCTCACTCGGCGCTCTAGACGTGTGCTCTGATCTCGCTGCATTAAGTGCTGTTCGCTCACATATGCCTTTTATCCTCGAGAGCTCATCTTTGGCTATTGAGAGTCTTGACTCCAGATCGTCTGTTAGCTTTTCTATGTCCACCCTTTGTGTACTTACCTGGGCTCGCTCCCTAGTACTCTCGTATGGCGGGAGTGCCGTTGGCCTTTGGGGTGTAGTAGTTGTCGGGGGAGGCACATAAGTGGGGTCGCTCTACCCCTCTGCGGGCACAGGCTTGTTTAGTATCGGGTACAAACTTATTACCTCTATTGGTGGCTCTACATTTGGCAATTCTTTAGCATCTCTCTGTATCATTAGTGGATTGTCAGTAGTAGATGGTAGGTCAGGATTTAATTCTGGTGCTTTAGGCGGTGGTATCTCTTCAAACAACCTCCAGAGATCTAATATTTCTCTCCTATTATGCAACTGCTTCCCCTTGTATTTCAAACAAATGCATGTGGCTACCATATCCAGGACACTTTTGTCAAATGACCCCACCTCGGGCCATATCTGGGGCAACCCCTCTCCCTTCAACTCTGTGATCCATTGATCATGATATTTCTTAATTCGCTCCGCGTACCCCGGTAGGTTCTTACAAATATGTGATAAGGGTGTTTCTGCCCCCATACTTTGTGCCCTCCTGGTACTTGTGTCTCACTATGTATCTCAAAATTACAATGTAAACATATCACCATGTGAGTCCTCGTATTCTATGTTTTATTCAATAATGGGCGCCTTTGTGTTCCTCCCCCTGCCTGCACACCATAAGAATGGCTGTACGCAGTCTCTATTCTATTCTCTTTGGGGGGCACATACAAGAGCAAACCATCAGTGATATCGACAATGTTAACCCAGAAATCAAAAAGGTACACACTCACTTCACCTTATTATTCTTGTCTTTATGAAGCTTTGTCCGGCCACACTTACCATGACCACTCAATGGCTATACATTTATGACCATTTTTACACACCCACCACACCAAATTATCTCCTGACGCATACGATGTGCACACACCTCTCTGTAACACTCTACTCACAATTCAATTTGCCCTCCCTTTCCTCCCTGGCCGGCTGTCCCTGTCCGTCTTATTCAGATATATGTATGCGCATATATATATTTGTACGTTTGATCTTCACTCTTACAGTAGAACTCTCTGTCTCTTACTTTATCTCTATGGTTTTGTACTAATCTCACTTTTATTTTTCCCCCAACCCTAAAGAAAAGAATAGAAAGAATAGCAATCACTAATATATTCTCTGTGTCCCCCTTTGCCAGACACTTTTATCTTATTATCCACTTCTTCATATATTCCCAGTACTAGTCAAGATAGCACTATGCGGCGCCGCCTTCCACCCCCTCTCGGAGCTAGGTTCCCGTCACTTTTGTCTCTTATTCACCTCTTCATCCTAATGGCCATATGCAAAGAAAAAGCAAAGAAAGTTTAAGATGGTCCTTAGTAGACCTACGTGTCCCCTTTTCTACCCCTCCTCGTTCCCTCTCCTAAATTTCCTCTTCCACTCCCTTTATGATCGCTCGCACTCAATACTCACGTGCCCGTCTTGAACCGATAGTCTCCGAAACTGGGTCCGTCCAGGCAGTTTTGCAGTCCGCTCAACAGTCAGCCCCGGCTCCGGCGAGCGGTACTCAAAGGGGATTTTTCAACCGGGATCGCGTACCCTCTCTCTGTTGAGTGCGCACTTCTGAGCGTACCGGTCGCCGTTGGCGGGCAGCCTTCCGGAGCCGGCGCACTGTGCGTATCCCTTTTCGACCGGAGATTTTCGTGCCAAAAGGGGACGGTAGTGATAGGTTAGGAAACAATAATAATAATCACGCTTTCGGGGTCACCACTGAAGGCAAGCGTCCCCAACCAGCACGATCCTCCCCGCAATGAGAGACAATGAAGGACTCTCCCAGAATGGGAATAAGGCCAAAACAGAATGCGGGTGAGCGTAAATGGGAGTTTATCAATCAGAATAGGGCATGCAAAGAACTCTGCAAACTCCGAGATCTCTCTGTCTGACAATAGCAAAGACAGGCGTATATATTTACAAAACACGTCATCAGAACCTACATACTATAAGGGGCACAAGTTCAATGGGATTGGGTGGTGATGACTAGCTATAGGCGCTGCTGCGATGTGGTTGGCCTTGGCTGGAGGACGTCACTGGTCAGCCTCGTGGGTTGGGCTGGGCATGGCGGGTCGGCTGAGTTCATCCGGGCGGTGTTGTTGTGCCATTGTGGCCAATGCCAGAGATGAATGTCTTTTCCTGACTTATTTGCCCTAGGCCATGCACACCGCAGTCATTCAGTTATTGCAATATTATCTTCTTTAGTAAATCTTTCAATAGGTTATTCTACAGGTTAATGCAACACAGGAGGAATGCACCTTGTGAGGGGTTTGATGGTCATTCATCAGTGCGTGGTTACCAGTGTCCTATTGACCGGTACCATAGGTCGAGGGGCTAAGTCTCAGGGCATGGGACGGGCGGTACGTGCCTTTCTATCTTGTTAGAAGTCGTTATGAATGGGCTGCTGTATGTTGCCACAGTATTGGGTGTCCTAATTGCACAGGGCCATAAGTCTAAGGTGATCCGGTGGGTGGTGGGGTTTAAGAGGGGGTGCCTTTGGATTTGTGTATTCAGGCAGAGGTTTACTGCTGTGCTGTAAATAATGCAGGTGGCGGGCCGTGGCCTTGGGTGCTGCAGAGGGGACTACAAATCTTTGAAGCAGCTCCAGCCTGGTTGGGGGAGGTGGAGCAGCGCGGCGCGGGCCTCTGCTCTCTTGTTTGGCAGTCTTCGCAGGGTGGGAGGGGGAATGGCTTTGCACATATTCACAAAGGTATCTTCCTCGTGTGTTGCCGACTCTAGGTGAAAACATCACAAACATTTGAACACTCTATAATACTCATTTGGATCACTCGAAAGTATACATTTCAACTTTGCTAAATGTCTCTCAAATATAGCCAGTCTGAGCACCTTATTTGTACACTGTTTTAACAACTACAGCATTTAGTTATATGCATATACATTTGCAGTAAGTGAGGTAGTAGTGTGGGTGGTGGAGCACAAAGAAAGGGATTCGCCACCGTGCGTGGCGGTAGTGGCACATAAGGGCTTAGACATACACACATGACGGGTGCATTCTCGCGCGTCCTTCACATGAGCCCTCTGTATGATTACACTTGTCTTCCCTTGTACTCTAGCAGCATTAATTCGGTTATGGCGCGGGACCGTGGAGTGTAAGCTTTTCAATGATACATATAACGAATAGTCCCCCGGAGCACTTTTTATTATTTGCACAAAACTGCAGGGGTGTGGGTCCTTCATTACTGGTGTCATGTGAACATGCGTTCTACCATAATTACACATTTTTACAGGTTTCTTTACTAGAAGAAGTTTTGTGAAGAGAATGCGCGTATTACAAGTAGTTTTGGCATTAGTATTTGGGGACTTTTCTGCTTTCATCCGATGACCATTTTACAGTTCTCTCCATCACCCAGGCCTCGCTGGCTGGGTCATGCTGGGAGCAGTGATACACTGCGGAAGGTGAAATGTTACAGTGTTAGTATCTTACGCTAGCTCATGTCCATCTTGTTCGTGGGAACGGGCTCACAGCGGATCTGCCAGGGAGCTGCGGCAACAGGGATAATTGAAATTCTCTGAGGGTGGGGGCCGCGCTACAGTGCGCTGAGCTCACACCATCTTTGTTAGACAAAATGGTTTCTGAGGCCTAGCTAAATTCAATACGTGTGGGCAATGTCTTCAGCAGGTGAGCACCCCACCACCTGGGCCCTGGTGGTATGAGGGGACGCCCAATGAGCCATGGCCCTCACTTGGGGAAGGGATGTAGGCAAGGGGGGGTCTTTTGGACCAGCCCTCCCCCCCCTACAGTGTGCAGCGAGTGTTTCGAGCAGCTGGAGCATTTATTGTATTTGCCTGTTGAGTCTGCCTACATTGTCTATTATGAAGGAGGTGCTTGAATCATAAATACTCTGATGCCAAGTGGAGCATGGTGGAGTGTGGAGCAAGTGTTCCGTGGCTCTGAGGAATCGAGGCAGGAGTTCCTCGCTTGAACGACATCGCCATGAGCTGAAACACTGGGTAACCGCCCCCCATTGCTTATTTTTCTTTGTTCTCCCAAGTGAATGTTTTGCTGTGGGACGCAAGATAAGTGTACTATCTGGGTGGTGGGGAGCGTTGAAATGATCACGAAATATCCGCATCAGTCCTGATGCAAGTGGAAATCAGGGCAGTTGAAGGTGCTTACAAATGCCTTTGTGTGTCCCTGGGCCTTTTTAGGACCTTTGAAGAGGATAAAATTATAATTTCTGATATGGGTGCACGGACTAGGGGAGCGACTGAGCCGAGTCACTCTGTGACCGATCGATCTGGGCAGCCGTTTCAGGGGGATGATTCAAGTTGCCAGGACATTGCAGAGGCTGGAATGAGCTTGCTTGCTGCCTTGAACATGGTCCTGCAATCTTTCATTAGATTGTATGACATACTGGCATTGGAAGTAAAAATGAAAATGGGCGCACTTAAGGATATTAAAGATCTTCTGGTTCTTGGTGTGAAAGCTCGGACTGACTCCTCAGATGGAGAGGCCACACTCCGGGAGGGTCTACCAAGAGATGCAGGAAGTACAAAAAGGTTGAACATCGTCCAAAAGGAAAGAAGGGGCACTGTAGCCAGTGACTCCAATGAGGAATTGAGGAATTGCGGGATGAGGGAAGTGCAAAAAAGTGGCTTGGATAAATATGCCAACAAAAAAATCGAAAAACATGAAGAATGGGTCCAAAGCCTCAAATCTGGGGTCGGACAAGTTCCTTCGGAATATTGGGCCTTTGCATAGGGAAAGGTCTAGTGCATACAAGAATGGTAAAACACCTCCTAGAAGGGGGAACATAGGAGTGGGTGAAAGAACTCTGAAATCACTCCCAAAGGACCCAGGGCAGGCTATTATTCAGAGGGAAGTGGCGATTTGAGGGCTTGCCTTCTTAAAGAAATACGGGGTGCATAATTAATTGTGATGACAATGGACCTAAATGGAGGGGAGCAGTCAAAAAGAAGGGGCCCAAGGGAGCTTGTATATCCTTTGCGGAAGCCTCAGTAATATCAGAGGAGTTGGGGGAGGTCACTAGCAGAAAGCTAGCACAGAGAAATGTTTTCCGAAAGAGCATGCTTTGGAACAGGCATCAGGGGGAGGTATGAGGCCCATGCAATATTCACCAAAGGGTTCTCGGAATGGAGGTGCAGATGGGAATGATGTGGGAGAGCTGCGAAGAGAACAGGGCAGGAGATGGGGGGGTCTGGGGAAGTGACCAGGATAATAGCCAGCTTATGACTAGAATTCGCCCTATTACCTTTGAATCTGTGTTTGATGAGGACAAAGACGTGCTGTGTATTGTCCTTGCTATTTTCTTATCCTGCCTTAAAGGCTATTTTTGCCAGAGTCATCAAATGTGTGCACTTATGTGACCATCCACGTTTGGGGAAATGTGTTGTCCACTTTTACTCAAAGATCATTGAAAATATGATATGCGAGTGCCAAGAAGAAATATTGTTGCATGCCTATGAGAGTTATAATGCCCAGGTGAGATTCAACAATGGAAAATAGGCACATTATGATAATTTCACTATAAGATGTGTTTTCGAAAGTGATCAACGCAGGCAGGTTGGGCAAGACTCTGATTCCTGGGGATGGGACTGGCTTACCAGTGCCCTCCCACTGGAGCCGAGATTCCAGCCGGGCTTCCAATAAGAGGGAGCTAAGGCTATTGCGCAGGAATTCTCGTGGGCACAAGTCTTTTGTGAATGCTGATATTGTAGAAAGGTTTTTGGGAGCTGATGTCATCTTTATCCTGGAAACATGGTTAAGAACCACCCCCATTTTCGATGGTTATACGATTCTTTACAAATATGCAAAGAAAGGACTTAAAGGGCATCCTATGGTGTGCTATTATTGTCTGCCAACATTAAGAAACTCTGTGGTGTTCAGCAGTATAGAACATGTGAGGAAGGATTGTTGGTGCAAAGGTAACTGATATGGTGGAATGTCAGAGTATCCATGTTCTTCTGACTAATATCTACTTCAACGCCCTCACAGGTGCCGTGGATAGATTACTGAATGAGGATGATAATGTTCTGTTTGATTGGCACAGTGAAAATACAGGTAGCTTGATCATAGTAGGAAGAGACTTTAACTGTAAATGTGATGTGACTCCAGGAGAGTGGGAGGACGGGGACACGCACAAGCTCAGGGGAGATAGCGCGCACATATACAAAGAGGCCAAAAATGGGGGTAAGTGGTCTCAATTTCTGTCCAGATGGGGTTTTAAACAAACCAATAGGCTGGGCAATGCTAAGTTAGAAACAGAGCAAACCTGGGCGAATGTGGTTTCAACCTCCACAATTAACTACTTTTTTGTCACATTTGTGTAATTGGTGGAGGTGAAGACCCTAGGGATAGGGAAAAATAATCTCACTGATCATTCTATGCTGGTCCTGTCTTTGACATGGGAAGACTCTGTGATGCATACAGAGTCTTTGAGGGGAAGAAACCTATTCATAGTGAGCTCAAAGAATAGGCTGTCCCAGTTTAGCGCGAACACCCCAAACTTAATATGAAGATGGCTGCTTGGTGGAACAGCCTCTCACTGCTAGAGAAGAGGAGTAACACAACCCCAGAAGGATTCCTGACATTGAGATCCAGACTGGGGCAGGGAGCGTGGAAGGAGCAGCATATCCAAGGAAGGGTAGAGCTGGAAAATAAGAGTGAGAATGGACTGAATGAGGTTGTCCTTAGAAAACGCTTGCTGAGAAAACAGATCAGGGAGAACATTAAGTGCCAGTCCAAAACATGGGGAGCCAAGCAAAAAGAGAAAAAGTCTCTGACTCAGATGTACAGAACCTGGTGCAGGCAGTGTAGACTTAGGAAATGTACACAGGCCAATCAAGAGCTATTAAGGAACATCGCTAAGAAAGATTTATGGTCCATTTGGTGGACTTTAAATAACAAAAGTGCAAAATCCCAGATCAATCTTGCAGCGTATCTGAATAGGCATGGGTGAATTTCGTGCAGAATATGTTTAGCGGGGCAAGCGATCTTAGCTTGAGGGAGGGAGCTACCCCAGGGATACCCCAGGATGGGCGTGCCACTTTGAAAAAGAAGACATCGAACCAGTGATCAGCAAACTAAATAATTTGCGGGCCCGTGGCCCGGATGGGGTGACGAACATGATTTTGAAAAATAATCCTTCTCTCTGGGCAGACATATTGTGCCACCTGTTTAAACAGATAGCGCATACTGGCGAATGCCCTCTTTCTTGATCGCAAATACATTCTAGTTTCTATTCCTAAAAAGGGAGATAGGGGCTCACCGTGGAGCTACCACCCCATCTCCCTTTTGGATACTTCTTCGTAGGTATTCGCCACCATGATATTGAAGAAGTGAGAAGTTGGGCTGAGGCCTCACACCGGCCACACCCCCTCCAGGTGGGTTTTCACAGGGAAATTGGCACTGTACAGAGATGCTTTGTGTTAGCCGCATGCGCTTCTGAGGTGGGGGTGTGGGGGTGCATATCTAGAACTTTGTATGTGGCAACATTAGACCTATCGGCAGCTTTTGATAATGTGGACCCCTCTCTGTTATGGAAGAAGCTGGCAGGATGGGGGATGGAGGATGGACCCGGGCTTACTGAATATGATTCAGATGATATATGCAGGCAATTCCACGAAGGTTAAACTAAATATAAAAGGCAAGCTCTCCAGGGTCATCAAAGTAAGGAAGGAGGTACGCCAAGGGTGTGTGCTAGCTCCCACCCTTTTTAACCTGTGCTTAGCAGACCTGTGGGAAGAAATGAGGGCTTGGGTTGGTTACGCCCCTCGTTGGTCACATCTCATGGTAGGATGTATTGCCTACACCGATTACTTGATTCTCTTAGATTATACTCCAGCAGGTCTGCAACAGATGCTGACAGGTGTTACAGACTACCTTACTCGAAATAGGCTTACAACAAACCCTGCCAAATCGTATGTTATGATTTGTAGCAGGGTGAAAAAACAGAAAAGCTATACGTGCATAATGAACAATATAGCTGCAGAGAAGGTAGACTGTATTGCTTACCCGGGCTTTCTAATCTCGGACAAGCCAAAACAAATAAGACAGCATAGGAAGATAGAAGGGATGGTGTGTGCATGTTTGTCCATGTTACAAACGATTAAAAGAAGACTCTGTGCATACTCAATCATCCCTCTGATTGAGTTCTAGAAGTTATAAATCACTGCAACCATTTTGTATGGCTACAAATGAATGAATTTTAGGAACAGGTATTTCTTGGACAAATTAAAGGGAAGGATCCTGAAGCAAACACTGGGGTTACCAATCTCAGTTCCGATCAGTTCAATCAGACTAGAGATGGGGTTGGTTTCCTGGTGGGCACAGTAAATTAAGCAGAGTCTGATCTTGTTTCTTAAGATGGCAAAAGCAGGCAAACCGCACATTGACTTCTACTTGAATACTCAAATGGACAAGGGATTTAATCTCTTCCTGTATAAGTTCAAAAGAAAGTGTGAGCGTTTTATGAGTCTTCTTGAAGTTGATGGGGCTGTATCTAATGCAGGACTTAAAGAGAAAATGAAAAGATGGACAGAATCTCTGATATGCAGGACTTGGGACGATTGAAGCTGTATGGAGGGAAGGAAATGTTATATCTCCCGACGAGGGAGGTCAGGCCATATTTGGGGAAATTCCCCTCAGAAAAACTTTGAGACTTTTACCTCAAGTTTAGGTTAAAGTGTCTGCCAACACTTGAGGTGATAGGTACCAAGTTGGGAATCCCACATGAACTGCGTTTATGCAGATTGTGTGGGAATAAAATGGAGTCCATGGAGCATCTGGTTTTGGTCTGCCCGGTAATGGCAAATTGAAGGATCTTAAGTTTTAAACCTTATATCAGCTCAACCTCTATGGTTTTGATAGAAGAGCTATGGTAGAGACGCAAGACAGCCACATGGGCTTACGCTTGCATTAATACAATTTTTGATGGAAATATTTGACAGAATTGAGGGGGTGATGGTTGTGGCTAAGGTCGAACTAGAGTGGGTAACATGATTGTGTGCCGGGAAGGGTCAACATTAAGCAGCGAAAAGTAATTGTACACTGTTTTCGTCTTGCTGTACTTCCTTGTGTATTGATTTCCGGGTTCATTTACGGCTGATATGATTGTCATGTTATGTACTGCTTATGATATTTAAAAAAAATAATATCAAGCATAAATATTTATGGAGGGCTACATTTGCCCTGCTGGGATTTGAACCTTTGAACGTAGGTTGCTCACAGATCTCTCAAGCAGGCTCATATCGCAGCATATAAACAAGTTGGGTTAAAAAAAGTTCCATGTTAAATAAATCAGTAATACTTTCAGAAGACTTGAAAAAACATGGGTCAGCCCCTAATTTCTAATTTTTGTTACTGAGGGGCGTATACTTGTAGGCAGGGAATTGTGAGTATAAAGCTGCCCCTCCCCCTCGTGTCCAGACCTTGCGTCACCTATAACAGAAGTGCAGATGTGGAATAAATGCTGGACTGACCCTCAATTGTCCTGTTACGTTAAAACATGTTCAAATGTATTCTTCAATATTTCATAACACAATTTGCAACAACGGAAAACAATTTCACAAACACGTGACATTTAACCTAGCATTTTGTTCAAGAAGCGGGGAGAAGGCTCCCAGCTTTTTGAAGTGCACACGTGCAATGTTGGTTTAGTACACGAGTGTTCTTCGCATGCAAGCAACATATTCTGAAAGATTTGTCATAATTATTCTGTAAAGGTATGCAAGTACAACTGCTTTCAATACATCCATCCAATGTTGGTCTGTTCAGATTGATTCACATATCTGGATGGAGTTTTTTTTCTACAATGGTCGTTCATGTACAAAGCATTGCCCAGCAGCTAAAGTGAATTAGTTGTATTCTCTGCTTTGTATTTTTCACAGCAGGATGTTTCTATGGAGTTTCTTGTTGACAAAGGGTGTTTCGGCCCTTGTTATGATGATGCACATCCTGGTGATTATCTTTATGGATCCTCCATTGGGCCTTCATCAGGACATATAATAACTTAATTGGGGGACATACATCGTTCATCTAACCCTTTGTTAAATCTGTAATAAAATAAAAATAAAATAAATAAGTTATAGGGGACTGCTGAACTGAATCTTGTTCAGACACTTTGGGGAAATTAAGTGATTCTTGGTGATGGACCTTTCTTCTTTCCATTTACAGGGGTTTTTTTTGTTCCCAATTTGGTCTCTTCTTAGCTTCGTGGGGTGAAACCTGTAGCAATGACATGTATTCATTGTTATAGTACCTTGGATGCGCTAGAGTGATAGTGCATCTTCATGATATTATAGAATAGCTACTGACCTTTCAGTGCTGGTGTTCTGATACTTTGTGGATATCCTATACACTTGTAACTGGTCTTCTTCTGTTACCTGTCTGTTATTTCTGGCCTCTGCAAGAGAAAAGTTATGTGTCAGAGTGCACAACACAAGCATTTGTTATCATCCTATTCTTTAATAGATTTCTCTGGTAGCTGCTTTGCATATTAAAGCAAGAACTCTGCGTTATTCTACAGACAGCGCGTTATGCCATCATTCTGTCCAGAAAGCTGCTCATGTGTGTGGCTCAGTGCAGCATGTGTTCCACATCTGCACTTATCTTATAGGTGACGCAAGGTCCGGACACGAGAGGAAGGGGTAGCTTTAGACTCAACTTTTCCTTTATACTTTCTGAAGAGACAGCAATTTGTTTCTGTTTATCTTGAACAGCCATGGCTGCTACAAGACATTTGGAAACAGCATGGATGACACCCAGACCTGCCATCTAAAAATAAACAAGCATTGGCTGAGCCGATACCTTTGGAGTTTACAGGTTGCTGTTTATAGGCATCAATGCAGTACATGTTTGGGCCTACATAGTGTTTGCTAGTCAGTATTTGAAGACAAACAATGAGAGTAGGCAACTTATAAAAGATCTCTGTTCACTGCAGTGTACAACAGCTTTTTACTATGTCTATTGCTATTTTTATTTTTATTTATTTATTTGCATTTATAAAGCACGCACACAGCCCAGGGGCATCGAGGCTTTGTTACAAGAAGATGACATAGTTACAATACAAGGCGATGTGACTAGGTTACATTAGCCCACCTGATAACATGTACAGTTACATTGGCGTGGTTACATTAGCCCATACCTGAGTTTAGAACTATAGGATTAGTTACAGGTGTGATCGTGCAGCATAGGGTCACATGTTAGGCTGCATATCATGATACAGTGAGAATGAGTACAGTTTGTTTGATTCATGATACGCAGAGTTAGACGTAACTAGTATACAGTTGTTTGTCATTCATTAGACATGTATCAGTGGCTAGGTAGGGCCTTAAGAGTCGAGATGTGTAAGGTTTAGGCAAACAGTCTAGTTTTGATTGCTTTACGGAAGGCGAGATGAGAAGGTTTAGCTTGTTCATTGCCTTGTCAATGCTTGCCTTTATTGTCTGTATACACAAATCTACTCAGGGTTATGCAACTGTACTTTGAAGACATACACAAAAAGGCCAACAAAGCTACTTAGACTAAAAGACTAAACAGGTTAAACAAAAAAGAGTAGGATCGTTGCTTTGTGCCATTGGCGATCACAACCTGTTGCGATGTGATACTGAACTCGAGTGAGACAACGGGCTGCTTGACAGATGCCGATCTGTTACAATTGTGTACGCAAGAGTGTCAACGTGGGAGTTAGGGTGCCAAAGTGCAAGATAAAGGAATAGTGTCTGGGCAATTGCACAATAGAAACAGGATCCAAGTATGTGAAAGGGTATGTGCGGAGCTGCAAGAGAGACAGGGTACAAGTGTGTGAGGGCGTGAGATAGAGCAAAGGTGTTTTCAAATGAGAAAGCGAGTGAGTGCACATTAGAGCACGGGTGCTAATCTAGAGGGGGACAAGGAGCATGTGGATGACAGGGATGCTGCAAAACAGACCAGGGCAGATGTCAATCTGCAAATACAGCACAGGTCCTAAAATAAAAGGTGTGTGTCTCATTAACGTACATCACGGGAAGTGACATCACAGGAAGTGAACATATCTTAAAGTGAAATATGCAAAATTAATTAAATTGGCCGGTCCTAATTGAAGAAAGAGCACAGGACAAATTAGCATTTGCCTTTCAGACAAGCATTCATCAACACCCCAGAAAAAAATCCCAAAAAAGAGTTTCCAATAACTTACTGGCAAAGTTTGAAGGCAGACACCTTTTGAACCCAAGAATCGGAATTGAAATATGTTCTGCAGGACCAAATCCAAATATGAAACATTTCCTATTTCTTTTTTTATCATGCATTCATGTGGTCAGTGGACATTTGTCTAGCCGGGGACCAAGATAACCTTGGTTCAAATCCCCCTAAACAAACAGTTTAAATGTATAGCGCATGCTACCTTTTATTTTTACTCCCAGTCTAAAAATCCCCCAAGGGGGACAGCGTCTGCCAAAGTGTACCCTCGATTTATGCCTGCCTGCACATAAGGGTGAGTTGAGAGGTAAGAAATGTTCAGTACAGAAGTTCTGGGAAGGGATGACCAGATAGGAGAGAGGTTATAGGTGCGTGGGAGAAAGAGGGTGCAGTAGAGAGACAGTGGGTGGGTGTGATGAGTCTCTATGCCAGTTACAATAATTGTGCTGCACTTCGCTCGTTACCATACTGGCCTTCCCTGCTTATCAGCACTGCACTGGTTACCTCTCCCATAACTGTGGGAAACCATAATGACAAAGGACACTGCCTAAATGTAGACATTTTCATCAGTCATTTGTTTCCTTGTGGGATAGCGGTGAAAATACAAAATAATGTGCTGCTTCTTTTAAATGTGGTGCATATGATTCAATTGTATAAAAATGTATTGTGCCTAAAAAGAAGGTAAGACATGGAGATACCCCCTAAACTGTTTCAGATTTTCACACTCTCGCCATGAACATGCATGCAAGCAAGTCCAAAAGCAATGCGTTTGCAGCAACTTTAATTGCAACAACAGAAGATTAAGAAAGCCCCTTTGCATCCAAAAGCTGGGCCAGCCCCATCTTCCAAACTTAGCCACGCAGACTGTATACATGCTTGTGAGCAAGATGTTCTATAAGAAGAAAAGAACATTAACATATTTTAAAAGGTTCATAGTAGTGACATATGGAATAAACGTGTCAGTGCCTTCATTGTTTCAAAGACATGTCTATGTAAATTATTTATTAAGTACTGTCTGACCATTGTACAAAGCCATAATGAAATATTGAATTGATTCAAACCAATATGTTACATAATGCATATGATTTGGAAAGCCACACTTCCTGTAAATTGAAAAGCTGGGTATTTATTTCTCTCCTACATTTTGCTGATTTGAGTTGTCCAGGGTTTCACCTTAGTGCAACCACACACTTTGGAAAACGCTGTGGGGAAGTAAAATGTAATAAGAACATTCTAAAAGGTTTCAAAGTGAGGCATAATCGTGGTCATCCAAGAGATTCTTATCTGATAGTTTGAACCAGGATTCTTTAAGTTGGAGCATCAAAGACAACTTTGCCCATTAAAAATGACACTGTGAACCATACAGGACCCAATAAACTTTGCCAGATAGCCAAGTTATGCAGAGAATAATGGCGCCTGTCACATCACTCTTCTCTTGAGCCCTTCATAAAGGTTTGCTTGTTTGAGTGATGTGGCTGCAGCACATACATAAGACTTACATGGGCTTGTGGAAACCACTTCCAAGCCTGATGTAACTGTGCTGGAGCACTGGCACACTCAAGTGGAAAAACAGAGCAGATCATGTAAGTGAAATTCTTATATCATGTCCATTAAGCAGTTATAAGTCACCATTGATTTTACATTTAAAAACAAAAATTAATATAAATTAGTGAGCAAAATAGGTAGACATGTGGCACCAAGTATGTTGCACAGATTAAAAAAGATTGCTTCATTTCGACACCAAATGTCACTTGTGTACAACTATTAATAATTAAATCCTTAATATTTCATAAAATGATGACCAAATATGCCACAGAGCGTAGATCCCAATGAGCTTGGTTGCATTGATTTGATGTTGCTGTTGGAAATTATAAGACAAAAACGAAATTGCTGTCAAAAGTATTTGAAGTGCGATGACCCCTCCCTTCTCTTCTGCACATGTAAAAGCTACAGACAATGTGATAAGAGGAAAAGTATTCATCGTTGTTTAATCACATTCTGAAATCCATTCTTCTGTGTGGGGTGGGTGAGATAAAATTCTGCAGCCTCTCTATTGATAATGCCATTCTCCTAATTAAGACCTACCGAAGTCTGATCCAGTTCATTTTAGCCTACATTCAAATCACATGCACAGAACATAGACGTGCGCGATCTCACATTTATATAAGGGGGTAAAGTGAATCGAATATGTGTATAGATATGTTAATACGTCTTCTCCAGCATTGAATCTTTCATGGATTCACATGCTTTGAATATTCCCCGTCGTCAGGCTGGGAATCCCCGGTACATTATATAGACCCTTTCCCGTAGGAAAACTTTTTCGACGCTTATGTGTCCTATCCACCTCGTTTTGTATCATGCGTGCCCGTACCGTCAGGACGTCATGATATAAATACAGGCCCCGCCCCCGCGCTCCCTCAGATTTCAACCGTCTTTCAAAGCAGTGGGATCCTCGTGGTTACTACTAGTGAAAACTAGGTTGTTTTTTTTTATTTTTTGTCTGTTTCGCGTAAGCGAAGTTCAAATTCTGGAGAATTATGTCTGGAAAGGTGTTATTTCGCCCATGTGCAACCTGTGGCCTCAAAAAGGTTTATGAAGGAGACGGCCACATGGACTGTATCTACTGTCTCCACCCGCACCACACGGCGGAGACATGTGAGATATGCCAGGGTTTCTCCCAAAAAACCCTTAAGGACCGTAAAAGAAGGCTGGTCGACTGGCTTAATGACGGAGCGGGTGCCTACCCGGCTTCGGAAGTTGGCTCCACGGCCTCCAGGAGCAAGTCGGAGCCTCCATCGAAGAAGGTGCGGCCAGCAGAAATTCGCGCTGAGGACAAGCATAAGGGGAAACATGCTGGATCCTCCTCGTCACATAAAAAGCCCTCCTCCTCCTCATCATCTAAGACGGAGAGGCTAGCGCTGTCTAAATCCTCCTCAGGGGACCATCCCAGGTCTTCCGTGAGTCGAGAAGCTTCAGCCGGGAAGTCGGCATCGAAATCGACGACGAAGTCTAAGGGCTCGACGACGACGACTTCCTCGTCGACCTCGGTGTCATTGACGATGCCTATTACCGTTCAAGCAGCAGCGGTTGGGATTCCTTCGTCGACGGAGACTCAGTCTATGGCTTGGCTGCCTGAGGTCTATGACCCGATCCCCCCTGAGGTCTTACTGCAGCCAGACACGGCCTGCTCGGCGGAAGGGGAAGGTGACATGGTTCTGCAGCCATCGGATTTAGGCTTACGGCCTTCCACGTCGACGACGACGGCGAGTGCGAGCGGGGGTATGGTACCTATATCATCCACGTTACTGAACCCCCAGACAGTTTTGTCTCTGGATGTGCTTAATACTCTTCAGAAGCTACTACAGCGGCTGGATACCCAGTTCCCTCAACCTGGGACGTCATCGTCACTTTTGTCTGTACCTTCCGTCGACGAGCAAACTTGTACGGCTCGCTCGTCGACGAATCACCCATCGGCTCCCCAGGCGGTGAAAGATCGTCCTCGAGCTCAGGAGGAGGGTGAGTTGTCGGAGTCCGACTCTATACGTGATGACTCGGGGTCAGACATCTCCCTGTCACCGTCGAGGGACCCGACATGAAATTCGGATGTAGAATTGGAGTCTACGAGGAGCCAGACACAGCCATCTCCCCCTGATGATGTGGGAGCCTTCCATGCAATGATGGGGAAAGCGTGTTCCGAATTCGGCTTGATTCCTGAGGAGCAGAGGAAAGACTGTTTCCTTTTTGACCATATGGGTCAAAGGAGAAAATCGGTATTTGCCATCCCAATCCTTGACCACGTGTGGCAAGAAGGTCTCAAGACGATGCGCCATCCGTTCTCGGAACCAGCCATAAAGGGACGGATCGAGAAAAAGTTTAAAGCTCCGGAGTCCACTCCAAAATGTCTAACATCACAGCCTCTGTCTGACTCGGTGGTGTCGGCGGCAGCGGCTAGGAAGGCCAGGGTCCAGCAAAAATGTTCAACGCCACCGGAAAGCGAGGCTAGGAGGCAGGACGCATTTGGAAAGAAGGTGCTCTCGGTCGGAGCGACGACAGTAAGAGCAGCCAATTCCTTAGCGATCGTGTCACGATATGATAGGGAAATGTGGCACAAATTAGCCCCTATCCTAGAACACCTGCCAGATGAACACCGGAAAGCAGCTATGTTACTGGTGCGGGACGGCGAAGAGGCCTCGAACCACGCTATTAATATCGCAGTTGACCTAGCAGAGTCTGGTTTCAAACAAATCAACCATGGAGTAGTGCTTCGTCGACAAGCGTGGCTCAAATGTACTACTTTCCGTCCTGAAGTACAGTACAAAGTCCTGGACATGCCATGCGAAGGGGAGCACCTGTTTGGCGAAAAGGTTGATGAAGCGCTGAAAGGGATGAAAGAAGACACGGATACTGCTAGGTCCCTCGGCGCCCTTCAAACGGGTAGAAATTTTCGCTCTTTTCGCCCCTTCAGAGGTGCTTCTGGAAACTCCCGCTTTGGAGCCTCGAGGAACCGTGGATTTAACAGGCCCTCGTACTCTTCACAAGGGTTCAGACGAGCGTCCCAGTCGGCACGTGGAAGCAGGGACTATCAAGCCTCCAGGCGGCGAGGCTCAGGTCCGTCGTCAACGAAGAACAAGCAAACCAGCAACCAATGACGGCCTTTGGAACGTCCTGGGGGGTCGAGTCTCTCATCACTTCGACCGATGGAAATGCATCACCAAAGATCGATGGGTCCTAGACACGATTCGCATGGGTCATGCGCTGCAATTCAAAGACAAGCCTCCGCGTCTTCCTCCTTTATTCTCGACACAGCCCCACCTCCAAATCCTACGACAAGAGGCGGCGCTTATGTTGCGAAAAGGGGCGGTAGAGAGAGTTCCTGTGGCACAGGAAGGCCAAGGAGTTTATTCCAGGTTCTTTGTTGTCAAAAAGCCAAACGGCAAATGGAGGCCCATTCTCGACCTGAGGGTACTCAACAAGTGGCTAAAGAGCCAAAAATTCAAAATGCTAAAACTCCAAGAGGTTATCAGATCGGTGCAACCCATGGACTATCTATCATCACTAGACCTTCAGGATGCTTATTTTCACATCCCAATACGCCCACGACACAGGAAATATTTAAGATTCGTCGTCGGGAGAAAGCATTTTCAGTTCAAGGTCCTCCCGTTCGGGCTCAAGTCCTCCCCCAGGACGTTCACCAAGTGCTTGGCCCCTATAGCGGCCCATTTAAGGAAGGATGGTCATCATGTCTATCCATATCTAGACGACTGGCTAGTCAGAGGGTCATCCAAGGAACAAACACGAGACAGTCTACGAGCCACAATGTCCATCTTACAGGAACTGGGCTTCGCAATAAACTTCAACAAGTCCTCAGTAGAGCCTTCGAGGACCTTGGTCTTTCTAGGAGCGGAGTTTCATACACACACAAGCCTGGTGAAACCATCCAGCGAAAGAATTCAGAAACTTCAAAACAAGGCGTCGGAATGGAGAGGCGGTACCAAAGTCTCTGTGCGCAAGTACATGTCCCTGCTAGGGACCATGTCGTCCTGCATTCCGTTAATAAACAACTGCCGTCTGTTTATGAGGCCTTGCCAGGAATTTCTAGCGGACCGTTGGGCGCAGAGCAGAGGTCGCTGGTCCGACAGACTGGTCGTCGACGAACAACTAGTTCAAGCACTCGGCTGGTGGAAAGTGTCTACTCATCTAACGAAAGGGATGCCTCTACTGGAACCAGAGTTCCAAAAGACGGTGGTGACGGATGCATCGCTGAGCGGATGGGGAGCTCATCTGGATATGTTACAGGTACAAGGCCAGTGGTCTTTGCAGGAGTCCTCCCTGCATATCAACCTGCTAGAACTGAGAGCAGTGCGATGGGCTCTGAAGTCTTTTCTTCCGCAACTGAGGGACTCGGTGGTGCGTGTCATGACGGACAACACCACTACGATGTTCTACTTGAGGAAACAAGGAGGGACACGTTCCAGGTCCCTATCGACGGAGGCACAGAAAATCTGGCATTGGGCCCTGCAACACAACATGCAAATCTTAGCGTTTCACCTACCAGGAGTGAAAAACGTGGAAGCCGATGCCCTCAGCAGAGAAATGAACGAAGTTCACGAATGGGTGCTGAACGACCAACAACTTCAACAAGTATTCAAGGAATGGGGACACCCTTCCATAGACCTGTTTGCAACGAAGAACAACAAGAAATGCCATCAGTACGCAAGCAGATGGCCTCAGCAGGGCTCACTGGGGGATGCGTTCTCATTCCCATGGACGAACAAATTCCTGTACGCATTCCCTCCTTTTCCCCTTGTCCGGAGGACGTTGCAATGGATCCTCAGGTATCCATGTCGGGTAATTCTGGTGGCCCCATACTGGGCCAGACAGGTGTGGTTTTCAGACCTACTACACTTAGCGGCGGCGGAACCGATGAGATTCCAGAAGACCCCCGACCTTCTGTCTCGACAGGAGGGTGTCGTTTGGCATCACGACCCGGACAGCCTCAAGTTGACGGCCTGGCTCCTGACTTCGCCGAATTTGGTCGGCTAACGATTCCGGAGGACTGTCGACGTATCCTGCAAGCGGCAAGAGCACCTTCCACAAACGCCTCATACGCGTACAAATGGAAAAGGTTCTGTCAATGGTGTAAGGATCAACCAGGTTTGGCCCCGCAATCGATTAGGCCGGAACAGCTCCTTCCATACTTGCTGTTATTAGCTCAAAAGGGCCTGTCGGTGTCGTCAATAAAAGTACACCTAGCAGCCATTTCCAGGTTTACTCGTCGACGGCACTCGGCACCATTGTTCAGCGACCGCCTGATTAAGCACTTCCTTAAAGGCCTCTTTCGGAGTTTCCCTCCAGAGAAGAAATTTCCACCGGAGTGGAGCCTCAATCTGGTCTTAACGTCTCTTATGAAACCTCCGTTTGAGCCAATGTCATCATCGTCTCTAAAGTTTCTGTCGTGGAAATTGGCCTTCCTGGTGGCCATCACTTCAGCCCGACGTATTTCAGAAGTTCAGGCTCTAATGGTGGACCCACCATACTTACGATTTTTCAAGACCAAGGTAGTCCTAGCCACTAACCCACAGTTCATACCAAAAGCTCCTTCGGTGTTTCATAAACACTCTTCTATCGTGTTGCCTATGTTTTTTCCGGAGCCATGCTCGGGAGCGGAGCGCATGCTACACACATTGGATGTAAAAAGGGCTCTCAAGTTTTATCTTCATCGTACGCAACCGTTCAGAGAAACGAGACAGCTGTTTGTGGCCTATGGGTTGGGTGCTAGAGGAAAAGCCATTTCAAAGCAAGGACTATCAAGATGGGTGTCATCTACCATTTCGTACTGCCATTCCAGGGCAGGGAAGCCTCTTCTACGACGGCCAAGAGCTCATTCAACTAGAGCAGCGGCATCGTCGACGGCACTGTGGGCCGGAGTCCCTCTAGGGGACATCTGCATGGCGGCTACCTGGGCGGCTACACACACCTTTACCCGCCATTACTGCCTGTCGCAGCAACATGCCGAAGACACCCGGATGGGACAGGCAGTGCTTCGACACCTATTCCAATAAGGTAAGCCCCGGCTGCGGGGTTGCATCCTGTGGAATTTATGACTGTATGTGGTTCGTTTTCCTATGTTAACTATTACTGATGTATACATGATCATAGGGAACGGCCTTTGTGAAAAAAGTATATGGGTTTGCATGCACGCCTCCTCTTGGGGGTGGTACTGCTATGTAATCTATTCAAAGCATGTGAATCCATGAAAGATCCAATGCTGGAGAAGGGAATAGTTTCTTACCTGTAACTCCATTTCTCCAGCATTGGTATCTTTCATGGATTCACATGCGCCCACCTGCCTCCCCTGAACATGCAAACCGGTTTCCCCACTACTTTGGGGGCCGAAATCTGAGGGAGCGCGGGGGCGGGGCCTGTATTTATATCATGACGTCCTGACGGTACGGGCACGCATGATACAAAACGAGGTGGATAGGACACATAAGCGTCGAAAAAGTTTTCCTACGGGAAAGGGTCTATATAATGTACCGGGGATTCCCAGCCTGACGACGGGGAATATTCAAAGCATGTGAATCCATGAAAGATACCAATGCTGGAGAAATGGAGTTACAGGTAAGAAACTATTCCCTTCTTTGGTACCAATACTTGTTACTTATACTGGAGAAAATAAAATGTGCTGCATCTGTAATTTACTGACTGAAGTCGGTTTTGGTGAATGCTAATTGAAGAGTTGTAATGTGCTGGCCTGTCGGCGGCATTGTGGTCATAGAATTGAATGCAGCTTGGAGATGGCCTTGTGTCTTTTGGGATTAGAATTGTGAGAACAAATACTAATAATGGTGCTGTTGCATTGCTTGTCACAGGTGTCTGCTGCTTCAGCATTTACATATATGTTTTTTTAATGCAGGATTTATAACGCATAACGCCCACAATAGACAGGGCTTCATTCCATCACAGTGCAGGTTAGCCAAAGAACCTGGGCCCTAGAAATATATGGTTGAGTGCCATGAAACCTACAGTGTCGAATTATCTCTCTCCATTGCTAAAATCAGAAGCCCAAACTACTGCCCTGACGGAAATGATAGCACGCTTCTGCATACAATGGATTGAAACACTGGTATGTGTGAGTGCGGCTGTGCACAGAATTACATGCATAGCTGCAATGTTGCTCCAGTAAACAGGAGGGTCATTATTAGTAGAATGTATATTTCTGTTTATTTTGGCCTACTCTTGGCCATTTCTTAACCTCACAACGTCACTCCTGTTATTATTTAAGCTGTACCTTATTTGTTCCCTAGACTTTTGTATTTGTATTGTATTTTGTTTTTATTGATTTATAAAGCGCCTTACACAAGGCGCTGTACAACGGAACAACATAATACATAAAATAACCAATATAATGGTTGAAGCAATTACATTATGAGCCAATCAACAAAACAGTGAGAAGAGCAATTAACTGAAGGGGATAGGGAGAAAAGGGGAGTGGGAGTGGATGGGGGTGGTGGAGAAGGGTAGGAGGAGGGAAGGGCAGGGTGAGAGGAGGGAGTTAGCGGAGGGGGGAGATAGTCGGGGGAAAGAATAAGGAGGGAAGAAGAAGGGGGAAGGAGTTTCAAGGAGGAGAATGGAGGAGGAGAGATTTAAGGGAGGTGTGGATTGAGGTGAAGGTGGGGGTAGAACAGATAGCAAGAGGAAGGGAGTTCCAGTGTAGAGGTGCTAGGAGTTGGAAGGAGCAGAAACGGGAGGAGGCACAAGTGGACAGAGGTACAGTGAGAAGGAAATGGTCAGCTATAACGCTCACCTGGTATCCACGGGGGCGCCACCCAGTCCAAACTGTTTCACCCTTGGACCGCTTCCTTTGGACCCTTGTGCGACTGGAGACCAGGTCTGAAACACAGTAGTTAGATTTTAGCTTGGTTGTCTCCTTTGGCCCGGGCCCTCCTCCCATATGGACCCAAAAACCCCCCTGGCGCACTTCTCACCTTGCTTCTTGATAAGGTGTGCTCTCTGTCCTGCCACTTGGTGCAGGGGTGGGTTGAGATTGGCTTGTCACTGCCTAGTTACTTCACTGGAGCGACTCTACGGAGACCAGGCCTGCTGCGACTCCGTTTTTCAGGTAAGTCTGTATTGACTGTGTGTTCTTTGTTTTTGTAGTAGTCTCTATTTAGTTCTTCCTTTGTTTACAAGTGGGGACGCTGTCCTCGTGATGTCACGCAGTTGTGCATGAGATGATAAGAAAGCGCGTAGCGTGGCGCTATATGCTGTTCTTGTGCTAACCTGTTATATTGTCTTTCTTGCAGGCTGCGGTGTTGACCCGGAATACGTGTGCCAAGAAGATGGAGAGCGGTGAGTAGTGGTGAGCGAACTGCTTACTGGCACTCTAAGTTGGAACTAGCCTTTCTGTTCTTCTGCCGGAGTTGGAAGTTGATCTATGCCGCTAAGCGAGTGCTTTTTGAAAGTGAAGAATAAACGCTTACTGATGTTTCTTTTCTCTGTTTCTTTTCTCAGGTAGTGGTTTTCTTGATGGAGCGAGATCCGCTGAGATGTTGACTGTTCGGGATCCAGGAGCAGAGTACGAGCGCTGATTCCAAAAGGTAAGCGAATACTAATGGTTTCTTCTCTTTGTTCTTGCAGGATCTGGTCCGGCGAGCGGAGGAATATTCCAGCTGACAGCGGTAAACGTCACGCTGCAGCAAGCAGAGCAACGTGTTCTGCAATCCGGGCGTGGCTTAAATAGCCTGCAGGTATCCCAGGTGTCCCTGGGCCTGCCACACCCAAAATGCTAGACCGCATGGCTCAGTTATGGAACTGAGCCATGTGAGAGCATCCATGTTGTTGTACAAATGCCTTTATGGGCCCAGATTATTGGCTTTTCATATGAGCCTGGCGCCAAAAGCGCCAGCACCTACTCCAAGTGAGTCTGGGGGCAAATGTCCAGGCCCTTGAGGCCCCGATGGAGGTACTGGGTGCACCCCACATGGTCTGACACCCCAGGCCAAGGGCAGGAGTCGTGACATCAGTGGACCGAAGGGAACGGGAGGGGTAGTAGAAGGAGAGAAGGGAGGAGAGATAAGGGGGAGCGAGACCATGGAGAGATTTGAAGACAAGGCAGAGAAATTGAAATTTAAGTTGCGAATGAAAAGGAAGCCAGCCAAGGTAAAAGAGAGAGGTAGAGATGGAGTCACGGGTGGTAGGCGACAGAGGGTACGGACAGCAGAGTTATAGATGGATTTAAGAGGGGCAAGATGAGAAGTAGGAAGTCCAAAGAGCAGGGAAGAGCAGTAGAAGACGCGGGAGAAGATGAGGGAGGAGATTAAGAGTTTATTAGCATGGAAAGTGAGAGAAGGGCGGATTTTGCGAATATTGAAGAGGTGGTAGCGACAGGTGCGGGAAGTGAGGGAAATATGTTGGGAGAAGAAGGGAGAGGAGTCAAAGAGAATGCCTAAATTACGAGCTTGAAGAGAGATAGGGAGACTGGAGGGAGGAAAGTGAGTGAATGGGGAGGGGAGGGAGGGCGCAGAAAGTTACAGGGAAAGAATAAAACTTCGGTTTTGTCAGTGTTAAGAGAGAGAAAGTGGGCAGCCATCCAGTTCTTAATGGCAGTAAGGCAGGAAGAGAGTTTTTGGTGAAGGTCAGATGAGAAGGAGGAGAAATAGATAAAGAGTTGAGTGTCGTCGGCATAGAAGTGGTGGGAGATGCCAAACGAGGAGATAACAGGGGGAATGAGGGAGGTGTAAAGAGAGAAGAGGAATGGACCAAGTACCGAACCTTGGGGTACGCCGTATTCAAGAGGATAGGTAGGAGAGGACCGGCCGCCCCAGGGGACAGTAATCAGCCATCTCACAATCCATATATATGCAATCCTTAAAGTGCATGGTTCATGCTTAATTAAAGACTGTATATCAATACATATTTTAAGGTTTCAGGCTTTGAGTTTTGTTCACACCATCTACAAAATCTAGAGGTACTCGATATGCCTAGCCTGGGTCCCAAAATGTCCACACTGGGTAATAGATTCAATTTGAATTTCAAATAAAGATATATCCTTTCCTGGCAGGTAAAGCAACTAACAGGCCGATTCATGGAATAATTAGCGCGGCGCAAGTGGCCAAAAACGTGCGAATCGCAGTGGAATAGCGAAAATCGCACGAAAAGCAGCACACATCGATTCATGGAAGGCCGTGCGCGAGAAAACCATCGGATGTGCGATAATAAAGTGCGCGGCGCACGTTGGCGCACAGGCCATCTAACTTCGTGCGCCAGGTCACAGCGAAAATCGCACAGGCCACAGCGAAAATCGCACATAGCGCGGCGCACAATACAAAAGTAGGCGGAACACGGGGCGTAACACTCGGAATGGGGAACAACTTGCCAAAATGTGGGCGTCACGGGGGAAGTACAGGGTACAAGTGCGCGGAACGCCCACACGCTCGCCTACAACACGTATTCATGGAATAGAATAGGGCAAAAAAGCGCACGCTCAAACCAGAAAGCAGGCGGTAGCGTCTCTGTGCCTGGAAGAAATGTGCGCCAAAAGGTGCGCCAACAAATAGCACCTATATACTGCCATGATGAATGTCCCATACTGTGGCCCTCCAGGACAAATGACGTGCAAAGGGGTACCCACAAACACGGACACCCGCTGACAAAAAATACGTGTGCGTGTATACCGGGGTGCGCGGGAAGTCTCACACGCGAATTGGCAGGGCATGTGAATTCCAGGGGTTTGCGGGAAGTTCCACACGCGATTTGTCAGGGTACGTGGATTACAGGGGTGCGCGGGAAGTTCCACACGCGATTTGGCCGTGTACGTGGATTCCAGGGGTGCGCGGGAAGTTCCACACGCGATTTGGCCGGGTACGTGGATTTCAGGGGTGCGCGGGAAGTTCCACACGCGATTTGGCCGGGTACGTGGATTTCAGGGGTGCGCGGGAAGTTCCACACGCGATTTATCAGGATACGTGGATTTCAGTGGTGCGCGGGAAGTTCCACACGCGATTTGGCCGTGTACATGGATTTCAGGGGTGCGCGGGAAGTACCACACGCGATTTGGCCGTGTACATGGATTTCAGGGGTGCGCGGGAAGTCCCACACGCGATTTGGGCGGGTACGTGGATTTCAGGGGTGCGCGGGAAGTTCCACACGCGATTTGTCATGGTACGTGGATTTCAGTGGTGCGCGGGAAGTTCCACACGCGATTTGGCCGTGTACGTGGATTTCAGGGGTGCGCGGGAAGTACCACACGCGATTTGTCAGGGTACGTGGATTTCAGGGGTGCGCGGGAAGTTCCACACGCAATTTGGCCGTGTACATGGATTTCAGGGGTGCGCGGGAAGTCCCACACGCGATTTGGGCGGGTACGTGGATTTCAGGGGTGCGCGGGAAGTTCCACACGCGATTTGTCATGGTACGTGGATTTCAGTGGTGCGCGGGAAGTTCCACACGCGATTTGGCCGTGTACGTGGATTTCAGGGGTGCGCGGGAAGTACCACACGCGATTTGGCCGGGTACGTGGATTTCAGGGGTGCGCGGGAAGTTCCACACGCGATTTGTCAGGGTACGTGGATTTCAGGGGTGCGCGGGAAGTTCCACACGCGATTTGGCCGTGTACGTGGATTTCAGGGGTGCGCGGGAAGTCCCACACGCGATTTGGCCGGGTAAGTGGATTTCAGGTGTGCGCGGGAAGTTCCACACGCGATTTGTCAGGGTACGTGGATTTCAGTTGTGCGCGGGAAATTCCACACGCGATTTGGCTGTGTGCTCCCAGGTATTCCCTGTACACCCTCCACGGCCCCTGCAGGCAGCACACACCACAGGGGACTACCCTGCACACCTGCTCATGTCACCCAGCACCCCCACCCCCCAGCATCCAGGGGCACCCTCCACCAGGCCCCCACTCATGTCCCCCTGCACCCCCACCCCCCAGCATCCAGGGGCACCCTCCACCAGGCCCCCACTCATGTCTCCCCCCACCCCCACCACCCAGCCACCAGGGGCACCCTCCGCCAGGCCCCCACCCATGTCTCCCACCACCCCCACCCCCCAGCCACCATGGGCAGCCCCCACCAGGCCCCCACTCATGTCCCCCTGCCACCCCCACCCCCCAGCCACCATGGGCAGCCCCCACTCATGTCTCCCACCCACCCCCACCCCCCAGCCACCTGGGGCACCCTCCACCAGGCCCCCACTCATGTCCCCCTGCACCCCCACCCCCCAGCATCCAGGGGCACCCTCCACCAGGCCCCCACTCATGGCCCCTATCACCCCCACCCCCCCCGCCACCAGGGGCAGCCTCCACCAGGCCCCCACTCATGTCTCCCACCACCCCCACCCCCCAGCAGTGCAGGGGCAGCCTCCACCAGGCCCCCACTCATGTCTCCCACCACCCCCACCCCCCAGCCACCAGGGGCAGCCTCCACCAGGCCCCCACTCATGTCTCCCACCCACCCCCACCCCCCAACCACCATGGGCAGCCCCCACCAGGCCCCCACTCATGTCTCCCACCACCCCCACCCCCCAGCCACCATGGGCAGCCCCCACCAGGCCCCCACTCATGTCTCCCACCCCCACCCCCCAGCCACCATGGGCAGCCCCCACCAGGCCCCCACTCATGTCTCCCACCACCCCCACCCCCCAGCAGTGCAGGGGCACCCTCCACCAGGCCCACACTCATGTCTCCCACCACCCCCACCCCCCAGCAGTGCAGGGTCAGCCTCCACCAGGCCCCCACTCATGTCTCCCACCACCCCCACCCCCCAGCAGTGCAGGGGCAGCCTCCACCAGGCCCCCACTAATGTCTCCCACCACCCCCACCCCTCAGCCACCAGGGGCAGCCTCCACCAGGCCCCCACTCATGTCTCCCACCACCCCCACCACCCAGCCACCAGGGGCACCCTCCACCAGGCCCCCACCCATGTCTCCCACCACCCCCACCCCCCAGCAGTGCAGGGGCACCCTCCACCAGGCCCCCACTCATGTCTCCCACCACCCCCATCCCCCAGCCACCATGGGCAGCCCCCACCAGGCCCCCACTCATGTCCCCCTGCCACCCCCACCCCCCAGCCACCATGGGCAGCCCCCACCAGGCCCCCACTCATGTCCCCTATCACCCCCACCCCCCAGCAGTGCAGGGGCACCCTCCACCAGGCCCCCACTCATGTCCCCCTGCACCCCCACCCCCCAGCATCCAGGGGCACCCTCCACCAGGCCCCCACTCATGGCCCCTATCACCCCCACCCCCCCGCCACCATGGGCAGCCCCCACCAGGCCCCCACTCATGTCCCCCTGCCACCCCCACCCCCCAGCCACCATGGGCAGCCCCCACCAGGCCCCCACTCATGTCCCCTATCACCCCCACTCCCCAGCAGTGCAGGGGCACCCTCCACCAGGCCCCCACTCATGTCCCCCTGCCACTCCCACCCCCCAGCCACCATGGGCAGCCCCCACCAGGCCCCCACTCATGTCCCCTATCACCCCCACCCCCCAGCAGTGCAGGGGCACCCTCCACCAGGCCCCCACTCATGTCCCCCTGCACCCCCACCCCCCAGCATCCAGGGGCACCCTCCACCAGGCCCCCACTCATGGCCCCTATCACCCCCACCCCCCCGCCACCAGGGGCAGCCTCCACCAGGCACCCACTCATGTCTCCCACCACCCCCACCCCCCAGCAGTGCAGGAGCACCCTCCACCAGGCCCCCACTCATGTCCCCCACCACCCCCACCCCCCAGCCACCAGGGGCACCCTCCACCAGGCCCCCACTCATGTCCCCCAGCACCCCCACCCCCAGCATCCAGGGGCACCCTCCACCAGGCCCCCACTCATGGCCCCTATCACCCCCACCCCCCCGCCACCAGGGGCAGCCTCCACCAGGCCCCCACTCATGTCTCCCGCCACCCCCACCCCCCAGCCACCATGGGCAGCCCCCACCAGGCCCCCACTCATGTCTCCCACCCACCCCCACCCCCCAGCCACCATGGGCAGCCCCCACCAGGCCCCCACTCATGTCTCCCACCACCCCCACCCCCCAGCAGTGCAGGGGCAGCCTCCACCAGGCCCCCACTCATGTCTCCCACCACCCCCACCCCCAGCCACCAGGGGCAGCCTCCACCAGGCCCCCACTCATGTCTCCCACCCACTCCCACCCCCCAGCCACCATGGGCAGCCCCCACCAGGCCCCCACTCATGTCTCCCACCACCCCTACCCCCAGCCACCATGGGCAGCCCCCACCAGGCCCCGACTCATGTCTCCCACCCACCCCCACCCCCCAGCCACCATGGGCAGCCCCCACCAGGCCCCCACTCATGTCTCCCACCACCCCCACCACCCAGCAGTGCAGGGGCACCCTCCACCAGGCCCACACTCATGTCTCCCACCACCCCACCCCCCATCAGTGCAGGGGCACCCTCCACCAGGCCCCCACTCATGTCGCCCACCACCCCCACCCCCCAGCCACCATGGGCAGCCCCCACCAGGCCCCCACTCATGTCCCCCTGCCACCCCCACCCCCCAGCCACCATGGGCAGCCCCCACCAGGCCCCCACTCATGTCCCCTATCACCCCCACCCCCCAGCAGTGCAGGGGCACCCTCCACCAGGCCCCCACTCATGTCCCCCTGCATCCCCACCCCCCAGCATCCAGGGGCACCCTCCACCAGGCCCCCACTCATGGCCCCTATCACCCCCACCCCCCCGCCACCAGGGGCAGCCTCCACCAGGCCCCCACTCATGTCCCCCTGCACCCAGGTCCTCACAATCACCAACCATGTGCGTAATGGTCGGCCTCCACAGCCAAAAGGCCCTACCAAGTAACCCATTCACCCACATGGAAATGAAAATTACATGTTACACCCCCAACGTACATAAAGCAAATGAACCCATGTCTGTCACACACAATGGTTGCAAATGAATTTGAAAACACCCAACATGACATGCATGAAACCAATGAGATGATACCACACAGTGAAGTATGAAAACAAAAATGTATTTAAAAAATATGAATGCAAATGAAATGAAACAAACTACAATGCCAATGAAAAAAGGAAAAGGTGCATGTCCGTCCCAAAAAATGAAAAACACAAAATCCAAAACAAATGTACTTCAAAGTCACATTAAAAATGAAATCAATCCGACAGAAAAAAAATAAAATCCAAACACCATTGCTCCATGGAGAAGAAAAAATAAAATTAAAAAATAAAACAATCCAATGAAGAACTATGTACACAATATCCAAGGGTCCATGAGCCCAACTGAACAAAGGAAACCTACTAAAAACCCTAACAAAAAAGCAACTATATACAAAAACGGGAGCTGTGTCCGTCGACTCCAAATCATAAGAATAAACAAAGGAAACCTAAAACTAAAGAACTATATACAAAGGCGGCGGGCAAGTCCAGCGGCTCACTCCGTAGTGTTCCGGGCCAGGGCATCATCAAACTTCTCGTCTATGTCCCGGAGGCGGTCCTGTTCCATGGCCCCGAGGGTCCGCAGGGACGATGCTATCTGCTCCTCCAACCCCCTGCGGATTGCCTCGAGGCACTCGGCCCGCCTCAGGGCCCTCCGCATGGAGTTCTCCGCCCTGACCATCGTGAGCCGCTCCTCTTCCGCCCGCCGCCGCTCCGCACCTATCTGCTGGCCCAACCGCAGCCACACGGAAGACACTTCCTGTCCTGGGTCCTCCTGCCCTCCGGCCGATGCCTGCCCCTCCGATGTTGAAGGCCCCGAGCCATGATGCCTCCCACGTTGACTCTGCTGCTGCCTCCGACGCAACTGCCTCTGCCAGCACGACGGCTTCCAGGCTGATGGAATCCACCGACGCCGTCGTGCACGTGCCCTGCCTGATGATGCCGGCACATCCTCCATCTGCTGGGGTACAGTTGCTGTGGTGTCCACCCCTGCTTGACCTCCGACTCCCGACTGTGGCAGGGATGGGATCCCCACCGAGCTGGCTGCATAGGTCAGGGCAGGTCCACAGGGGGCCCTGGTGGCATCTGGGCCGGAAGACGGCAAGGAGAACGACTGGCGTATAGCCTCCACAGAGGAGGAGAGGGCCGCCAGATTGGCCGACACATGCAGGAAACCCCCGAACATGGAAGATCCCATTTGGGCCATGTCGGCACGGTGCTCTTTGTGATGATGTGCGTGCTCCTCCCGGGAAGCACGCACGTCATCACGAATTGCACCCGCGCGCATCGCAACCCCAATCAGGACCTTCTCCATACGGACACGGGTCCCCTCGTCCGCAGGTGGAGGGGAGTCAGGTGACATGGACATCCCCTCTACCTGCGGACGGGCCTGGGACGGGGCAACCCTGCTGGTGCATGGTGGTGCACTCACAGGGTCAGGGACAGCGACATGCACAGGCCCCTCCACGGTGACCTGTGCTGCCTCCTGCCCCTGGCCCTGGACTGCACCACTTGCACCAGCAGGGATGCCCCCACCAGGCCCCATGTGTGCCCCTGTGGCGGCCTCCTCCTCCTCTGTGGAAACCACCAACCTGGATGGCTCACCCACCCCTTCCGCTGCAGCCGTGGGGGCATCCCCGCCGCCTTGCTCCACAGCGCCGTCTCCGCCCTCTTCTTCACTAGCCGCTGCGTAGAGGGAGACAAAGAACACAAGCATCAGGGTACTGTACAATGGTCCCTAGACAGGAAGCAATAGCAGATGAGTACCACTGTCAAAGTACACTTCCATCATGTCCCTCCACAACACATGGGTCAGTCCAGGCAAAACACACACAGTAACAGGCATGGTGCATGCCATGGACATTTCCATACATGTCCAATGGACTCTTGAAACATACAATGATATGGAACTCACATGCATCATGGGTCATGCCTATCACATGCACACACTTCACCTCAGTCACATCCATCTGGCCCCAAACACCCCAAACACAGCGGATACAAGGGTAACTAGGCTGCATCAGTGAATCTGTGCATTGTCACACACATGTGTCATGCATCCATGGCATGCACAAGACACAGACACGCAGGTCAGGCACACAGACATGGCTACCATATATGTACCTGCCATCAGCACCCATCCCTCACCCCCACCCATGTCCAGGAACAGAGACTGGCATGCTCTCATGTCTAAAATCTGCATAGGGCTCCCCATGTGGCATTTAAACACATGCAACAACCATGTGGTTCACACATCACTGGTCGCACATGCATTACCATGATGTCCCTGCACACATACATGCATACATGGCCTATGTCACACATACAGGCAAGTATCAGACAACCAGCACACCGCAACATGCCCTGTCTCACACAGCAATGCTTGGACACTTACCGCTCAACTCCAGACGGGTCTCCCTCTCAAGGATCTGGGCGTGGAGCGCTGGGCGTACGCGTTCCAGGACCCTCATCTGGATGGAACTCATGCGGCCCCGGCCCCCCTCCACGAGGCGCCGGGCCTTCACGAGGGTCCTGGACCTCAAGTCCTCCCAGCGCTTCTTGATCTTCTGGACGTCGCGGGTTGCCACCCCCTCCGCGTTGATGGCAACCACACAGTCGGCCCAGATCCTCTCCCGTCCTTCCTTGCTGGCGCGGGACGATCCAAAGAGGGCATCATACTGCCCCAGGACATGCTCCACCAGGACACCAACTTCGGTGGCAGTGAAGCTGGTGCCCCTCTGCCCCTCTGGCCTGGGGTTGCCACTGGTGCCAGATGTGGAAGTGCCCGACATGGCAACCCCAGAGGCAGGTGTGGGTGGGCAACTGGGTCCTGGGGCTGGGCTGTGGAGCGATGTAATCCCAGTCGGGAGTCTTCAGTTCCAGCAGGGGTGGACACAGCAACTGGACCCCTGCAGATGGCTGATGTGCAGGCACCAAATGGCAGGGCACGGTGGCAGCAGGCAGGCAGGCAGGCAGCAGCAGATGGCACGTGGGAGGCTGCTCAGGGCACTGGGGGGCAGTAATTCGGCCTTCTGGGCAGGAGCGTGGTCTTCCGTGTGTTTTCGCGTGGCCAGCTTGATACGGAGTGATTTGGCACGTGAAAATCCTGCACGTCAGCGTGAAATTCGAGGAAAGGCCCTTAGCGCGTAAGCGCGTCAGCACGCATACGCGATTCTATTGGACCAAAGGCCCTCAGTGCGTAAGCGCGTCTGTGACGTGACCCGCACGGGTGTTTCCCACACAGCACGTGATGACAGAGCACACATGGAAAGACTGCACGTCAGAGTATCATCGCGTGTAATTGGACAAAAGTGTGCGTACACGCGATTGGCCTATGTACGTGTATATCAGGGGTGCGCGGGCACTTACACACGCAAGTACGTCAGCGCACCTGTATCCCGGGGTGCGCGGGAATTTCCACACGCTATTGGATTGGGTACTGGATTTCAGGGGTGCGCGGGTCACACGCTCGCCTACAACACGCGCAACGCATAAATTTGCGCGCTAACAAAATAACAAGCTCAGACCCAGGATGAACATACCGTTCCTAGCAGCAGTGGGCGTGGGCTACCAAAGGAGGAGGAGGAGGATAGTCAGGGCCAGAATATTCACACCCAGGACCAGCCTTTTCGGGATGCCTGATGACCAGGTGTATGGGAGGTACAGGTTTCAACCACACATAATACTGGACCTGGTGAGTGAGTGGGAGGATGACCTCACATCACCCACCCTGTGCTCCCAAGCACTCAGCCCCCTGGAGAAGGTCCTCAATGTACTGCACTTCTTAGCCACTGGATCATTTCAGCGGACAAGTGCCATAGTGGGTGGGGTATCACAGGCCACCCAGTCACGCTGCCTACACCAGGTCTTGAACATCATCACTGCACGCCCATCAGTCCGCAGGCACATATACCTGCCCAGAACACCTGCAGAAAGGCATGCTGCCGCCCTGGATTTTTACGGTGTGGCACGATTCCCCAAAGTGCTAGGTGCCATCGACTGCACCCATGTGGCTCTACGTCCCCCCAGGGCATCAAAGCACATCTATAGGAACCGCAAGCACTGGCATTCCATCAACGTGCAGGTAGTATGTAATGCCAAGGGAATCATCACCTCAGTATATGCCAACTATCCCGGCTCCACCCACGACAGCTTCATTTACCGAATGTCCACCCTAAGCCGGGACCTAGAAGCTGGGCGGCATGGCGATACATGGCTGCTTGGTGAGTATGAATGCCACTGCACATGCATGCATGTCAGATACTGAGCAAGGTCACAACCCCACCAATGATACCAATCACCACCTCCACAGGGGACAGTGCCAACCCTCTCAGCCCCCACATGATGACGCCAATTCGGAACCCCACCACGCCACCCCAGGTAAGATATAACACAGCCCACATTACAACCCGGGGCATAGTGGAGCGCACATTCGGAGTGCTAGTCACGCTTTCGCTCCCTTGACCGTTCTGGCGGGCAGCTGTTGTACGCTCCCCCAGTAGTGTGCAGGATCATAGTGGCAGCATGTGTCCTGCACAATGTTGCAACACGCCGGGGCCTGGCCGTGGACATGGTGGTGGCCCCACATCCCCAACCACATGCACAGCCGCTGCGCATGGGAGGGGAAAGGGCACGGGGGGAGGCAGCCCGTACACAGCTAGTGGCTAATTACTTCACATAGAAATCACACCCCTGTGGAGTGCACGCTGCCCTGGCACATTCCATCTGACAATCAATGATGACTCAACCTGACACTGATCCTGAATGTCTGGAGAATCAACCGTGAAAACCATATCAGCCTGAGATTGTTCACCTGGCAGTGTTACAATGTGTGCATCCCTACCCACACAGACACCACCAATGCAGTTTTGTGAAGAAACACATTCAAGCAGCTAAAATGAATACCCACTTGCAAAATGCAACAAGAGGACAGTGCCATGTCAGCCAACCCATCCCCAGCACCGCCACACGACACACCGTGCCATGTCATGCTATTTGCAGGTAAACAAAGTAATCCCCACAACATGACACTAGTGTCACAATGTACAGTGTCCCTAATTGAAACTTGCAACACCTGAAATGCTCACAGTAATGCAGGACCAACAACAAACTTGAGCAGGTACTACCATTAACATGACATCACAAATGTAATAAATTAGTAGTCTCACCACCTGGAAATGCCTGCACTCCCACCACTACCAACTGTGCAGTGTTGGCGCCATGTAGAGTTGTAGGTGCACTGCTGCCAACGTGGACCCCATCTCCAAACTAGAGGGCCTTGTGTAGACATGAGGAAGGGACCTGCAAATTGGGAGGTAGACACAGATGATGAGTTACACATCAATGCAACATGCAGTGTACAACACAACAGCAATATGCACTAGGAATGTATACACAGTATTGACTAGACTACCCACACATGTAGTGGGAGTCCAATGTCACCATGTACGTCAATGTCACTTGGGCACACCCTTTGCAAGCCCTTGGAAACGGGAAGCAGGAGGGGTGTGTGTGACTCAAACCCAAGCATCTGAACCAAATACATGACAAGCCTGTATGTGCCCAGCCACAATGCAGCGTATGCCCACAGGAACCACGGAAGGCAACAAATTGTCCCAAAAAAATTGGGAAAAATAAAAATAAAAGTAAAAATAAAAATAAAAATTAAAAAAAATCAAAAATGGCCATTGATGGGCCCGGGGGGGTTGGGGAGGCCACCCAGGAGGTCCGAGGACAGGGTGCACACCAAAACCCACCTGTGTGGATCCTGGGAAAAAAAAACACCTCCATGGGCTCATGGCCCACACGGCTACCCTATTGTGGGAGTATCACTGCTGTCGCTATTATCACCCTGTGCAGCTGCATCCAGAGGTGGTTGCACTATGGGAGGCAGCCCACGTAAGGCCCTAGTCTGCTCCTCCATGGCTGCAAGCATGCGGGTGTGGTAGGTCTCGTTCTGGAGGATGTGTGCGGAGGTCCCCATGCAACAACTCACGGGATGCCCGGACCTCCGCCCTCGTTGCCTGCATCTCAGCTGAGAGCGTACGGGTGAGACGCTCCAGCTGCTGTTCTGTCCTTTGGTGTGTTGAAGCCTCAAGCTCAACAAGAGTCGTCCTGAGGTGAAGGAGCTCCTGCCTCAGGGCTTCCCTGTGGCCATGGGACTCTATGGAGATGGCCTCCTGCAGAGTCGCCAGTGCCGCCCGCCTGTCCCTGTTGGACGCCAACATGTCCTCCCTGTGTGACTGGCAGATGGAGTCGGTTGCCTGCTGTAGTCGCTCCATCAGCCTTTCAGGGGGGACAATGGAAGTGGCCACCCTATCCATGGCCTGAGCCATCATCTCGGATGATGCTGCCTGTTGGGTTGCCATACCGTAAATGGATTGCTCCCATGCGGTATTGCCAGGTGGCGTACGGCCACCACGTCGGCGGGTACCACACCTGTCTGGGGCAAGGCGAACTGCGCCTTGCTGTGCCGGCACTGCCTGAGGCTGCAGGACTGCATTCCCCCTCTGATCTGCTGGCCCAGGAACAGGATCAGATGTCGCGGAGTGTGACCCTGCATCCGTAACCATCAAAGGCGTAGCTGCCAACACTGACATCCCCATTGAGGGTTCTGACCCTGGTGCAGGTGGGTGGGACAGAACAGAATCCCTCCCTGGAACACGCACCTGCGACGGTACGTAGGTCTCATCATCCGAATCAACACCTGAGTACAGCTCGGGGGAGGTGCAGCCAGAGACACCCCTTGAGAGCACGACCTGCAGCACTTGTGGGTTCTCACCCACCACCACACCACGTCCCTCACTGGTGGTTGGTCGGCCCTCGGACCCCTCCATGGTCTGCACCATCTCCACAACCCCAGCAGTATCAGGTGCGTCTTCCCCTGCAAAGACATAAAAACAAAGAAATGGAAACAGGCATTAGCACCATGGCACACAATGAGGGCTGAGAAGCAAGAGAACCAGTACTTGATTGACACATGTCCCACATGACTAAAACCCTCCCATGCATGCACCCTCACTGCGTATGCAGGGGAGGCAAATGGCACACATTGATGACACCAAGATGGAAGATGAACACATTTTCTGCATGCTGCCTGGCAGTGGCATCACACATTGGCCTGTGATTGCCAGGTGAAACACACATGCCATCACACAGATGGCATGTACCATTGCTATTGAGTGAAGATGGAGAGGAGGGCAGCACCTATTCATTCAGTCCAGTTCCTGCATGTAATAGCTTTTCTAATTCAAACAGGTCAGATTTTTCACCTGGAGCTGCCAGTCCAAAATGGTCCAATTGCACAGGGACATGTGTGAACAAATGATATCCAGGTAACAAAGTCACTCCACTTTACCATAGCCATGTCAGACATGTGACTAGAGGACTGCGAAATGCCTAGTAAAAGTGGTGGAATGCAAACAATCTGACTGAATGAACAGTGAAAAATAAGCAACAATGTTGTGGCAAGGTGACACTTCAAGGGCAACTGGCGTGCAGTTGGGCTAGATGTCTACTGTTGGCAGAAGGGATACTGCTATGGCCAAATGCAGCTGCGCAGGATGTATTGCATGAAGCACATGGCTGACCCATACGACTCAGGCGCACACACTCTCACCTGGCACACAAACAGAAGCCCTCACACACACACCATGCACATGGATGACACACACATGCATGTGCACTTACCGGACAATGCCTCGTAATCAGGCAGATCTCCCACGCCTTGGATCTGTTCCTCCGTGACGTAGGTCCCAGCGACTGACTCATGTGGAGTGAGTTCCATGTCTACTACTGGAGACCCACCTCCAGTCACTAGAGTTGCGGCATGACTTGAGGCCAGCTTACTCTTTGCCCTGCGCTTTAGGTCATTCCAGCGCGTATAGCAATCATTGGCTGTGCGCCTCACGATTCCAAGGGCACTTACGATGTCCGCAACGGTCTGCCAGTGTGCCTGGCGTTGTGCAGGTGTGGTCTTGGATCCTGCAACAATGACCATCTCGTTATCATGTGCGGACACATACTCGACAAGTGCATTCAGTTCGTCATCCGTGAAGCTGGGCTTCCACGACGGGCCGGACTGTGGAGCCGTGTCTGAGGCATCAGCCTGTGCCGGACGAGCACTCTTCCTCTTCCGCTTGGAAGGTGGTGGTGATCCTGAGTGTCCTGCGCCGCTCTGGACACTAGGGGCAGGAGCCCTGGTGGACTCTGTATCAGGAGTGTGGGATTGCACACTCAGCATGGGAGTTGGTGCAGGCATTGGCTCAAGTGTAATGGTGTCAGGGGGAATGTCAGCAGGATGGACTAGGACCAACACTGTCCTGGCTGGGTGTGTGAGAGCTGGGGTGGATGGAGCCGCAGCTGCCCCTGCAGCCTCTCCGCCCTGCCTACTTGGGGCAGCAGATGACCTTGCTGCCCCAGATGCACGTGGCATGATGACATCAACGTGCACCAGCGCACGTGTCATAGGCCTGCTGACCTGGAAGTCAGCCATGGAGTCAGCCAGGTCTGGTGCCACAATCGGCTGGTCCAACAAGGGCTGAGCATGGATGGTGTCAGCCACATCAGCCTCAACGGGAGGGGGGTGGGGGGGATTATCGGTGCCCTTGACTGGTCCTCCACACATGGGGGGACAGGCTCACCCTGCAAGTAACGACCACGTCCCCTACCGGATCCACCACGGCCACCACTTGCGGCTCTTCCACCTTTGCCACCCTTACGGAATCCTCGCCTCCCAGCCATGGCACTCATGTTAATGTGCGTATGGGAGTGGCTGTAAACTATTGTCCTGGGCAATTGGGGGTCAAAGGGGTTGGGTACCAGATGGTAATTGTACCCTAGTGCTCTAGCAAGGCTGAATGTAACCCCTGGGGAAAGATGACGGGTCACGCTACGCACAGGAGCCCCAAAAAAGGGAGATGACGTGCACGCAACCCCTCCTAGACCACGTGTGCAGAAAGAAAAACCTGCACTACGCTGTGGCACCCAGTAACACAAGAATGAACGTATGCGTGTCACACGCAGCCTAGAATGACCTCTGAAGGGGTAGGCGACACACGGGGCAAGCACAGATGTTAGATACGTGCGTGACTCACCGTCTGCCAGGTAAAAGAGCGTGAAAAAGGAGCGCGTTTGGTTGGCAACACCCCCGCCAAAAGAAGATTTGTACGCTGTCTGAGGAGACAGGACAACAGTAGAAGGGAACACTGTTTGAGGGAACAGGCCCAGGTAAACCAGTAAAAGAGAAAAAAGAGAAAAAGCTGTCAGAGGTAACAGGGAATACGAACTTGAAACGCCGTGAAGTAAATCGCGTGTGAAACGACAAGAAGTACAGAATTCACCCACTCGCTCTCCACGAAAAGCACGCACAAGGAAATGGTGTTCTACACGTACCATTTATACAGGCCCACACGTCCAGCGTCACTTACGCGGCGTGTACGCGCTAGGGCCATTTCCACCAATTACACGCTTTGTCACTGCCGCGTGTACGCGCTAGGCCCATTCCCACCAATTACACGCTTTGACACTCGGACGTGTCTTTCATTTTTTTAACACGCAACATTTTCAAACGTGTGCCCAATTCTACATGCACGTGACTTCATAGACGCGCATACGCTGGCGACGCCTTTACGCGCTAAGGGCCTTTGGTCCAATGACATCGCATATGCGTGCTGCCGTGCATACGCGCATGGCCCTTTCCTCGTATAACACGCGGACGTGCATTTTTTCACGCGCGCTGAAATGCGCATGCACGTCTGTACGCGTCACGTCACAGGGGCGCTTGCGCTTGAGGGGCCTTCTGTCCAATGAAAATGCGTATGCGTGCAGACGCGCTTACGCGCTAAGGGCCTTTCCTAGAATTACACGCTGAGGTGCAGATTTTTCACGTGCCAAATCACTCCGTATCAAGCTGGCCACGCGTATGCACACGGAAGACCACGCTCCTGCCCAGAAGGCCGAACTACTGCCCCCCAGAGCCCCGAGCACGCTCCCACCTGTCATCTGCTGCTGCCTGACTGCCTGCTGCCCACGTGCACTGCCATTTGCTGCCTGCACATCAGCCAGGGGTGCTGTTGCTGTGACCACCCCTGCTGGAACCGAAGACTCCCGACTGGGATTCCATCGCTCCACAGCCCAGCCCCAGGACCCAGTTGCCCACCCACTCCTGCCTCTGGGGTTGTCATGTCGGGGCAAACACCATCTGTGACCACTGACAACCCCCGGCCAGCGAGGCAGAGGGGCACCAGCTTCAGTGCCACCGAAGTTGGTGTCCTGGTGGAGCAAGTCCTGGGGCAGTATGATGCCCTCTTCGGAAGTTCCCGCGCCTACAAGGAAGGACGGACTCGGATCTGGACTGACATCGTGACTGCCATCAACGCGGAGGGGGTGGCAGTCCGCGACTTACAACATGTCAGGAAGCGCTGGGAGGACTTCAGGTCCAGGACCCTGAACAAGGCCCGGCGCCTCTTGAAGGCAGCGGATGCCAAGGGGCGCCGGGGCCACTTGTCGGAAGAACAGATGAGGGTCCTGGAACGCATATCCCCAGCGCTCCACGTCCAGGTCCTAGAGAAGCAGACCCGTCTGGAGTCGAGCGGTGAGTGCACATGCATCCTGATTGTGAGCAGTGCGTGTGGTGATTATTCGGTAGTGTGCAGGTTGCACATCTGTTTGTATGGGGTCCAGTATGGCTGGGGGTGTACAGGGCCGTGGGGCTGACACATGCGAGGGCTGTAATGTGTGAGACATGGATGGTGCTTGTGTGTGTAGGCTTGCATGCCAAATGCAGTTGTGTGGGCACACATGTTTGGATGAATGTGTATGTAAGTAGACATGTCTGTGATGTCACGCATGTATGTTGTTTTCGGCTGCATGTATCAGCACTGTGTACATGTGCATGTGTGTGTATTTGACAAGGGTGCAACAGTGATGCAACATGGATGCATGTGACAGCGGTATGTGGAAGCCTGATTGGCAGATGTGACATCGATGCCCGTCTGAACAGTGCGACACTTGGCAGAGGTGTACACATGCATGCAAGTGTGGTGGTGTGTGTACATGTGTGGTGCACTTCCTGTGTTGCATGTGATGTCGGGCTCACCTTTGGCTGCTCATGCTGTTGTATGTGTAGGGATGGTGGTGGCAGTTGCGATATGGCTGTGGTATGGCTCATGTGTGCGAGTTGTAATGACATGTGTGTTGGGGATTGTGATGACATGTCTGAGGTTTGCCAATGCCACTCATGTGCAACTGTCATGTGTGTATGTGTCCATTGTACAGTGCCCTGATGCCTGTGTTTTGTTTCTCCCTGTCTGCAGCGTCAACTGATGAAGAGGGCGGAGAAGGTGCTGTGGAGCACAGCGGCGGGGATCCCACCGCCAGCCGGAGACGCAAGGCCCGGCTCCCCTCCCGTGTTGTCATCTCGTCGGGGAGTGAGGAGTCCGGTGCCGCGTCCCAGGCCGCAGCTGCCGGGGGGAGGTCCAAGAGGCGGAGGTTGGAGTTGGACTCCTCAGCAGCAGAAGGGGCAGCTGGGACCCCACAGGGCCCAACAGGGGAAGATGGCACGGAGTCATCCAGGTTGGTGGGGGGTTTGGTGGAGGAGGAGGCCGTGCAAGCACCAGAGACGGGGTCTGGAGGTGGGGATCCCACTGGTGCTAGTGGTGCAGTGCAGGACCTGGGACAGGAGGCAGCACAGGCCGCCGCGGAGGTGCCTGTGTGCAATCCTGTCCCCAATCCTGTCCCTGCATCATCTTGCACCAGCAGGGATGCCTACGTCCAGACCCGTTTTCAGGCAGGGGATGAGCTGACGTCAACTGGCCTTCCTCTGCCTGCGGACGTGGCTATCCAGGTCCGAGTTGAGCCTGTCCTGGCTGGTGTGGCGTTGCGTCAACGGGGCCATGCGAGGTGACCTGCAGTCTTTTCATGGAGAGACTGCACGTCATCTCGAATGGCTCGTTGACCACGTCAGCCTGCTGGGACAGGTCACCCAGGCCGGATTCCTCCGTCTGATGGGGCTTGCTCCGACCCCCTCCTCAACTGTAACCCCTACGCGCCAGTCGTCCTCTGTGCCATCTTCCCACCCATCAGTCACCTGGGTGCCCTGTGGAGCTGCCTCTGACGGTGCGGCCAGGCTGGTGGAGGAGGCATCCCTGCCACAGTCGGGAGTCGGACGTCCAGCAGGGGTGGCCACATCTACGACTGCACCCCAGCCGGCAGAGGATGTGCAGGCAGCAGGAGGCAGTGCACGGGCAGAGGCAGAGCAGCAGCAGCAACATGGTGGGAGCCATGAAGGCTCGGGGCCTTCGACATCGGAGGGGCAGGCATCGGCCGGAGGGCAGGAGGACCCAGGACAGAGAGTGTCTTCCGTGTGGCAGCGGTTGGGCCACGCCATAGATGCGGAGCGGCGGCGGGCGGAAGAGGCGCGGCTCACAATGGTCAGGGCGGAGAACTCCATGCGTAGGGCCCTGAGGCGGGCCGAGTGCCTCGAGGCAATCCACAGGGGGTTGGAGGAGGTCACAGCGTCGTCCCTGCGGACCCTCAGGGCCATGAAACAGGACCGCCTCCGGGACATCGAACAGGAGTTCGATGATGCCCTGGCCCGGAACACCACGGAGTGAGCCACTGGACTTGCCCGCCGCCTTTGTATATAGTTCTTTAGTTTTAGGTTTCCTTTGTTTGTTCTTATGATTTGGAGTCGACGGACACTGCTCCACTTTTTGTATATAGTTGCATTTTAGTTAGGGTTTTTTGTAGGTTTACTTTGTTCAGTTGGGCTCATGGACCCTTGGAAGTATTGTACATAGTTCTTCATTGGATTGATTTTATTTTTCATTTGACTTTGGACAGCATTTTTTTGGATTCGGATTTGGTGTTTTTATTTTTTTAAACGGACATGCAGCTTATCTTTTTTTCATTGCCATTGTAGTTTGTTTCACTTCTTTTGCATTCTTATTTTTTTTAATACAATTTTGTTTTCATACTTCACTGTGTGGTATCATCTCATTGGTTTCATGCATGTCATGTTGGGTGTTTTCCCATTCAAATTGCAACCATTGTGTGTGACGGACATGGGTTCATTAGCTTTATGAACATTGGGGGTGTAACATGTAATTTCCATTTCCATGTGGGTGAATGGGTTACTTGGTAGGGCTTTTTGGCTGTGGAGGCTGACCATAACGCACATGATTGGGGATTGTGAGGACCTGGTGGAGGCTGCCCCTGCACTACTGGGGGGTGGGGGTGGTGGGAGACATGAGTGGGGGCCTGGTGGGAGGGTGCCCCTGCACTGCTGGGGGGGTGGGGATGGTGGGAGACATGAGTGGGGGCCTGGTGGAGGGTGCCCCTGCACTGCTGGGGGGTGGGGGTGGTGGGAGACATGGGTGGAGGCCTGGTGGAGGGTGCCCCTGGTGGCTGGGTGGTGGGGGTGGTGGGAGACATGAGTGGGGGCCTGGTGGAGGCTGCCCCTGGTGGCTGGGGGGTGGGGGTGGTGTGGTGGGAGACATGAGTGGGGTCCTGGTGGAGGGTGCCCCTGGTGGCTGGGGGGTGGGGTGGTGGGAGACATGAGTGGGGGCCTGGTGGAGGCTGCCCCTGGTGGCTGGGGGGTGGGGGTGGTGGGAGACATGAGTGGGGGCCTGGTGGAGGCTGCCCCTGGTGGCTGGGTGGTGGGGGTGGTGGGAGACATGAGTGGGGGCCTGGTGGAGGCTGCCCCTGCACTGCTGGGGGGTGGGGGTGGTGGGAGACATGAGTGGGGGCCTGGTGGAGGCTGCCCCTACACTGCTGGGGGGTGAGGGTGGTGGGAGACATGAGTGGGGGCCTGGTGGAGGCTGCCCCTGGTGGCTGGGTGGTGGGGGTGGTGGGAGACATGGGTGTGGGCCTGGTGGAGGCTGCCCCTGCACTGCTGGGGGGTGGGGGTGGTGGGAGACATGAGTGGGGGCCTGGTGGAGGGTGCCCCTGCACTGCCGGGGGGTGGGGGTGGTGGGAGACATGGGTGGGGGCCTGGTGGAGGGTGCCCCTGGTGGCTGGGTGGTGGGGGTGGTGGGAGACATGAGTGGGGGCCTGGTGGAGGCTGCCCCTGGTGGCTGGGGGGTGGGGGTGGTGGGAGACATGAGTGGGGGCCTGGTGGAGGCTGCCCCTGGTGGCTGGGTGGTGGGGGTGGTGGGAGACATGAGTGTGGGCCTGGTGGAGGCTGCCCCTACACTGCTGGGGGGTGGGGGTGGTGGGAGACATGAGTGGGAGCCTGGTGGAGGGTGCCCCTGGTGGCTGGGGGGTGGGGGTGGTGGGAGACATGAGTGGGGGCCTGGTGGAGTCTGCCCCTGGTGGCTGGGGGGTGGGGGTGGTGGGAGACATGAGTGGGGGCCTGGTGGAGGCTGCCCCTGGTGGCTGGGTGGTGGGGGTGGTGGGAGACATGAGTGGGGGCCTGGTGGAGGGTGCCCCTGCACTGCTGGGGGTGGGGGTGGTGGGAGACATGAGTGGGGGCTGGGGGTGGTGGGAGACATGAGTGGGGGCCTGGTGGAGGGTGCCCCTGCACTGCTGGGGGGTGGGGGTGGTGGGAGACATGAGTGGGGGCCTGGTGGAGGGTGCCCTGCACTGCTGGAGGGGTGGGGGTGGTGGGAGACATGGGTGGGGGCCTGGTGGAGGGTGCCCCTGGTGGCTGGGTGGTGGGGGTGGTGGGAGACGTGAGTGGGGGCCTGGTGGAGGGTGCCCCTGCACTGCTGGGGGGTTGGGGTGGTGGGAGACATGGGTGGGGGCCTGGTGGAGGGTGCCCCTGGTGGCTGGGTGGTGGGGGTGGTGGGAGACATGAGTGGGGGCCTGGTGGAGGGTGCCCCTGCACCTCTGGGGGGTGGGGGTGGTGGGAGACATGAGTGGGGGCCTGGTGGAGGGTGCCCCTGCACTGCTGGGGGGTGGGGGTGGTGGGAGACATGGGTGGGGGCCTGGTGGAGGGTGCCCCTGGTGGCTGGGTGGTGGGGGTGGTGGGAGACATGAGTGGGGGCCTGGTGGAGGCTGCCCCTGGTGGCTGGGGGGTGGGGGTGGTGGGAGACATGAGTGGGGGCCTGGTGGAGGGTGCCCCTGGTGGCTGGGGGGTGGGGGTGGTGGGAGACATGAGTGGGGCCTGGTGGAGGCTGCCCCTGGTGGCTGGGGGGTGGGGGTGGTGGGAGACATGAGTGGGGGCCTGGTGGAGGCTGCCCCTGGTGGCTGGGTGGTGGGGGTGGTGGGAGACATGAGTGGGGGCCTGGTGGAGGCTGCCCCTGCACTGCTGGGGGGTGGGGGTGGTGGGAGACATGAGTGGGGGCCTGGTGGAGGCTGCCCCTGGTGGCTGGGTGGTGGGGGTGGTGGGAGACATGAGTGTGGGCCTGGTGGAGGCTGCCCCTGCACTGCTGGGGGGTGGGGGTGGTGGGAGACATGAGTGGGGGCCTGGTGGAGGGTGCCCCTGCACTGCTGGGGGGTGGGGGTGGTGGGAAACATGGGTGGGGGCCTGGTGGAGGGTGCCCCTGGTGGCTGGGTGGTGGGGGGTGGTGGGAGACATGAGTGGGGGCCTGGCGGAGGGTGCCCCTGGTGGCTGGGGGGTGGGGGTGGTGGGAGACATGAGTGGGGGCCTGGCGGAGGGTGCCCCTGGTGGCTGGGGGGTGGGGGTGGTGGGAGACATGAGTGGGGGCCTGGTGGAGGCTGCCCCTGGTGGCTGGGGGGTGGGGGTGGTGGGAGACATGAGTGGGGGCCTGGTGGAGGCTGCCCCTGGTGGCTGGGTGGTGGGGGTGGTGGGAGACATGAGTGTGGGCCTGGTGGAGGCTGCCCTGCACTGCTGGGGGGTGGGGGTGGTGGGAGACATGAGTGGGGGCCTGGTGGAGGGTGCCCCTGGTGGCTGGGGGGTTGGGGTGGTGGGAGACATGAGTGGGGCCCTGGTGGAGGCTGCCCCTGGTGGCTGGGGGGTGGGGGTGGTGGGAGACATGAGTGGGGGCCTGGTGGAGGCTGCCCCTGGTGGCTGGGTGGTGGGGGTGGTGGGAGACATGAGTGGGGGACTGGTGGAGGGTGCCCCTGCACTGCTGGGGGGTGGGGGGTGGTGGGAGACATGAGTGGGGGCCTGGTGGAGGGTGCCCCTGCACTGCTGGGGGGTGGGGGTGGTGGGAGACATGAGTGGGGGCCTGGTGGAGGCTGCCACTGCACTGCTGGGGGGGTGGGTGGTGGGAGACATGGGTGGGGGCCTGGTGGAGGCTGCCCCTGGTGGCTGGGGGGTGGGGGTGGTGGGAGACATGAGTGGGGGCCTGCTGGAGGCTGCCCCTGGTGGCTGGGTGGTGGGGGTGGTGGGAGACATGAGTGTGGGCCTGGTGGAGGGTGCCCCTGCACTGCTGGGGGGTGGGGGTGGTGGGAGACATGAGTGGGGGCCTGGTGGAGGGTGCCCCTGCACTGCTGGGGGGTGGTGGGAGACATGGGTGGGGGCCTGGTGGAGGCTGCCCCTGGTGGCTGGGTGGTGGGGGTGGTGGGAGACATGAGTGGGGGCCTGGTGGAGGGTGCCCCTGGTGGCTGGGTGGTGGGGGTGGTGGGAGACATGAGTGGGGGCCTAGTGGAGGCTGCCCCTGGTGGCTGGGGGGTGGGGGTGGTGGGAGACATGAGTGGGGGCCTGGCGGAGGGTGCCCCTGGTGGCTGGGGGGTGGGGGTGGTGGGAGACATGAGTGGGGGCCTGGCGGAGGGTGCCCCTGGTGGCTGGGGGGTGGGGGTGGTGGGAGACATGAGTGGGGGCCTGGTGGAGGCTGCCCCTGGTGGCTGGGTGGTGGGGGTGGTGGGAGACATGAGTGGGGGCCTGGTGGAGGGTGCCCCTGCACTGCTGGGGGGTGGGGGTGGTGGGAAACATGGGTGGGGGCCTGGTGGAGGGTGCCCCTGGTGGCTGGGTGGTGGGGGCGGTGGGAGACATGAGTGGGGGCCTGGCGGAGGGTGCCCCTGGTGGCTGGGGGGTGGGGGTGGTGGGAGACATGAGTGGGGGCCTGGCGGAGGGTGCCCCTGGTGGCTGGGGGGTGGGGGTGGTGGGAGACATGAGTGGGGGCCTGGTGGAGGCTGCCCCTGGTGGCTGGGTGGTGGGGGTGGTGGGAGACATGAGTGGGGGCCTGGTGGAGGGTGCCCCTGCACTGCTGGGGGGTGGGGGTGGTGGGAGAAATGAGTGGGGGCCTGGTGAAGGGTGCTCCTGCACTGCTGGGGGGTGGGGGTGGTGGGAGACATGAGTGGGGGCCTGGTGGAGGGTGCCCCTGCACTGCTGGGGGGTGGGGGTGGTGGGAGACATGGGTGGGGGACTGGTGGAGGGTGCCCCTGGTGGCTGGGTGGTGGTGGTGGTGGGAGACATGAGTGGGGGTATGGTGGAGGCTGCCCCAGGTGGCTGAGGGGTGGGGGTGGTGGGAGACATGAGTGGGGGCCTGGTGGAGGGTGCCCTGGTGGCTGGGGGGTGGGGGTGGTGGGAGACATGGGTGGGGGCCTGGTGGAGGCTGCCCCTGGTGGCTGGGGGGTGGGGGTGGTGGGAGACATGAGTGGGGGCCTGGTGGAGGCTGCCCCTGGTGGCTGGGTGGTGGGGGTGGTGGGAGACATGAGTGGGGGCCTGGTGGAGGGTGCCCCTGCACTGCTGGGGGGTGGGGGTGGTGGGAGACATGAGTGGGGGCCTGGTGGAGGGTGCCCCTGCACTGCTGGGGGGTGGGGGTGGTGGGAGACATGGGTGGGGGCCTGGTGGAGGGTGCCCCTGGTGGCTGGGGGGTGGGGGTGGTGGGAGACATGAGTGGGGGCCTGGTGGAGGCTGCCCCTGGTGGCTGGGGGGTGGGGGTGGTGGGAGACATGAGTGGGGGCCTGGTGGAGGGTGCCCCTGGTGGCTGGGGGGTGGGGGTGGTGGGAGACATGAGTGGGGGCCTGGTGGAGGCTGCCCCTGGTGGCTGGGGGGTGGGGGTGGTGGAAGACATGAGTGGGGGCCTGGTGGAGGCTGCCCCTGGTGGCTGGGGGGTGGGGGTGGTGGGAGACATGAGTGGGGGCCTGGTGGAGGCTGCCCCTGGTGGCTGGGTGGTGGTGGTGGTGGGAGACATGAGTGGGGGCCTGGTGGAGGCTGCCCCAGGTGGCTGAGGGGTGGGGGTGGTGGGAGACATGAGTGGGGGCCTGGTGGAGGGTGCCCCTGGTGGCTGGGGGGTGGGGGTGGTGGGAGACATGGGTGGGGGCCTGGTGGAGGCTGCCCCTGGTGGCTGGGGGGTGGGGGTGGTGGGAGACATGAGTGGGGGCCTGGTGGAGGCTGCCCCTGGTGGCTGGGGGGTGGGGGTGGTGGGAGACATGAGTGGGGGCCTGGTGGAGGGTGCCCCTGCACTGCTGGGGGGTGGGGGTGGTGGGAGACATGAGTGGGGGCCTGGTGGAGGGTGCCCCTGCACTGCTGGGGGGTGGGGGTGGTGGGAGACATGGGTGGGGGCCTGGTGGAGGGTGCCCCTGGTGGCTGGGGGGTGGGGGTGGTGGGAGACATGAGTGGGGGCCTGGTGGAGGCTGCCCCTGGTGGCTGGGGGGTGGGGGTGGTGGGAGACATGAGTGGGGGCCTGGTGGAGGGTGCCCCTGGTGGCTGGGGGGTGGGGGTGGTGGGAGACATGAGTGGGGGCCTGGTGGAGGCTGCCCCTGGTGGCTGGGGGGTGGGGGTGGTGGAAGACATGAGTGGGGGCCTGGTGGAGGCTGCCCCTGGTGGCTGGGGGGTGGGGGTGGTGGGAGACATGAGTGGGGGCCTGGTGGAGGCTGCCCCTGGTGGCAGGGGGGTGGGGGTGGTGGGAGACATGAGTGGGGGCCTGGTGGAGGCTGCCCCTGGTGGCTGGGTGGTGGGGGTGGTGGGAGACATGAGTGTGGGCCTGGTGGAGGCTGCCCCTGCACTGCTGGGGGGTGGGGGTGGTGGGAGACATGAGTGGGGGCCTGGTGGAGGGTGCCCCTGCACTGCTGGGGGGTGGGGGTGGTGGGAGACATGGGTGGGGGCCTGGTGGAGGGTGCCCCTGGTGGCTGGGTGGTGGGGGTGGTGGGAGACATGAGTGGGGGCCTGGTGGAGGCTGCCCCTGGTGGCTGGGGGTGGGGGTGGTGGGAGACATGAGTGGGGGCCTGGTGGAGGGTGCCCCTGGTGGCTGGGGGGTGGGGGTGGTGGGAGACATGAGTGGGGGCCTGGTGGAGGCTGCCCCTGGTGGCTGGGGGGGTGGGGGTGGTGGGAGACATGAGTGGGGGCCTGGTGGAGGCTGCCCCTGGTGGCTGGGTGGTGGGGGTGGTGGGAGACATGAGTGTGGGCCTGGTGGAGGCTGCCCCTGCACTGCTGGTGGGTGGGGGTGGTGGGAGACATGAGTGGGGGCCTGGTGGAGGGTGCCCCTGGTGGCTGGGGGGTGGGGGTGGTGGGAGACATGAGTTTGGCCTGGTGGAGGCTGCCCCTGGTGGCTGGGTGGTGGGGGTGGTGTGAGACATGAGTGGGGGCCTGGTGGAGTGTGCCCCTGCGCTGCTGGGGGGTGGGGGTGGTGGTAGACATGAGTGGGGGCCTGGTGGAGGGTGCCCCTGCACTGCTGGGGGGTGGGGGTGGTGGGAGACATGAGTGGGGCCCTGGTGGAGGGTGCCTCTGCACTGCAGGGGGGTGGGGGTGGTGGGAGACATGGGTGGGGGCCTGGTGGAGGGTGCCCCTGGTGGCTGGGTGGTGGTGGTGGTGGGAGACATGAGTGGGGGCCTGGTGGAGGCTGCCCCAGGTGGCTGAGGGGTGGGGGTGGTGGGAGACATGAGTGGGGGCCTGGTGGAGGGTGCCCCTGGTGGCTGGGGGGTGGGGGTGGTTTTAGACATGGGTGGGGGCCTGGTGGAGGCTGCCCCTGGTGGCTGGGGGGTGGGGGTGGTGGGAGACATGAGTGGGGGCCTGGTGGAGGCTGCCCCTGGTGGCTGGGTGGTGGGGGTGGTGGGAGACATGAGTGGGGGCCTGGTGGAGGGTGCCCCTGCACTGCTGGGGGGTGGGGGTGGTGGGAGACATGAGTGGGGGCCTGGTGGAGGGTGCCCCTGCACTGCTGGGGGGTGGGGGTGGTGGGAGACATGGGTGGGGGCCTGGTGGAGGGTGCCCCTGGTGGCTGGGGGGTGGGGGTGGTGGGAGACATGAGTGGGGGCCTGGTGGAGGCTGCCCCTGGTGGCTGGGGGGTGGGGGTGGTGGGAGACATGAGTGGGGGCCTGGTGGAGGCTGCCCCTGGTGGCTGGGGGGTGGGGGTGGTGGGAGACATGAGTGGGGGCCTGGTGGAGGGTGCCCCTGGTGGCTGGGGGGTGGGGGTGGTGGGAGACATGAGTGGGGGCCTGGTGGAGGCTGCCCCTGGTGGCTGGGGGGTGGGGGTGGTGGGAGACATGAGTGGGGGCCTGGTGGAGGCTGCCCCTGGTGGCTGGGGGGTGGGGGTGGTGGGAGACATGAGTGGGGGCCTGGTGGAGGCTGCCCCTGTTGGCAGGGGGGTGGGGGTGGTGGGAGACATGAGTGGGGGCCTGGTGGAGGCTGCCCCTGTTGGCTGGGTGGTGGGGGTGGTGGGAGACATGAGTGTGGGCCTGGTGGAGGCTGCCCCTGCACTGCTGGGGGGTGGGGGTGGTGGGAGACATGAGTGGGGGCCTGGTGGAGGGTGCCCCTGCACTGCTGGGGGGTGGGGGTGGTGGGAGACATGGGTGGGGGCCTGGTGGAGGGTGCCCCTGGTGGCTGGGTGGTGGGGGTGGTGGGAGACATGAGTGGGGGCCTGGTGGAGGCTGCCCCTGGTGGCTGGGGGTGGGGGTGGTGGGAGACATGAGTGGGGGCCTGGTGGAGGGTGCCCCTGGTGGCTGGGGGGTGGGGGTGGTGGGAGACATGAGTGGGGGCCTGGTGGAGGCTGCCCCTGGTGGCTGGGGGGGTGGGGGTGGTGGGAGACATGAGTGGGGGCCTGGTGGAGGCTGCCCCTGGTGGCTGGGTGGTGGGGGTGGTGGGAGACATGAGTGGGGGCCTGGTGGAGGCTGCCCCTGCACTGCTGGGGGGTGGGGGTGGTGGGAGACATGGGTGGGGGCCTGGTGGAGGGTGCCCCTGGTGGCTGGGGGGTGGGGGTGGTGGGAGACATGAGTGGGGGCCTGGTGGAGGCTGCCCCTGGTGGCTGGGGGGTGGGGGTGGTGGGAGACATGAGTGGGGGCCTGGTGGAGGCTGCCCCTGGTGGCTGGGGGGTGGGGGTGGTGGGAGACATGAGTGGGGGCCTGGTGGAGGGTGCCCCTGGTGGCTGGGGGGTGGGGGTGGTGGGAGACATGAGTGGGGGCCTGGTGGAGGCTGCCCCTGGTGGCTGGGGGGTGGGGGTGGTGGGAGACATGAGTGGGGGCCTGGTGGAGGCTGCCCCTGGTGGCTGGGGGGTGGGGGTGGTGGGAGACATGAGTGGGGGCCTGGTGGAGGCTGCCCCTGTTGGCAGGGGGGTGGGGGTGGTGGGAGACATGAGTGGGGGCCTGGTGGAGGCTGCCCCTGTTGGCTGGGTGGTGGGGGTGGTGGGAGACATGAGTGTGGGCCTGGTGGAGGCTGCCCCTGCACTGCTGGGGGGTGGGGGTGGTGGGAGACATGAGTGGGGGCCTGGTGGAGGGTGCCCCTGCACTGCTGGGGGGTGGGGGTGGTGGGAGACATGGGTGGGGGCCTGGTGGAGGGTGCCCCTGGTGGCTGGGTGGTGGGGGTGGTGGGAGACATGAGTGGGGGCCTGGTGGAGGCTGCCCCTGGTGGCTGGGGGTGGGGGTGGTGGGAGACATGAGTGGGGGCCTGGTGGAGGGTGCCCCTGGTGGCTGGGGGGTGGGGGTGGTGGGAGACATGAGTGGGGGCCTGGTGGAGGCTGCCCCTGGTGGCTGGGGGGGTGGGGGTGGTGGGAGACATGAGTGGGGGCCTGGTGGAGGCTGCCCCTGGTGGCTGGGTGGTGGGGGTGGTGGGAGACATGAGTGGGGGCCTGGTGGAGGCTGCCCCTGCACTGCTGGGGGGTGGGGGTGGTGGGAGACATGAGTGGGGGCCTGGTGGAGGCTGCCCCTACACTGCTGGGGGGTGAGGGTGGTGGGAGACATGAGTGGGGGCCTGGTGGAGGCTGCCCCTGGTGGCTGGGTGGTGGGGGTGGTGGGAGACATGGGTGTGGGCCTGGTGGAGGCTGCCCCTGCACTGCTGGGGGGTGGGGGTGGTGGGAGACATGAGTGGGGGCCTGGTGGAGGGTGCCCCTGCACTGCCGGGGGGTGGGGGTGGTGGGAGACATGGGTGGGGGCCTGGTGGAGGGTGCCCCTGGTGGCTGGGTGGTGGGGGTGGTGGGAGACATGAGTGGGGGCCTGGTGGAGGCTGCCCCTGGTGGCTGGGGGGTGGGGGTGGTGGGAGACATGAGTGGGGGCCTGGTGGAGGCTGCCCCTGGTGGCTGGGTGGTGGGGGTGGTGGGAGACATGAGTGTGGGCCTGGTGGAGGCTGCCCCTACACTGCTGGGGGGTGGGGGTGGTGGGAGACATGAGTGGGAGCCTGGTGGAGGGTGCCCCTGGTGGCTGGGGGGTGGGGGTGGTGGGAGACATGAGTGGGGGCCTGGTGGAGTCTGCCCCTGGTGGCTGGGGGGTGGGGGTGGTGGGAGACATGAGTGGGGGCCTGGTGGAGGCTGCCCCTGGTGGCTGGGTGGTGGGGGTGGTGGGAGACATGAGTGGGGGCCTGGTGGAGGGTGCCCCTGCACTGCTGGGGGTGGGGGTGGTGGGAGACATGAGTGGGGGCTGGGGGTGGTGGGAGACATGAGTGGGGGCCTGGTGGAGGGTGCCCCTGCACTGCTGGGGGGTGGGGGTGGTGGGAGACATGAGTGGGGGCCTGGTGGAGGGTGCCCTGCACTGCTGGAGGGGTGGGGGTGGTGGGAGACATGGGTGGGGGCCTGGTGGAGGGTGCCCCTGGTGGCTGGGTGGTGGGGGTGGTGGGAGACGTGAGTGGGGGCCTGGTGGAGGGTGCCCCTGCACTGCTGGGGGGTTGGGGTGGTGGGAGACATGGGTGGGGGCCTGTTGGAGGGTGCCCCTGGTGGCTGGGTGGTGGGGGTGGTGGGAGACATGAGTGGGGGCCTGGTGGAGGGTGCCCCTGCACCTCTGGGGGGTGGGGGTGGTGGGAGACATGAGTGGGGGCCTGGTGGAGGGTGCCCCTGCACTGCTGGGGGGTGGGGGTGGTGGGAGACATGGGTGGGGGCCTGGTGGAGGGTGCCCCTGGTGGCTGGGTGGTGGGGGTGGTGGGAGACATGAGTGGGGGCCTGGTGGAGGCTGCCCCTGGTGGCTGGGGGGTGGGGGTGGTGGGAGACATGAGTGGGGGCCTGGTGGAGGGTGCCCCTGGTGGCTGGGGGGTGGGGGTGGTGGGAGACATGAGTGGGGCCTGGTGGAGGCTGCCCCTGGTGGCTGGGGGGTGGGGGTGGTGGGAGACATGAGTGGGGGCCTGGTGGAGGCTGCCCCTGGTGGCTGGGTGGTGGGGGTGGTGGGAGACATGAGTGGGGGCCTGGTGGAGGCTGCCCCTGCACTGCTGGGGGGTGGGGGTGGTGGGAGACATGAGTGGGGGCCTGGTGGAGGCTGCCCCTGGTGGCTGGGTGGTGGGGGTGGTGGGAGACATGAGTGTGGGCCTGGTGGAGGCTGCCCCTGCACTGCTGGGGGGTGGGGGTGGTGGGAGACATGAGTGGGGGCCTGGTGGAGGGTGCCCCTGCACTGCTGGGGGGTGGGGGTGGTGGGAAACATGGGTGGGGGCCTGGTGGAGGGTGCCCCTGGTGGCTGGGTGGTGGGGGTGGTGGGAGACATGAGTGGGGGCCTGGCGGAGGGTGCCCCTGGTGGCTGGGGGGTGGGGGTGGTGGGAGACATGAGTGGGGGCCTGGCGGAGGGTGCCCCTGGTGGCTGGGGGGTGGGGGTGGTGGGAGACATGAGTGGGGGCCTGGTGGAGGCTGCCCCTGGTGGCTGGGGGGTGGGGGTGGTGGGAGACATGAGTGGGGGCCTGGTGGAGGCTGCCCCTGGTGGCTGGGTGGTGGGGGTGGTGGGAGACATGAGTGTGGGCCTGGTGGAGGCTGCCCCTGCACTGCTGGGGGGTGGGGGTGGTGGGAGACATGAGTGGGGGCCTGGTGGAGGGTGCCCCTGGTGGCTGGGGGGTTGGGGTGGTGGGAGACATGAGTGGGGCCCTGGTGGAGGCTGCCCCTGGTGGCTGGGGGGTGGGGGTGGTGGGAGACATGAGTGGGGGCCTGGTGGAGGCTGCCCCTGGTGGCTGGGTGGTGGGGGTGGTGGGAGACATGAGTGGGGGACTGGTGGAGGGTGCCCCTGCACTGCTGGGGGGTGGGTGTGGTGGGAGACATGAGTGGGGGCCTGGTGGAGGGTGCCCCTGCACTGCTGGGGGGTGGGGGTGGTGGGAGACATGAGTGGGGGCCTGGTGGAGGCTGCCACTGCACTGCTGGGGGGTGGGGGTGGTGGGAGACATGGGTGGGGGCCTGGTGGAGGCTGCCCCTGGTGGCTGGGGGGTGGGGGTGGTGGGAGACATGAGTGGGGGCCTGCTGGAGGCTGCCCCTGGTGGCTGGGTGGTGGGGGTGGTGGGAGACATGAGTGTGGGCCTGGTGGAGGGTGCCCCTGCACTGCTGGGGGGTGGGGGTGGTGGGAGACATGAGTGGGGGCCTGGTGGAGGGTGCCCCTGCACTGCTGGGGGGTGGTGGGAGACATGGGTGGGGGCCTGGTGGAGGCTGCCCCTGGTGGCTGGGTGGTGGGGGTGGTGGGAGACATGAGTGGGGGCCTGGTGGAGGGTGCCCCTGGTGGCTGGGTGGTGGGGGTGGTGGGAGACATGAGTGGGGGCCTAGTGGAGGCTGCCCCTGGTGGCTGGGGGGTGGGGGTGGTGGGAGACATGAGTGGGGGCCTGGCGGAGGGTGCCCCTGGTGGCTGGGGGGTGGGGGTGGTGGGAGACATGAGTGGGGGCCTGGCGGAGGGTGCCCCTGGTGGCTGGGGGGTGGGGGTGGTGGGAGACATGAGTGGGGGCCTGGTGGAGGCTGCCCCTGGTGGCTGGGTGGTGGGGGTGGTGGGAGACATGAGTGGGGGCCTGGTGGAGGGTGCCCCTGCACTGCTGGGGGGTGGGGGTGGTGGGAAACATGGGTGGGGGCCTGGTGGAGGGTGCCCCTGGTGGCTGGGTGGTGGGGGCGGTGGGAGACATGAGTGGGGGCCTGGCGGAGGGTGCCCCTGGTGGCTGGGGGGTGGGGGTGGTGGGAGACATGAGTGGGGGCCTGGCGGAGGGTGCCCCTGGTGGCTGGGGGGTGGGGGTGGTGGGAGACATGAGTGGGGGCCTGGTGGAGGCTGCCCCTGGTGGCTGGGTGGTGGGGGTGGTGGGAGACATGAGTGGGGGCCTGGTGGAGGGTGCCCCTGCACTGCTGGGGGGTGGGGGTGGTGGGAGAAATGAGTGGGGGCCTGGTGAAGGGTGCTCCTGCACTGCTGGGGGGTGGGGGTGGTGGGAGACATGAGTGGGGGCCTGGTGGAGGGTGCCCCTGCACTGCTGGGGGGTGGGGGTGGTGGGAGACATGGGTGGGGGCCTGGTGGAGGGTGCCCCTGGTGGCTGGGTGGTGGTGGTGGTGGGAGACATGAGTGGGGGTATGGTGGAGGCTGCCCCAGGTGGCTGAGGGGTGGGGGTGGTGGGAGACATGAGTGGGGGCCTGGTGGAGGGTGCCCCTGGTGGCTGGGGGGTGGGGGTGGTGGGAGACATGGGTGGGGGCCTGGTGGAGGCTGCCCCTGGTGGCTGGGGGGTGGGGGTGGTGGGAGACATGAGTGGGGGCCTGGTGGAGGCTGCCCCTGGTGGCTGGGTGGTGGGGGTGGTGGGAGACATGAGTGGGGGCCTGGTGGAGGGTGCCCCTGCACTGCTGGGGGGTGGGGGTGGTGGGAGACATGAGTGGGGGCCTGGTGGAGGGTGCCCCTGCACTGCTGGGGGGTGGGGGTGGTGGGAGACATGGGTGGGGGCCTGGTGGAGGGTGCCCCTGGTGGCTGGGGGGTGGGGGTGGTGGGAGACATGAGTGGGGGCCTGGTGGAGGCTGCCCCTGGTGGCTGGGGGGTGGGGGTGGTGGGAGACATGAGTGGGGGCCTGGTGGAGGGTGCCCCTGGTGGCTGGGGGGTGGGGGTGGTGGGAGACATGAGTGGGGGCCTGGTGGAGGCTGCCCCTGGTGGCTGGGGGGTGGGGGTGGTGGAAGACATGAGTGGGGGCCTGGTGGAGGCTGCCCCTGGTGGCTGGGGGGTGGGGGTGGTGGGAGACATGAGTGGGGGCCTGGTGGAGGCTGCCCCTGGTGGCTGGGTGGTGGTGGTGGTGGGAGACATGAGTGGGGGCCTGGTGGAGGCTGCCCCAGGTGGCTGAGGGGTGGGGGTGGTGGGAGACATGAGTGGGGGCCTGGTGGAGGGTGCCCCTGGTGGCTGGGGGGTGGGGGTGGTGGGAGACATGGGTGGGGGCCTGGTGGAGGCTGCCCCTGGTGGCTGGGGGGTGGGGGTGGTGGGAGACATGAGTGGGGGCCTGGTGGAGGCTGCCCTGGTGGCTGGGGGGTGGGGGTGGTGGGAGACATGAGTGGGGGCCTGGTGGAGGGTGCCCCTGCACTGCTGGGGGGTGGGGGTGGTGGGAGACATGAGTGGGGGCCTGGTGGAGGGTGCCCCTGCACTGCTGGGGGGTGGGGGTGGTGGGAGACATGGGTGGGGGCCTGGTGGAGGGTGCCCCTGGTGGCTGGGGGGTGGGGGTGGTGGGAGACATGAGTGGGGGCCTGGTGGAGGCTGCCCCTGGTGGCTGGGGGGTGGGGGTGGTGGGAGACATGAGTGGGGGCCTGGTGGAGGGTGCCCCTGGTGGCTGGGGGGTGGGGGTGGTGGGAGACATGAGTGGGGGCCTGGTGGAGGCTGCCCCTGGTGGCTGGGGGGTGGGGGTGGTGGAAGACATGAGTGGGGGCCTGGTGGAGGCTGCCCCTGGTGGCTGGGGGGTGGGGGTGGTGGGAGACATGAGTGGGGGCCTGGTGGAGGCTGCCCCTGGTGGCAGGGGGGTGGGGGTGGTGGGAGACATGAGTGGGGGCCTGGTGGAGGCTGCCCCTGGTGGCTGGGTGGTGGGGGTGGTGGGAGACATGAGTGTGGGCCTGGTGGAGGCTGCCCCTGCACTGCTGGGGGGTGGGGGTGGTGGGAGACATGAGTGGGGGCCTGGTGGAGGGTGCCCCTGCACTGCTGGGGGGTGGGGGTGGTGGGAGACATGGGTGGGGGCCTGGTGGAGGGTGCCCCTGGTGGCTGGGTGGTGGGGGTGGTGGGAGACATGAGTGGGGGCCTGGTGGAGGCTGCCCCTGGTGGCTGGGGGTGGGGGTGGTGGGAGACATGAGTGGGGGCCTGGTGGAGGGTGCCCCTGGTGGCTGGGGGGTGGGGGTGGTGGGAGACATGAGTGGGGGCCTGGTGGAGGCTGCCCCTGGTGGCTGGGGGGGTGGGGGTGGTGGGAGACATGAGTGGGGGCCTGGTGGAGGCTGCCCCTGGTGGCTGGGTGGTGGGGGTGGTGGGAGACATGAGTGTGGGCCTGGTGGAGGCTGCCCCTGCACTGCTGGTGGGTGGGGGTGGTGGGAGACATGAGTGGGGGCCTGGTGGAGGGTGCCCCTGGTGGCTGGGGGGTGGGGGTGGTGGGAGACATGAGTTTGGCCTGGTGGAGGCTGCCCCTGGTGGCTGGGTGGTGGGGGTGGTGGGAGACATGAGTGGGGGCCTGGTGGAGTGTGCCCCTGCGCTGCCGGGGGGTGGGGGTGGTGGTAGACATGAGTGGGGGCCTGGTGGAGGGTGCCCCTGCACTGCTGGGGGGTGGGGGTGGTGGGAGACATGAGTGGGGCCCTGGTGGAGGGTGCCTCTGCACTGCAGGGGGGTGGGGGTGGTGGGAGACATGGGTGGGGGCCTGGTGGAGGGTGCCCCTGGTGGCTGGGTGGTGGTGGTGGTGGGAGACATGAGTGGGGGCCTGGTGGAGGCTGCCCCAGGTGGCTGAGGGGTGGGGGTGGTGGGAGACATGAGTGGGGGCCTGGTGGAGGGTGCCCCTGGTGGCTGGGGGGTGGGGGTGGTTTTAGACATGGGTGGGGGCCTGGTGGAGGCTGCCCCTGGTGGCTGGGGGGTGGGGGTGGTGGGAGACATGAGTGGGGGCCTGGTGGAGGCTGCCCCTGGTGGCTGGGTGGTGGGGGTGGTGGGAGACATGAGTGGGGGCCTGGTGGAGGGTGCCCCTGCACTGCTGGGGGGTGGGGGTGGTGGGAGACATGAGTGGGGGCCTGGTGGAGGGTGCCCCTGCACTGCTGGGGGGTGGGGGTGGTGGGAGACATGGGTGGGGGCCTGGTGGAGGGTGCCCCTGGTGGCTGGGGGGTGGGGGTGGTGGGAGACATGAGTGGGGGCCTGGTGGAGGCTGCCCCTGGTGGCTGGGGGGTGGGGGTGGTGGGAGACATGAGTGGGGGCCTGGTGGAGGCTGCCCCTGGTGGCTGGGGGGTGGGGGTGGTGGGAGACATGAGTGGGGGCCTGGTGGAGGGTGCCCCTGGTGGCTGGGGGGTGGGGGTGGTGGGAGACATGAGTGGGGGCCTGGTGGAGGCTGCCCCTGGTGGCTGGGGGGTGGGGGTGGTGGGAGACATGAGTGGGGGCCTGGTGGAGGCTGCCCCTGGTGGCTGGGGGGTGGGGGTGGTGGGAGACATGAGTGGGGGCCTGGTGGAGGCTGCCCCTGTTGGCAGGGGGGTGGGGGTGGTGGGAGACATGAGTGGGGGCCTGGTGGAGGCTGCCCCTGTTGGCTGGGTGGTGGGGGTGGTGGGAGACATGAGTGTGGGCCTGGTGGAGGCTGCCCCTGCACTGCTGGGGGGTGGGGGTGGTGGGAGACATGAGTGGGGGCCTGGTGGAGGGTGCCCCTGCACTGCTGGGGGGTGGGGGTGGTGGGAGACATGGGTGGGGGCCTGGTGGAGGGTGCCCCTGGTGGCTGGGTGGTGGGGGTGGTGGGAGACATGAGTGGGGGCCTGGTGGAGGCTGCCCCTGGTGGCTGGGGGTGGGGGTGGTGGGAGACATGAGTGGGGGCCTGGTGGAGGGTGCCCCTGGTGGCTGGGGGGTGGGGGTGGTGGGAGACATGAGTGGGGGCCTGGTGGAGGCTGCCCCTGGTGGCTGGGGGGGTGGGGGTGGTGGGAGACATGAGTGGGGGCCTGGTGGAGGCTGCCCCTGGTGGCTGGGTGGTGGGGGTGGTGGGAGACATGAGTGTGGGCCTGGTGGAGGCTGCCCCTGCACTGCTGGTGGGTGGGGGTGGTGGGAGACATGAGTGGGGGCCTGGTGGAGGGTGCCCCTGGTGGCTGGGGGGTGGGGGTGGTGGGAGACATGAGTTTGGCCTGGTGGAGGCTGCCCCTGGTGGCTGGGTGGTGGGGGTGGTGGGAGACATGAGTGGGGGCCTGGTGGAGTGTGCCCCTGCGTTGCCGGGGGGTGGGGGTGGTGGGAGACATGAGTGGGGGCCTGGTGGAGGGTGCCCCTGCACTGCTGGGGGGTGGGGGTGGTGGGAGACATGAGTGGGGCCCTGGTGGAGGGTGCCTCTGCACTGCAGGGGGGTGGGGGTGGTGGGAGACATGGGTGGGGGCCTGGTGGAGGCTGCCCCTGGTGGCTGGGGGGTGGGGGTGGTGACAGACATGAGTGGGGGCCTGGTGGAGGCTGCCCCTGGTGGCTGGGTGGTGGGGGTGGTGGGAGACATGAGTGTGGGCCTGGTGGAGGCTGCCCCTGCACTGCTGGGGGGTGGGGGTGGTGGGAGACATGAGTGGGGGCCTGGTGGAGGGTGCCCCTGCACTGCTGGGGGGTGGGGGTGGTAGGAGACATGGGTGGGGGCCTGGTGGAGGGTGCCCCTGGTGGCTGGGTGGTGGGGGTGGTGGGAGACATGAGTGGGGGCCTGGTGGAGGCTGCCCCTGGTGGCTGGGTGGTGGGGGTGGTGGGAGACATGAGTGGGGGCCTGGTGGAGGCTTCCCCTGCACTGCTGGGGGGTGGGGGTGGTGGGAGACATGCATTGTTGATCAGTAGTGCAAGGTGACATGTGGGTTGGCTGGGGGGCATGCCCATGGTGGATGGGCTGCCTGCGGGACATGAGCAGGGGTGCAGGGTAGTCCCCCGTGGTGTGGGCTGCCTGCAGGGGCCGTGGAGGTTGTGGAGCGCACACCTGGGAGGACCCACACGGTCAATTCACGTGTAGTACTCCCCAGAACCCCTGAAATACACGTACCCTGCTGAAATTGCGTGTGGAACTTCCCGCGCACCCCTGAAATACACGTACCCTGCTGAAATCGCGTGTGGAACTTCCCGCGCACCCATGGAATACACGTACCCTGCTCGCACTGGGGCAATCGCTTGTGGAACTTCCCGCGCACCCCTGAAATACACGTACCCTGCTGAAATCGCGTGTGGAACTTCCCGCGCACCCCTGGAATACACGTACCCTGCTGAAATCGCGTGTGGAACTTCCCGCGCACCCATGGAATACACGTACCCTGCTCGCACTGGGCCAATCGCGTGTGGAACTTCCCGCGCACCCCTGAAATACACGTACCCTGCTGGAATCGCGTGTGGAACTTCCCGCGCACCTCTGGAATACACGTACCCTGCTGAAATCGCGTATGGTACTTCCCGCGCACCCATGGAATACACGTACCCTGCTCGCACTGGCCCAATCGCGTGTGGAACTTCCTGCGCACCCCTGAAATACACGTACCCTGCTGTAATCGCGTGTGGAACTTCCCGCGCACCCCTGGAATACACGTACCCTGCTGAAATCGCGTGTGGAACTTCCCGCGCACCCCTGAAATACACGTACCCTGCTGAAATCGCGTGTGGAACTTCCCGCGCACCCCTGGAATACACGTACCCTGCTGAAATCGCGTGTGGAACTTCCCGCGGACCCATGGAATACACATACCCTGCTTGCACGGGGCCAAACGCGTGTGGAACTTCCCGCGCACCCCTGAAATACACGTTCCCCGCTTGGCCTTTGCTGTTTGCCAGCCCGGTGAACTGGTCCAGGGTTAGCGCAGCCCTTTGCGATGATTTGGCGATTTTGATGGCTTTTCCTTGCGCGAGGGCGTTCTTGGGGGCGTTACTGGACTGCTGCAGGGTCGCTGCGATTCTCTGCGCCACGGGTGGTTTGGGAGCCTAAAATCCATGAATACGCTGTGCGCGGAAATCGGTTTTGGCGCACGTGCCTGGCGCAGACAATCGCACGCGGACACTCTGCGCCAGCTGCTTGCGACACTTTTCTGCGAAATTCTATGAATTACCCCTTGTCTTCAGAGAATTTGTGAATATTCTGTGTACTTTGAATAGGACTGCAATCCATCGACTGTCTTGCACCAATCATATTCAAGCAATTTTTGTCTTGTTTTAGCAGGATTCAAATTTCTGCCCACAATCCCAATTTCTTCCACAAGGTTATAGAACCCAAGGTTGTAATGCCCAATTTGTGGTGGATGATATTTGGAAAGCAACACTTTTTTTTCACATGGACCAAAGTTTTGTAGATGGTAAGGACTTATCTGAAGGCCATATATTAGTGACGGGACAACCTTTGCACAGCTATGATGGAAAATGTACAGTAAGTTCTGTATACTTGCCTCAACTGAGCAATCAGAGGCGCAACCTTAGATCTTAACATTTCTTTGGTTGTTAAAATGGTTGAGGATTGGTGCAAGTGAAATCCAAGGTATTTCAAGGTTTTTATCACCTACTGGCCAAAGGAATTGTTTAGTAGACTGCTTATTAGAGTGTATAATTACCTTGGATTTTGTACCATTCATTGATGAATAGTTTTCCACCTCATAGTAAAAAAATAAGGACATTTTTTTCTGAAGGCCCAACGCAGTGGGGTGAAAAAGAAGCATATCATCGGCATATCCCAGCCAATGTAGTTACACGTTCCCCCACCTCACAGTAGGAGCTTCTGAGTCAAACCACAACGTATCGATATCTGATCAAGATTAAAGAGCCTAGGTCCTAATATACATCCCTGTCTTAATCCAAGGGATGTATTAACTGCTCTTGTACGGTGGCCTTCAGCTGATAGTCGAACTCTCATTTTTTTATTAGAATGTAATAATGCAATCAAACCCATTCATTTGCCATAGAAATCGGAAGAGCACCAGTGCAATTGGTTTGTGTATTCAAGTGAGTTATAATAATACCATTTATTTATTTATTTTTTGCTTGTTAGGCGGTTATACAATAAGAATATACTGTTTCAAAGCGCCCACAAGGCAGGGAGGAAGGGTGGGAAATACAATTACAACACAATATTAAGTTCAGAGGGGAAAAAGGGAGGGACACACCTACTATGTCTTGTGAGTATTCAGAACGTGCAAGTGCAGAAAGGAAGAAGGAAGAGGGAGTAAGTGCTGGGGAGTCCGAGCTCAAGGGTGAGCCATGGGCAAAGTGCTAGGAATGTTGAGTGCTACACGGCCTGGGCCGCGGGAGGTGTAAGTGCGAGTCTCCATGGCGGAGAGTGTGCAGATGCAAAGTGCTATGGATAGAAAGGAGCCTGGGAGAATTGGTGTGGGAGGTCAAGACCCGAAGATGCCTAAGGGCCAAGGACACCAATACAGCACCTGTGAGATTAGCAGAGGAAAGGAGGAGGAAAAGAGGAAAGTCTTAAGGAGATTCTGGAAATTGAGAAGCGCCTGTTCCAGGCGCAGGGAGAGGGTTATTCCAAAGGAATAATAATACATTAATAAATAAAAAATTAATACTTTCCAAAGGAATAATAAATAAAAGATGTTCGTAGTCCCTTGCCCATCTGAAGTTTTGATGTAATTTTCAGGTCTGCCACCCAGTTATCCAGCTCTTCTAGGATTATTGCAGCAAAAACTTTACTTTGGGAGTCCAAAATCGCAATGGGACGATAGTTGTCTGGAACAGAACGATCCCCTTTTTTATGTATAGGTATTATATATGACTCGTGCTACGATGGAGATATACTGTGTTTAGCAAGTATTTCGAGGAATAGGTAGGGCAATAAATAAGACCAGAAAGAGGGTTTATGCTTCAGTGTGACAGATGCTATTTTGTCAATCCCTGGATCCCTAGTAGGAGTTATCTTCATTATTACCTCGTAGACCTTTGATGTCGAAAAGAGGTGTTCCCATTTCTGGTCATGTGCACAATAAACATGCACACAACATGCCCTTAACTGGGACCTTAACATGTTCTTGATTCTCATTTGTTCCCTCCTCTTCCTACTCCTCCTTCTCATATCTCAGGCTCTTCTCCACTTCTTCTGTGTCATCACTCCCAGTCTATCTCTCTGACCATCATCTTCTTTCCGTCTCAATTTTCCCTACGTCACCCGCCTCTAATTCCCTCTCCTATGCTTCTCCATTGTATCACTGGCGTGACTTACGCTCATTCAATACTCCTTTTTTGGTTTCCTCATGTACTGCTGTACTTCCATCTTGCTCTTCCTTTGCTACTTTATCTGCTGATGAAGCTGCTTCTATTCTCTCATCCTCTCTCTCTTCCTCCTTAGATGCTCTCTATCCAACTTTAACTTTCCTCCCTTCTCGCAAACCCCCTCAACCCTGGCTTTCCTTCCATCTATTACGCCATGCGAGGTGCTCTTCATCCCCTGGAAAGGCACTGACTTAAGTCCAGGGCCGTGGGAGACGACATTTCTTATTCTTCCCATCATGCTCTTTATGACCACTGTCTTTTCTCAGCTAAACACTCTTACTTCTCTGACCTTTTGCACACTCAGTCAACTCATCCTAAACTTGCACCTATCTATCGTTCCTCCCTCGTTTCATTCCGTACTCCATCCTGCTCTGTCTGTTCTCAATTTCTCCTTGCTGTCTCTCATCCTCCTTGTGCTCAGTCACATTTCCATTTTTTTTCTTTGCTGGCTACCCTGCATTGGAATGCCCTCCCACTTTCCCTTCGTTCCATTTCCTCATGCTCTCGGTTTCGTGTATCACTTAAGTCCTACCTTCTCCATTCTGATTGACAAGTCTCACTGCCAAATGTTACTTGCATTTCCCATGTTTATTGTACTATTTCCATGAGCTTATGTACTTTAGGTACTATATAAATCCCACATAAAATACAAAAATACAACCTTACTTAGAGTCACAATTAGTAACTTGTTTAACTTTAAATGTTTTTGTATAATAGGCCACACATACATCCTTGGGAATGACATGCATATGGATATTATTATGTGCTGGTACAGCATTTGTCAAATCCCAAAACCTACAGGTATTATTATTATTACTCAATGCACTGAACATAGTTTGACTGTCACCAGTCAACATGATATAACTCAGACAAAGAAATCAAGGCTCGGGAGGATATCTCGCGCTCACACCAATGGCTAATTGAAAGACCTATTATCACTAGTGCTATAATTCTTCTGAATAAGTGCAAAAGTTCCTCAAGTTACATAACACTTGTCAGTTCAGTATAATTTATTAATTTGACTTCCAAAGTAAAGAACAGCCGACACGTGTTTCGACCTTGGTCGTTATCAAGGCTGTACAAATCATTACATTCGTTCAATATATCAAAGAAAAGAAAAAGAGAAAATTCAAAAAACCATACCATATAGTGCCAACATGTCAGATCAGGATATGGGAAAATTCACGCCATAAGCAAGATATAAAATGAAAATTCAAAGAAAAATAAACAGAAAACAGTAATTTAGTTTTTCCAAAAAAATAAATAAATAAATAAATATATATGTTCAACATAATATCCAGTTATCAACTGATTATACAATAATATTCATCCCCAATGTGTTAATTACACAGATTACCAGTTATCACCCTGTGATGCCATTCCAACATGACCAGATAATATATGGATACTCCAAATGCAACATAGAACAATAGAGTTACAACTTACCCACTCTATGTCAATGGATTAAATCTTCTGTCCCTATATTGTAGACCCTTTAGATTAAGATTAAATAGTATAAATTACATAAGCGTTTTATCTCATGTTATAATATAAATTAAAAATAAAATAAAATGTTCACCAACCTGAAAGTCTATGTTCCTAACATACCATATGTTACAGTGGTCTTAAGATTCCAAATTTTTTTCCCCAGATTGGCTTTCTCCTACAAGGAATATACATATTTTGGTAATTGTGCTTCATGGGGTTATCCATAGATCCCCCTGATTTCATATGTTGTCATTTCAATATATTGTCTTGTATTCAGTTCCCATATGCACATCATGAATTACTAAAAAGACCTCCCTCTATCATACCAAAAAGATAGTTCGTTGTATCTTGTTTAAGATACACTTATATGTTTTCCTATCACTTACCTATACATGGGCTGTATCCCAGAACCTCAATGTGCTAAAGGGGTCCCATGAGTTTGTCCTTTCATTTAAATGTCTTGCCACTCGCGGGATCGCGGGCCGCAACGCGGTGACGTCACGCGCACGTACGCGTAATGACGTCACGCATGCGCAGTGACGTCACGCGCATAATCGCGCGATGACGTCACGCGCACGCCCGCGCGACGGCACCATGTACACGCGCAATAAGCGTGCTCTCAAATAAGGTTATCCAATAATTCAATATGGATAAAGCTACTTTAACTCGAATTTGACTTGCTGTATTGATTAACACTGATGGTACACTAAAACCACAATTGGTTCTACAGTTACATCCACTAAAACAAATGAATATCATTACAAGTCTTAAATTATTTAGTATATTCTACACTTACACTAATAGGTGCACGGAATCCTGTGTTTAATGATCCAAGCATTTGTCACAATTTCCCAAATTGAAAAAAACCCACATTAAATTGCCAATAAATCATATTCATTGGCTAATATCTATAAATTAGAATTACCCAATACTTAAAGTTAGTAAAGCTACTTGAACTCGAATTTGGCTTACCGTGTTAATTAGTATGAAATAATATAATACAACCACACCTAGTACTACACTTACATCCTCATGATGTGCATATGTCCACCCAATACATAAATTTCATTGCGTCCCTTAAATTATTTAAATAATCTATATTTTTACCAATGAGTACATGGGATCCTATAATTTATAGTCCCATATTTACAGAATTCTGGTAAGGTTGGAACAACATCACAAGTAGTGATAATTACAATAGGTAACATTGCCAATTAGGCTGGTTACATTCATTTGTAAATCGGAAAGGGAAAGAAATTGTCAATCATATTGTTACTTTATAAAAAAACATGCATTTCGTGGTCCTGATTGAGACCAACTAAAGTGCTCCTAAAGTAACAGATTAGTTTACTCTCTTGTTGCCTAAGTTTGAGCCTAAGATTTCCACCCCGTTTACCCATCTTCACTTGCATAAGACCAATGAATCTTATGTCTTCCTGGCTATCCAACTGATGTTGCAGCTGCCAATGGATAGACATTGGTGTCTTGGGATCACTACTCTTTAAACTAGCCAAATGTTCCCTTACTCTTATTCTCAATTGCCGAATAGTACTACCAATGTAAAGCTTACCACATGTACATATAATGGCATAAACGACAAAGCACGTTTTACAGTTAATAAACTGCTTGATCTTAATTGTCATGGCATTATCATCTGTAAAAGAGTCACAATTAGAATGCGCATATTTGCACTGGTTGCAATTACCACATTTAAAAAATCCCTTCTTCCCTTTAAGCCAAGTACCTTCAGTACTATTTGTCTGAACATCCAAAAAAGAGGGACTCAACTTCTGTTTGATGCTATGTGCTCTCGTAAAAATAAATTTGGGTTTCTCAGTCAAAAAAGGTAACAAATCTTTATCAAGTCTTAAAATATCCCAGTGTCTAGACACCATTTTGTACAGTAAAGATGAGTCTTGCGAAAATTGAGTTATTATAGAAATGCAATCATTCTCAGGTTTCTCTTTCACACGGTCACATAAAAGCTCCAATTGACTACATTCTTTGTACTTGTCTGCTGCTTTCTTAATACATTTCAGGTTATATCCTCTCTTTTGGAATCTTTGCGTGAGCAAATCAGACTCCCTCTGATAATCCAAATCTAAACTACAATTTCGCCTGGCCCGATAAAATTCCCCAGCCGGGATATTATCTATTGTAGATCTCTGATGACTACTTTTTGCATACAATATGGAGTTGACTTCTGTTGGTTTACGATATGTGTGTGTTTCAATTTGCCCATTGTTCACAAAAATATGCAAATCTAGAAAGTCAATGCTTTGTGAGCTCACTAGACCTGTAAATCTAATGCCAAATTTGTTATGGTTAGTATGTAGCACAAAAGTATCATATAAAGCAGGAGACCCTTTCCATACAATTAAAACATCATCGATATATCTTCTCCAAGCTATTAGATTCGTTTGAAAGATCTCCTGATTGTAAATGTGCGTTTCTTCAAATTGGGCCATAAACAAATTCGCCAGGGATGGCGCAAACTTAGCACCCATGGCAACTCCCTTGGCCTGTGCATAATACTGTCCATTAAAAATGAATACATTATTTTGCAAAGTAAATTTGAGAAAGCTTTTAAGCATTTGTATATGCTGCATGTAAGAAGCAGAAGAATTCCCAAAGGTGTAGTCAATTGTTTGAACTGCTAGGTCATGATCTATGCTGGTATAAAGCGCTGAAACATCAAGGGTAGCCAAAAGATAATCTGATTCCCACTTAAAGGATTTGAAAAATTTCAAAACGTGTGCACTATCTCTAACATAAGATTTCATTTTGAGAACATGGGGTTTTAAAGCTTCATCCAAATATTGGGACATACCCTCCGTGACCCACCCTATCCCACTCATGATAGGTCTGACTGGTGGTAAGGTTTCATAACCCTTGTGTATTTTAGGCAAAAAATAAGATTCATTGGTCTTATGCAAGTGAAGATGGGTAAACGGGGTGGAAATCTTAGGCTCAAACTTAGGCAACAAGAGAGTAAACTAATCTGTTACTTTAGGAGCACTTTAGTTGGTCTCAATCAGGACCACGAAATGCATGTTTTTTTATAAAGTAACAATATGATTGACAATTTCTTTCCCTTTCCGATTTACAAATGAATGTAACCAGCCTAATTGGCAATGTTACCTATTGTAATTATCACTACTTGTGATGTTGTTCCAACCTTACCAGAATTCTGTAAATATGGGACTATAAATTATAGGATCCCATGTACTCATTGGTAAAAATATAGATTATTTAAATAATTTAAGGGACGCAATGAAATTTATGTATTGGGTGGACATATGCACATCATGAGGATGTAAGTGTAGTACTAGGTGTGGTTGTATTATATTATTTCATACTAATTAACACGGTAAGCCAAATTCGAGTTCAAGTAGCTTTACTAACTTTAAGTATTGGGTAATTCTAATTTATAGATATTAGCCAATGAATATGATTTATTGGCAATTTAATGTGGGTTTTTTTCAATTTGGGAAATTGTGACAAATGCTTGGATCATTAAACACAGGATTCCGTGCACCTATTAGTGTAAGTGTAGAATATACTAAATAATTTAAGACTTGTAATGATATTCATTTGTTTTAGTGGATGTAACTGTAGAACCAATTGTGGTTTTAGTGTACCATCAGTGTTAATCAATACAGCAAGTCAAATTCGAGTTAAAGTAGCTTTATCCATATTGAATTATTGGATAACCTTATTTGAGAGCACGCTTATTGCGCGTGTACATGGTGCCGTCGCGCGGGCGTGCGCGTGACGTCATCGCGCGATTATGCGCGTGACGTCACTGCGCATGCGTGACGTCATTACGCGTACGTGCGCGTGACGTCACCGCGTTGCGGCCCGCGATCCCGCGAGTGGCAAGACATTTAAATGAAAGGACAAACTCATGGGACCCCTTTAGCACATTGAGGTTCTGGGATACAGCCCATGTATAGGTAAGTGATAGGAAAACATATAAGTGTATCTTAAACAAGATACAACGAACTATCTTTTTGGTATGATAGAGGGAGGTCTTTTTAGTAATTCATGATGTGCATATGGGAACTGAATACAAGACAATATATTGAAATGACAACATATGAAATCAGGGGGATCTATGGATAACCCCATGAAGCACAATTACCAAAATATGTATATTCCTTGTAGGAGAAAGCCAATCTGGGGAAAAAAATTTGGAATCTTAAGACCACTGTAACATATGGTATGTTAGGAACATAGACTTTCAGGTTGGTGAACATTTTATTTTATTTTTAATTTATATTATAACATGAGATAAAACGCTTATGTAATTTATACTATTTAATCTTAATCTAAAGGGTCTACAATATAGGGACAGAAGATTTAATCCATTGACATAGAGTGGGTAAGTTGTAACTCTATTGTTCTATGTTGCATTTGGAGTATCCATATATTATCTGGTCATGTTGGAATGGCATCACAGGGTGATAACTGGTAATCTGTGTAATTAACACATTGGGGATGAATATTATTGTATAATCAGTTGATAACTGGATATTATGTTGAACATATATATTTATTTATTTATTTATTTTTTTGGAAAAACTAAATTACTGTTTTCTGTTTATTTTTCTTTGAATTTTCATTTTATATCTTGCTTATGGCGTGAATTTTCCCATATCCTGATCTGACATGTTGGCACTATATGGTATGGTTTTTTGAATTTTCTCTTTTTCTTTTCTTTGATATATTGAACGAATGTAATGATTTGTACAGCCTTGATAACGACCAAGGTCGAAACACGTGTCGGCTGTTCTTTACTTTGGAAGTCAAATTAATAAATTATACTGAACTGACAAGTGTTATGTAACTTGAGGAACTTTTGCACTTATTCAGAAGAATTATAGCACTAGTGATAATAGGTCTTTCAATTAGCCATTGGTGTGAGCGCGAGATATCCTCCCGAGCCTTGATTTCTTTGTCTACTTTGTACAAACTTTGTGGGAAGTTTGAGGGAGTGATATTACTTGCTGCCGACCCCCCCGCATTTTCATTATATATATATTTTTTTGAAATTTGAGAGTGGAAAAGAGCGCACGCAATCTGTTAGCGATCCCACAACATTTCTTGTATTATGATATAACTCAGCTTTTAGGAACTTTACAAGATTTCCATGATTGTAAAATCTTCCCTTTTTGATTTTATATACATCTAAATTACAGTTATGTACTTTTGCCAAAAGTCTAATGAGGGTTCACTTCTCATTCTTTGTTTGCACTAGTATGTTGTTACGTGTATGTCTTAGACTATTACTATTGCATATACATTTTTCCTTTACCATCTATTAAGCCCAAGGATAGACTAATTAGGTCAGAGTACCCCAATATAGTGAACCCTGATTGATGAAATTGACCAACTCTCTGGTCAACACAGCATGATTGCATGCACCTTTAAGCAATATTGTATAATTATTAAAAAAGGACAGGTAATTATTGGAAACAAAACATGGTAAATACGGGAAGACTGGGTACCCCATCTCCATGATGCTACCTTCCCACAGTTATCTTTGCAGGCAGGAAATAACAGATTTAAATCCCACATTTCCATAAATCGATTCCATAAAAGGGTGTTCATGGACGACCTGTTAATAAAGTTGCTGTCACCATAGATAGGGGACCTTTTGTCGTCTTCTGGAAAGTGTGCACATCTACTATTAAAATCTCCTATAATTAGGATATTATTCTTGTGACCAGCAGCTAATCACGTGGAAATAATATTCCCACTCTGATTGTGTAGAACCTCAAGGTATTTTTCAAGGGGTTAAAGCAAACATTTACCATTAGTCATTCCTGCACAGCCACCTTCTGCCAAAAAGTCATGCTGACCGCTATCAGTGAGTTATCATGCGAGGCTACAAGATTCGTAGTAAAATCTAACTTTAGATCTCTCATCATAGCTACCTACCCTGGGGCCTACCCACCACTCCCCTCGAGGCGGTAGTACAAAATGTCTTGTAGCCTTCCATTTCAAAAGAATCAGTGAGCATAGTCTCCTGAAGAAAAACAATGTCCATGTTAAAATTACTATCACTGTTAACAAGTTTCGAAATATTTTTGAAACCACAACAGTTCCAAGAAATTGTTTTCAAACTCTGTAGAGTACAGAGAGGGAGAAGGATTAGTTAAATCCAATTTCTCAATCAACACTTTCATTAGCCAGGACCAGACCTCTTATTTTACTGGTTGAACCGCAGGAGTAAGCCGATCAGTAAGAAGGCTGTGGTAAGCATTTGGACATCTCAGAGGCTTTGTTTACGGCCCTGTGATTCCCATTGTCCACAAAGGGGTTCCCAGCTATAAATTATTTTAGTAGCTGAGGATTCTCAAAGATCAGCAAATCCACACCCATAGTACTAAAGTCGTCCAAGTGGTTCCAGACTAAACGAGAAACCACTTTAGAATAAATGTGGGCTAAAATACGATTGCTGTCTTCATTGGGAATGTCCACCCAATCAATGTCTCCCGAATTGGATTTGTCTAAGAGTTGTTATGGATGAAAATATATGTAACAAAAGTGAGCGATTAAAATAGACAAAATAATTAATCGGTCTCAAGTTATCAAAGCCGATCATTATTTCATCCATTGTTGTCACTGGCTTTGTGGCTGCATTCGCCAGCACGGTCGACACCTATGAGCGGCAACTATGATAGACTGAGCGTGTCAGACCAGAGTTTATTTCACTGATTAGTGTCCTTGTTGAAGAACTTGTTCCAGTGATGAATCATGTATTTGGCCAGATGTAGTCAAATCCATGTCCACGTCTTGGGCTGCAGCCACAGTTTCAATGTTACTCGTTTCAATAGAAGTCCCGGGATTATCAGGTTGCTTGTGTTTAGCAAAAAAGGTGCTCATTTGTCCCTGAACCAGCTTCATCTATGTTTTCTGCTTCAGTTATCCATATTGCGGGGACTGGCTAAATTCCATTTCCATCAGTCCTCCCAATGTTATTGTTACTAGCCACTCGCTAACATTATGTTCCTCGTTTAAATCTATTATCTCTTGGGTAGCAGGAAGAGATCCTAATCATTTCTTAGCAGATGACCTGCTAGGTAGTTTAGATTTTGTTGTTTTTAGATTTCTTTGCCTGTTTTTTTTTACCTTTCTTAATTTGTTGTCTTGTATGCACAGGTGAATCTCCAGGTGGGTTAGATGGACTCGTAGTCACATTGGGTTGAGTCAAAGATAGGGTGCCAAGGTCTGGTGGCGCATCCACTGTAGCCACTGTATCGAACAATTAAGGGGAGGCACTTAATCTGCCCATTGAATGAGGCTGATCATCCATCAGAGGAGGAGGTGTTATAGAAACACTGGAATTATTTTGGATTCTAGAGAACGACGACTCTAAATTGAGCACAGAAACAATAGATGTACTAGAAGTAATTTGTTTGCAATGCTTTGGCTCCAGATTTAATGATGGCAAGTTGTCTTGCTTTAGCTTGGACAATCTCTTTGATGTTATCATATAATCGCAAAAGAGACATCAAGTGAAGAGCAGAAGTGGATACGGACCAATCACATCTAACGTTAGGTTTTTTTATGGAAGAGCTTTCGCTTCAATTGTCATTCTGAAAATTCTGACCCAAAACAATCTCAAACAACTGATTAGGAGTGGTCATTTCCCTGTTAACAGGGCAATTTGGAGTGACTCTAGTGGCCTTGTTGTTATGTGGCATAGGCTCTGGGTCATCGCAGAGGTCGTGACACATTTGAAGAAAAGATTAATCACGAACCACTGAATCTGATAATATAGGCTTGCCTGGCTTGCCAGATGAACCTGGCAGCTTGTTAGCAGAGGCTGTATTCTCTTCGGATATCAATGGAACCCCAATTGGTAAGTCTTTTGGCCCTGGAGCGATTGCCTGCACGGGAGACCCAGTTATATTAGAAGAACCCAGACTCGTTATGCCGTTTGTTGAGCTTCGTGTTTTTGAAACCATCACAGGCACGTATTTCTGCCATGTCCAATCATTATATCAATATTCAATGCATTACTTCTCAAGTTATACATAGCAGCTGTGCAGCGGCCGACGCAGTAAGCAAACTTACCACTATGTTGACCTGGTCCACCTGAGGTTTGCATAGATTACAGCGCTCAGAGGGAGGGCCACAAGTCGACCGCAGTCCGCCTACCCCACCGGACCACAGCAGACCACACTTCTCACTGCACTTGTGCTCTGCACTGACAGCGGGATTTTGATGATGAAGCACTGTCACAGTAATTCACTCCCTCCAAACACTGCAACTGTACAGAGAAAGTTCCCCAGCACCACAGCAGACCACACTTCTCTTCTCGCTGCACTTCTCTTAATGTCCAGGTTCTTATGAAGTGCTCTGGTATCCTGATTAATTAAGTATGCATGTATAAATAATACTCTAGGCACACTTAAGCTACTCATATTTTGTAATAGCTGTGCATGATGAAAGTAATCACAACACATTGTGTATTGCATGTAAAAATTTAAAGTTCAATCTGGTTCCCCAGGTGTCAGAGCCTGTGGCCTTCGGCTTGCACATAGATCTCTGCAGTGGGCTGAAAGCCTCAAGGGGCTGGAGCACTTGCCTTTAGACAATAGTCCCTGCTCTGCCTCAGTCTGAGGGTCTTCTCACTTAAAGCCAGCCCCTGAGGTGTCCTCTGGATGCATGTTGCCTCTCCTGCTCTCCTGAGTTTCTTTGTGTAGGTTTCAGTGTGGGGCAAAGCAAACATAGGAAATGAGAGGAGAGGTAAGTTAAATGAAAGACATGGAGATGGGAGGGGTAGAATAAGAGAATTGAGCAATACAGATAGAGAAAATGGTAGCTTATGAGGAATGAACGAAATACAAAGAAGCAACAAGGAAGAGCTGTTAGACCAAATGAAAGGGAAACACGAAGACTATGAGGGGAAGGATGGTGAAAAGGAAGGACTGCCAAATAGAGAAAAAGAAACTAAGAAAAATGAGAAGGGATGAGCGTGCACTACTGATGGAGCGTAGAGTATGAGGGTTTGAGGAAGCGAAGAAACAAGTGTGAGAAAGATGGTGATGTGGAGGAAAGTGTGGTGCCACAAATGAGAGAAAGCATTGAAAATGGGGAGGGCTGTGGAGGGTAGATTAGAGTGGCGAACGGGTGATAGAGGGCATGACGAAGACGGACACGGGTGAAGCGAGAGAGAATGAAAGAGCCCATCTTGCTCTGTTCACATCACCAAAAAGCTGGGGACAGTCCAAGAGCAACCCTTTAATAGCACCTCTTTCCCTACTCTTTTCACAAAAACTCTGGAGTCTGGGGCATTATGAGAAAAGCTGTTCAATGCTGAGCCATTCCCAGCTGCCGTTTTTTGTCTTGCAAGGAGGTGCCAGATTTGTATGGAAGGTTTATGGCAACAGTGGGACTGCAGTGGGGTGGTCACTGTGACAAATTGGATTCTGCTTCACAGGAGTACAAGGATGAGTAGGGGTAAAATGTCCCGCTCAGCCCTTGCACTTCTAAAACCCAAATTCCAGAAAAGGAAAACAGGGATTGTTAAGAAATATACCTCCTTTTTGTTGTAACGTGGGACAAGGGAAGGCGGTGCACTTAAGAGAACCAGCAGTGATCCAAACAACACAGTTTCACAGTGCAAAATAAATTAAATGCACAATCAAGGTTCTATAAAAATATATACTTTAATCAAACACACCATCTGCAATAAAACAAATACAAATAGAAATACAAAAACCTCCCTGAAGGAAGAATAGAGAAGATGCGACAGACTTAGGAAAGTAGCACTCTGAACGTAGCTCCAGGGGTGTTGCGTAAGTTACAAGACACAAAAAGGATATGTCGTGAGTGATACCAGTAGAGCTCGACCTCAATGGTCTCTAGGGCCCAAGTGTACCGAGGGGGTCAGTGCAGGGTCAACAGTACCTGGATTAAATTCTTGGTGGGGTGACAGAGTCAGACCCGATATGGAATGTTGATGAAAGTGGATCAAGCTCAGTTTGGGCACATTGGATTGTGCACGCTAAAGCAGCAAGCGGGCAGCAAGTAGGGCCGAATGTGGTCAATCTGTGTGGTGGCAGGGCAATGTTAGGGGAGTTTACCTAAAGTCCACCTGTCATACCTTTGTATACCTGCCCCAACTTCTAGTATATGTCTATACTACTCAAATGTTTGGTAGAATGGCAGGGCAGCCAGGCCTATTTTATGAGGAGGATGTTTGCTGTAGGTAAGTACAATGAACTCAATAAATACCTAGGCCCAAAGAAACTCTTACACAATCTTTGCTCTCTATGAGCAGTGGGCGGGTGAGGCTAGGTCGATAACATGTGTAGGCATATTTCTCCTGCTGCACGGATGTGCAGTGAACAAGCGCAGCAGACGAGGACCTTGCGCGCCAAAGTCGTGCCAAAGTCAAGCCCATCTGAGCTCGTCCGTGCTGTGGGTGAGCTGTGGGGGGTGATGCTGTGGTGCATAGGACCCAGAGGCTTGTATTATCATGAGATCAACTTATTGATCTTGCCCCCAGAGACACAGGGTGGCCAGTGGGGTTTTTAAAGGCCAAGCCGCGGAAGACTGTGCAGCCTTCTTTGGACAGCCTCATGTGCATTCTGTTGAACACTAGGTCGCTCACTCCCAGACATGCTGTTCTTTTCCAAGGGACCACTGCCCGGACCTAGCTTGTTTCACGGAAACATGATTACATGATCACTCTGGCCCTGCTCTTGTACAGCCACTCCCTCCCAATGAATGTGTTCTTCAGCTTAATCGCCCTTCTGAACATATGGGTGGAGGGTTGCTGTGGTTTATAAATCTCATCTTTTGGTGACCATGGTCCTGTGTGACTATGAGACCAAAATGGAGGCTCCGCTTGTCAGTCTACAGGTCACTCCCAACTTTTCCTGTCATGTACTGGTTGTCTACCGTCCCCCCTTGTATGATGCTGCTTTCTGTGATACCTTCACAGGTTTAGTGGCCGATTTGAGTCTGCAGTACAATAATTTGGTGGTTGCCGAGGACTTCCCCCATCCATTTTATATCTCCCATTTTATACTTGGGATGGAAGATTCTGATATATTGCAGCTTGTAGCTGGTCCAACCCACAGCCGTGGTAACATTCACAACCTGATTTTTGCTTCCTCATCGTTGGTGACGGTTTGTCCCACTTTTTGACTCGACTGGACTGATCACTTTGTTTCCTTTTAGCCTTAAAACTCAAGTCCTGCTGCCCGTGGGTGACAGGTCATCAGTACAAAAGTGCCTTTGGAGATCTGTTGACACTGCGGTAGTTGGCCAGGAGATAGTAAAGGGATGTGTTGGCGCCTCAGAATTAAATCTGGAAACTCTTTCAGGAATTTTTACTAGCGCAGCTGACCTCCCTGCCCCTGTTAAATGGCTTAGGCAGCGTGCTCAGCCTTCTGAACCCTGGTTCTGGAAAAGCAACAGAACGGAAATGGAGAAATGGCTATAGCAAGCCAGACCGTATGTTTTAACAGCAGGCGGCGCTTACCCTCCATAAAGCTGTGGTGGCTGCGAAAAGTAAATATTGTTCTTGGGAAATGGAGGCGGCCCACACCCAGCCCAAAGAATTGTTTGATCTGGTCCTCCCAGGCAGCTGTGAATACAGATGTCACATCATCCCAGGAGTTGTGTGACTCTCTTTCTAAGTATGTTATATATCAAATAACTACCATTTCGGGATGCATCTCCCTCGCAACCTTGGGTATAAGTGCAGCACCTGTCGCCAACATGGCACCCCCCCCACCAAACAGTGGGCCATGTTCCATCAAAGACATTAGTAAAGCCACTCTTGGACTAAAGTCTGCTTCTGAGTTAGATCCCATCCCCTTAACTATTTTGAAGGAGATCCTGCTGGAGATTACTCTGTTCCTAACACAGGCAATTAATCACTCATGCCAATCAGGAACTATTCCTGCTCACCTGAAGCATGCTCTGGTGACGCTGCTGTTGAAGAAACCCTCATTAGATCCATCCAGCTCGTTGAAATTTCATCCTAATTCACTCCTTCCTTTCTTGATGAAACACTTGGAATCTCTGGTGTCACCTCTGTTGAGTTCTTTTCTGGAAAACTCTTCTTTCTTCAACCCCTTTCAATACGGTTTCCGTCCAAGCCGGGGTACCGAAAGCACGCTGGTCTCCATGGTCGATGGCCTGGCTCATATCTCAGATCAAGGCGAGTCGGGAGCACTGGTATTGTTAGATTTATCGGCTGCTTTCAACATGGTCGATTATACGACCCTGTTAGCCTGGCTTGCGGAAGCAGGGATCACTGATCAGGTGCTTTCTAGGTTCTTCTCTTTTCATTCTTTTCTTGAGGGATGCACTGAGACCCTTGCTCTCCCACTCTTTCATTCGGTTCCTGTCTCTCTGTCTTGTGGGGTCCCTCAGGTCTCAGGTCTGTCCCCAACTCTGTTTAATGTGTACATCCAGCCACTGGCTAAGCTCATCCACTCCCACGGCCTGAGGTGCTACTCCTATGCTGATGATACGCAAATCATGGTGCGACTTGATCAGACGCACCCGGGTCCTGCCCCTCAGCTCAGGATTTGCCTTGAGGACGTGCAGAGGTGGATGGGCCACAACTGGCTTAAACTGAATGGAGACAAGATCAGAATCTTGGTGGTGGGTCCCCCCTCTGCTTCTGCACTTTGGTCTCCCTCTTTCTGGCCTAGTTCCGTTGGGGTTTGCCCCAGCCCAGGGTTGGTTGTAAAGAATTGCAAAACAAACAATTGTACTTACCTCAGTGGAATCAAACTGGCAGTATATCCAGACTACCCAGATACCTGCAGCCTTGACGCTCTTTGTCCAATGTATACATACAAGCGCTGTGGATCGTAACTTTATCTGCCAATTTGTTCTTTGGTTGTAAAGAATCTAGGGGTGAAAATCTCTTTTTCCCTATCACTGGATATGCAAGTTGCAGCTGTCTGTAAGTCTGGCCACTTTAAACTGAGGATCCTGCGGAGGGTTCTACCTTTCATTTTCCTTCAGTTCCATGCACCAGTGGTGGCAGCACTGTGAGCTTAGGGCCCTTTTGGAACATGCATATGTAATGGATGGGCTTACACAGATTAATTCTGAGTCCAAATAACTGAACCAATTCAGGAAGATGCAAAGTACTGTTTTATTAACAATTATCTAAAACAGGGAGTTTACAATGAACATCAACGGATGTACGCTCAGTTTCTCTCTGCAATCTTCACACAAATCATAGCGTTTATATCAAAATACCTCAGAGGTGACCTCATACTACACGCCAATAATGAAAAACCTATCAAGGGTAGGGATTGGCTAAGGGGAACATCTAAGTATACTTTTCTGTAAGGACTAGGATTGTGATTGGCTGCCCACTATCAGGTGGGCAACATATGCCTACCTCTAATACATGTAATCTTCAGAAACATTAGATACACAGTTACTCATTGGTTTTCCAACTATAAGGTCCTTCATTATATTGACTACTACAATTGGGTGGCACGCTTGTGCCAGGTCTAGAACATTCATTTCACTTAGCAGCATGTAAGCCCAGACCCAGGTGCAAGGAGGTGGGGCATGATACTACCTCTCCATCCAATTAGCCCAGCATCTCTCATCGCCCAAGTCTTCTGCCATGAAGATTGTCTTTGAACTTGGCCTTTTAGAGTATCCTTGTTTCTCGGAATACATGGGAGTGAGAGCACTCACTATCGTGTTCTGGGACTCCAAGTTTGAACTCTATTTTCATCTTTGGCTCAAGTGACAGGCGACAACGATGTGTTCCATTTTGCAGGTTTTAAATGCTTTAAATGAATTAAACTTGGCATTCTTGGTGTTCTTTCTTTAGATCTTAACAAGGATCGATTCATCCTTTGCACGTTAGCTCATTTCCAGAATAGATAGCTGACCTTGGCTGCTTCACTCTTGACTCCATCCAGGGCAGATAGCCTCGTCCTGCAGCTCCATGATTCTGATTATTATTGCTGTGACATAGATTTCCCTTCCTGCTTCATGGGTCCTGGCTTACTAAATTCATGATACCGACGTCCGGCTTCTATATAATGGCGGCTTCGCATGCGTTCTACTCACTACCTATAGTCAGCTTCTATGATAACTTGGTTTACCTTGCGTTTCAGCATCTGTACATTTATTGAGCGGTTGATTTTCTACAGCACTTCATGCACGTGCAATCTTCTTTTACATTTGAGAGTTCACTCGATTCTTTACTTCGTCATTAGTTTCTTTAGGATCCATACATTCTCTTCAGTCAGTATCTCGAGACATCGTGCATACTTTGTTTGATGTCACCGGCTTCTCTTTTCAGCGCTTTATCAAATTCCTTCATAGAGTTCCTCCCTTAGATTATCATCACTTCGGGGATACATTCAGTATGGTTGTCTCAACTGGCATTTTCTTCCAATCACGCTGCAGTATTGGCACAACTGCTGGTGTCAAACATGGAACGATCTCAGGTCTACAACATATAGGAAGTAGGGGGCAGAGTTTCCTGCAGAGGCTTGCAGCTGCTCCTCTACATTCCCCCTCTGGTCGAGTCCTCAACCACCTCCTCAATAATTTCTACATCCTGGTATTTTCTCTTGACAAAGTGTTTCTTGGGTGTCTATATCTTAATCACCCCCCTCAGGTTGCCAGCTGATTTAACATTTTCATCTACACTCCAGGTCCTGTAGTTACATTGTCCATTCGGGGTACAATAGACCCATCGTCCCACGTACTTCTTATGATTCTTTGGATACAGAACCCTTGTTCCCTCAGGTGCTACGATTCTGGGCTCTATGTATTTTATGTTAACAAATGTTGGAGAGGTGCACTCCCGGATTATTGATATTCAAAGTAAGTAGTAACACTGGGTTTCGATTAGTTTTGAGAGAAATGTAGGTGCTCCTGTGTGTATCTTGGCCACAACAAAGGCACTATCGTGAGAGAAGGAGGTCCACCAAATTGTAGGGACAACTACAGGGCACACCTTTGACTGACATAATCAGTTTAAATGTTCAATGAGGTAAATTAACTTTGTAACAAACGAATCAAGACATTCAATGAAGAAACACAAGTTCATAAGGTATAATTTTTAGATTCACCAATGCTTAATAACAAAGGGAGCATGGAATGCTCACACATAAATACAATCATAACAGTAATGAGTGCAAATGTATACAAATGTCAACAGAATATACACGAGTGAAGGGTTTTCAACGTTTCAGCAATATATACAGAATTTAAGAAAACTCCTGTCTCCTGTAAGGGGCATACATCACTTTCAGTGATCTATAGGGTATGATGCAGCTCATTGTATATACTACGTGTTTCAGGCGTATTAGCCCTTTATCAGGTATGGGACGTGGAGTAATTTCTGCAAGAAATGGATACCATATGGTGTAAGTAATGGTTTAAATGTGTATATAACAGAGTGCTATAACTGACCTGTGTTTCACAGCATTTCTCTGATCAACGAGAGCAATGTTCAGTAGGTCATATCAATCCGTCAAGGAAGGTTTCTTTTACCCAGTGATAAGAATCCTAGGACAAGAAAAGGTAATTGTATAACTAAATGCAGTACAACAGCGTGTTGGACCAGTCACTCAAAAAAAGCGCTTGGTTCCACACCTCGGTTATGTATTTGATTTAAAGAATAATGTTGAGTGATATAAACAAGGTAAAACTCATAGTAAGACTCACCAGCAAAGATGCTGTCAGATTTGAGGACGGGGCAAGGATAGGAAAGGGAAAGAGAGACCGAGAGAAACAAAATGGTGGCGGTATCCTTCTAGTGGGAAGAACCCCCTGGCATAGTCTAGTCTTTCCCCTGTCCTTTCTTACTGATTGATTCATTTTTATTCAGCTCAAGGCTATACAAGTACTTAATAGAATACAGATTGTTACATACAAAAAATGCACATTTGATCAATATTAACATGTGTAAATAGAAAAGAATAATACATTGCGTTCTAAAAACACACATGATGGAAAACTTGGGCAATCTCAACAGAAATAAAAGATATCACCTATCTCAAAAAGCAATTAACAACTGTGCAATTCAAAACACAGGAGAGCAATAAAACAAACTCGAAGCCCCATGATAGTAAAGTTAGAAACTCAAAATCAGGCTCATCTAGGTTTACTGAAGAAACCTGTAGTGGCATTCACTATTACCTTTAGGCAGTTTTACTTCCTAAATACTCAATCTTTCTCTACTTGTTCAATCGTAGAAGCCATGCAAGACGAATGTATTTGGCAACCCAGAAAACAATTTTTAGATCCTCCATGCTTTTGCAGACTCTCAAGGCCTCCGAGACTGTACCAATGCCGGCAAACCTTAAGAGTGGCATCAAATAGAGGCGCTGTAATGGACTCACTATTGGACAAAAGAGGAGACAGTGGACAATTGTTTCTTCACTGAAGCCACAAAGGGGGCCTACACCCGTGTTGTTATCATCCCAGGATTTATTAAACAAAGCCACCCTAAGATTGCCTATCCCGAAATTAAGCTATGACATGCGGGCAAATGGTGGTTTAATAAAGTCCAAATAACTTCCTAAACCAAACACCCGCTTGTTCTCCAACTTTACCAAGCCCAACCTCAACCGTTGGCAGTCCTCCACCATATGTCTCCTGGTTTTCACTAGAATCATTGAACAGCATAGCACACGAGCTATTTAGATGCGCTGTCCAAAACCCTCGGTCATTAAACCTAGTCCCTAAGTAATAAAACTTGACCTGTTCTACTCTGATGTCAATGGTTTGATGTTTCACGAACCTAGGCTTAAATATGATGGTTTTGGTTTTGTCTGTGTTCAAAGTTAATTTTAACTCGCCACATTTAATGGTGAACAGAGCCAAGGTAGCTCTACGTCACTGTGGGCAAGTTGACAACAATACGGCGTCATCCGCAAAGAAGAGCACCGGGAATTTCTCAGTCCCCATCCTCAGCGGATACAGACATCCTTCAAGCAGGGTCGTTGTAAACTCTTCAATAAAGATACAATATAAGAGTGCCTGCCAAACCCCCTTGGTGATATTAAATTGGGGTGTGAGTTCGCCTGCCTGCCGACAATGAACAACTGCCTTGTTGTTTTTGTATAATGATTACTTGGGCGTCATAAGGCTATACCAGATGTTTCTTTGGCTAAAACCTGCCAAAACAGGCGATGAGGTACACCGTCAAAGGCCGTCTTAAGGTCGACAAAGACAGAGTATAATTTAATTTTACATAAGACAGTGTACTTCTGAATAACCATGAAAAGTCAAAAGGTTTGATCAACCGTGACTTTCCGTGCCTGTAGGGGGCTAATGATGTTAGCATCTTCTACCCATACCTGCACATGTTTTAAAATTACTTCTATGAAGAGTTTACCAGAACTATCTAGAAGTGAAATTGCCCTATAATTTGCTGGCTGTTCACTCTCTCCCTTTTTATATATAGGCACAATTTCAGCATGCCTCCATGACTCGAGCACAGTGTTTGAGTCTATGCACACCGAAAATAGCTTCCACAATACTGGTCCCCAGATGGATGGTTCTACCTCGAACAAGTCGAATGGCACCATATCTGTGCCAGAAGCCTTCCCAACCTTCTGGGATCTATTAGCAGAAATTACTTTGTTCAGATCAAGGGCCAGTCTACCCCCCTCAGGACTTGTATTAACCTCATTTTAGCACCCAATTATTCTTCTCCCCACTATACAGTCTAGAAAAATGATTCTGCCACGTATCAGAGGTTATGCTACATAGTTGGATCATGTCTCCTATAACTTTAACACCTGAAACTAATTTGCTGAAAGTGGAATTATCCCTCTTTTCAAATGCATCTGCAAGGCTTTCCCATTTTAACTTTAAGAAAGTGTCTTTTTTAAGTTTAATTAAACTTTTGTACCACGCTCTATTAATTCGCTACAATGTTTCATCTACCGGTGGACCTGCAGTAAGAGTATCATGGAGGGTTTGCCCAGCTGACGTAAATTCCTTATCACCATTCGGACTTAACAATGGCACGTTGCTTCACAATAAGACTAGGAAGTGTAACATGTGGGTGAATTGCAACAACTGCTTTCAATAACTCATATATGATCACTTGGTCTTGGTTTACTTAATTACAGATAACTTCGATATGTGGCAGGACAACCTCATAGATGGCAGGTTTGGCATCCCTCGCCATTATAGTAACCCATTTCACTGCTTTACGCACATGTCCAACAACCTTTAATGTCTATTTTGTGGTACTTGGTAGGTTATGTATTAACTCACCACTACTCAGGAGGAATGTAGTGGACAAAGGACTGTGATCACTGTCATGTTTATCCAAGACCATACAACTAGTTACATTTTTCAAATCACTAACAGTGAATAAAACATAATCAATTAGAGAAGAGGCACAAGGCCCATGACAATTCCTGGAAGCTGGCCGGTCATTACCAGATCACCCATTACTGCCTCTCAGGACAAGTGAATATCAAATAGGGTCAGTCTCAACAGTGAGGTTATGAGCCCTTTTTGGACTGAGAGCAATCAAAGGTGAAATATCCCAGGCTGCATCCTGCTACTCCCAGATACCCTCTAAATCCCAGAGAGGTTCTATTTGTAAATTTAAGTCACCCAGAAACAATCATATGGGTTCTATTTGGGTCCCATTTGTTGAAACAATTAACCAAATCGTAGAGCTTATTAACTATGGACATAGAATTTGGCCTATCATATACGTTGAACATCAGATAGCAGTGTTCATCTGCAGCATGTGATATCAAGTATTGGAGGTTATCCAAGTCAATTGCCTTAGGCTCCATATGCCATTTCAAAAGTGGATCGACCCAAATCAGTAACCCACCACTGGGGGAGATGGGGGACCTCTTTCTCTTAGGGGCTGGTATATAGAGCGATGGGAACCCTGCATGTTTATTTCTCTTGCCTGCTTACAAATAACTTGCAGCGCCCATTTAAATCCTTCAGCCTGGAATGTGTGGGGGGCACCTTCTGAATCTTAAGGCTCTTTGTGAAGGAACCAGAACCCAGAAGCACAGACACGAAAAGATAAGGCGTTCCAGAGGGGAATTCTTAAAGCATCCCGATATTCCAAGAGCTTAATTCTTCCTGGGGCTAATGAATCAATGTCAACATTATGAAGGCTTGCGAATACATGACTTTTAGCCGAACTAAGGTATCGTCCTGTTGTCTTTTTTGGATTAACACAAATATTGAACCTTTGTTTTTTACAAAATTCTGAATGTGATTAAATGCCACATGGTCCTAGCAGGGCAACAGAAAATTAACTTGGCCAAATGAACTGATGCCATCTGCCAAGTTCCACAAAGGTTTACATATACTAAAAGTGTCATTTATGCACATTAAGAATTCTTTAAAAAAGCAAATGTTCAAAGGGAACAATCAGACACTTTTCCCATCATCTAGAAGTAGTGTGTTTTAGTCAATGAGTTCCTTTCTGTGCTGATCCAAATGTCATTAAGTGTCAGTGCATGCAGGCACTCGGGCAGGTCTTTCCTGTAGAAAAAGTCCTGAGCAAAGTTGATTCTCACCAATACCAAACCACATTGTGAACAATCATACACGGGCAGGCATAGCTACCTTATCACAGACCCTGGGTAGCTTTGCAAAGCTTCCAGCTGCTGCAAGAAGGTCTGTGCTATCTCTGGCTGTGAATCAATGTGCTGCACTCCAGATATCATTAACGGGGGTAAAAAACAACAGCAGGTGGGCTTCCCTGAATACTTCCCAGCGTGTGATTGAAGGTAGCCCTTGTGAGTTGGCGCCACGTTTTATTTTTGATATCCTGCATTCTTTAATAGCAATGTTCTGTTCAGAACCAGAAAGTTTGAAAAATGAATTTGCAGGTCATGATGTGGTTCTGAGAGAGGGGGTGGAGAACAGATGGTATCTTCTTCCTCACCATTTTCTATTTCTTGATGTTTCAAATTTCGGCATTTTTCTCCCACTGCTCAGGTATCCCAAACTTAGGTGTAGCCCATCTGTGTTAGGGAACAGTATCTCACATTTAGCCTATTTGTGTAAGTGAGGCAATCTTTCACTTAGCCCACCTGTGTTAGGGAGCAATATCTCGCACGGATGGATGGCTGTGCACAGAGAACAAATCACCCCTAGAGGAACCCATGGGGGGGGGGTAATTGCTGCATACCAGAATGTACGACAAGGGAAGGGATATGGGCCACAATCAGAACAGCGGTGGTAGGAAAGTCTACTGCCACTAACCAACCCTACTAAATCTTACCCTTCTGCATGTACCTTCTCAAAATGTGAACTAAACACAACCATACCTCTACAGCACAACAAACCTCACACACTTCACTTCACAATAACGAAACAAACCACACATGGCCTTGCCCGACAGCACATGTCGCCTTTCAACCAAAAAATGCAGCTACGCTCAGTGAACAGTGTCAACGGAACTGAAGCTGCCAACAGCACATCACAGCTCTCTTGCTCTTTTCTCCCGCTCAGTCCTACTAACTTAACCCCCTAGCCCTTGCTTTCCAGATCCACCAGATCGCCACAAGACCACGCAGGTGGCAACAGTGAGCAGTATAAGAACCTTTAACATAACCTAACCTAACATCAAATAACATAACATGACCAATGGTCAATATTGGTGGCGGTTGGTTAGTGAAAGTCTCTGGGCCTCATTACAACCTTGGTGCTAAGTGCACCAACTTTACCACCATGGTGTAAACTCCGTTTACACCATGGTGGATGGCGGATTTACCGCCCCATTCCAAGGTGAGTGGGGCGGTAAATCCCCATTTCCCATTTTCCCTTCCCCATTCCCATTTTTGCCCCATAGGGCGTAATGGGAGTGGGGAAGGCGCTAATTACGCCGCCGTAAATTACGGCGGCGTAATTAGCACCATGGCAGGTTAGCGCCATGGATTTTAACGCCTGCTAAAAGCAGGCGTTAAAATCAGAATCAGGCGTTAAGGGTTAACGGTGGCGTTAACCCTTAACGCCTGAGTTGTAATGAGGCACTCTGTCTTCTCACACTCGATTCCATGGATTGTTTGTTTGTTTGTTTGTTTATTAATTTGTATAGCGCACCTGACCCAAAGGTATATGGGCGCTTAATCTTCGAGTTACAGGCAAGGTAGGGTACAATTATACAGTGATGAAGCAAAGGTATACAAGACAGGATAGCAATTCGTGCATAGACAGTAATATAGCAATTCGTGCATAGACAGTAATATGCTGGCATGGTGCAAAATACAATCAATCAGGAGGTATGCATTCAATCATGGTAGGTTAATTGTTGAGTAACCAGGTGATGACCTTAGTTCTGAAAGGTTGGAAGGTGGGTGTAGATTTGATATCCAGTGGAATGGTATTCCAAAGTTGTGAAGCCAGAACTGGGAAGCTGGAACCACCAGCTCTTTTGAGGGAGAATTTGGGCACAGTCAATTGTAGTGTATTAGAGGATCTAGTGGTTCTAGTGTTCTGTCTTAGTGTGAATTTGTTGGTGAGATAGGGCGGGGCAAGGCCATTGAGTGCTTTATAGGTGAGGCAGATGGTTTTTAGATCTATTTTTTGTTGGATGGATAGCCATTTGCATGCGATTCTGGTAGCCGAAATATGTTCTCTTCTGGGAATATTCAGGGCGGCACGGAGTGCATTATTTTGTATAACTTGCAGTTTATTGATTACCGTTTTGTTGGCACCTACGTAGAGACTATTGCAGTAATCTAGTTTAGATTGTATAAGTGCTCTGGCTAAGGTGAGGCAGTTGTTAGGGGAGATCAGCGGTCTACAGGCCCTGATTAGTTTGCCTGTGTAGGCAGTGGCTGAGGCAGTCATATTAATTTGTTTGGCTAGGTTAGTGTTCGTGTCGAGGTAAAAACCAAGGGTTTTTACACTCTTGGCGATAGTGATGGTGTTGCTGTCAATGGTAAGGCTAGTGTAGCTAGGACTAAGTTTCCGAATGGTGTTGGGTGAGCCGACAAGGAGCAGTTCAGTCTTGTCATCATTCAGGCAGAGGCCATGTGTGGCCATCCATGCCTGAATGATGGAGAAGACTTCATTGATCCAAATGGCGTCCGAATTATAGTTGCCGGTTAAGGTGAGGAGTATCTGGGTGTCGTCTGCGTAGTTGGTGTAGGTGACACCCAGATGGTCCAGCTTGTCGAATAGGGGCTTTGTAAAAATGTTATACAAAGTGGGTGATACACACGATCCTTGTGGGACACCACAAGTAATAGGAATAGGGTCGGCCGCTGCTAGGGGTGAGAAGACCCGCATGGTCCTATTGTCCAGGAAGGATTGGATCCATGAAATTGCGGAGTGGGAGAAGTGAACTGCCGATGACAGATGGTTGCACAGGATTTTGTGATCAACCAGATCAAAGGCAGCGGATAGGTCAAGAAGAAGAAGGATGCCAGCTTTACCTTTGTCTTTGAGGTCGTCTATCTGGCACTTGAGATCGACCAGGGCCGTTTCTGTCCCGTGTTGTGGACGAAAGCCGGACTGGCGAATTCCTAGTAGATGGTTTGTCTCAAGGTAATCCTGGATTTGTAGATAGGCCACTCTATCAAGAATTTTTAGTAGGAATGGGACAGTGGTGATGGGTCTGTAATTTGTGGGTATATCTGGGTCGAGGGTAGTTTTTTTTTAGTAGTGCATGGATTGACTTTCCTTGGCCACCTTGTGGGACCAGTACCCCAAGAGGATTCATACACCTTTGCTTTCTATAATTGCCCAGCATACAGCATGGGATCCCCACCCACAAACGTATCTTTGGGGTGACAGAAAGCTGAGATCTGTCCTGCAAGTAGGAATGTTAGACATATTCCTGTTAAATTTGGTGGTGGTCATAGGTCTCCTACTAAGAGAGTTGCCCATCACAACAATGGCAACGAGTCATGCTTTGTGGCCCCTAACCATAGGTATATTGTTCAATTGGTGTTTGTACCAAAATTGTGAAGGAACATGCCTATGCCTCAAATTGTGACCTTATGCTGCACCGATATGTAAGAAGATTATTGGCATTAAGTGAACTCTGCAACTGTACATTCTAGAGGGATGAGACAAATTGTTCCAAAACGTACACAGCGAGGGATGAATGCAAGTGTGGTTTTATAAGCTGTGATATACACATAACCTACTATATTTATAAAACTGTGGAATTATTCTCCCATAAATCTGTCGGTGATGTCAGATGCTAGGAGACGTTCTAATGGGGACATTAAACCAAAATATAAGACAGACACACGCTGTATCCAGCATCCTTATGTTACTTGTCCAGATCTTGGAACCCAACTGCAAACCAAGGTATTCCAGCTAGTAAGGATGAGAGAAGGTGACCCAATGGAGGGGGTTCTCCTGATGGGGATACATATAGCTCCGCATGCCAATATATGTTCCATTGACACAGGCTTGCTGGTCATTCAGGTCAGGGGTAACTTGATTAATATTGAACATATGCGTGAAATCCAACAACCTCCTGCATTGCACTTCCATTCAGACAAATCTTAAGACTCTGCATACCCTGATACATGACGGTCATAGTCCCCAGAGCAAGGCGATTACAATGGTACTGGGGTATTTTAAAGCTCAGTTTGAAGTAGATGATGCAAACTAAACTCTCCAGCTTAGCATTTAGATCTGTTTTTAAAGTCAACCATTTTGACTATATTATGAGCGACCTAGCTTGGTGAGGCATGATGATTTGCGCTTGTTCAGTGAGTGACCACAATCCCATAAACTTTGCATCAAACATTAATTTGACCAGGTTTGCCACCCTAAGCATTGCTCTAGGGAATTCCAATTAAGAATTGTCTAAAACTTATAGAAACCTTAGATAGGGTGCTCTTAATGATTAATAAATATTAGCTGAACTGTATTGTGTTCTACTCCCTCTTTTGGCCAAAGTGTCCTTGGACTCGGGCTACTCTGGCACCCAGGTAGGATATATTTAAGGTGGGCTAGCACACCTGGTCACGCCCTTGGTCACTTGTCTTTGCTCCAAGCTGTGAAATGCAATTCTGAGTTGATCATGTGTGTGGGAGGGCCAAAGGTTATTTACAAGGAGTTTTCTAAGCCCTGAATAGCAGGGATGTCATTTGTTGGTTTCCAGGTCACCCATGCTATGCCTGTGGTCTCCCTTGCTAAAAAGTTTATTTTTGATGTTTTATTTGTTTTAATTGAAGTTGCTGGGCTGTGGCCATCGCCATGTGTCTCTTTGTTTCTGGAGTGGCTGGCTTTCTGCTTCAGGCCTCTTAAAAAAAAATTGGTGTTCCACAAGTGCAACACTTTGGGCAGTGATCCTAAATAAGAAAGACTAGGAATAACAAATAATTTGTTTTTCTGGAATTCTATACAATAATTGATAGACTCATTAACAGTGTATTTCAGGCACACTTCAGGGGCTGAGTCACTGTTTTAGTCTGTTCTTAAACATCTCAAATTCATGATGCAGACAAAACCTTGGCCATGGGCTTCATCACACGTTGGGCGGTATCCCGGCTGTAATACTGCCCAACTCTAATAGCGTTAGCACCAACCCGTCTGCCAGTATTACCGCTGTATCATGGGTTGGGCGTTAACAGTAAATCCCCATTTTCTATTGGGTCCAATGGACCCAATGGGGAATGTTTGCCGCAAATAATGTGCGCTAATACAACCGGCATTAATTACGCTGAAAACGGGGTTTTCACCTTCAGAAAAAAGCTGGAGGTCAAACAGCCCATTGTGGGATGTTTTTACCCATACATCCGAGCCCTACCTCAAAAACTGTGCATGACTGGCATTGAAAACATCATGATGGCCAGAGCTTCCCAGAAAATGCCCAGGGAAAGGCATGAAGAATAGGCTGCCACCCATTTTTGCCGATGTTATGGGCACAGAAGGGCACTGCCTAAAACCACCATTGGACTACCCACACAGTAGCCTGAAACCATTGGGAATGGCAACGCTGATTGCCAAAATCAACCTAGAATTGTGGGGAATTCATTTTCTTAAATCCCAAAAATGGGTGCATTACCAGTACTCACCACTATCAGAAAGCCGGCGTTTTAAAACAACACCAGACTTTTTTTTTTGTGTAAAACTGAATAAATGAACCCAAAGGAGGCCAAAGAAAGACTTACTGAGAGGTGGATCCAATGTAAAGTTATATTCTGAAGTGACTTGAAGGTTTATAACAAGACTGGCTGAGCTGTGGATTTCAGCAGTTTAAGTAAATTTGGACTGAAAGACACTAAAAATCTAAATGTTTAAAAGAAATGAGTGACCTACTTTTGAGTGTCACATAGGTTGCAATTGTTTAAATGTCATAGTTTTAAACTTAGAATCAGCATTCTAGCTGCATATGTAAAATGGTTAGTTTTATTTGAATGCAGAAAACTGGGTAACTAAAAGTGACATTAGCTGGGGGCTGGCTTAAGGAACTGAATTCTGCCTACCAGCTACCCCCGACAGGAGTTGAGACTTGCACAACAGCTGTGTTCCCAGGCCGAGCTGCCTTTTGCTCTTCCCACCCAAAAGGGATATGACACTTCTCTGATTGAATTACCAAGGGACTGCTAGAGGCTAAACATAGGACCCAGGCAGAGGGTTTATTGAAGTGGCCATAAATGGCTTCCTCTTGAACAATGGGCCTTCCAGGGCCCAGGCAGATGGTTTATTGCAGGGGTAATAAAAATGGCTTCCTCTTGGCAGAAACTGGGAGGGGGAGAAACTGGAGACAGAGGCTGAGCTTGAAGAAAGTGGAAAGACTGGTTTCTGTACCATGTGACCTGAAAAGACACACCCCTGTAGCCAGAATATGGTCTTAGAAAAAGATGAATAACTCATAGTACGGACTTGTCATAATTATTTAAATGATACCATAATTCTTGTGATTTTTCTGCCCACATTTTAAGAGGTTTTTAGAACCGGTGGCATGATCTGGGGGCAAACTAGCAGTTAAGAGGGTATTACTTAAAATGTATGCATGTTAAAAATCTGACACTTCATCAAGTAATGTCCATACTCCTTGCGCACATGTGTATAAATTTGGGGTAATGTCCGATATTACGAAACCAGTTAAAAAGTGCAAATGTTGCCATTTCTGAATGCAAGCTCCCAGGAAGAGCAGATTTGGACAGGGTATACCTCCTGTGATATGTGATGGGTGCATGTAATTTTAAACAAATGTGTACCTGTGCAAATATGTCTTTTGATCAAATATAGATTGTGTGTAAAGTTGACAGGGGTGGGTTCTCTGTACCATAAACAGACCTCATCATGATGACACTTCATTTCATTCCCCCAATCAAGGGGAAGAGGATGAAGTGGCCAATGACAAGTGGAGAGGGGTAGAGCCTAGTGATGCTGCACACACACCCATTTTCAAAACACATAAAAGCAGACAGTCAGGACAGATAGGGACATTCAATTCCATTTGCTGCAAAGCGCTCTGCCGGACCACACAACATCCAGAAGATACTAGATTCAACACTTAGACTTTAAAACTCCAAAGAACTTGATTCAGAACTCAAAGCAAGGGCCTAAACCCACAAACTGAGAACTCTTCTCAGTGGGCCTCAGCATCCAGCAAACCTAACAGCGTGCAGATCAGCGCTGGGTCCAGAGAAAGCTGTGCAGAAAGATCCAGAAGCAGTGCTGTACCCAGAGAAAGCAGAGCAGTATCCAAAACCAGAGGCAGAGCAGAGCTGACCCAGACCGCTGTGCGCAGAAACCGTCCGTGGCGAGTGAAGAAAACCTGACCAGATCCGTGGCGAGGCCCATCTATTTCTAAATATATTGTGAGTACCTAGCAGAACTGTGCAGAACCCAATCTCTTAGTTAAAATAATCTAATGCAAGCTATTTTAACTTGAGTAGAACTGTCACCTGTCATTTTGCAAAACTGTCACCTGTCATTTGCAAAGCTGTCACTTGTCACTTTGAACTTTAAAATTTCAAATCTGAAAAACGACCTTTACCATATCGCTCATATCTCCGTGACCGTTTGTCTTAGAGACTTGCAGTAACTTTCCTCTGAAAGCTGGGAATCTTGGCTTTTCAACGAACCTAGAACCGCATTCCTACCCCCGATACTTTTGCCGCAATCGCGAAAAACGCACTCGCGAATTTGCCGTGATTTGCAAATTTCTCCACGTGTGAAAATAGCAGCTTCCTCGCTTTCCTTGCTAAAAATTCGTTTGCCTCTTAAGAACCATCCCTGAATCATTGCTAGAGTGAGCCTGGACTAATGTTAACTAGATACCACACACCCTAAACCTCTAGAGGGAATTCAAACCATTTTCAGCATATTTTTCACTTCATTGCCGCACATATAAAAGCATCTTGGGCCTGTGTTTCAAACTTCTGTAGTCTAAGCTTGCTGGGGTGGACTGAATTACATTTGATTGCATTTCTGAGAACTGTGTGCTTTCCTTCCATTTCCTTGCATTGCATAAAGGGGGGAGGGGATTGCCAGAGAAAAGTGATTACATTGTTTTGTTGAAATCATATTGAGTATTTTCTGTATTGCATTTCATTCAACATTGCATCCACCTGAACTTATATAAAGCATTCTCTACCACCTTATTCTTCTGTTCCTATTCACAAGTGTGCTAGTGCCAGACTATCCATTATTGATTACTGCGCAGATTAAGTGTGATATTCAATTATTAATTATTATAAAGTGTGATATATATATATATCTATTGTTTAAATTATCAAATAAACCTTTTAAACTTGCAAAACAGAACTACTTCTTGGCTCAGTGGGGTCAGGGGGATTCCAAGAGAGGGGTGTTATATAGGGGTAGTCATCCAGAACGCATGAACTGGACATAAAGATGTATCAATAAGGGTTTTCATTCAGTATTCTAGACTAGGCGATGACTTAGCTGTAGTGTTGAATTGAATATCTCTTACAAATTGGGGGCTCGTGCCGGACGTTTGGATTAGATCTATCACTTGTGCAGATTAATACAGCGTGCCAGCTGACCAGATACACATATCCGGTCGGATCACACGCTGTGTTACGCTGTAAAGCACTCCTCAAAGGAACGCTCTAAGGAAAAGGTCTGTTTTGCAAAAATAAAATACAAACTTCTGTAAGTCAGGAAGGAACTCAAATTCCAGAATGACGACCTTGGTAGATATGAAAATAGCCAGAGAGCACTTCTTACATAAGCTATTTGTGAGAGGTGAGTGGACCCATCAGGACCAGACGGTCTGGTTGCAAGCAATCGCACCCCAGATCACTGAAACAGGGTCAGATATATGGAGAGATCAGGGTCCCTTATATGTGGCCCTGAGTGAATTATACATGGCTCCTAAAGCTAAGGATGAACATGACAAGATGGTTAGGATAGCGGCATACCTGTACCTATATATGGGAGACATGCAGGATAAATGTGCTGAAGGCCAAGATCTGGCGAGTAGGCAACTGCTGGCATTACAGAAGGCCCAATCTGATCTGGACTCTTCTGAGCAGAGGCTGCAGGGGAGCCAGGAGTCCGAAAATGAGAGTAGACAGCACATCATTAAAATAAAGAGGGATATGGACATCCTGCAACAGGAAAAGGCTGACCAGGATACCAGATTTCTGGCCTTGCAGAAGGAGTACCAAGAAGGTTTGGACTCCCTACTGCAGAGCCAGAAAAAGCTGGAGCAACAGTTAGACTTCAATAGGGCATGTGCTGAGCAGGTAGTCACCCTGCAAAGCCACCTAGATAGGGAGAAGGCAGAGAGCAATAAAAAGATTTTGAAAGACCTGGATACCCAGGCAGAGTTTGATCAGGAGCGCCAGAAAGCTGGTGCCTTCCAAAGGCAAAGGGACGACCTGGCGGCACAGATGCAGGCTCTTAGTCAGGAAAGGGATACCTTAGGCCAGGAAGTCTGCCACTTAAAAAGGAAAATGGAAGAAAATCACCTGGCCCTCCAGGGACTGGGTGACCTCCAAAAAGAACACCATAACTTGTTAGAGCACACCAGGAAGGTGGAGGATGCTCTGGCAAGAAAGGAGCAGGCCAATAGGGACACAGCTCAGGAGGTAACCCTCCTGCAGCAAAGACTGGCCCAGTGCTCCAGGACCAATCAGGAAACGCAGAGAGAGAATGAGGCTCTCTGCCAGCACAATGATAGGCTCCAACAACAGGTAGCGATGCAAGGGAGGCTGATAGAGTCTAGTAAGGCCTTAACTGAGGAACTGAAGGCACAGGCTCTTGCATTGCAACAGGTAGCAGGGGCGGATAGAGACCAGGTTTGCTGGGAAAGGGAAACTCCTGAGCATAACCTCTGGAGCCCTAGTACCAGAGGCCTTTATATCTCTCAGTCCCTGGACTCTGCCACCCCCATGTCCCCTGGCGCACATGAGCACCGGGCCACAGGGATGGCAGATTACTATCCAGCCAGAAGCATGGGGCTCATAGGCCAGTACCTCCCATGAATGGATGGGCGGGCATCCGGGTATGGGCACCCAAGCACAGTGCAATTTAGTGGGGAACCCCAGGAGAGTAGGCCCATTAAGGACATCCTGAAAACCTCTGCCCAGTTAGGTCAGTGGGGGGGGGTACCCATCATATCCTGGCAGCAAAGAGGAATCTGAAGACTCCTCTGAACGGTACAGGACACAGGAGACCAGGTCCCCACATTCTGCCAGCCATTCCCAGGCTCGCAGAATCCGGGAAAACCTGGAAGATCAGACAGGAACCTCTGGGAGCAGTGCCTCTGAGTCAGAAGATGAATGGACCAGGGTTACCCGGACCAAAAGGGCCAATAAGACAAAAAGGGCCTTGCTTAAGGACCCCTTAAAGCAGATTAAGGCAATCAGGAGCGTCATCACGCCTTATCATAAGAACGCCAAGTATTCTGTTTGGGAGCACTTAGAGTTGTTTGAGCAAATGATGGAGACTTTCCATTTGAAGGACAGCCAAAGCTGTATTCAATATGTAAAGTGGACCTTCTCCCCGGAATACTCCAGTTTCTTTGCGGGGCTGGAGGACCAAAATCATTTAAGATGGTCCACCTATAAGGCGGCCATCTTGAAACATTTTTCTACTCATAGAAATCCTCAAGAGGCTCGCAAGGCAGCCTACAAATTACAATGTGGGGAGGATCAGGCCCCACAAGAATTTGTGCAGGAGATAAAGCGTGCTTTTGCACAGACCACAAGAAGGGTGCGCACGGATAGCAGAGAATTTATTAATACGTTTTTCCATGCCTTGCCCAAATACATAATGACCCAGCTCGTGAGGGATTTTCACGAGAAAAGATCTTTAGACTGGGTCATTGAACAGGCGACCCGGATCTATGAGGTGCAGAAGCCAATAGAAAATAAAAATAATGCGCCCAAAAACCCCAAAGCCAACAACACCCCTGCTGCTGCCAAGGTGGCAGAGGTAAAGGTCACCCCCGTTTTAGAGTTGGAGATGGGGGGGCCTAAAAACCTACCTGCACCTAATAATGCTAGGCCCAGAAGGTCCTCGGGCCAGTCACAGACAGGGAGCCAGGGAGGCAGCCCCACAAATGGAGTCCCTCGCTCTCCTGATTATGTAAGCCCCCAGTACAAGGGAAACAGACCCATCCTGGGTTATGTGTGGACTCCTCCAGCCCAAGGGGGGGATCCAGCCAAGCACCTAACCCAGAGAACTTCCCTCCCAACTTCTCACAGGAGGGCAGAAACTCACCAAACCCTGGGCAGAACTTCTTCCCCAGGTATCCACCCAACTTCCAGCCCCAAAATCCTCCACCCTTCTTTCCCCAATTCCCTGAGCCCAGACAACCGAATCCGGGAGAGGGGAGGCCAAGGGTGGAGGGGTGTCCAAATCTTCCCAACCAGGGGTACTACCAAAGAAGGGATAGCTACCCTTCCCGGGATCAGCCCAGGGGAGAAAACAGGGCCCCGTATCAGCCTGAGCAGGTTTCCCAGTTAGAGCGCCAGGTTCAAAACATGGCGCGGGATCTGGGTCACATACTGAGGGCTCAGCAGAACCCTCAGATCGGCATGCCGGCGCAGAACGCACCCAACTCTGGGCCTGGTGCTCCAGAACAATGACGGGGGCAGCACCCCGATAACACACCGGTTCCCAGGGAGGAGGCACAAGGGGAAGGGGGTGTAAAGCCTGGGAGGAAGCTTCCTTCCCAACTTGTAAACAGCCCCTGGAAAACCAGGAACCGGAAACAAAATCTCCTGCCCCTGAAAGCCTGCCTCCCAAGGAGCAGAGGGGGTGGTAGGAGAAACAAAGGACCCAAACAGACCCGTTTTGTGGAAGAAATACAGATCTTCCAATTTGAAGGAGAGGGATCCCCAGAGGATCCTGGGGAAAGGATCTTCTCCTTCAGAGATGGGGGAACTCCTCCCAAGGAAAAATGGGTCCCAAGGGATGTCAATTCAGACTGGGGAGATATGGAGACTGAGCTACCGCCGCCCATCATCTCATCCCAGAACCCACAATACCGAAATCCCCTGGTTCAAACCCATCCTGATGACTGCCTCCAAAAAGGGCGGGGCGGCCCAGAACCGGAACCAGGGGAACCCACAATGGCTCTGATCTCCAGTTGCCAACTTTTTCTTTCAGATTCCCAAGGTTCTCCACAGAATTCTGCCCAAATTTCTTCTCTTGCGATGTCCAAAACCAGAAATTTAGCCCACCAGTTGTCCAAAAATGTGCATTATCTGTGCCCCCTTGAGGAGAAGGAGGGAAGATACTATGCCCCGGTACAAGTACAGGGGCAGGGTACAATTTTGGCACTGGTGGACACTGGATTTCAAGCTACCCTTCTGTCCAGAAGGGCCTTTGACCAACTGAATGCAGGAAAGGGAGAGAATTACCGAATTCCTCTCACCTCTCTTCCTGGACAACTGCAGAACTTTGACGGGAAGGACATTCCCGTTGAGGGGACTGCAGACTTGGATATTAAGATCGGGCGACACAAGGTGAAACACCCGGTCATAGTAGTAACTCCAGAGGGCACCCCTTGTTTACTGGGGAATGACCTCCTGAGGAGGTTGTCACCCTTAATAGATTGCGTAAACAAGGTCCTCTGGACCCAGACTAGCCGACCAATAAAATTAAAACAGAGTGTCAACCATGTTAGTTTAAACGGCACCTGCCACATGGTTGAACAAAAATCTGACCAAGTAGAATTTCACTTCCAGAATAGCCAAATTCCAGACGTGACGGTAATAGCAGTAGGACAACAGACTGGTGATGGAGGGTCCTCTCTATTTCTGGTAATCAACCTTCCTTCCAGTCTAAAGTGGTACTCCACGCTGGAAGGAAACACTCTAAGATTCTATACTAATCCACAATCAGAAACTCCCACTCCTATAGTCCAGAAAGATGTGAAATCAGCTCAGAGCCTGGCTGATATTCAGCAAATTGGAGAGCAGTTGTTCATCCCTGTCCAGTTAAATGATGGGAAGGACTCTGTTCTCGCTCGAGTGTGTGTGAACAATGGTAAGAGCTTCATCAGCGAAGCCATGTTCCGCCAACTCCCAAAAGATCCAGCCATTCCCACCTTCAAACTGATAGACAAATGGGAAATGGACCTGGAAGCACCTAATTCCAAACATCTCCTGCCAAGCAGGTGTATGCTCAAAATCTCCATTGGCAACAAGAGCATAGTCCACAATTGTTGGGTCGTGCGAGACGTCCCTGCCGCCTTTTACTTAGGCAGTGACATTCTCAATCGCTTTGCCATTAGTTTGGACCTAATAAACTTCAAAGCTTGGTCCCGATTAGCGGATAATCCCATGGGCTTTGATGATCCAGAAAAAGCATTTAGGTCAGCTCAATTGCTACCTTATGCAGTTGAAATTCAGATCAAAGAGGAAGTCACCATCCCAGAAAGGACCCGACAATTCTCCCTGGAAGTGAAAGTTAAAAGAGGACAATATTTGCAAAACCCTGATGCTTACATACATCTAAACGCTTCTCTCCAACAGCAAGGGTTGGGGGTAAACCCAACTCCATTAGTCAACATAGAACATGACACCATTCTAATAGAGGTGGATAACAGCGACTTAAAGAGTATTACTCTAGCCGCAGGCACCATTATTGGAATGGCGGTTGATGACCGACATTTTTCCATTGATTTAGGTAATGAACTGTTAGGGCCAATCCCCAAGGACTGCTTTGACAGTGACAGTGATGACAATACAACACCAGACAGGATTTTTACCCGGCATGGGGGGAACTTCCTGGTGTACACTTCCTGCCCCTATGGCAAGGAAGATGTGACTTGTGACTTCAGGAGGGATGAGGTGATTTTCCAGGTCCATGAGGGCTGCCTTTCCCACCTGAAGCCTCCGGTCCAAATCAGCACTCTGACCAGGGACTTCTCCACCCAGCTGGAGGAGGCCGCGGAGATAGCCAAACCAGAAGTCTTTCCAGGCTTCAGGCAGATGGTGGAAGAGAGAGTCAACCTAGCTGATGCCTGTGTGACTCTGGAACAAAAGCAAAAGTTGAAACAAGTTTTCTTGGATTTCCAAGATCTCTTTGCCGTAGACTCATGACTGTGGTCACACTGACATCCACACAACAACAATCCCCACGGACCCTGGCATGACTCCAGTGTTTGTGAAGCAATATCGTTTGCCTCTCGCATCCATGGAGTCCCTTACTGAAATAATTAAGAACCTTGAGTCCAGGGGAATAATCCGTCCCGTCCACAGCACCTTCAATAATCCGGTGCTGGGAATATTAAAGCCAAACGGCCAGTGGAGACTCTGCGCTGACCTCAGGGAGCTCAACAAATGGGTCCATACTTCCCGATGGCCTCTGCCCTACATTGACCAAGGGCTGGCCCAGATCCAGGGGTCACAGGTATTCACTGTAATAGACCTGACCAATGGATACTGGACCGTGCCGGTCAGTAGGGAGGACCAATACAAGCTGGCTTTTACCTTTGGGGGCCAGCAGTATACATGGACCCGGACTCCCTTCGGATACCTTAACTCCGGAAATGAGTTCAATATTTTCCTACATAAGGCCATGCCCGACCTGGGTGCGAGGGGTAACCTGGCTTATGTAGATGATGTCCTCATCAAAAGTTCATCTGTGGAGGAACACATAGCGGAGATCCGTTATGTTCTGACGCAGTTGAGGGCCGCCGGAGCAAAACTTTCCTTTCAGAAAGCACAGTGGTGTAGAACCCGTGTTGATTTCTTGGGGCATGAGATTACTCCTCAGGGTCTCTGTCCCCAGGAAAAGAAAGTGGAAGCACTTCAGAAACTGAAAGACCCCACAACTCTGCGGGAACTAAGGAGCCTCCTTGGACTGACTAATTACAGCAGAAAGTTCATTGAGGGCTACGCAGAGATCACTAGACCCCTGATTCATCTCCTGAAGGGGGGGTCAAGTGGGAATGGGGTCCAGAACAAGCCGAGGCAGTAAAACAACTCAAAAGAAGCCTCTCAAAAGCGCCTTGCCTAGCGTACCCTGTCAGAAACAAGGAGTTCTTCCTGGAGACGGGGTTCTCTAATACGTGCTTGACAGCAGTATTATACCAAAAGCATGACAAGGTCAATAAAGTAATCTCCTATGCGAGCAAAACTTTATCCTCTGTGGAGGAAAAATTCAACGATTGTGAGAAGGCACTTTATCCAGGGGGAACACATCATAGTGGAGACTCCACACCAGCCTCTGCAATATCTCCAAAGTGACAGAATCCGGGCCGGAAATGTGAGTAATTCCCGAATTACTTCCTGGATTCTATCAATGCAAGGCTTTCCTGTGGAAGTCAGATATGGCCAAAACAAGAAGAGTCCCCTCGCGCAAGGTCTGGCTGACTTGCATGATTGTGCCAGAGAAAACTGTCTCGAGGACGAAAGTCTAAAAATAAAGGACAACATGGAGGCATACCTTAATTCCCCCCACAAAGTCTTTGAAGAAGACAAGTGTGAGGGAATGCCCACTGTCAATGTGGATGGATGCTCTTACCATGTTGACAACAACGGGGAGAAAAAACTGGTGGCCGGCGTAGGGAATGCATGGGTGAATGAGTCCCCAGAACACTCCGCTGGATACAAAATTGGTCCCCGAAGTAGTCAGGTGGCAGAATTGATGGCTGTGCATCAGGCCATCCTCACTGCTGTCCAGCATCAACTCCACGAACTGGTCATAATCACAGATTCTGATTATGTACGGAACAGGTTCGTGGAGCACCTGGTTAATTGGAAAACCAGAGGCATGTTATGTGCTAACAACAAACCCTTGAAACATGGGAAGTTGATCCAAAACATTGATGATCTGGTCACCTCGAATGAGATGACCATCTATTGGAAAAAGATCAAGGGTCATTCCAAGGAGAGGGACCAGACAAAACTGGAAATGACTTAGCTGATCAGCTGGCCAAAACCGGGGCCATCCAAGGGGATCCAATTGAGATTGAGTCCCTGTTGGGGGAAATCCAGGTTACTGCTATCACTAGGTCCCAGACAAATGCTCACAACGACCTTTCAATTGCACAGTGGAGTAAGGAGACCCCTGATGCTGATTTAATTACAGCTCAGAAAGGGGATCCAATAATTGGTAAATTTTACCAGCACATTGAGGACCCTGAGAACTTTCCCCTAACGGATACCGATTACATTGGGAAAGAGGACCTAAGAGTGTTGATGAAATGTGCAAAAATGTTCCGGATCCAAGACGGTTTGTTGGTAAGGAAATCCAAAGCTGGCCACGATCAGTGGGTGGTTCCTACCTCATTCCGAAGCCTGATGTTAAGTCACGCCCATGATGCGGCCACCGCCGGTCATAGGGGGTTTCACACAACACTGGAAATCTTAAGAGAGGTTGCATACTGGCCACACATGGGGCAGGACCTCGACCAATACTTGAAGGGGTGTCTTGTGTGTGCACAATTTCAGCCATCATCCCTCACGCACCGTGCGCCTCTCCAAAAGAGGGGGATGACACTGCCATGGTCAGATTTACAAATCGACTTTGTAGGCCCCGTGATTCGCTCTGCTAGGGGGAATAAGTACATGTTGACTGTGACATGCTTGTTTACCAAGTGGGTGGAATGTCTCCCAGCCCCAAATTGCAAGGCAGAAACTGCAGCTGCCCTGATGATTAACCACATCTTTTCCCGTTTCGGTCTACCTCAAAGGATTGAATCAGACAGGGGTAGCCACTTCACCAGTGAAGTAATGACAAAGATGTGGGAGATACTGGGGGTCAAAAGGAAGTTGCATATTGCTTACCGGCCAGCTTCCTCTGGGGCAGTAGAGAGATATAACCGAACCATTGTGAGCATATTAAAGAAGTTTGTGGCAGATTCTGGGCCAAGTTGGGATATCCGATTACCTCTGGTCCTAATGGCCATCAGATCTACCCCTTCATCTGCAACCAAAATGTCACCATTTGAGTTGATGACTGGGCGAAAGATGGTGCTTCCTCAGCATTTGCTCTACAGGACCCAAGAGAAGACACTGATAAATGCCTCCACAACTCATGAGTATGTGGAGAATTTAAGGAAACACCTTCAACATGCTTTTGCTTATGCTCAGCGGAATCTAGAAAGATCAGCTGATAGCATGAAGACCCACTATGACCTGAAGACTTCCAGGAAGGAATATCAGGTGGGGGACCGGGTCTATCTATACAATTTCCAAAGGAACCAGGCCAAACAGCGAACATTTTTGCCTACATGGAAGGGACCCTTTGAGATTATAGACAAAATCTCCCCTGTGGCCTATAAGATCCGCATCCCCAAAGGCGGTTTGGCAGAGGGGGAAGACAAGTGGGTCCACATAAACCAGTTGAAGTGTTGCCATCCCAGGCACACTCTGCAACAACTGGAGGAATCCTCTGGAATCCTAGAGGGTACTGTCTCAGATTAATTCAGTTCTAACTTAAAATATCCTACATATCGCCTATCAAATTCTGAGTTTCTCAATGTGGGTGTTTCCGTTTTTGAATGCAAAAAGAAATGTGCATGTCCATATGTTTTGACTATAAATTTATATGCCACCCCACTATATCAATGGTGGGGGAGAATTGTCCATGAAAAGGTATTGCCGCTCTTCCTTTGTCGTCCTAGGAGAAAGAAAACCTGGAGACTGGCCAAGGAGGACGATCTGGAGACCGGGAGCAGAGACGCAAGGGGCCCAGTGTACCGCCCAATATTCCCATCAGGACCGGCGAGGAGAACCGATCGATCAGTACCGGATGGAGGAAAAGATGCTGAACTGTGCCATCTATTGGAAGAAGATGAGGAAACATCCCAGGTCTTGCGAGTTCCATCAGTGAAACAGAATGGCCATCGCAAGAGGGGGGCTTGTGGGATGTTTTTACCCATACATCCGAGCCCTACCTCAAAAACTGTGCAGTACTGGCATTGAAAACGTCATGATGGCCAGAGCTTCCCAGAAAATGCCCAGGGAAAGGCATGAAGAATAGGCTGCCACCCATTTTTGCCGATGTTATGGGCACAGAAGGGCACTGCCTAAAACCACCATTGGACTACCCACACAGTAGCCTGAAACCATTGGGAATGGCAACGCTGATTGCCAAAAGCAACCTAGAATTGTGGGGAATTCATTTTCTTAAATCCCAAAAATGGGTGCATTACCAGTACTCACCACTATCAGAAAGCCAGCGTTTTAAAACAACACCAGACTTTTTTTTTGTGTAAAACTGAATAAATTAACCCAAAGCAGGCCAAAGAAAGACTTACTGAGAGGTGGATCCAATGTAAAGTTATATTCTGAAGTGACTTGAAGGTTTATAACAAGACTGGCTGAGCTGTGGATTTCAGCAGTTTAAGTAAATTTGGACTGAAAGACACTAAAAATCTAAATGTTTAAAAGAAATGAGTGACCTACTTTTGAGTGTCACATAGGTTGCAATTGTTTAAATGTCATAGTTTTAAACTTAGAATCAGCATTCTAGCTGCATATGTAAAATGGTTAGTTTTATTTGAATGCAGAAAACTGGGTAACTAAAAGTGACATTAGCTGGGGGCTGGCTTAAGGAACTGAATTCTGCCTACCAGCTACCCCCGACAGGAGTTGAGACTTGCACAACAGCTGTGTTCCCAGGCCGAGCTGCCTTTTGCTCTTCCCACCCAAAAGGGATATGACACTTCTCTGATTGAATTACCAAGGGACTGCTAGAGGCTAAACATAGGACCCAGGCAGAGGGTTTATTGAAGTGGCCATAAATGGCTTCCTCTTGAACAATGGGCCTTCCAGGGCCCAGGCAGATGGTTTATTGCAGGGGTAATAAAAATGGCTTCCTCTTGGCAGAAACTGGGAGGGGGAGAAACTGGAGACAGAGGCTGAGCTTGAAGAAAGTGGAAAGACTGGTTTCTGTACCATGTGACCTGAAAAGACACACCCCTGTAGCCAGAATATGGTCTTAGAAAAAGATGAATAACTCATAGTACGGACTTGTCATAATTATTTAAATGATACCATAATTCTTGTGATTTTTCTGCCCACATTTTAAGAGGTTTTTAGAACCGGTGGCATGATCTGGGGGCAAACTAGCAGTTAAGAGGGTATTACTTAAAATGTATGCATGTTAAAAATCTGACACTTCATCAAGTAATGTCCATACTCCTTGCGCACATGTGTATAAATTTGGGGTAATGTCCGATATTACGAAACCAGTTAAAAAGTGCAAATGTTGCCATTTCTGAATGCAAGCTCCCAGGAAGAGCAGATTTGGACAGGGTATACCTCCTGTGATATGTGATGGGTGCATGTAATTTTAAACAAATGTGTACCTGTGCAAATATGTCTTTTGATCAAATATAGTATGTGTGTAAAGTTGACAGTGGTGGGTTCCCTGTACCATAAACAGACCTCATCATGATGACACTTCATTTCATTCCCCCAATCAAGGGGAAGAGGATGAAGTGGCCAATGACAAGTGGAGAGGGGTAGAGCCTAGTGATGCTGCACACACACCCATTTTCAAAACACATAAAAGCAGACAGTCAGGACAGATAGGGACATTCAATTCCATTTGCTGCAAAGCGCTCTGCCGGACCACACAACATCCAGAAGATACTAGATTCAACAATTAGACTTTAAAACTCCAAAGAACTTGATTCAGAACTCAAAGCAAGGGCCTAAACCCACAAACTGAGAACTCTTCTCAGTGGGCCTCAGCATCCAGCAAACCTAACAGCGTGCAGATCAGCGCTGGGTCCAGAGAAAGCTGTGCAGAAAGATCCAGAAGCAGTGCTGTACCCAGAGAAAGCAGAGCAGTATCCAAAACCAGAGGCAGAGCAGAGCTGACCCAGACCGCTGTGCGCAGAAACCGTCCGTGGCGAGTGAAGAAAACCTGACCAGATCCGTGGCGAGGCCCATCTATTTCTAAATATATTGTGAGTACCTAGCAGAACTGTGCAGAACCCAATCTCTTAGTTAAAATAATCTAATGCAAGCTATTTTAACTTGAGTAGAACTGTCACCTGTCATTTTGCAAAACTGTCACCTGTCATTTGCAAAGCTGTCACTTGTCACTTTGAACTTTAAAATTTCAAATCTGAAAAACGACCTTTACCATATCGCTCATATCTCCGTGACCGTTTGTCTTAGAGACGTGCAGTAACTTTCCTCTGAAAGCTGGGAATCTTGGCTTTTCAACGAACCTAGAACCGCATTCCTACCCCCGATACTTTTGCCGCAATCGCGAAAAACGCACTCGCGAATTTGCCGCGATTTGCAAATTTCTCCACGTGTGAAAATAGCAGCTTCCTCGCTTTCCTTGCTAAAAATTTGTTTGCCTCTTAAGAACCATCCCTGAATCATTGCTAGAGTGAGCCTGGACTAATGTTAACTAGATACCACACACCCTAAACCTCTAGAGGGAATTCAAACCATTTTCAGCATATTTTTCACTTCATTGCCGCACATATAAAAGCATCTTGGGCCTGTGTTTCAAACTTCTGTAGTCTAAGCTTGCTGGGGTGGACTGAATTACATTTGATTGCATTTCTGAGAACTGTGTGCTTTCCTTCCATTTCCTTGCATTGCATAAAGGGGGGAGGGGATTGCCAGAGAAAAGTGATTACATTGTTTTGTTGAAATCATATTGAGTATTTTCTGTATTGCATTTCATTCAACATTGCATCCACCTGAACTTATATAAAGCATTCTCTACCACCTTATTCTTCTGTTCCTATTCACAAGTGTGCTAGTGCCAGACTATCCATTATTGATTACTGCGCAGATTAAGTGTGATATTCAATTATTAATTATTATAAAGTGTGATATATATATATATCTATTGTTTAAATTATCAAATAAACCTTTTAAACTTGCAAAACAGAACTACTTCTTGGCTCAGTGGGGTCAGGGGGATTCCAAGAGAGGGGTGTTATATAGGGGTAGTCATCCAGAACGCATGAACTGGACATAAAGATGTATCAATAAGGGTTTTCATTCAGTATTCTAGACTAGGCGATGACTTAGCTGTAGTGTTGAATTGAATATCTCTTACAAATTGGGGGCTCGTGCCGGACGTTTGGATTAGATCTATCACTTGTGCAGATTAATACAGCGTGCCAGCTGACCAGATACACATATCCGGTCGGATCACACGCTGTGTTACGCTGTAAAGCACTCCTCAAAGGAACGCTCTAAGGAAAAGGTCTGTTTTGCAAAAATAAAATACAAACTTCTGTAAGTCAGGAAGGAACTCAAATTCCAGAATGACGACCTTGGTAGATATGAAAATAGCCAGAGAGCACTTCTTACATAAGCTATTTGTGAGAGGTGAGTGGACCCATCAGGACCAGACGGTCTGGTTGCAAGCAATCGCACCCCAGATCACTGAAACAGGGTCAGATATGGAGAGATCAGGGTCCCTTATATGTGGCCCTGAGTGAATTATACATGGCTCCTAAAGCTAAGGATGAACATGACAAGATGGTTAGGGTAGCGGCATACCTGTACCTATATATGGGAGACATGCAGGATAAATGTGCTGAAGGCCAAGATCTGGCGAGTAGGCAACTGCTGGCATTACAGAAGGCCCAATCTGATCTGGACTCTTCTGAGCAGAGGCTGCAGGGGAGCCAGGAGTCCGAAAATGAGAGTAGACAGCACATCATTAAAATAAAGAGGGATATGGACATCCTGCAACAGGAAAAGGCTGACCAGGATACCAGATTTCTGGCCTTGCAGAAGGAGTACCAAGAAGGTTTGGACTCCCTACTGCAGAGCCAGAAAAAGCTGGAGCAACAGTTAGACTTCAATAGGGCATGTGCTGAGCAGGTAGTCACCCTGCAAATCCACCTAGATAGGGAGAAGGCAGAGAGCAATAAAAAGATTTTGAAAGACCTGGATACCCAGGCAGAGTTTGATCAGGAGCGCCAGAAAGCTGGTGCCTTCCAAAGGCAAAGGGACGACCTGGCGGCACAGATGCAGGCTCTTAGTCAGGAAAGGGATACCTTAGGCCAGGAAGTCTGCCACTTAAAAAGGAAAATGGAAGAAAATCACCTGGCCCTCCAGGGACTGGGTGACCTCCAAAAAGAACACCATAACTTGTTAGAGCACACCAGGAAGGTGGAGGATGCTCTGGCAAGAAAGGAGCAGGCCAATAGGGACACAGCTCAGGAGGTAACCCTCCTGCAGCAAAGACTGGCCCAGTGCTCCAGGACCAATCAGGAAACGCAGAGAGAGAATGAGGCTCTCTGCCAGCACAATGATAGGCTCCAACAACAGGTAGCGATGCAAGGGAGACTGATAGAGTCTAGTAAGGCCTTAACTGAGGAACTGAAGGCACAGGCTCTTGCATTGCAACAGGTAGCAGGGGCGGATAGAGACCAGGTTTGCTGGGAAAGGGAAACTCCTGAGCATAACCTCTGGAGCCCTAGTACCAGAGGCCTTTATATCTCTCAGTCCCTGGACTCTGCCACCCCCATGTCCCCTGGCGCACATGAGCACCGGGCCACAGGGATGGCAGATTACTATCCAGCCAGAAGCATGGGGCTCATAGGCCAGTACCTCCCATGAATGGATGGGCGGGCATCCGGGTATGGGCACCCAAGCACAGTGCAATTTAGTGGGGAACCCCAGGAGAGTAGGCCCATTAAGGACATCCTGAAAACCTCTGCCCAGTTAGGTCAGTGGGGGGGGGGTACCCATCATATCCTGGCAGCAAAGAGGAATCTGAAGACTCCTCTGAACGGTACAGGACACAGGAGACCAGGTCCCCACATTCTGCCAGCCATTCCCAGGCTCGCAGAATCCGGGAAAACCTGGAAGATCAGACAGGAACCTCTGGGAGCAGTGCCTCTGAGTCAGAAGATGAATGGACCAGGGTTACCCGGACCAAAAGGGCCAATAAGACAAAAAGGGCCTTGCTTAAGGACCCCTTAAAGCAGATTAAGGCAATCAGGAGCGTCATCACGCCTTATCATAAGAACGCCAAGTATTCTGTTTGGGAGCACTTAGAGTTGTTTGAGCAAATGATGGAGACTTTCCATTTGAAGGACAGCCAAAGCTGTATTCAATATGTAAAGTGGACCTTCTCCACGGAATACTCCAGTTTCTTTGCGGGGCTGGAGGACCAAAATCATTTAAGATCGTCCACCTATAAGGCGGCCATCTTGAAACATTTTTCTACTCATAGAAATCCTCAAGAGGCTCGCAAGGCAGCCTACAAATTACAATGTGGGGAGGATGTGGGGAGGATCAGGCCCCACAAGAATTTGTGCAGGAGATAAAGCGTGCTTTTGCACAGACCACAAGAAGGGTGCGCACGGATAGCAGAGAATTTATTAATACGTTTTTCCATGCCTTGCCCAAATACATAATGACCCAGCTCGTGAGGGATTTTCACGAGAAAAGATCTTTAGACTGGGTCATTGAACAGGCGACCCGGATCTATGAGGTGCAGAAGCCAATAGAAAATAAAAATAATGCGCCCAAAAACCCCAAAGCCAACAACACCCCTGCTGCTGCCAAGGTGGCAGAGGTAAAGGTCACCCCCGTTTTAGAGTTGGAGATGGGGGGGCCTAAAAACCTACCTGCACCTAATAATGCTAGGCCCAGAAGGTCCTCGGGCCAGTCACAGACAGGGAGCCAGGGAGGCAGCCCCACAAATGGAGTCCCTCGCTCTCCTGATTATGTAAGCCCCCAGTACAAGGGAAACAGACCCATCCTGGGTTATGTGTGGACTCCTCCAGCCCAAGGGGGGGGATCCAGCCAAGCACCTAACCCAGAGAACTTCCCTCCCAACTTCTCACAGGAGGGCAGAAACTCACCAAACCCTGGGCAGAACTTCTTCCCCAGGTATCCACCCAACTTCCAGCCCCAAAATCCTCCACCCTTCTTTCCCCAATTCCCTGAGCCCAGACAACCGAATCCGGGAGAGGGGAGGCCAAGGGTGGAGGGGTGTCCAAATCTTCCCAACCAGGGGTACTACCAAAGAAGGGATAGCTACCCTTCCCGGGATCAGCCCAGGGGAGAAAACAGGGCCCCGTATCAGCCTGAGCAGGTTTCCCAGTTAGAGCGCCAGGTTCAAAACATGGCGCGGGATCTGGGTCACATACTGAGGGCTCAGCAGAACCCTCAGATCGGCATGCCGGCGCAGAACGCACCCAACTCTGGGCCTGGTGCTCCAGAACAATGACGGGGGCAGCACCCCGATAACACACCGGTTCCCAGGGAGGAGGCACAAGGGGAAGGGGGTGTAAAGCCTGGGAGGAAGCTTCCTTCCCAACTTGTAAACAGCCCCTGGAAAACCAGGAACCGGAAACAAAATCTCCTGCCCCTGAAAGCCTGCCTCCCAAGGAGCAGAGGGGGTGGTAGGAGAAACAAAGGACCCAAACAGACCCGTTTTGTGGAAGAAATACAGATCTTCCAATTTGAAGGAGAGGGATCCTGGGGAAAGGATCTTCTCCTTCAGAGATGGGGGAACTCCTCCCAAGGAAAAATGGGTCCCAAGGGATGTCAATTCAGACTGGGGAGATATGGAGACTGAGCTACCGCCGCCCATCATCTCATCCCAGAACCCACAATACCGAAATCCCCTGGTTCAAACCCATCCTGATGACTGCCTCCAAAAAGGGCGGGGCGGCCCAGAACCGGAACCAGGGGAACCCACAATGGCTCTGATCTCCAGTTGCCAACTTTTTCTTTCAGATTCCCAAGGTTCTCCACAGAATTCTGCCCAAATTTCTTCTCTTGCGATGTCCAAAACCAGAAATTTAGCCCACCAGTTGTCCAAAAATGTGCATTATCTGTGCCCCCTTGAGGAGAAGGAGGGAAGATACTATGCCCCGGTACAAGTACAGGGGCAGGGTACAATTTTGGCACTGGTGGACACTGGATTTCAAGCTACCCTTCTGTCCAGAAGGGCCTTTGACCAACTGAATGCAGGAAGGGGAGAGAATTACCGAATTCCTCTCACCTCTCTTCCTGGACAACTGCAGAACTTTGACGGGAAGGACATTCCCGTTGAGGGGACTGCAGACTTGGATATTAAGATCGGGCGACACAAGGTGAAACACCCGGTCATAGTAGTAACTCCAGAGGGCACCCCTTGTTTACTGGGGAATGACCTCCTGAGGAGGTTGTCACCCTTAATAGATTGCATAAACAAGGTCCTCTGGACCCAGACTAGCCGACCAATAAAATTAAAACAGAGTGTCAACCATGTTAGTTTAAACGGCACCTGCCACATGGTTGAACAAAAATCTGACCAAGTAGAATTTCACTTCCAGAATAGCCAAATTCCAGACGTGACGGTAATAGCAGTAGGACAACAGACTGGTGATGGAGGGTCCTCTCTATTTCTGGTAATCAACCTTCCTTCCAGTCTAAAGTGGTACTCCACGCTGGAAGGAAACACTCTAAGATTCTATACTAATCCACAATCAGAAACTCCCACTCCTATAGTCCAGAAAGATGTGAAATCAGCTCAGAGCCTGGCTGATATTCAGCAAATTGGAGAGCAGTTGTTCATCCCTGTCCAGTTAAATGATGGGAAGGACTCTGTTCTCGCTCGAGTGTGTGTGAACAACGGTAAGAGCTTCATCAGCGAAGCCATGTTCCGCCAACTCCCAAAAGATCCAGCCATTCCCACCTTCAAACTGATAGACAAATGGGAAATGGACCTGGAAGCACCTAATTCCAAACATCTCCTGCCAAGCAGGTGTATGCTCAAAATCTCCATTGGCAACAAGAGCATAGTCCACAATTGTTGGGTCGTGCGAGACGTCCCTGCCGCCTTTTACTTAGGCAGTGACATTCTCAATCGCTTTGCCATTAGTTTGGACCTAATAAACTTCAAAGCTTGGTCCCGATTAGCGGATAATCCCATGGGCTTTGATGATCCAGAAAAAGCATTTAGGTCAGCTCAATTGCTACCTTATGCAGTTGAAATTCAGATCAAAGAGGAAGTCACCATCCCAGAAAGGACCCGACAATTCTCCCTGGAAGTGAAAGTTAAAAGAGGACAATATTTGCAAAACCCTGATGCTTACATACATCTAAACGCTTCTCTCCAACAGCAAGGGTTGGGGGTAAACCCAACTCCATTAGTCAACATAGAACATGACACCATTCTAATAGAGGTGGATAACAGCGACTTAAAGAGTATTACTCTAGCCGCAGGCACCATTATTGGAATGGCGGTTGATGACCGACATTTTTCCATTGATTTAGGTAATGAACTGTTAGGGCCAATCCCCAAGGACTGCTTTGACAGTGACAGTGATGACAATACAACACCAGACAGGATTTTTACCCGGCATGGGGGGAACTTCCTGGTGTACACTTCCTGCCCCTATGGCAAGGAAGATGTGACTTGTGACTTCAGGAGGGATGAGGTGATTTTCCAGGTCCATGAGGGCTGCCTTTCCCACCTGAAGCCTCCGGTCCAAATCAGCACTCTGACCAGGGACTTCTCCACCCAGCTGGAGGAGGCCGCGGAGATAGCCAAACCAGAAGTCTTTCCAGGCTTCAGGCAGATGGTGGAAGAGAGAGTCAACCTAGCTGATGCCTGTGTGACTCTGGAACAAAAGCAAAAGTTGAAACAAGTTTTCTTGGATTTCCAAGATCTCTTTGCCGTAGACTCATGACTGTGGTCACACTGACATCCACACAACAACAATCCCCACGGACCCTGGCATGACTCCAGTGTTTGTGAAGCAATATCGTTTGCCTCTCGCATCCATGGAGTCCCTTACTGAAATAATTAAGAACCTTGAGTCCAGGGGAATAATCCGTCCCGTCCACAGCACCTTCAATAATCCGGTGCTGGGAATATTAAAGCCAAACGGCCAGTGGAGACTCTGCGCTGACCTCAGGGAGCTCAACAAATGGGTCCATACTTCCCGATGGCCTCTGCCCTACATTGACCAAGGGCTGGCCCAGATCCAGGGGTCACAGGTATTCACTGTAATAGACCTGACCAATGGATACTGGACCGTGCCGGTCAGTAGGGAGGACCAATACAAGCTGGCTTTTACCTTTGGGGGCCAGCAGTATACATGGACCCGGACTCCCTTCGGATACCTTAACTCCGGAAATGAGTTCAATATTTTCCTACATAAGGCCATGCCCGACCTGGGTGCGAGGGGTAACCTGGCTTATGTAGATGATGTCCTCATCAAAAGTTCATCTGTGGAGGAACACATAGCGGAGATCCGTTATGTTCTGACGCAGTTGAGGGCCGCCGGAGCAAAACTTTCCTTTCAGAAAGCACAGTGGTGTAGAACCCGTGTTGATTTCTTGGGGCATGAGATTACTCCTCAGGGTCTCTGTCCCCAGGAAAAGAAAGTGGAAGCACTTCAGAAACTGAAAGACCCCACAACTCTGCGGGAACTAAGGAGCCTCCTTGGACTGACTAATTACAGCAGAAAGTTCATTGAGGGCTACGCAGAGATCACTAGACCCCTGATTCATCTCCTGAAGGGGGGGTCAAGTGGGAATGGGGTCCAGAACAAGCCGAGGCAGTAAAACAACTCAAAAGAAGCCTCTCAAAAGCGCCTTGCCTAGCGTACCCTGTCAGAAACAAGGAGTTCTTCCTGGAGACGGGGTTCTCTAATACGTGCTTGACAGCAGTATTATACCAAAAGCATGACAAGGTCAATAAAGTAATCTCCTATGCGAGCAAAACTTTATCCTCTGTGGAGGAAAAATTCAACGATTGTGAGAAGGCACTTTATCCAGGGGGAACACATCATAGTGGAGACTCCACACCAGCCTCTGCAATATCTCCAAAGTGACAGAATCCGGGCCGGAAATGTGAGTAATTCCCGAATTACTTCCTGGATTCTATCAATGCAAGGCTTTCCTGTGGAAGTCAGATATGGCCAAAACAAGAAGAGTCCCCTCGCGCAAGGTCTGGCTGACTTGCATGATTGTGCCAGAGAAAACTGTCTCGAGGACGAAAGTCTAAAAATAAAGGACAACATGGAGGCATACCTTAATTCCCCCCACAAAGTCTTTGAAGAAGACAAGTGTGAGGGAATGCCCACTGTCAATGTGGATGGATGCTCTTACCATGTTGACAACAACGGGGAGAAAAAACTGGTGGCCGGCGTAGGGAATGCATGGGTGAATGAGTCCCCAGAACACTCCGCTGGATACAAAATTGGTCCCCGAAGTAGTCAGGTGGCAGAATTGATGGCTGTGCATCAGGCCATCCTCACTGCTGTCCAGCATCAACTCCACGAACTGGTCATAATCACAGATTCTGATTATGTACGGAACAGGTTCGTGGAGCACCTGGTTAATTGGAAAACCAGAGGCATGTTATGTGCTAACAACAAACCCTTGAAACATGGGAAGTTGATCCAAAACATTGATGATCTGGTCACCTCGAATGAGATGACCATCTATTGGAAAAAGATCAAGGGTCATTCCAAGGAGAGGGACCAGACAAAACTGGAAATGACTTAGCTGATCAGCTGGCCAAAACCGGGGCCATCCAAGGGGATCCAATTGAGATTGAGTCCCTGTTGGGGGAAATCCAGGTTACTGCTATCACTAGGTCCCAGACAAATGCTCACAACGACCTTTCAATTGCACAGTGGAGTAAGGAGACCCCTGATGCTGATTTAATTACAGCTCAGAAAGGGGATCCAATAATTGGTAAATTTTACCAGCACATTGAGGACCCTGAGAACTTTCCCCTAACGGATACCGATTACATTGGGAAAGAGGACCTAAGAGTGTTGATGAAATGTGCAAAAATGTTCCGGATCCAAGACGGTTTGTTGGTAAGGAAATCCAAAGCTGGCCACGATCAGTGGGTGGTTCCTACCTCATTCCGAAGCCTGATGTTAAGTCACGCCCATGATGCGGCCACCGCCGGTCATAGGGGGTTTCACACAACACTGGAAATCTTAAGAGAGGTTGCATACTGGCCACACATGGGGCAGGACCTCGACCAATACTTGAAGGGGTGTCTTGTGTGTGCACAATTTCAGCCATCATCCCTCACGCACCGTGCGCCTCTCCAAAAGAGGGGGATGACACTGCCATGGTCAGATTTACAAATCGACTTTGTAGGCCCCGTGATTCGCTCTGCTAGGGGGAATAAGTACATGTTGACTGTGACATGCTTGTTTACCAAGTGGGTGGAATGTCTCCCAGCCCCAAATTGCAAGGCAGAAACTGCAGCTGCCCTGATGATTAACCACATCTTTTCCCGTTTCGGTCTACCTCAAAGGATTGAATCAGACAGGGGTAGCCACTTCACCAGTGAAGTAATGACAAAGATGTGGGAGATACTGGGGGTCAAAAGGAAGTTGCATATTGCTTACCGGCCAGCTTCCTCTGGGGCAGTAGAGAGATATAACCGAACCATTGTGAGCATATTAAAGAAGTTTGTGGCAGATTCTGGGCCAAGTTGGGATATCCGATTACCTCTGGTCCTAATGGCCATCAGATCTACCCCTTCATCTGCAACCAAAATGTCACCATTTGAGTTGATGACTGGGCGAAAGATGGTGCTTCCTCAGCATTTGCTCTACAGGACCCAAGAGAAGACACTGATAAATGCCTCCACAACTCATGAGTATGTGGAGAATTTAAGGAAACACCTTCAACATGCTTTTGCTTATGCTCAGCGGAATCTAGAAAGATCAGCTGATAGCATGAAGACCCACTATGACCTGAAGACTTCCAGGAAGGAATATCAGGTGGGGGACCGGGTCTATCTATACAATTTCCAAAGGAACCAGGCCAAACAGCGAACATTTTTGCCTACATGGAAGGGACCCTTTGAGATTATAGACAAAATCTCCCCTGTGGCCTATAAGATCCGCATCCCCAAAGGCGGTTTGGCAGAGGGGGAAGACAAGTGGGTCCACATAAACCAGTTGAAGTGTTGCCATCCCAGGCACACTCTGCAACAACTGGAGGAATCCTCTGGAATCCTAGAGGGTACTGTCTCAGATTAATTCAGTTCTAACTTAAAATATCCTACATATCGCCTATCAAATTCTGAGTTTCTCAATGTGGGTGTTTCCGTTTTTGAATGCAAAAAGAAATGTGCATGTCCATATGTTTTGACTATAAATTTATATGCCACCCCACTATATCAATGGTGGGGGAGAATTGTCCATGAAAAGGTATTGCCGCTCTTCCTTTGTCGTCCTAGGAGAAAGAAAACCTGGAGACTGGCCAAGGAGGACGATCTGGAGACCGGGAGCAGAGACGCAAGGGGCCCAGTGTACCGCCCAATATTCCCATCAGGACCGGCGAGGAGAACCGATCGATCAGTACCGGATGGAGGAAAAGATGCTGAACTGTGCCATCTATTGGAAGAAGATGAGGAAACATCCCAGGTCTTGCGAGTTCCATCAGTGAAACAGAATGGCCATCGCAAGAGGGGGGCTTGTGGGATGTTTTTACCCATACATCCGAGCCCTACCTCAAAAACTGTGCAGTACTGGCATTGAAAACGTCATGATGGCCAGAGCTTCCCAGAAAATGCCCAGGGAAAGGCATGAAGAATAGGCTGCCACCCATTTTTGCCGATGTTATGGGCACAGAAGGGCACTGCCTAAAACCACCATTGGACTACCCACACAGTAGCCTGAAACCATTGGGAATGGCAACGCTGATTGCCAAAAGCAACCTAGAATTGTGGGGAATTCATTTTCTTAAATCCCAAAAATGGGTGCATTACCAGTACTCACCACTATCAGAAAGCCAGCGTTTTAAAACAACACCAGACTTTTTTTTTGTGTAAAACTGAATAAATTAACCCAAAGCAGGCCAAAGAAAGACTTACTGAGAGGTGGATCCAATGTAAAGTTATATTCTGAAGTGACTTGAAGGTTTATAACAAGACTGGCTGAGCTGTGGATTTCAGCAGTTTAAGTAAATTTGGACTGAAAGACACTAAAAATCTAAATGTTTAAAAGAAATGAGTGACCTACTTTTGAGTGTCACATAGGTTGCAATTGTTTAAATGTCATAGTTTTAAACTTAGAATCAGCATTCTAGCTGCATATGTAAAATGGTTAGTTTTATTTGAATGCAGAAAACTGGGTAACTAAAAGTGACATTAGCTGGGGGCTGGCTTAAGGAACTGAATTCTGCCTACCAGCTACCCCCGACAGGAGTTGAGACTTGCACAACAGCTGTGTTCCCAGGCCGAGCTGCCTTTTGCTCTTCCCACCCAAAAGGGATATGACACTTCTCTGATTGAATTACCAAGGGACTGCTAGAGGCTAAACATAGGACCCAGGCAGAGGGTTTATTGAAGTGGCCATAAATGGCTTCCTCTTGAACAATGGGCCTTCCAGGGCCCAGGCAGATGGTTTATTGCAGGGGTAATAAAAATGGCTTCCTCTTGGCAGAAACTGGGAGGGGGAGAAACTGGAGACAGAGGCTGAGCTTGAAGAAAGTGGAAAGACTGGTTTCTGTACCATGTGACCTGAAAAGACACACCCCTGTAGCCAGAATATGGTCTTAGAAAAAGATGAATAACTCATAGTACGGACTTGTCATAATTATTTAAATGATACCATAATTCTTGTGATTTTTCTGCCCACATTTTAAGAGGTTTTTAGAACCGGTGGCATGATCTGGGGGCAAACTAGCAGTTAAGAGGGTATTACTTAAAATGTATGCATGTTAAAAATCTGACACTTCATCAAGTAATGTCCATACTCCTTGCGCACATGTGTATAAATTTGGGGTAATGTCCGATATTACGAAACCAGTTAAAAAGTGCAAATGTTGCCATTTCTGAATGCAAGCTCCCAGGAAGAGCAGATTTGGACAGGGTATACCTCCTGTGATATGTGATGGGTGCATGTAATTTTAAACAAATGTGTACCTGTGCAAATATGTCTTTTGATCAAATATAGATTGTGTGTAAAGTTGACAGGGGTGGGTTCTCTGTACCATAAACAGACCTCATCATGATGACACTTCATTTCATTCCCCCAATCAAGGGGAAGAGGATGAAGTGGCCAATGACAAGTGGAGAGGGGTAGAGCCTAGTGATGCTGCACACACACCCATTTTCAAAACACATAAAAGCAGACAGTCAGGACAGATAGGGACATTCAATTCCATTTGCTGCAAAGCGCTCTGCCGGACCACACAACATCCAGAAGATACTAGATTCAACAATTAGACTTTAAAACTCCAAAGAACTTGATTCAGAACTCAAAGCAAGGGCCTAAACCCACAAACTGAGAACTCTTCTCAGTGGGCCTCAGCATCCAGCAAACCTAACAGCGTGCAGATCAGCGCTGGGTCCAGAGAAAGCTGTGCAGAAAGATCCAGAAGCAGTGCTGTACCCAGAGAAAGCAGAGCAGTATCCAAAACCAGAGGCAGAGCAGAGCTGACCCAGACCGCTGTGCGCAGAAACCGTCCGTGGCGAGTGAAGAAAACCTGACCAGATCCGTGGCGAGGCCCATCTATTTCTAAATATATTGTGAGTACCTAGCAGAACTGTGCAGAACCCAATCTCTTAGTTAAAATAATCTAATGCAAGCTATTTTAACTTGAGTAGAACTGTCACCTGTCATTTTGCAAAACTGTCACCTGTCATTTGCAAAGCTGTCACTTGTCACTTTGAACTTTAAAATTTCAAATCTGAAAAACGACCTTTACCATATCGCTCATATCTCCGTGACCGTTTGTCTTAGAGACGTGCAGTAACTTTCCTCTGAAAGCTGGGAATCTTGGCTTTTCAACGAACCTAGAACCGCATTCCTACCCCCGATACTTTTGCCGCAATCGCGAAAAACGCACTCGCGAATTTGCCGCGATTTGCAAATTTCTCCACGTGTGAAAATAGCAGCTTCCTCGCTTTCCTTGCTAAAAATTCGTTTGCCTCTTAAGAACCATCCCTGAATCATTGCTAGAGTGAGCCTGGACTAATGTTAACTAGATACCACACACCCTAAACCTCTAGAGGGAATTCAAACCATTTTCAGCATATTTTTCACTTCATTGCCGCACATATAAAAGCATCTTGGGCCTGTGTTTCAAACTTCTGTAGTCTAAGCTTGCTGGGGTGGACTGAATTACATTTGATTGCATTTCTGAGAACTGTGTGCTTTCCTTCCATTTCCTTGCATTGCATAAAGGGGGGAGGGGATTGCCAGAGAAAAGTGATTACATTGTTTTGTTGAAATCATATTGAGTATTTTCTGTATTGCATTTCATTCAACATTGCATCCACCTGAACTTATATAAAGCATTCTCTACCACCTTATTCTTCTGTTCCTATTCACAAGTGTGCTAGTGCCAGACTATCCATTATTGATTACTGCGCAGATTAAGTGTGATATTCAATTATTAATTATTATAAAGTGTGATATATATATATATCTATTGTTTAAATTATCAAATAAACCTTTTAAACTTGCAAAACAGAACTACTTCTTGGCTCAGTGGGGTCAGGGGGATTCCAAGAGAGGGGTGTTATATAGGGGTAGTCATCCAGAACGCATGAACTGGACATAAAGATGTATCAATAAGGGTTTTCATTCAGTATTCTAGACTAGGCGATGACTTAGCTGTAGTGTTGAATTGAATATCTCTTACAAATTGGGGGCTCGTGCCGGACGTTTGGATTAGATCTATCACTTGTGCAGATTAATACAGCGTGCCAGCTGACCAGATACACATATCCGGTCAGATCACACGCTGTGTTACGCTGTAAAGCACTCCTCAAAGGAACGCTCTAAGGAAAAGGTCTGTTTTGCAAAAATAAAATACAAACTTCTGTAAGTCAGGAAGGAACTCAAATTCCAGAATGACGACCTTGGTAGATATGAAAATAGCCAGAGAGCACTTCTTACATAAGCTATTTGTGAGAGGTGAGTGGACCCATCAGGACCAGACGGTCTGGTTGCAAGCAATCGCACCCCAGATCACTGAAACAGGGTCAGATATATGGAGAGATCAGGGTCCCTTATATGTGGCCCTGAGTGAATTATACATGGCTCCTAAAGCTAAGGATGAACATGACAAGATGGTTAGGGTAGCGGCATACCTGTACCTATATATGGGAGACATGCAGGATAAATGTGCTGAAGGCCAAGATCTGGCGAGTAGGCAACTGCTGGCATTACAGAAGGCCCAATCTGATCTGGACTCTTCTGAGCAGAGGCTGCAGGGGAGCCAGGAGTCCGAAAATGAGAGTAGACAGCACATCATTAAAATAAAGAGGGATATGGACATCCTGCAACAGGAAAAGGCTGACCAGGATACCAGATTTCTGGCCTTGCAGAAGGAGTACCAAGAAGGTTTGGACTCCCTACTGCAGAGCCAGAAAAAGCTGGAGCAACAGTTAGACTTCAATAGGGCATGTGCTGAGCAGGTAGTCACCCTGCAAATCCACCTAGATAGGGAGAAGGCAGAGAGCAATAAAAAGATTTTGAAAGACCTGGATACCCAGGCAGAGTTTGATCAGGAGCGCCAGAAAGCTGGTGCCTTCCAAAGGCAAAGGGACGACCTGGCGGCACAGATGCAGGCTCTTAGTCAGGAAAGGGATACCTTAGGCCAGGAAGTCTGCCACTTAAAAAGGAAAATGGAAGAAAATCACCTGGCCCTCCAGGGACTGGGTGACCTCCAAAAAGAACACCATAACTTGTTAGAGCACACCAGGAAGGTGGAGGATGCTCTGGCAAGAAAGGAGCAGGCCAATAGGGACACAGCTCAGGAGGTAACCCTCCTGCAGCAAAGACTGGCCCAGTGCTCCAGGACCAATCAGGAAACGCAGAGAGAGAATGAGGCTCTCTGCCAGCACAATGATAGGCTCCAACAACAGGTAGCGATGCAAGGGAGACTGATAGAGTCTAGTAAGGCCTTAACTGAGGAACTGAAGGCACAGGCTCTTGCATTGCAACAGGTAGCAGGGGCGGATAGAGACCAGGTTTGCTGGGAAAGGGAAACTCCTGAGCATAACCTCTGGAGCCCTAGTACCAGAGGCCTTTATATCTCTCAGTCCCTGGACTCTGCCACCCCCATGTCCCCTGGCGCACATGAGCACCGGGCCACAGGGATGGCAGATTACTATCCAGCCAGAAGCATGGGGCTCATAGGCCAGTACCTCCCATGAATGGATGGGCGGGCATCCGGGTATGGGCACCCAAGCACAGTGCAATTTAGTGGGGAACCCCAGGAGAGTAGGCCCATTAAGGACATCCTGAAAACCTCTGCCCAGTTAGGTCAGTGGGGGGGGGTACCCATCATATCCTGGCAGCAAAGAGGAATCTGAAGACTCCTCTGAACGGTACAGGACACAGGAGACCAGGTCCCCACATTCTGCCAGCCATTCCCAGGCTCGCAGAATCCGGGAAAACCTGGAAGATCAGACAGGAACCTCTGGGAGCAGTGCCTCTGAGTCAGAAGATGAATGGACCAGGGTTACCCGGACCAAAAGGGCCAATAAGACAAAAAGGGCCTTGCTTAAGGACCCCTTAAAGCAGATTAAGGCAATCAGGAGCGTCATCACGCCTTATCATAAGAACGCCAAGTATTCTGTTTGGGAGCACTTAGAGTTGTTTGAGCAAATGATGGAGACTTTCCATTTGAAGGACAGCCAAAGCTGTATTCAATATGTAAAGTGGACCTTCTCCACGGAATACTCCAGTTTCTTTGCGGGGCTGGAGGACCAAAATCATTTAAGATGGTCCACCTATAAGGCGGCCATCTTGAAACATTTTTCTACTCATAGAAATCCTCAAGAGGCTCGCAAGGCAGCCTACAAATTACAATGTGGGGAGGATGTGGGGAGGATCAGGCCCCACAAGAATTTGTGCAGGAGATAAAGCGTGCTTTTGCACAGACCACAAGAAGGGTGCGCACGGATAGCAGAGAATTTATTAATACGTTTTTCCATGCCTTGCCCAAATACATAATGACCCAGCTCGTGAGGGATTTTCACGAGAAAAGATCTTTAGACTGGGTCATTGAACAGGCGACCCGGATCTATGAGGTGCAGAAGCCAATAGAAAATAAAAATAATGCGCCCAAAAACCCCAAAGCCAACAACACCCCTGCTGCTGCCAAGGTGGCAGAGGTAAAGGTCACCCCCGTTTTAGAGTTGGAGATGGGGGGGCCTAAAAACCTACCTGCACCTAATAATGCTAGGCCCAGAAGGTCCTCGGGCCAGTCACAGACAGGGAGCCAGGGAGGCAGCCCCACAAATGGAGTCCCTCGCTCTCCTGATTATGTAAGCCCCCAGTACAAGGGAAACAGACCCATCCTGGGTTATGTGTGGACTCCTCCAGCCCAAGGGGGGGGATCCAGCCAAGCACCTAACCCAGAGAACTTCCCTCCCAACTTCTCACAGGAGGGCAGAAACTCACCAAACCCTGGGCAGAACTTCTTCCCCAGGTATCCACCCAACTTCCAGCCCCAAAATCCTCCACCCTTCTTTCCCCAATTCCCTGAGCCCAGACAACCGAATCCGGGAGAGGGGAGGCCAAGGGTGGAGGGGTGTCCAAATCTTCCCAACCAGGGGTACTACCAAAGAAGGGATAGCTACCCTTCCCGGGATCAGCCCAGGGGAGAAAACAGGGCCCCGTATCAGCCTGAGCAGGTTTCCCAGTTAGAGCGCCAGGTTCAAAACATGGCGCGGGATCTGGGTCACATACTGAGGGCTCAGCAGAACCCTCAGATCGGCATGCCGGCGCAGAACGCACCCAACTCTGGGCCTGGTGCTCCAGAACAATGACGGGGGCAGCACCCCGATAACACACCGGTTCCCAGGGAGGAGGCACAAGGGGAAGGGGGTGTAAAGCCTGGGAGGAAGCTTCCTTCCCAACTTGTAAACAGCCCCTGGAAAACCAGGAACCGGAAACAAAATCTCCTGCCCCTGAAAGCCTGCCTCCCAAGGAGCAGAGGGGGTGGTAGGAGAAACAAAGGACCCAAACAGACCCGTTTTGTGGAAGAAATACAGATCTTCCAATTTGAAGGAGAGGGATCCTGGGGAAAGGATCTTCTCCTTCAGAGATGGGGGAACTCCTCCCAAGGAAAAATGGGTCCCAAGGGATGTCAATTCAGACTGGGGAGATATGGAGACTGAGCTACCGCCGCCCATCATCTCATCCCAGAACCCACAATACCGAAATCCCCTGGTTCAAACCCATCCTGATGACTGCCTCCAAAAAGGGCGGGGCGGCCCAGAACCGGAACCAGGGGAACCCACAATGGCTCTGATCTCCAGTTGCCAACTTTTTCTTTCAGATTCCCAAGGTTCTCCACAGAATTCTGCCCAAATTTCTTCTCTTGCGATGTCCAAAACCAGAAATTTAGCCCACCAGTTGTCCAAAAATGTGCATTATCTGTGCCCCCTTGAGGAGAAGGAGGGAAGATACTATGCCCCGGTACAAGTACAGGGGCAGGGTACAATTTTGGCACTGGTGGACACTGGATTTCAAGCTACCCTTCTGTCCAGAAGGGCCTTTGACCAACTGAATGCAGGAAGGGGAGAGAATTACCGAATTCCTCTCACCTCTCTTCCTGGACAACTGCAGAACTTTGACGGGAAGGACATTCCCGTTGAGGGGACTGCAGACTTGGATATTAAGATCGGGCGACACAAGGTGAAACACCCGGTCATAGTAGTAACTCCAGAGGGCACCCCTTGTTTACTGGGGAATGACCTCCTGAGGAGGTTGTCACCCTTAATAGATTGCATAAACAAGGTCCTCTGGACCCAGACTAGCCGACCAATAAAATTAAAACAGAGTGTCAACCATGTTAGTTTAAACGGCACCTGCCACATGGTTGAACAAAAATCTGACCAAGTAGAATTTCACTTCCAGAATAGCCAAATTCCAGACGTGACGGTAATAGCAGTAGGACAACAGACTGGTGATGGAGGGTCCTCTCTATTTCTGGTAATCAACCTTCCTTCCAGTCTAAAGTGGTACTCCACGCTGGAAGGAAACACTCTAAGATTCTATACTAATCCACAATCAGAAACTCCCACTCCTATAGTCCAGAAAGATGTGAAATCAGCTCAGAGCCTGGCTGATATTCAGCAAATTGGAGAGCAGTTGTTCATCCCTGTCCAGTTAAATGATGGGAAGGACTCTGTTCTCGCTCGAGTGTGTGTGAACAACGGTAAGAGCTTCATCAGCGAAGCCATGTTCCGCCAACTCCCAAAAGATCCAGCCATTCCCACCTTCAAACTGATAGACAAATGGGAAATGGACCTGGAAGCACCTAATTCCAAACATCTCCTGCCAAGCAGGTGTATGCTCAAAATCTCCATTGGCAACAAGAGCATAGTCCACAATTGTTGGGTCGTGCGAGACGTCCCTGCCGCCTTTTACTTAGGCAGTGACATTCTCAATCGCTTTGCCATTAGTTTGGACCTAATAAACTTCAAAGCTTGGTCCCGATTAGCGGATAATCCCATGGGCTTTGATGATCCAGAAAAAGCATTTAGGTCAGCTCAATTGCTACCTTATGCAGTTGAAATTCAGATCAAAGAGGAAGTCACCATCCCAGAAAGGACCCGACAATTCTCCCTGGAAGTGAAAGTTAAAAGAGGACAATATTTGCAAAACCCTGATGCTTACATACATCTAAACGCTTCTCTCCAACAGCAAGGGTTGGGGGTAAACCCAACTCCATTAGTCAACATAGAACATGACACCATTCTAATAGAGGTGGATAACAGCGACTTAAAGAGTATTACTCTAGCCGCAGGCACCATTATTGGAATGGCGGTTGATACCGACATTTTTCCATTGATTTAGGTAATGAACTGTTAGGGCCAATCCCCAAGGACTGCTTTGACAGTGACAGTGATGACAATACAACACCAGACAGGATTTTTACCCGGCATGGGGGGAACTTCCTGGTGTACACTTCCTGCCCCTATGGCAAGGAAGATGTGACTTGTGACTTCAGGAGGGATGAGGTGATTTTCCAGGTCCATGAGGGCTGCCTTTCCCACCTGAAGCCTCCGGTCCAAATCAGCACTCTGACCAGGGACTTCTCCACCCAGCTGGAGGAGGCCGCGGAGATAGCCAAACCAGAAGTCTTTCCAGGCTTCAGGCAGATGGTGGAAGAGAGAGTCAACCTAGCTGATGCCTGTGTGACTCTGGAACAAAAGCAAAAGTTGAAACAAGTTTTCTTGGATTTCCAAGATCTCTTTGCCGTAGACTCATGACTGTGGTCACACTGACATCCACACAACAACAATCCCCACGGACCCTGGCATGACTCCAGTGTTTGTGAAGCAATATCGTTTGCCTCTCGCATCCATGGAGTCCCTTACTGAAATAATTAAGAACCTTGAGTCCAGGGGAATAATCCGTCCCGTCCACAGCACCTTCAATAATCCGGTGCTGGGAATATTAAAGCCAAACGGCCAGTGGAGACTCTGCGCTGACCTCAGGGAGCTCAACAAATGGGTCCATACTTCCCGATGGCCTCTGCCCTACATTGACCAAGGGCTGGCCCAGATCCAGGGGTCACAGGTATTCACTGTAATAGACCTGACCAATGGATACTGGACCGTGCCGGTCAGTAGGGAGGACCAATACAAGCTGGCTTTTACCTTTGGGGGCCAGCAGTATACATGGACCCGGACTCCCTTCGGATACCTTAACTCCGGAAATGAGTTCAATATTTTCCTACATAAGGCCATGCCCGACCTGGGTGCGAGGGGTAACCTGGCTTATGTAGATGATGTCCTCATCAAAAGTTCATCTGTGGAGGAACACATAGCGGAGATCCGTTATGTTCTGACGCAGTTGAGGGCCGCCGGAGCAAAACTTTCCTTTCAGAAAGCACAGTGGTGTAGAACCCGTGTTGATTTCTTGGGGCATGAGATTACTCCTCAGGGTCTCTGTCCCCAGGAAAAGAAAGTGGAAGCACTTCAGAAACTGAAAGACCCCACAACTCTGCGGGAACTAAGGAGCCTCCTTGGACTGACTAATTACAGCAGAAAGTTCATTGAGGGCTACGCAGAGATCACTAGACCCCTGATTCATCTCCTGAAGGGGGGGTCAAGTGGGAATGGGGTCCAGAACAAGCCGAGGCAGTAAAACAACTCAAAAGAAGCCTCTCAAAAGCGCCTTGCCTAGCGTACCCTGTCAGAAACAAGGAGTTCTTCCTGGAGACGGGGTTCTCTAATACGTGCTTGACAGCAGTATTATACCAAAAGCATGACAAGGTCAATAAAGTAATCTCCTATGCGAGCAAAACTTTATCCTCTGTGGAGGAAAAATTCAACGATTGTGAGAAGGCACTCCTGGCAACGGTGTGGGCATTGAAGAATTACCGCCCGTTTATCCAGGGGGAACACATCATAGTGGAGACTCCACACCAGCCTCTGCAATATCTCCAAAGTGACAGAATCCGGGTCGGAAATGTGAGTAATTCCCGAATTACTTCCTGGATTCTATCAATGCAAGGCTTTCCTGTGGAAGTCAGATATGGCCAAAACAAGAAGAGTCCCCTCGCGCAAGGTCTGGCTGACTTGCATGATTGTGCCAGAGAAAACTGTCTCGAGGACGAAAGTCTAAAAATAAAGGACAACATGGAGGCATACCTTAATTCCCCCCACAAAGTCTTTGAAGAAGACAAGTGTGAGGGAATGCCCACTGTCAATGTGGATGGATGCTCTTACCATGTTGACAACAACGGGGAGAAAAAACTGGTGGCCGGCGTAGGGAATGCATGGGTGAATGAGTCCCCAGAACACTCCGCTGGATACAAAATTGGTCCCCGAAGTAGTCAGGTGGCAGAATTGATGGCTGTGCATCAGGCCATCCTCACTGCTGTCCAGCATCAACTCCACGAACTGGTCATAATCACAGATTCTGATTATGTACGGAACAGGTTCGTGGAGCACCTGGTTAATTGGAAAACCAGAGGCATGTTATGTGCTAACAACAAACCCTTGAAACATGGGAAGTTGATCCAAAACATTGATGATCTGGTCACCTCGAATGAGATGACCATCTATTGGAAAAAGATCAAGGGTCATTCCAAGGAGAGGGACCAGACAAAACTGGAAATGACTTAGCTGATCAGCTGGCCAAAACCGGGGCCATCCAAGGGGATCCAATTGAGATTGAGTCCCTGTTGGGGGAAATCCAGGTTACTGCTATCACTAGGTCCCAGACAAATGCTCACAACGACCTTTCAATTGCACAGTGGAGTAAGGAGACCCCTGATGCTGATTTAATTACAGCTCAGAAAGGGGATCCAATAATTGGTAAATTTTACCAGCACATTGAGGACCCTGAGAACTTTCCCCTAACGGATACCGATTACATTGGGAAAGAGGACCTAAGAGTGTTGATGAAATGTGCAAAAATGTTCCGGATCCAAGACGGTTTGTTGGTAAGGAAATCCAAAGCTGGCCACGATCAGTGGGTGGTTCCTACCTCATTCCGAAGCCTGATGTTAAGTCACGCCCATGATGCGGCCACCGCCGGTCATAGGGGGTTTCACACAACACTGGAAATCTTAAGAGAGGTTGCATACTGGCCACACATGGGGCAGGACCTCGACCAATACTTGAAGGGGTGTCTTGTGTGTGCACAATTTCAGCCATCATCCCTCACGCACCGTGCGCCTCTCCAAAAGAGGGGGATGACACTGCCATGGTCAGATTTACAAATCGACTTTGTAGGCCCCGTGATTCGCTCTGCTAGGGGGAATAAGTACATGTTGACTGTGACATGCTTGTTTACCAAGTGGGTGGAATGTCTCCCAGCCCCAAATTGCAAGGCAGAAACTGCAGCTGCCCTGATGATTAACCACATCTTTTCCCGTTTCGGTCTACCTCAAAGGATTGAATCAGACAGGGGTAGCCACTTCACCAGTGAAGTAATGACAAAGATGTGGGAGATACTGGGGGTCAAAAGGAAGTTGCATATTGCTTACCGGCCAGCTTCCTCTGGGGCAGTAGAGAGATATAACCGAACCATTGTGAGCATATTAAAGAAGTTTGTGGCAGATTCTGGGCCAAGTTGGGATATCCGATTACCTCTGGTCCTAATGGCCATCAGATCTACCCCTTCATCTGCAACCAAAATGTCACCATTTGAGTTGATGACTGGGCGAAAGATGGTGCTTCCTCAGCATTTGCTCTACAGGACCCAAGAGAAGACACTGATAAATGCCTCCACAACTCATGAGTATGTGGAGAATTTAAGGAAACACCTTCAACATGCTTTTGCTTATGCTCAGCGGAATCTAGAAAGATCAGCTGATAGCATGAAGACCCACTATGACCTGAAGACTTCCAGGAAGGAATATCAGGTGGGGGACCGGGTCTATCTATACAATTTCCAAAGGAACCAGGCCAAACAGCGAACATTTTTGCCTACATGGAAGGGACCCTTTGAGATTATAGACAAAATCTCCCCTGTGGCCTATAAGATCCGCATCCCCAAAGGCGGTTTGGCAGAGGGGGAAGACAAGTGGGTCCACATAAACCAGTTGAAGTGTTGCCATCCCAGGCACACTATGCAACAACTGGAGGAATCCTCTGGAATCCTAGAGGGTACTGTCTCAGATTAATTCAGTTCTAACTTAAAATATCCTACATATCGCCTATCAAATTCTGAGTTTCTCAATGTGGGTGTTTCCGTTTTTGAATGCAAAAAGAAATGTGCATGTCCATATGTTTTGACTATAAATTTATATGCCACCCCACTATATCAATGGTGGGGGAGAATTGTCCATGAAAAGGTATTGCCGCTCTTCCTTTGTCGTCCTAGGAGAAAGAAAACCTGGAGACTGGCCAAGGAGGACGATCTGGAGACCGGGAGCAGAGACGCAAGGGGCCCAGTGTACCGCCCAATATTCCCATCAGGACCGGCGAGGAGAACCGATCGATCAGTACCGGATGGAGGAAAAGATGCTGAACTGTGCCATCTATTGGAAGAAGATGAGGAAACATCCCAGGTCTTGCGAGTTCCATCAGTGAAACAGAATGGCCATCGCAAGAGGGGGGCTTGTGGGATGTTTTTACCCATACATCCGAGCCCTACCTACAAAACTGTGCAGTACTGGCATTGAAAACGTCATGATGGCCAGAGCTTCCCAGAAAATGCCCAGGGAAAGGCATGAAGAATAGGCTGCCACCCATTTTTGCCGATGTTATGGGCACAGAAGGGCACTGCCTAAAACCACCATTGGACTACCCACACAGTAGCCTGAAACCATTGGGAATGGCAACGCTGATTGCCAAAAGCAACCTAGAATTGTGGGGAATTCATTTTCTTAAATCCCAAAAATGGGTGCATTACCAGTACTCACCACTATCAGAAAGCCAGCGTTTTAAAACAACACCAGACTTTTTTTTTGTGTAAAACTGAATAAATTAACCCAAAGCAGGCCAAAGAAAGACTTACTGAGAGGTGGATCCAATGTAAAGTTATATTCTGAAGTGACTTGAAGGTTTATAACAAGACTGGCTGAGCTGTGGATTTCAGCAGTTTAAGTAAATTTGGACTGAAAGACACTAAAAATCTAAATGTTTAAAAGAAATGAGTGACCTACTTTTGAGTGTCACATAGGTTGCAATTGTTTAAATGTCATAGTTTTAAACTTAGAATCAGCATTCTAGCTGCATATGTAAAATGGTTAGTTTTATTTGAATGCAGAAAACTGGGTAACTAAAAGTGACATTAGCTGGGGGCTGGCTTAAGGAACTGAATTCTGCCTACCAGCTACCCCCGACAGGAGTTGAGACTTGCACAACAGCTGTGTTCCCAGGCCAAGCTGCCTTTTGCTCTTCCCACCCAAAAGGGATATGACACTTCTCTGATTGAAATTACCAAGGGACTGCTAGAGGCTAAACATAGGACCCAGGCAGAGGGTTTATTGAAGTGGCCATAAATGGCTTCCTCTTGAACAATGGGCCTTCCAGGGCCCAGGCAGATGGTTTATTGCAGGGGTAATAAAAATGGCTTCCTCTTGGCAGAAACTGGGAGGGGGAGAAACTGGAGACAGAGGCTGAGCTTGAAGAAAGTGGAAAGACTGGTTTCTGTACCATGTGACCTGAAAAGACACACTCCTGTAGCCAGAATATGGTCTTAGAAAAAGATGAATAACTCATAGTACGGACTTGTCATAATTATTTAAATGATACCATAATTCTTGTGATTTTTCTGCCCACATTTTAAGAGGTTTTTAGAACCGGTGGCATGATCTGGGGGCAAACTAGCAGTTAAGAGAGTATTACTTAAAATGTATGCATGTTAAAAATCTGACACTTCATCAAGTAATGTCCATACTCCTTGCGCACATGTGTATAAATTTGGGGTAATGTCCGATATTACGAAACCAGTTAAAAAGTGCAAATGTTGCCATTTCTGAATGCAAGCTCCCAGGAAGAGCAGATTTGGACAGGGTATACCTCCTGTGATATGTGATGGGTGCATGTAATTTTAAACAAATGTGTACCTGTGCAAATATGTCTTTTGATCAAATATAGATTGTGTGTAAAGTTGACAGGGGTGGGTTCTCTGTACCATAGACCTCATCATGATGACACTTCATTTCATTCCCCCAATCAAGGGGAAGAGGATGAAGTGGCCAATGACAAGTGGAGAGGGGTAGAGCCTAGTGATGCTGCACACACACCCATTTTCAAAACACATAAAAGCAGACAGTCAGGACAGATAGGGACATTCAATTCCATTTGCTGCAACGCGCTCTGCCGGACCACACAACATCCAGAAGATACTAGATTCAACACTTAGACTTTAAAACTCCAAAGAACTTGATTCAGAACTCAAAGCAAGGGCCTAAACCCACAAACTGAGAACTCTTCTCAGTGGGCCTCAGCATCCAGCAAACCTAACAGCGTGCAGATCAGCGCTGGGTCCAGAGAAAGCTGTGCAGAAAGATCCAGAAGCAGTGCTGTACCCAGAGAAAGCAGAGCAGTATCCAAAACCAGAGGCAGAGCAGAGCTGACCCAGACCGCTGTGCGCAGAAACCGTCCGTGGCGAGTGAAGAAAACCTGACCAGATCCGTGGCGAGGCCCATCTATTTCTAAATATATTGTGAGTACCTAGCAGAACTGTGCAGAACCCAATCTCTTACTTAAAATAATCTAATGCAAGCTATTTTAACTTGAGTAGAACTGTCACCTGTCATTTTGCAAAACTGTCACCTGTCATTTGCAAAGCTGTCACTTGTCACTTTGAACTTTAAAATTTCAAATCTGAAAAACGACCTTTACCATATCGCTCATATCTCCGTGACCGTTTGTCTTAGAGACTTGCAGTAACTTTCATCTGAAAGCTGGGAATCTTGGCTTTTCAACGAACCTAGAACCGCATTCCTACCCCCGATACATTTGCCGCAATCGCGAAAAACGCACTCGCGAATTTGCCGCGATTTGCAAATTTCTCCACGTGTGAAAATAGCAGCTTCCTCGCTTTCCTTGCTAAAAATTCGTTTGCCTCTTAAGAACCATCCCTGAATCATTGCTAGAGTGAGCCTCGACTAATGTTAACTAGATACCACTCACCCTGAACCTCTAGAGGGAATTCAAACCATTTTCAGCATATTTTTCACTTCATTGCCAGCACATATAAAAGCATCTTGGGCCTGTGTTTCAAACTTCTGTAGTCTAAGCTTGCTGGGGTGGACTGAATTACATTTGATTGCATTTCTGAGAACTGTGTGCTTTCCTTCCATTTCCTTGCATTGCATAAGGGGGGAGGGGATTGCCAGAGAAAAGTGATTACATTGTTTTGTTGAAATCATATTGAGTATTTTCTGTATTGCATTTCATTCAACATTGCATCCATCTGAACTTATATAAAGCATTCTCTACCACCTTATTCTTCTGTTCCTATTCACAAGTGTGCTAGTGCCAGACTATCCATTATTGATTACTGCGCAGATTAAGTGTGATATTCAATTATTAATTATTATAAAGTGTGATATATATATATATATTGTTTAAATTATCAAATAAACCTTTTAAACTTGCAAAACAGAACTACTTCTTGGCTCAGTGGGGTCAGGGGGATTCCAAGAGAGGGGTGTTATATAGGGGTAGTCATCCAGAACGCATGAACTGGACATAAAGATATATCAATAAGGGTTTTCATTCAGTATTCTAGACTAGGCGTTGACTTAGCTGTAGTGTTGAATTGAATATCTCTTACACCATGTACCAATTTGTGATAGGGCCAACCTTTAAATGCAGCAGTAATACCTTTGCAACCACATTTAAGGGCTACCACCCAATTCGTGATGAGGCCCTATGTATTTTGCTTTTTCACAAGTTGCAGTTATGGTATTTTTTTTTTCTGCCGTTGTCTCTGTTACTATCATCACAAGACATTCCATCTCGGCACCCTCGGTCACTTGACAAAATTCTTGTGCCTACAAGCTGGTGTACAGTGTAAACATGTTTGACCTTAGCACATAAAGTGGCCTTTGATTTAATTGTGCCACTATTAATGCTTTGTTGCAATGTGTCTATCTTTCCTATCTCCATGGCATGCCGTACAGGATGTTTGTTTGCATGTATGAGGTAACGAGTGCCAAGAGTACGGGATGCCATGTGAGTGTGCTGCTTTCCCAGCGCTACTCTAAATTCTTTAATACACAGTTATGAACCCTCCAAATGGTATGTATTTTGCCAACCTCGGAAGCCTGAAAAGTAGATCCACGCAGGCTTGACATGTGGCCAACATTACACCAGACCTGCAGATGAACTGGCCTTCTGTTAAATCTCAGTTACCAGTTTAATGGTATCCACTAGTGTAATTTGCTTTCTGACTTTGAGAACATTCAGATATGTAATTGCTCATTTTACTATAGCAGGTAAGAAAAATATAACCAGTAAGATAGCTCAGTGGGTTAAGCACTCGCTGCTGTAATGTGTGTGTGATCTGCAAATTGCAGGTTTGAATCACGGCAAGGCTAACTCAGCCTTTCAACATTCTGAGGTTGATAAATGAATACCAACACAGGTTGGGTGACATTGTATGTATATTTGTTCTGTATAAAACGCTTCAGCGTAAGTGCTATATAATAACACATCGTTATCATTTGGCCTTGTACGTCTGCATGCAGTCACAGTAATTTGGTAAAAGGGCCTATACACACTGATATTACAGATACATATGGTGATCCATTCTTGTATGAAATGTTTATCACATTACAGTGCTATCGTAACCATATTTTTCATAGTTTACTTAGGAGCAATGGTTTGTGATGCCACTTCCTGTTTTGTCAAGGGGTGAAAGATCATATTCCATCACTTCCCTTGATGTCACTTCGGGGTGGGGACACATGACATCACTCCTTGTGATGTCATCAGAGGTCAAGGGTCGTGTGATACGCTACCCCTGGCATTTTGGTGAAATTACTTCCCTGCTGAAAGGGAATCAGTGACACCTCATGTCTGCAAATTGAGCTCTAATTACAATCAGTTGGTGCAATCCAAGAAAAGGCTGAAGCAATACAGAACTGGGAGTTCCTTCCGACAGCAGTGCCATAGCACAGTCAGTTTTCATTGTGGTGCATGGTTCTATAGCTTATTATTTAGGCAGACGAATTAAAGGAACAAAGAAGTAAATGCATGATAATGTACATGTCAGTCGAAATGGAGGTAGACTCAGTAAGTGTAGGGGAAGTTATCCAGGTGAGTAAAGGTGGGATACCATCTGCCTCCAACATCTTTGGGCAGTGTTGACATTGTGTCTATTTTTAAAGAAGGAGAAAAGGGTGAACCAGTAAAGGATCAATGGGCCTCATTCCGAGTATGGCGGTAAGGGATAGCGGCCACCGGTAACGAGACCGGTGGCGGTGATCCCTTACCGCCATACTCCGAGTTCCCTTTGCGCCCTCGCCCTTAACGCCTGCTTTGAGCAGGTGTTAAAGTCGAGGACGCAAAGGGGCCTCCAAGCCAATAACGGTGACCGTCACTGTTATTTGCATCTTCCCCATTCCCATTGAGCCCTATGGGGGCTCATTTGGGAATGGGGAAGAGCCTTGGTGAATGGGGAATAACCGCCCCGCCAACCTTGGAATGGGGCGGTAATTCCGCCATCCACCAAGGCGCTGCCGGTCCGGGTACGGCGTCAACCAAGGCGTTAATAGCACCATTGGTTAGCGCCGTACTCGGAATGAGGCCCAATGTGTTTTAATTGAATATTAACGGGTAGATTTTATTTATCTTTTTACCACATTTTTCACTGTGCCTCCACCTCCCTACTCACATCTCCACCCCACACCAACCAACATTGCCTGAACCTTGCCTTTTTGCTTAGGGTGATCAGATTTCCAAGATGAAAAACAGTGATGACCAACAACATACAAGAAGTACTACCCCTCTCAGCCAAGCCATCCCTACCCCTCCCCACAACACGCCCCCACAACCTCCATCCAACACTATTTCCAGTCTGTGATATATCATGTAAATTGTGCAGTTTTGACTGTGAATCTTAACATGTTAAGTAAAATCGATCTGTTGCTCTGATTGATATTACATGGCTTGCTGTTTGCTTATTTCCAAGCCAGTCTCTGTGGCACAATCAGTTAGTGATGTGGCTCTTACCTGAAAGGTTGGGAGTTCGAGCCCATACTACAATGCCAACAACGTAGCTCCAGCCAGTTGCGGGTTGAGCAAAGCACAAACCCACAGTAAATTATCGATTTATATCTTCAATAGATTGTTCGGAAAAGTTATAATATTCTCAGTCATTCATAAGTAGGTTTTAGAAAGGGGTGAAAGCAGTGGACTAAGCTTTCCTCCTTTTTTAATTAATTCACAAGTATGTGCTTTTTTAAAAAAAAAGGAACTGGGATATTTATTGTTTAAAATCTGCTTTTGATTGTTTATGGCGCTCCCTATTATGGAAATCGAGAGAAATACAATCATTGCCGGGACATTCCGACCTATGTGGACCCGGTAAGTCCCAATTTCGAAAACCATTCCCCATTCCCATTTGAGCCCCCATAGGGCTCAATGGGAATGGGGAAGGAGCTAATAACAGGCCCGCAAATTGCGGGACCGTTATTAGCTCCATGGTCCCTTAACGGGTCCCGCTAAGGCCGGCTGGTAAAACCAGCCGGCCCTGGTGGGACCCGCTAAGGGACCTTGTAATAGGGAAGTAGGGGGTTAACGGCACCGCCATCCTTACTGTTGCCGTTAACCCCCTACAGCCAGGGTCGGAATGACCCCCTAAATCTTTTCCCTAGTAATGTAGGTGTACGACAGAGTGCTGTCCTGTTGCCATGCTTTTCTTCAGTTTTTATAAATGGCATGGCTGCTACCATGTTTGCCCTCTCTATAATGTCCAAATATTAAGCAGGCTAAGGTGGCTGATATTGAGGTTTTTTAAACGATTGGGTGGGCAAGCTACCTCTGACTCCATTGAAGTCTACAAATCACTGATATAATCATCCTTTCTCTATGGTGCAGAGATTTGGGAACATGCTAATGTGAGTCGAATGAGTTTAGGGGAGAACACATTTTCAATAAGCGTTTAAGTCTACCAAATAACATGACAAATGCTCCATTACTATTGGAAGTTGGCGATGTCGGCACTAATCATGAGGCTCAGATGTTGGTCATGTCGCCCCATTTGGCCCAGAAAGAATCCCTTTTGAGTGTGGCACAGGTGGCTCTTCATGGCCTTGCATTGATCTTGTTAAAGCTGTATTAAAGAAATGTGGGTCACCTGCTGGATAATTCTGGAGGGTGAAGTGGGCACCGCCTGAGCGTCACTCACTTGGTATAATGCCTTGTTTCCTGCTATACCTGGTGCATGCCAACACGCCTGAATTACACTATTCAGGAAATTAATGTGAGTAAGACCTAGGGGAGCACCTCCAGCATCGGCGACACCCTGGTAGGAAAGACTACAGCACAGTTGTATGAAAACAGCCAATAGTATGTCTTGTATCTTTTTCATAAAAAGCTATGTTCTTTATTCATAGTCTCCTTCATGGGTGCTTGAGTGGCAGAATACATATAACTGTGCTGTCGTTTTCACTACCACAGTGTCTCAAATGCTGGAGAGGTGCTCCCTCAGTTCTTATTCACCTGTAGGATAACCCATCTAGTAGTGTAAAAGGATGACTTCATGAGGTGAAGAGTAATTACTGTGGTTGGGTTATTTGTGATATATATTTGCGAAGTTCAATGGAGGTCCGCTAATGATATGATATGATAAGTCATTTATAACGTGCCTGCACACATGTTTAATGGAGGGCTATATTGTAAATAAGGCTTGCCTGGCTTGGAGCCTTATTTACATCACATTGAGCCATTTTTTTCCACATCTCTTTATTTAAGTGCCCTCATTGGCATACCTTCTTTGACCAGCCACAGTCCTCAGGTAAATGTGCCTAGTGCCTGAGACTTACAGAGGGTGAAATGACATTTTCTCATTTTCTGTCCCTCTCTTTCTAGACACAGGACATGTTGGTTGAACCCTATAATGGACATCAGTGGTGTTAGGACACTAAAGGGGGAAAGGCATTCTGTAAATCTACAAGATTCGTACATGTACTTTTTGCTGTCACAAATTACATATGATGTGCTTGGGCAGTTAAAAAAGGGTGTTTGATTCGGCTCGAGCCATTTGAGACCCCATGCAGAGGGCTCGCTAGTGGAATCGAGCTGAGTTGGTCAATGTCCAAATCGACTTGTATACAGCTAGACTCGACCCAATAAGTCACTATGGTATGAATTGGGTTAAAGCTTTTGAACAATAAACATATATTGATTTGAATCTGCTTAATCTTTTTTGAACCATAGAAAATTATGGATGCAAATCTTGTCGAGTCGACTTGCCAAGTCAGAGAAAGTGAGAGCAGTAAAAATGCTATCATGAACAATGTCCTCAAATAAAGAGACGTGACAAAAAATAAATGCCAGCTTGCTGACTGGGCACTGGCTCAAAGAGGCTGATTACGGGTTTGGAGGTGCGGTAAACAAATGTTGGTAATTCTGGTATCTCTACTTTTTTTGTCAGCAATAGAATTACTGCCACTTTACCTGCACCTCCAAATTCCAGGTTTGCTGTTAAGGTGGAGGAGATACCTGTGGTCGAGTGATGGAGGTGAATCCTCAACTTTAATGTCCAAACGTGGAGGAAGTACTGCAGGCAATGTATCCACTGCAGCATTGTCTTCAAAGTCCCCATGGTTGACAATGGACTCTGACAATGGGACTAACACTGTGGTTACCATATCGTAATCTGTCAGTAATTCTACTAGACCAAGTGGCGATAACAGTAAAAGTGCATTTTTGCCCGAAATATCTGCAAACTGGTAATAAGCCCCAATGAACCAGTCCAAAATTTCTCTTTTCTTTCTATTCAAATAATCTAAACCAAATAAACCGTTTTTCTTAAAAGAAACAGATCTAACTATAAATATAAAGTGCAGTTTGGAATCTAGATGGGGATTTTGAGAAAGGTTGGCACTCAACGCCAAGAGGGAATCTTATTAAAATGTCGCCTCTCCGTCTGCACCCCTGCAGTCACTGCGACTTTGGGGGTGCACAAAATACTGACTCCCTTTACTGCGCCCAAGCAGAGCGGGTGTTCCGGGGGTGTCCCTACCCTCTCGTGGGTGCAGTAACAGGAGTCAGAGGTTGCAGGGGACAAGAAAGTAATAAAAAAGAAAGCACCCTGCGGCGTTAGTGGGAGGAAATGACGCTGCAGGGATATCGGGGTGTAGGCGGCGCTCACAGAAGTGTGCCGCCATAAAGGTAAGTGGGGTGGGGTTGTGGGGGTGCCAGGAAGGGGGATGCGGGCAAAGTGATCCATCTGATCACTGCGCCGCGCCATAATTGTCGACAACATTTTCGTTGGCGCAGTTACGGGCAGCGCAGTGATCACAGATTCCGCCAAGAGATCTGTTACTCTGTTCTTGTTGTAACAGTATGGCTCCAGGTGGGAAATTATGGCTATGTTGCATCATTTACTAAGACAGCAGTATCCCAGGAGTCAGTCTTATTATACAGTTTTTATTTTAGCCTAGTCAAACCATCAAATACTCATATCTATACGGTTGGCTCGAATTCTGATTAGAGCATTTCAAACCCTTTTCAGCTTCAAAATGTTCAAGTCGTAGGAGCTGAATCAAAGCTAGATTGTTTAAATAGGGTCAAATCTAAGTTGAGACGGTTTGCCTATCCCTAGTTAAAACATCTATGTATGGGGACATAATGCAAATGCAGTACACATGTATCTATCAAATTGTTGTATGATCCTTCAACATGGGCATATACTATTTCTGTTTTAACACACAACAGTTTGGTCAATGGAGTTCAAGATATGGCTTATAGATTTATATTGATTATTATTCTTACCTGCATTCATGTGGAGAGCAAAGTTGCATTTTTTATTTAATCTGATTAAGGTTCAGATCAGTCTGAGTTAATTTACAATATGGCAGTTTAGATGTTGTCATAAACTTGTAGGTCAATTTATATCAACTATATAGAATATCATTCTTGTCATTTTATGTACTATATCACTTTAAAGATGAACTACATATTTGATTTTAATGTCGTTTTATAGATTGTAATTAATGTGTGCCTTGTTAGACTGTCTTTTATTTCATGTAATTTCCAAAATACTTTTAAAAATAACACTTGTTTTATTGTGTTACAGTCTACTCAAAGTTTTCACACATTTAATGCATAGAGAAAACAGAAGAAAAAAAGAAACTAAAGAAAGAAAAACAGTAAAACATAAAGAAAGTACAAGAAAGTACAAGATTTCATTAAGCAATCTGTTAAAGAAAGGAAAACAGTAAAAGATAAAGAAAGTACAAGATTTCATTAAGCAATCTGTTAAAGAAAGAAAAACAATAAAAGATAAAGAAAGTAAAAGATTTCATTAAGCAATCTGTTAAAGAAAGAAAAACAGTAAAAGATAGTGAAAGTACAAGATTTCATTAAGCAATCTGTTAAAGAAAGAAAAACAGTAAAAGATAAAGAAAGTACAAGATTTCATTAAGCAATCTGTTAAAGAAATTAAAACAGTAAAAGATAAAGAAAGTACAAGATTTCATTAAGCAATCTGTTAAAATGTTATACTACATCTCAAAAGTGCATTATCATTCCATAACTCGTTTCTCTCAATCAACACATAACAGTATGTGATTGTTAAAATTAGATGCAACAATGATCAATACGACTAATTCCACTTGGAAATCTTTGCCAAAATCTCAGACGCATAGATAAAAGACCTTTCATATTATACAGTTTTAACAATTGATAATTCACTGATAGACCATAAACCACAACATGTTTGATAATCAGTTTCCCCTTCGAGACATAACAGCAATATCCTTACATGCCAGCAAATATTTGTTTGATGTACTTTAAAGCTGCAATAGATATTGAAGTTTGTTTCTCACACAGGGTATGTTTCCAACAGTTAACAGTTTAGATACTACATTATGTACAAACCAGGCAAAGTAAGATTCTCTTAAGGATTTCAAATTGGGGGTTCCATTAAAAGATGCTCCCAAGTCCCTATTTTATTAAGCTCTAGGCAAAATCTACACTTCTTTTAAGACATTTCCAGTTTGAGTCTTGCACCCAATGCTTCTAGTGCTGGTAACAGGTTAACAGGGTAATTCATGGAAATTCGCACAAAAGTGGCGCTCGCGCACAGTGTTCCCGTGCGATAGACTGCGCCAGCCGCGTGCGATAAAATCCATTTCAGCGCACAGCGTATTCATGGATTTTAGCCTCCAAAAGCAGCCGTGGTGCAGAGTGGCGCAGCGACCCTGCAGCAGCGCCAGTTACGCCCCCAAGAACGCCCTTGCGCAAGGAAAAGGCATCAAAATCCCCAATCCAGCCCAAAGGTCTGCGACAACCCAAAACCAGTTTACCGGACTGCCAAACAGCAAACGCGAAGCGGGGAACGTGTATTACGGGTTTCGCGGTAACTTCCACACGCAAAAGGGTCTGTGCGACCGGGAACGTGTATAACTGGGGTTCGCGTGAAGTTACACATGCGATTGGCCTGGGTACGTGTATTTCAGGGGTGCGCGGGAAGTGTTACACGCGATTGGGCTGCGTACGTGTATTTCAGGGGTGCGCGGGAAGTTTTACACGCGATCGGGCCTGGGAGAGCGGTGTACGTGTATTCCAGGGGTGCGCGGGAAGTTCTGCACGCGATTGGCCTGTGTACGTGTATTCCAGGGGTGCGCGGGAAGTCTTACATGCGATCGGGCCTGGGCGAGTGGTGTACGTGTATTCCAGGGGTGCGCGGGAAGTTCTTCACGCGATTGGCCTGGGTACGTGTATTTCAGGGGTGCGCGTGTGTTTTCACACGCGACTGGCCAGGGTATGTGTATTTCAGGGGTGCGTGGGTGTTTTCACACGCAATTGGCATGGGTACGTGTATTTCAGGGGTGCGCGAGAAGTTTTACACGCGATTGGCCTCGGTACGTGTATTTCAGGGGTGCGTGAGAAGTTTCACACGCGATCGGGCCTGGGGGAGCGTGTGCGTGTATTCCATGGGTGCGCGGGAAGTTCTACACGCGATTGGCCTGGCTACGTGTATTCCAGGGGTGCGCGGGAAGTCTTACACGCGATCGGGCCTGGGGGAGCGGTGTACGTGTATTCCAGGGGTGCGTGGGAAGTTCTACATGCGATTGGCCTGGGTACGTGTATTTCAGGGGTGCGCGTGTGTTTTCACACGGGACTGGCCTGGGTACGTGTATTTCAGGGGTGCGCGGGTGTTTTCATCCGCGATTGGCCTGGGTACGTGTATTTCAGGGGTGCGCGAGAAGTTTGACACGCGATCAGGCCTTGGGGAGCGTGTGCGTGTATTTCAGGGGTGCGCGAGAAGTTTTACACGCGAATGGCCTGGGTGCGTGTATTTCAGGGGTGCGCGAGAAGTTTTACACGCGATTGGCCTGGGTACGTGTATTTCAGGGGTGCGCGAGAAGTTTCACACGCGATCGGGCCTGGGGGAGCGTGTGCGTGTATTCCAGGGGTGCGCGGGAAGTTCTACACGCGATTGGCCTGGGTACGTGTATTCCAGTGGTGCGCGGGAAGTCTTACACGCGATCGGGCCTGGGGGAGCGTGTGCGTGTATTCCAGGGGTGCGCGGGAAGTTCTACACGCGATTGGCCTGGGCACGTGTATTTCAGGGGTGCGCGAGAAGTTTTACACGCGATTGGCCTGGGTACGTGTATTTCAGGGGTGCGCAAGAAGTTTCACACACGATCGGGCCTGGGGGAGCGTGTGCGTGTATTTCAGGGGTGCGCAAGAAGTTTTACACACGAATGGCCTGGGTGCGTGTATTTCAGGGGTGCGCGAGAGGTTTTACACGCGATTGGCCTGTGTACGTGTATTTCAGGGGTGCGCGAGAAGTTTCACATGCGATCGGGCCTGGGGGAGCGTGTGCGTGTATTTCAGGGGTGCGCAAGAAGTTTTACACGCGATTGGGCTGGGAGCGTGTATTTCAGGGGTGCGCAAGAAGTTTCACACGCGATTGGGCTGGGTACGTGTATTTCAGGGGTGCACGAGAAGTTTCACACGCGATTGGGCTGGGTACGTGTATTTCATAGGTGCACGGGAAGTTTTACACGGGATCGGGCTGGGTACGTGTATTTCAGGGGTGCGCGGGAAGTATTACACGCGATCGGTCTGGGTACGTGTATTTTAGTGGTGCGCGGGAAGTATTACACGCTCGCCTACAACACGTATTCATGGAATCGAACGTGGCCAATCCGGAAACACGTACGCCAGCAGGAAGCAGGCGTACGTCGACCCGCACAGCATAAAAGTGCGCACAAACAACAAACAAGCTCAGACGCCAGGGTGAATATACCGTTCCTAGCAGCAGTGGCCGTGGGATACCGCAGGAGGAGGAGGAGGATAGTCAGGGCCAGAATTTTTACACCCAGAACAAGCCTTTTTGGGATGCCTGATGACCATGTGTATGGGAGGTACAGGTTTCCACCTCACATAATACTCGACCTGGTCAGTGAGTGGGAGGATGACCTCACATCAACCACCCTGTGCTCCCAAGCACTCAGCCCCCTGGAGAAGGCCCTTAATGTACTGCACTTCTTGGCCACTGGATCATTTCAGCGGACAAGTGCCATAGTGGGGGGGGTGTCTCAGGCCACGCAGTCACGCTGCCTACACCAGGTCTTGGCCATCATCACTGCACGCCCATCAGTCCGCAGGCACATATACCTGCCCAGAACACCTGCAGAAAGGCAGGCTGTCGCCCAGGATTTCTACGGGGTGGCACAATTCCCCAAAGTGCTAGGTGCCATTGATTGCACCCATGTGGCTCTACGTCCCCCCAGGGCAACTGAGCACATCTATAGAAACCGCAAGCACTGGCATTCCATCAACGTCCAGGTAGTATGTGATGCCAAGGGAATCATCACCTCAGTATACGCCAACTATCCTGGCTCCACCCACGACAGTTTCATTTACAGAATGTCTACACTAAACCGGGACATAGAAGCTGGGCGGCATGGCGATACATGCTCGGTGAGTATAAATGCCACTGCGCATATATGCATGTCAGATACTGGGTAATGTCACAACCCCACTAATGATACCCATCACCACCTCCCCAGGGGACAGTGCCTACCCTCTCAGCACCCACATGATGGCGCCAATTCGGAACCCCACCACGCCACCCCAGGTAAGATACAACACAGCCCACATTGCAACCCGGGGCATCGTGGAGCGCACATTCGGAATGCTCAAGTCACGCTTTCGCTCCCTTGACCGTTCTGGCGGGCAGCTGTTATACGCTCCCCCAGTAGTGTGCAGGATCATAGTGGCAGCATGTGTCCTGCACAACGTTGCAACACGCCGGGGCCTGGCCGTGGACATGGTGGTGCCCCCACATCCCCAACCACATGCATGCCCGCTGCTCATGGGAGGGGAAAGGGCACGGGGTGTGGCATCCCGTACGCAGCTGATGGCTAATTACTTCACATAAAATCACACCCCTGTGGAGTGCACACAGCCGTGGCACATACCAGCTGACAATCAATGACGAATCAATCTGACAATGATGATGCCTCAATGGACAGTCAACTGTCACAACCATACCAGCCTGAGATTGTACATCTGGAAGTGTTCCATTGTGTGCTTCCCTACCTACACAAACACCACCAATGCTGCGTCATCAAAAGACACACTTCTATGCTGCTAAAATCATTACCCCCGTGCAAGATACAACATGACAACCGTGCCATGTCACCCAACCCCTCCCCAGCACCGCCACCCAACACACCATGGCATGACATGCCATGTGAGAGCAAACAAAGTCATCCCCCAAACATGACACAAGTGTCACAAAGTACAGTGTCCCGAATGGAAACTGGCCACACACAATATGCCCACATAAATGTAGAAATAACAACACGCATGACCAAATACTTACCACAATACAATCCACATAGCATAAACATGACAGTACTAAGGTAAAGGATACGTAGTCTTACAACATGAGAATGCCAGCACATCCACTACCTCCAACTGTACAGTGTTGTTGCCACGCACATCTGGAAGTCCACTGCTCACAACATGAACTCCATCTCAAAAGTGGGCGGCCTTGTGAAGACATGAGGAATGAACCTGCAAATTAGGAGGGAGACATGGATGCACAAGCAACATCAATACACCATGCAGTGCACAATACAACAACAATATGCACTAGGAATGTATACACAGCATTGACTACAGACTGCCCACACATGGCGTGGGAGTCCAACGTCACTGTGTAAGTCACTGTCACTTGGGCACACCCTTTGCAAGCCCATGGAAACGGGAAGCAGGAGGGGTGTGTGTCTCACGAACCCAAGCATCTAACCCAAACTCAGGACAAGCCTGCATGTGCCCAGCCGGAATACAGTGGATGCCCACGGGAGCCACACAAGGCAACACACTGCAACAAAAATTCAAAAATCAAAAATGACCATGTGTGGGCCGGGGGGGCAGGGGAGGCCACCCAGGAGGTCCGAGGACACCTGTGTGGATGTTGCGAAAAAAAATGCCTCCATGGGCTCATGGCCTGCACGGTTACGACATCGTGGGAGATCCATTGCTGGATTCGCTCTCCTCAACCTCTGCTGCTGCTGCCACAGGAGGTGGTGGTGCTATGGGAGGCAGCCCACGCAAAGCCCTAGTTTGGTCCTCCATGGCAGCAAGCATGCGGGTGTGGAAGGTCTCGTTCTGGAGGTATATGGTGCGGAGATCCCCATGCACCACCCGACGTGATGCCCGGTCCTCCGCCCGAGTTACCTGCATTTCTGCTGAGAACATACGGGTGACGCGCTCCAGCAGCTGTTCTGTCCTCGTGACAGTGGAAGCCTCAAGGTCCACAAGAGTCTGCCTGAGGTGCCGGACTTCTCCCCTCAGGGCTTCCCTTTGGCCCTGGGCCTCTAAAGAAATGGATTCCCTCAGTTTGTCCAGGGCCGCCCGTCTGTCCCTGTTGGACGCCAACATGTCCTCCCTGAGTGATTGGCAAATGGAGTCTGTTGCCTGCTGTAGTTGCTCCATCTGCCTTTCTGGGGGGACAATGGAAGATGATGCTGCCTGTTGGTTTGCCATACCGTATATGGATTGCTCCCATGCGGTATTGCCTGGTGGCTGACGGCCACCGCGTTGGCGGGCACCACACCTGTCTGAGGCAAGGCAAACTGCGCCTTGCTGTGTCGGCACTGCCTGAGGCTGCAGGACTGCATTCCCCCTCTGATCTGCTGGCCCAGGAACGGATCAGATGTTGCAGAGTGTGGCCCTGCATCCGTAACCACCAAAGGCGCACCTACCAACACTGACATCCCCATAGTGGGCTATACCCCTGGTGCAGGTGGGTCGGACAGAACAGTATCCCTTCCATGAACACATACCTGCAAATCCACATAGGTCTCATCCAAATCAAAACCTGAAAAGAGGTCTGGGGAGGTGCAGCCAGAGACACCCCTGGACACTATGGCCTGCAGCAAGAGAGGGTTCTCCCCCACCACCAAACCACGTCCCCCACTGGTGCCCGGTCGTGCTTGAGATCCCTCCTGGGTCTGCATCAAGTGCGTCATCCTCTGGAAAAACATGAAAGACAAAAAATGGAAACAGGCATTAGCACCATGGCACACAATTAGGCCAGACAAGCTACAGAACCAGTACTTGATTGACAAAGGTCCCACATGACTATAACCCTCCCATGAATGCACTGTCACTGAGTTGGAAGGGGAGGAAAATGTCACACTGATGACACCAAGATGGAAGAGCAACACATTAGCTGCATGCTGGCTAGCAGTGCCATCACACATTGGCCTGTGAGTGGCATGTCCAATCCACATACATGACACATGCCATCACACAGATGGCATGTACCATAGGCATGCCATATATGTGACAATAGGGCAGAGAAATGCGTAGTAAAAGTGGGGGAATCCAAACAATCAGCCTGAATGAACACAGCAAAATACGGAACAATGTTGTTGCAGGATGCCACTTCAAGGGCAACTGGCGTGATGTAGTGCAAAATGTCTACTGTGGGCAGAAGGGATACTGTAATACCCAAATCCGGGGCCGCAGAATGTATTGGATGAAGCACATGGGTGACCCAAAACACTCAGGCACACACACCCTCACCTGGCACTCAGCCAGAACCCCTCCCACAAACAACATACACATGGATCACACACACATGCATGTGCACTCACCGGACAATGCCTCGTAATATGGCAGTTCTCCCACACCTTGGATCTGCTCCTCTGTGACGTAGGTCCCAGCAACATGCTCATGTAGAGTGAGTTCAATGTCCTCTTGTGGACACCCACCTCCAGTCACCAGAGTAGCGGCATGACTTGAGGCCAGCTTTTTCTTTGCTCTGCGCTTAAGGTCGTTCCAGCGCTTGTAGCACTCACCAGCTGTGCGCCTCACAAACCCAAGGGCACTTATGCTGCCTGCAATGGACTGCCAGTGTGCCTGACGTCGAGCAGGTGTGATCTTACACCCTGAAGTGATCAACATTTCGCCGTCATGTGCGGACACATACTGCACAAGTGCATCCAGTTCGGCATCATTGAAGCTAGGCGTCCTTGGCGTGCCGGACTGTGTAGCCGTGTCTGGGGCATCAGCCTGTACTGGACGAGCACTCTTCCTCTTTCTTTTTGAAGGTGGTGGGGATCCTGAGTGGCCTACGCCGCTCTGGCCACTAGGGGCAAGAGCACTGGTGGACTGTGTAGTAGTAGTGTGCGATGGCACACTGACCATATGACTTTCGGCAGGCATTAGCTGAAGTGTGATGTTGGCAGGGGGAACCTCAGTCTGATGGACGGGGACCAACACTGTCCTGGCTGGGAGAGTCAGGGCTGGGGTGGACGGAGCTGCAGCTGCCCCTGCAGCCTCCCCAGCCCGCCTTCTCGGGGCAGCAGATGACATGGCTGCCCCTGATCCACGTGACCTGGTGACACTGACTTGCATCGCCACCCGTGGCCTAGACTTGGCAACCTGGAAGTCAGCCTGGGAGTCACCCTGTGCCAGGTCAGATGCCACAATGGGCCGGTCCGACAAGGGCTGAGCAGAGATGGTGTCAGCCACGTCCCCTACCACGCCCACCACGCCCACCTCTTGAGGCTCGGCCACCTTTGCCACCCTTACCGCTTGCTCGCCTCCCAGTCATGGCACTGATGTTGTTGTGCGTATGGGAGTTGCAGTAAACTATTGTCCTGGGCAATTGGGTGTCAAAGGGGTAGGGTACTAGATGGAATTCGTACCCTAGTGCTCTAGCAAGGCTGTATGGAACCCCTGGGGAAAGATGACGGGTCACGCAACGCACAGGCACCCCAAAAACAGAGAATGACGTGCACGCAACCCCTCATAGACCACGTGTGTGGAAAAATGAACCCGCATTACGCTGTGGCACCCAGAAACACAATAATGAACGTACGCGTGTCACACGCAGCCTACAATTACCTCTGAAGGGGTACGTGACACACGGGGCAAGCACAGTTGGTAAATACGTGCGCGACTCACCGTCTGCCTGGTAAAAGAGCGTGAAAAATACGCGCGTGTGCGCTTTGGCAACACCCCCGCCAAAAGAAGAATTGTACGCTGTCTGAGGAGACAGGACAAAAGAAGAAGTGAACGCTGTTTGAGGAAACAGGTCTAAGAGAAAATCAGAAAAAACTGACAGAGGTAATAGGGAGTACGAACTAGAAACGCTGTGAAGTAAATCGCGTGTGAACCGACAAGAAGTACAGTATTCACCCACTCGCTCTCCACGAAAAGCACGTACAAGGAAATGACGTCCTACACGTACCTTTTAAACCGGACCAAACGTCCAATGTCACTTCCCGTATACGCACTAAGGCCCTATCCTCCAATTACACGAGATGACACTGGGACGTGCAGTTCTCGGACGTGTAACATGCACCCGGGTTCAGGGAAACGCCCGCGCGTGTCACGTCACAGACGCGCCTCCAATGAAATCGCGTGCCACGACCAATCGCGCGTGTAAAACTTTGCGTGCACCCCTGGAATACACGTACCCAGGCCAATCGCATGTAAAACTTCTCGCACACCCCTGAAATACACGTACCCGCTCCCCCAGGCCCGATCGCGTGTGGAAACACCCGCGCACCCCTGAAATACACGTACCAAGGCCAATCGCATGTAAAACTTCTCGCGCACCCTTGAAATACACGTACCCGCTCCCCCAGGCCCGATCGCGTGTGGAAACACCCGCGCACCCATGAAATACACGTACCCAGGCCAATCGCGTGTAAAACTTCTCACGCACCCCTGAAATACACGTACCCGCTCCCCCAGGCCCGATCGCGTGTGGAAACACCCGCGCACCCCTGAAATACACGTACCCAGGCCAATCGCGTGTAAAACTTCTCGCGCACCCCTGAAATACACGTACCCAGGCCAATCGCGTGTAAAACTTCTCGCACACCCCTGAAATACATGTACGCGCTCCCCCAGGCCCGATCGCGTGTGGAAACACCCGCGCACCCCTGAAATACACGTACCCAGGCCAATCGCATGTAAAACTTCTTGCGCAGCCCTGAAATACACGTACCCGCTCCCCCAGGCCTGATCGCGTGTGTAAACACCCACGCACCCCTGAAATACACGTACCCAGGCCAATCGCGTGTAAAACTTCTCGTGCACCCCTGAAATACACGTACCCGCTCCCCCAGGCCCGATCGCGTGTGAAAACACCCATGCACCCCTGAAATACACATACCCAGGCCAATCGCGTGTAAAACTTCTCGCGCACCCCTGAAATACACGTACCCGCTCCCCCAGGCCCGATCGCGTGTGGAAACACCCGCGCACCCCTGAAATACACGTACCCAGGCCAATCGCGTGTAAAACTTCTCGCGCACCCCTGAAATACACGTACCCGCTCCCCCAGGCCCGATCGCGTGTGAAAACACCCGCGCACCCCTGAAATACACGTACCCAGGCCAATCGCGTGTAAAACTTCTCGCACACCCCTGAAATACATGTACGCGCTCCCCCAGGCCCGATCGCGCGTGGAAACACCCGCGCACCCCTGAAATACACGTACCCAGGCCAATCGCATGTAAAACTTCTTGCGCAGCCCTGAAATACACGTACCCGCTCCCCCAGGCCTGATCGCGTGTGTAAACACCCACGCACCCCTGAAATACACGTACCCAGGCCAATCGCGTGTAAAACTTCTCGTGCACCCCTGAAATACACGTACCCGCTCCCCCAGGCCCGATCACGTGTGAAAACACCCGCGCACCCCTGAAATACACGTACCCAGGCCAATCGCATGTAAAACTTCTCACGCACCGATGAAATACTCATACCCGCTCCCCCAGGCCCGATCGCGTGTGGAAACACCTGCGCACCCCTGAAATACATGTACACAGGCCAATCGCGTGTAAAACTTCTCGTGCACCCCTGAAATACACGTACCCGCTCCCCCAGGCCCGATCGCGTGTGAAAACACCCATGCACCCCTGAAATACACATACCCAGGCCAATCACGTGTAAAACTTCTCGCGCACCCCTGAAATACACGTACCCGCTCCCCCAGGCCCGATCGCGTGTGGAAACACCCGCGCACCCCTGAAATACACGTACCCAGGCCAATCGCGTGTAAAACTTCTCGCGCACCCCTGAAATACACGTACCCGCTCCCCCAGGCCCGATCGCATGTGAAAACACCCACGCACCCCTGAAATACACGTACCCAGGCCAATCGCGTGTAAAACTTCTTGCGCACCCCTGAAATACACGTACGAGCTCCCCCAGGCCCGATCGCGTGTTGAAACACCCGCGCACCCCTGAAATACACATACCCAGGCCAATCGCGTGTAAAACTTCTCGCGCAGCCCTGAAATACACGTTCCCGCTCCCCCAGGCCCGATCGCGTGTGGAAACACCCGCGCACCCCTGAAATACACGTACACAGGCCAATCGCGTGTAGAACTTCTCGCGCACCCCTGAAATGCATGTACCCGCTCCCCCAGGTCCAATCGCGTGTAATACTTCCCGCGCACACCAGGAATACATGCACATGCTATTTTTGACACAGGTGGTGTCCGTGTTTGTCGCGTACCCCTTTGCACGTCATTTGTCCTAGAGGGCCACAGTATGGGACATTCATCATAGCTGTATATACGTGCTTTTTGTTAGCGCACATTTTGGCACACATTTTTTTCCTGCGCAGGGACGCTACCACCTGCTTTCGTGTGGCGGACGTTTATGGCCCTGTGCGCGTCTTTGCCCGTGCGCTGGTTTGCCCTATTCGATTCCATGAATACGTGTTGTAGGCGAGCGTGTGGGCGTTCCGCGCACTTGCCTCCTGTACTTCCCCCGTGACGCCCACATTTTCACGAGTTGTTCCCCAGTCTGCGTGTAACGCCCCGTGTTCCGCCTACTTTTGATATGTGCGCTGCGATATGTGCGATTTTGCTGTGGCCTTAGCGCACGCCGTTCGATGACCTGTGCGCCGGCGTGCGCCGCGCACTTTTTCAGCGCACATCCCACATTTTACTCGCGCACGGACTTCCATGAATCGATGTGCGCTGGTTTCCCTGTGATTTTCGCACTTGCACTGCGATTTTCGCTCTTTCACTGCGAATCGCACGTTTTCGCACGCTTGCGCCGAAATTTTCGGCGCACATTCATTCCATGAATCGGTCTTGTTTATATAAAATAAGGATCACCATCTTTTGCTCGGAAATGTCACTAGATAATTTGAGAGTTGGTTCTGTAGTTTTCCTTCAAGGAAAGAGTAATAATATGTACCTGCTTATTCAGGTTCTGGTAGTAATCCAATCATGTGTCCATAGCTTCTTTTTTTTACCACATTCGACTTCATCACCAGAACCTGGTGTTTATTTCACCTACTAATCCATCACAATGGGTGAGCCAGTGATTAAGGACTGGACAGGGCCGTACAGTTGCTAACTTTCACAGATGCATAAAGAGCTCATTTACGGAAGGTCTCATAAATTTAGCGTACGGTGATGGTGTCTTCCAGTTTACTATCACCTGCATAGATATCTAGCTCAGCCCAGACCGAATATCAGCAATTGAGATCCCGTTTGGCAGATTCAAACATTAGTGCCACAATTTCCCTTCAACCTTTTGCCAAGCCAGAGCCACTCCTTGTTCCACTCCACATAGCAGTGTCAGAATTACATTTGGCCCGTAAAACTTTAAGATTGGCTTCATAGAATATCAACAATGTTTCTGGTTAGTTTTTTATTTTTGGCCACTGGGGCCACAGTTATTGAGGATAGATCATTCAGATCAGAGGAACTATTGGGCCCACTGCATGTCTGCGTATAGGGGGGATGGGCATTCATACAGACCCACTGGCTCGGTGAGTGCAGCCATGACGGGCATTGCAGCCCTTGCTTCTCTCGGGTCTGCTACTTGGGCCCCTGGCCGGTACTTGCTGTAGTAGCCCGCCGAATGCGTAATTAATGCTTAACTGTTACAGTGAGTACTGTGAAAAATTAAATGAACACTAAACCAGGGTGCATTATGTACATAGTGATTGAAGCATAGACCTATTTTATCATAGATATATTTGTCAAAAGTAAAAATCTGTGGCCATTCTTATGTTTCCAAAATGCATAATTCATGCAAAGCATCCGAGAACTCTCATTCCCCTTTTCTCATAGTGGTACATTTGGAGTGTTCCAGAATGTACATCTTGGAATGATAACCTTCATTCAGAAAATAATGCATATGTTTCGTTTAGATTTTCATCATGTGCTTTGCTCATGATCGTGAAACTTTCTCATTATCACTGCAATAAACATTGGTTGTGTGATCATTAGAAATGAACATTATATAATTTCTTTTATTAGTAGATTCTTTTGCCGAAAAAAACATCATATGTCCTCTTAACCTGCCCCTGCTTCTTGGAATGGTGCATGCTCAAATGACACTCAAGGATCGGTCCCTCCTGTGAGCACCATGACAATACCCATGTTTTTATGCTGGCCAATGATAGCTAGTGCTTCTGACCCCATGCATTTATTACACTATGCACACACAAAAAAGAAAAAATAACAAACACAGTTGCAGAACCTTCAGCCTGGCCCTCGTGTCCCTTACGAGGTCTGTCCGAACTCCAGCACCCCCCACCCACCCGAGAGTCTATCCACATCCTTCCCACCTCCCTCCATACGGACAATGAACCTCTGGTAGGGTGACCAGATTTTTACAAAAAGAAACTCGGACGGGCAACTGAAATAGAAGTAGGACTAAGGTAAATACACATACAACTCTAGTCCTACTTCTATGTCGCTGGCCTGTTGCAGGGGCGCAGAGGGGGTGTGCTAACATGCACACTCCTCACATTGGAGGAGAGCGCCGGGGAGGGGCAGGGCGAGGAAATGGGGGCGTGAAAAGCATTTCACGCCCCCATTCGCGCAAAAAGATTTGCGCTGGGACACGATTTTGGGATTTCGAAATCGGGTCCTGGCAAAAAAAAGGGACCATGAACAAAACCCCGGACGGGGTTTATAAAAGAAAAAAACTCCCGGGACCCCCAGACGTCCGGTGATTTCCCAGCACTGTCCCGGGAAAACCCGGACGTCTGGTCACCCTAGCCTCTGGTTAAATGTGACATTTCTGCATCACACGTGTGATGACAATGTATGTCTACAAATGCTATGCTGGTCCTCATTTTAGGGATTCCTCTGTCGTTAATGCTCCCATCCCATTTTCACCATGAAAAAACACAGCACCCATCCCAACCTCAAGATAACTCTGTAATGTTATGGTAGCATTGCGGTAAACAATCGTTGGGGTTGCTGCTGCAAATGTATGCCTGACGATGCTACTCTCAATCAAAGTTGATCGATGTAGAGACATATATGGAGACAGAGAGAGAGGGGTATGTTTTGATACACTAGGTTTCTGGACTGGAGGTGAACTTCCAGCAAAGACTAGTAGGTGGTGGCATTGTGGAATATGGAGAGAGAGAGACAGAGAGAGAAATATGCAGGGTACAGTTACTGTATATACATTAACTTTTGTTTGATCCAAAGGTTGAAGACACCTTTCTAAATATATGAATAATGATCAGAAACAGTGTTTAAACAATCTTGTTCATGTCAATGTAAGAAATATACATATCTTGTTATCACAATTTTACCTCTGACATTTTGGGTTTCAGTGTTTCCCGACATAGTTTTTTAACCCACTGTTTATTATGAATTCGGATTCAATACCTAATCCGCTCACAGCAAACTGCTTTTATGCTAAATGTAAATCTTTCCTTGCTGAAGTGCAGGAATTTCCTACAGGAATTAAGATGCGTCCTTAGTGCAAGGAAAGTGTTAATATTGTTTCATTTGCTAAGCAGAGTTTTGTGCTTTGGTAACTAGAATAAAACAACCAACTCATTTACTAGAAGTGTCCAATCACCCCACATACTAAAGTGACTAATGATAACTACACTATGTGCCTGATGCCGAGTTTGCAGGTCCGGAAATAAGGGTGCCGGTAAGCTCATCATCACCCTTGTTTACGGACTGGCAAACTACGACTTTGCCTGCCGGAGCCGCTGTAGCTGACAGGTCTGACCCTGCCAGACACAGTAGTCATGGTAGGCAAAGCCAACCACGGAAGCACCGGCAACGTTGGCAACAGTGCCGGTGCTTCCATGTCCCCACTCACATAGAGTCCTATGGGAGTCTACGGGAATGGGGATTAACAAAATTACTGGCTCCAGTAGCACTGGCAGGGTTACCGCCAGAACCATAATGATGCCTTATGTCTTGGTTAGAGATTAGCGGGGCAGGACTAGCATTTGTGGTTTCAACCACAGAATAGCAAATTATTTATCCTGCAATATAAAGTGACAGCTGATAAACCAGATGATGCTGGTCACAGTAGTCACGTTTTTTACTGGAGGGTAGGAAGGATACAGAGATTGAAGAAAAAATAAGAGTCCTAAGACTTTTTGCTACTGACTAACTGTGAATAGTCTTCATGGTACGACGTTCATTCATAGAAAGAGGTTTTTATGGCGCTTTTTGCCAAAATATAATTTTTTGAAAAAACAAATTAAATAATATAGGGGTTTGTGGGTAAGGGTACATAACGTTGGGGGGGGGGTCGGGAATAGTGTAAAATTGATTGGAGAGGGAGGATTGGGGGAAGCTCCCCGAAAAGAAAATCAATCAATTTCGATGAGATTTTTTAGGAAAAAACATTTCGGCAAAAAAATACTGTTGAGGAATGAAAATAGAACCGTCTTCATTAAATGTGATAAGTATAACTAATGTTTATGTGCTCCTTCTACCATCAGGCATAACATCGACTGCTACAAAAAGTGAATCCAACACTACATCTCTTCCTATGATGGATTATCCAATAAAATCACCGTCCACAACTACGCCCTTTGATTCTACTACCACTACAAGGCACACGCCCACAGATAGCTTGGTTCCATCCTTAGTAAAGTCCACGACAACTACAACTGCACCAGTTACTAGTACTATGAAAGAAACGACGACCATAGCAAGCAGGATGGAGCGCATCCCTCTCAAGGGGAATTCTCGTGTTGAGTGCAACAGTGCAAACATCGTACTCACAATCAACAAGACGTTTCTGAACAGTGCGCTCATCCAGGAGTCGTCCCTTACTTTCGGACAACCCAGCTGCAATATGAGCATCACTAGCAACAGCCTTCAGGTTAGACTCGACGTGGTGTGGACGGAGAACTGCACAAAGGCACTATCAGTAAGTCAATTCCCTATACCTTTTACTCAAAGTTATGCCTTGTCATCAAATGATTTACTTTGATAATGAAAGTTAACATTCATTTGTATAGAATTGTCTCATTCCGAGTTTGGCGACAGAACCTCTGGTAATGCCGTCAAGCTCTATCGCTGTTCCCACATGCGGAAACGATGCAGTAGCAGTGAGAGTCTTCATTATGTAGAGGGATGTGGGCCCAGTAATCATTCCCCTTTTATGAGCCTCATTGGATTCCATTGGTGACATGCAGTCTTACTACATGCGGTAAATAGGAGCAGCCATATTAGAGGGGTTATGAAAGAGGTTATTTGGGTGCAATTTGTGGGTTTTTAAAATAGGTTTTTTATTTATTCATTATAATTTTCTTTATATGTATTATATGAATCAGTAGACCTAGCATCCTAGAGGGCAGGTGGAGATCCTGAGAGCCATCAGGATCCATGGATCCTTGCCTATAAACTCTGATGAAGCAATGGATCCTGACGATTCTCAGGATTTGAAGTGCCATGCTGGATGCTTCTTCTGCCCTTGCTCTCTTCCTCTGATGCACCTGCTCTCCCCCGTTCCGACCTTATCTGCACGTGCCTTGCTTGACCTCCACTGGAACCTCTAGGGCACCATCATGTTCCCCAAAGGCAATGCGCTCTTCCTCACACCCTTCTGTATGCCCCTCATCCTTGTGGCATGGACAGCAAAAAGGGACTCCATCGAGCATCCTTGCATGGTAGACATATTTAAGTGCCCTTCTGTTCCCTTTTTTAATCTCTTTTCGGCTGCATTCTCTTCCACTAGCACTCAGCCCCTCGCTTCACTGGGGCCTACAAGTCATGATTCCAGGTTCGTAAGATCTCGTATTGCCTGCAGATGCGGGCAGTAACAATGTTATTATCTATTTATTTTTGGTTTTCAATGTCTTCTGCCATATTTTTTAAAAAACTTTATTAACGTACTTGGCATCGCACATTACAGAGTGATATCACATGACATAGAAAATGCAAGGAGTCCTAGCAATATGAAAACAAATTGAGGCGAACATCAGTGGAGGAGTAATTCACTACAAGCCGCAGACTGAGGCAGTTTCAAATGGCACAGTTATAAAGCGAGATGTAGCCTGGGCTCAGGCCACCAGCGAGTCAATGGTGGTGCCTTGTGATGGTGGTACACGCAGAAGATATGCATTGAAAGAGACCCATATGTCTTTTGGGTGAGATGTGGTGTCCTGCATATCATTAGCCAAGGTAACGGATCGCAGTCAGTGATCTTTCGTCAGAGCCCGTGTGCTCGTTCACCACAGCAGAATTGTATCGTTTGGCAAGTAAGAGACATAAACTGACTAATTTCTGCATGTGACTATACTGGGTTCAAAAACATGGAATGGACATTGCATGGGAGAGGCGACCGCACACTTGCCAGCCATCCCATATCATATGAAAATATTTAGCATCATCAATGCTGCACTAAGGGTAATTACCCGTCCTCATCTGTGAGAACAGTTTTTGTCTAGCCGATGTATAATGGTACTGATGCAGCAATTTCTATTGTATAAGTCTGAATCTTCAGTCATATGGTACATTACGTGTCTGTGTGCACATATCTGTCAGGCGATCATCCGTTATGTCTAGTTGCATGGTGTTCACCCATTTGGAGTGGGTGTTAGTTAACGGTACTGTCATACGATCTTGGATGATATAAAGATGAGACCAGGCCACGGCTCCCACTTGCAGTCAAAATATAACCTAGAACTGTGTCGTTTTCAGGTTCTACCTGGATCCCGCTCCATAGTAGCTTGTATCCTCTACGCAAGCCTAGATATTGTAGCCATTTCGAAGATTTATGTTACAAAAGCATAGGTATATCACTAGCGTTTATTATATTCCCATCGGAATACATATTCCCCAGCGAACTGAATATGCATAGCACCCAGCTGCATCGAGAAAACATGCCCACCTGAAGCAAGGAGGGTATACAGTTCCAAAGTGGGAAGTCCTTATGATATGGGGTGGACACGCCCATCGCCCTCCATCGCATACGCCAGCCCAGTACAGTCACACTAGAGATGTCAAACACACAGTTATCCGCAAACCGGGTGGGAAAGACCAGTGATTTAAGGCCTCTGGCGCCAGCGGTGTATTTCTCCAGTGTGACATGTGGGGGGAGGCGTGCCCTTCATGAACCAATAAGATGCAAATTGCGCCTGCGCTACAATCCAGTACAAGTGGAAACCAAGGGCTGCAAACCCCCCCTCTCATGAGATTGAGTTAGCATGGCCGATTGCAGTGGCACTGCTCGCGAGTGACATACAAGCTTGCAGATTTCTGCCTCCAAGCCCTTGGAAAATGACATTCCAGGCCATAGCTGAACGTTTTGGAAGAGGTAGAGAGGTTTCAGGAGCACCACCATTTTAAGTAGTGCTATCTTAACGCCCATAGTCACAGGTAACTGTGCCCAGACCTTCAGCTTAGCCGCAAGGTATGCCCTGTCCTCGCTGTAGTTACAATCGAATAGCGCAGTGCTCTGTCTGGCGACTACAATCGCTAAGAAGCAAATAGCAGATGGGGCCCATTCAAAGCCGTGTAGGTTGTTAGGTTTAACAGTGGCTTCCGTTAGAGGGAAAACCTCTGACTTATTAAAATTCACGCGGAGTCCCGACAGTTACCGAAAATTAAGAATGTCTCCCATAATTGGTGCTAAATAAATATGGGGGTCCCTGATATATAATATCGCCTCATCGGCATAAAGGGAAATCATTTCAGGCATCCCAGTCATCCTGATTCCCCTGTGTCTATGTTTCTGTCTTATGAGGTCTGCCAGAGGTTTGATGGCTATGCCGGATAACAGAGGTGACAGGGGGCAGCCCGGCTGGGTTCCCTTAGCTATCATAAACGCTGGTGACAGTTTACCATTAGTGCTGACCCTGGCAGCCGGCGATGTGTAAACGAGCTGCACATATGAAAGAACACCCGGACCAAACCAACACTTTATGAAGACTATATACATAAATTGCCACGAGAATGAGTCAAAGGCTTTTTGTATATCCAGTGCAGCGGCCACTGCCTGAGCCCCGGGATCTATCTGCACCAGTATGTTAAAGAGACGCTGCAGGTTCAGTGTAGTGGAGCGCACAGGAATAAAGCCTGATTGATCTGAGTGAATTATGTTGGGCATAAATGGCGTTAGGCAGGTGGCCACAATCTTTGCAAATATTTTAACATCTGTATTAATTAATGAGAGGGGTCTGTAAGAGCTGGACTGCCCAGCCGGTTTATTAGGCTTTAACAAAAACATAATCAAAGCTTCTCTCACGGTATCAGGGAGCACCCGTGACTCAAGGGCCTCTAGCCACACTTTTGTAGATATGGTGTGAGGAGCCGTTTAACAGTGTTTGTAAAATTCAGCAGTGAGGCCGTCTTCCCTGTCGGGAGATCGTCAGTTGCACAGGGAATTTCTTCTAGGCAGATCGGTAAGTCCAAGTGGGCACTAGCTTCATGTGGCAACTGTGTCATTGGCAGGCCCGCAAGAAATCTACTGATGTCCTCTTTAGTGCGAGTATCTTTGTTAGTATATAGATCAGAGTAAAATGTTGTTAATACTCTATTGACCTCAACATGTGTGTGTACTAGATCACCTGTCACATCTCTGATTAGCGTAATTAAGCCACTGCCATCCTCCTGCCGCACTGTGCGGGCCAGATATCTGCCAGGCCTTTTGCCTTCTCCATTGCACTTTGCTGCCCTCGGGGTGTCTAGAAATTTTAGTTCTCCTTCGGCACTTTCCCTAAATGCGTCCACCACATCCTTTATCTATGCAAATGTGGCCATAGGGGGAGTGGCTGAATGTCTCGGTTCCAAGTCATGAAGACCCTCCTCACATCTTTTAATATCTTATCTAATCATCTAGAGAACACTGATTTTAATAGCCATGGCAATCCCCCGAATGTAATCCTTGAAGGACTCCCAGAGTATGTGAGATGATGCCACCAAGCCTTCGTTTATTTCGAAGTAAGGTTTCACATGCTCCTTTATAGTGGCTGCAAAGGCCACATCCAATAACTCCTGTGACTTAAACCGCCAGCTGTTGCAGGGCATAGGGTGTCTGCCTAGTGTCAGAGTAATACGAACCGGAGAGTGGTCTGAGTACATCCTGGGAAGCATACAGACTTCAGAGACCCCACTGAGCAGCACATCTGCAATTAACCACATGTCGATGCGGAATAAGAGGAGTATGCTTGGTCATGCACATTCATTGCCCTCCAAGCATCATCTAGGCTCAAGACGTCCATCCCTTCACATATTGGCCCTGCTGCCTTCGTGAGGGACCTATGACTGTGGGTGGATCTGTCTAAGTGAACATCCAGAATGGTATTAAAGTCGCCACCCCACAACACGGTTATCAGAGGATAAAGAGGTAGCCTATCAGTGATTTCGGTGTAAAACTGGGGATCATCTATGTTGGGACCATATACATTCAGGAGTAGCACCTCTCTGCCACCCATGGACCCATAGACCAGAACTTTACAGCCTAAAGGATCAATCAAAACATTTGACATGGCAGAGATCTATGTATTAGTATTATTACACCTCTAGCTTCCATGGAATACGTAGCATAGAACCTTTTCTTAGCCCCAGCCCTTAGCAAATCCTTCACAACATGCAGCAAGGGAATGCGTCTCCTACAAAAATAAAATGTGGGCTTTATGTCTGCCATTGTGGACAAGAAGCTTTCGTTTTTTAACTGGATTTCCTAGCCCCCTCGCATCCAACTCAAACATGTAACTTTCCCCATTCCCAAAGTGCTGGGAATATGTTATCGTCCACCGTATGATGCTTTCTCCACCACCTCCCCCTCAGACTTCTTGTAGGAAGTATAAGCCTCAAATATGTCGTCAACATCTAAGCCAAGTTCATTTTTGAAAACCCCAACTCACCCATCCCACTCCGTACCCCCTTAAAACTGGGGTGATGAATCTCCGGTGACAACATACCCAACCACTATTGCAACATTGCGTGGGGAGACTGAAGCGCGGGCGCAGGTCCAGGCCAAACAGTGGACTTTGGGAAATGAATGAACAAGTGTTCACATGCTTTCTATATCAATTTAAACCTTCAAGATGTTAGGGCATACACTGAGACATCTCACATCTGCCTTTACTCTCTGCTCGGTATATTATTTAAGCGCCAGTCAACTGTCTAGGAGTGGCATAGGAGAAAGACAGTGAACCATCAATCAAACTTAGGCAATATGATATTGAAGTCATGTTGCAGGTAAGTTCTTGTCGAGGAATTTCATAGCTTCCTCTCGTAGAGGGAAACAAACCCTGTTGTTCCATTCAATTTGCAGTTGGGCAGTGTATAGCATAGCATATTTCAGGCCTTTGTCGTGCAGTCGCTTCTTCAACGCCAAAAACGATTTCCTCTCCTGTTGCATGGCCACTGAGAAGTCAGAATAAATATGTAATAGTAACTTGCTTGAACCCAACAGGAGCACGCCCTGCTCTCGTGTGGATCAAAGGATGGCATCCTGGTCTCGATAATTAAGGATTCGGGCTATTATCGGGTGCACTGGTGCTCCTGATTTGGGCTTAGGTGCCAGGGATCTATGGACACGCTCCATTGCGAATTGCGGCGAGAGCCTGGGGTTGCCTAGAAGTAAGAGGAGAGGGCCCTCGATGAATACTTTCAGTGAGGTCTATATTATTTTCAGGCACATCGATAATCCGAATGTTATTGAAGCGTGTCTGCGATTCAAGCTAGTTGTTCTTCTTGGTGACCATTTGGACCTGGATAGCGTCGCCACCTCAGATTTTAAAGTAGATACAGCATCTTCGGCCATGCCCACTTGTTTCTCAGCCTCTGATCAGTTTTCTCTAGGCGTGACTTAATGGAACCAATTGTGCTTGGGATGTCATCCAGCTTTTCTGCCATGTTTTTTAACCCATAACTTTGTATTTTGAATTCGTATTCAATCCTAAAACTGTCAGAGGAGGCTGCAGTTATTTATATTATATACTACGACCTGTGTAACACCACACTCAATACCACATTTGTGAGAAGATGACTACACCCCCCCCCCCAAAACATGTGCATTTTCAGAGCATCAGTAACAAAACTTTTCAGTTGTGTGAGTGGTAAATAGGTGGTGTTTAGGCATTTCCAAACACTACCATTAATGTAAAGCTGACGCCCAAAGTCTAAAAATATCCAGGGCCTCATTACATGTTTGGAGGAATGGATATAAACAGCAGGAATGCAGATGTAATTCTGTTACCGCTGCATTACCACACCGCTGTACTACAAGTTTGGCAGTGAAGTTTCGAATTCACCTCTAGCAAAAAGCTGGAGGTAAATCTGCCAGTGAACAGCCAAAAATCAGCACAATCATCACCGCCAGTAATTCTGCCAAAATCCGAATGGAGTCCTATGGACTCAAAAAATTGGGATTTACACTGCCCTACCGCCAGGTGTAATCCCACAGTAAATCCACAGGCCCAGGTGGCTGCAATGGTAATTCAGCATCTTCACCACCAGACTAGTGATGAGACCCACAGTTTAAAAAAAAAAAGATGTATTATCATGGAATTTGTCGGTATCTGTAACACACATTTATTTTAAATGAAGATGTTATGCTAACATAGACGTTAACACATGCTGTATCTACAATGTTTCATTAATGCTCGTTTTATCTCTCTCTTATGCCATACACACACACTGGGCAATGCGCATACAGAGCTAAAACTGGATTGCCTTCCTTTTAGGCGTGTTATGACTCGTGGAACAAGCTGTTCTCTACTGACATTGCTGCATTGTTTTAAGGCCCACTCTATCTTTGACACTAATCGACCTCCCCCCCCCCCCCCCGCACCTCCTCTCACCACTCCCCTCCTGAAAATGCAGGGCATGTACATTCTATACTTTTAACAAATGTAATATCAAATACTAATAATGGCTTTGATTACTTTACAAACAATCTTTGCCTAGTATAGTATTTTGGGGCTGGGCGTCAAAGCACCAACCTACCTCTAAGCCACCAAATCAGCTGGGGAAGATGTTTCTTTGGGCATATGTGTCTTCAGCATGTAGCACATGCTCACATACATTATACTGTGTCATGGATGGACTTCTCCCAGATTGTAAGAGCCTAAATATTCCAACCACACCACTGTGGCTGTTAAACAGCTCCTGGAGGGTTGAGGGATATGAGATGAGCAAAAAGCAGTTCTCTGCACTGTTGGAGAAATTTCAGATTTTGCCACGTCACGCTGAATGCACATAGTCGGTGATGGTTTGGACTTTTGTGAATCAGCACAGGTGATCAGAAAGAGATCACAGTAAGTGTATTATTATTATTATTATTATTATTATTATTATTATTATTATTGTATTTGTTGTGCGCTGACCTAGCCTCGAGAAGCAATGGAGTGCTTTACAGAGGTTTACAACATTACAGATATACGGCGGGGGTAGGATTCAGAGTGGGGACGTGGAGGGGTACAGCTGTACCGGGTGACAGGGATGAGGGGGGCTGGCTGCATCTAGTGAGACAGGCGGCGCGAGGGGCAACGTGATGGCCTAGTTATTGAAGAGGAGAGATTGCTTGAAGAGGTGGGTCTTTAGTTGTTTTATGAATGGTAGGAGCGTGGGGGAAAGTCTGATGCCGACAGTGAGGAGGTTCCAAAGTCTTCGGGCTTAGGTAGAGAAGGCTTGTTTTCTAGTCATTTCCTTGTTGCAGCAGCGGATTACAAGTCTGTAAGTGACCTGGCTTCTGATGGTGTGCTGTCCGCCAGAGATGCAGAGTTTACCTGCAATGTAGCTGGGTGATTTGAGGGCGACTGCCTTATAGATGATGCAGCAAGACTTGAGGGTGATTTGTGTATGCAGTGGGAGCCAGTGAAGGTCGATGAGGGCCGGGGTGGTGTGGTTGTATCTGCATAGACCCTTGATGAGGCGTGCGGCCGCATGCAGGACACTTCTCAGGGCACAAGGGAGGATGACAGGAGGCCTTCGAGGAGTGCATTGCCCCCATCCAGGTGGGATACGGTCATTGCTTGAACGGTGGATATATCCACACCCTCACCCCCTCTCTGGTTGCCTGTGTTGTCCGTGTGCCCCTCCCCCTGGATGCCTGTGTTGTCTGTGTGCCGCCACCCCTCTCTGGTTGCCTGTGTTGTCCGTGTGCCACCCACCCCCTCTGGTTGCCTGTGTTGTCTGTGTGCCCCCCAACCCCCCTCTGGTTTCCTATGTTGTCTGTGTGCCCCCCAAGCCCCTCTCTGGTTGCTTGTGTTGTCTGTGTGCCACCCCCCCCCTCTGGTTGCCTGTGTTGTCTGTGTGCCCCCGACCCCTCCCTGGTTACCTGTGTTGTCTGTGTACCCCCACCACTCCTCTGGTTGCCTGTGTTGTCTGTGTGTCCTCACCCCCCCTCTGGTTGCCTGTGTGGTCTGTGCCCCCCCACTCGCCCCTCTGGTCCCCTGTGTTGTCTGTGTGCCCCCCACTCGCCCCTCTGGCTGCCTGTGTTGTCCTTGTACCCCCCCACACCACCCTCTGGTCACCTGTGTTATCTCTGTGCCCCCCTGTTCACCTTTGTTATCTGTCTACTCCCCAGCCCCCCTCTGGTTGCCTGTGTTGTCTGTGTGCCCCTCATTTCCCCCTCTAGTTGCCTGTGTTGTCCGTGTGCCGCCCACACCCCCTCTGGTTGCCTTTGTTGTCCATGTGCCCCCCCTCTGGTTGCCTGTGTTGTCTGTGTGCCCCCCACACCCCTCTGGTTGCCTGTGTTGCCCTTGTGCCCCCAACCACCCTCTGGTTTCCTGTGTTGTCTGTGTGCCCCCCATCCCCCGTCTGGTTGCCTGTGTTGTCCGTTTGCCCCCACCTCCCTCTGGTTGCCCGTGTTGTCCATGTGAATCTGGTGGCCTATGTTGTCTGTGTGCCCCCCTCCCCTCTGATGGCCTGTGTTGTCCGTGTGCCCCCCTCCTCTGGTTGCCTGTGCTATCTGTGTCCCCCCCCCGGTTGCCTGTGTTGTTTATGTGCCTCCCACACCCCTCTGGTTGCCTGTGTTGTCTGTGTGCCCCCACCCCCCTCTGGTTGCCTGTGTTGTCCGTGTGCCCCCCACACCTCCCTCTGGTTGCCTGTGAATCTGGTTGCCTGTCTTGTCTGTGTGCCCCCCTCCCCTCTGGCTGTCTGTGTTGTCTGTGTGCTCCCCATCCCCCCTCCCCCTGGTTGCCTGTGTTGTCCATGTGCCCTCCACCCGCCTCTACCCCCCCACATCTAACCACTGCAGGAGTTTGTCTTAATACATTCTGGTTTACCATCACCGTCTTGTTGCCAATGCTTGGATTTTACTTTTATGGACTCATTGACTCATGGTGCTTCATCCTTCTCAATTCTCATGCTGGACTTCCCCTGCAGCTTGTACTCAGGGTGGCCCTGAATCATGCTGTGCCCATCTTCATCTTGAATCCTGGCCTGCATTTGCTGTTCTCTTGCAACATTATGGGCCTCATTACGAGTCCGGCAGTAACCGTGGCGGTAAAACCGCCTGGTTACCGTCGGACTCGTATTACCATTCCGCCTCCGTGACTCCCGGAATTACCAGGGCATTACAGCCCTGGTGTCCCGGGAATTCCGGAGGCGGAATTCGGTAAATCCCCATTCCCATTGAGTCCCATAGGACCCTGTCTCCCATAGGACTCAATGGGAATGGGGAAGTGGAAACACCGGCACCATCTCATGATGGTGTTGGTGTTTCCACGTCCGCCTGCAGGTCAGACCTGGCGGGAAGATCACCTCCCGCCTGCAGGACTCGGGTTCGGGTGGTCCGGAATTAACAGTGGTGGTGGATTTACCGCCCGACCTGTAATGAGGCCCTATGTGTTATTATTGACTTCTGCAACTGTATTCGCTCTCCCCTCTTGCTTCTCCTCTCTTTTTCTCTGTGTTTACTCTCTTCTTTCCACCTCTCCCTTTTTTCCCTTCTACTTCTCTACTCCCCTTACTTTTTTCTATGCACTTACTCTATCAGAATTGTCAGTGGACCTAGTATGATAGCAACAATGTTTGTCTCCTCCCCCTTCCCTTACTTGTTTTCCTCCCTCACCCCTCCAGCACTATCTGAAATGTTGTCAGGCCTAGTACGATAGTCGCTTGTTTTGTTCCTCTCCTTCCTTCTCCTCTCTTTTTCCTCACCTCTTGTAAATCTCTGGGTGTACCAGAAATGTCGTCAGGCCTAGTACGGTAGTCACTTGTCTGTTCCCATTTCCTTCCCCCCGCCACCTTCCTTATCTGTGTCTTAGCTCTTGCTCTTTCTGAAATGTCGCCAGGCCGAGTACCATAGTTATTTTCACATTCCTATTGTTCATGGCCTGTAAGAATGTCATTGTATTGGTTTATAGTGATATAATAGAAAACAAAAAGGTCGAAAGTCAAAATGTCGAAAAAAAAGGTTTTTTTATGACGTTTTTTTTCGAAATGGGGGTTCCCCCACCCCCCTTTTTTAATTTTTTTTTGTTTGTTTTACCCATTTTTTTTTATTCCCAGACCCCGAAATAAATATATAATTAAAAAAAGAGGAATTCGACTTTTTTTTTTTAACATTTATTTTTCGACTTATTTGTCTTTCGACCTTTTTTTTCTCAATATTTTGACTGCACACCCATTGTATTTTCCCTTGTTCCCTCCCTTGCCTTGAAGCGCTTTGAAACCCATTGTTCACAGGTGCTATATCAATAAACTATCATATCTTATCAAAGCTGTCTGGAGGGAGGAAGGGCTTGACTTTCTGCAGTAGGGCGAGTTGATCCCAAGCTGTCTGAATTTTCTTAACTATGTCTGTCTTGAAGGAGAGGTGTTTGTCGATGTGGAACCCAAGAGACTTGGTGCAGGAAGTGAGCCTAGGTGTGAAGCCCTGATAGCTAGGTCTGTATGTCTGGATGTTCGGTGTTGTTGGTGAGGAGTAAGAACACGGTCTTGGAGGGGTTGAGCTTCAAGTATGCACTGGACATCTAAGGCTGCATCAGTGAGAGGCAGGTTTTGAGCCTATGGTTGTCCTTGATGGAGTTGATCTTGAGGCATAGATGTGTGTCAATGGCGTATTGGTGGATGTGGATGTTGTTTGCAGCTAGGGGGGCTCGCAGCAGCTCCATGTATAGGTTGAAGATCACTGGGGAGAGCATGGAACTCTGCAGGACTCCACAGGTGACGGGTAGAAATGGCAATCTAGATTAGTCCATCAGAACAAATTGCTGGCGGTTGGCGAGGTAGGACTTGAACCAGCGCAGGGCAAGGTTTCTAATCCCCATGTGCCGGTGCAGGGCTTCCGTCAGGACCTGATGATCTATTGTGTTGAAAGTGGCTGAGAGGTCCAGTAGAACCAGGAGGCAGTGGTGGCTGTCGTTAAGGATGTTGAGGGCGTCGTTGACCACTTGTATGGTTGCAGTCTCCATGCTGCATCTGGGTCTGAATCCGGATTGGTAGGTTGGGAGGAGATTGTTGGTGTTTATGTGTTGCTGCAATTGTGTGGCTACCGCTTTCACAGTGATCTTACCTAGGAAGGGAAGATGGGTAATGGGGCGATAGTTACATTGGTTGTCTGGATCCATAGTAGGTTTCTTTAGTAGAGGAAGAATTTATCATGTTTTTAGGAAAGGAAGGAGAGCTTCTGTGGGAAAGGTCTTGAGAATGGATGCTGGGAGAATGTCATCTGTATACAATGTGGCTTTGAGGGCGGCCAGGGTTTCTGCCAGGCCCTCTGTCGAGAGTGTCTTGAATGTTTTCTAGGTTGTGGAGATTTTGCAAGGAGGGACGGGAGTCTGTGTATGCAGAGCTGGCATCTATGTGCTTGTGAATCTTGCTGATTTTGTTGTTGAATAAGGTGTTGATGGCAGTGGATTTTTCAATGGAGTGTGGTATGGCAGGGTTGAGTAGCGGGTTGATTTACTGCTTGACCACTTTGAAGGGGGCTCTGGCTTTGTTGTTGGCTTCTGCTATGGTATTCTGAAAGTAAGAGGCCTTGGCTTGGTTGAATAGTTGTCCGTGGGTTGCCTGGAGTTCCTTGAGGAGCGCCAGGTCAGATGCAGTCCCAGAGGGGCACCAGGTTTTTTCTTGTTTCCTGATAACTCTTTTGCTGAGGTTGAGTTATTGGCTGTACCAGGGTTCTGAGGGTTTCGGTTTGCTGGTGTGTTTTTTCAGAGGCGCATGTTGGTTGATGAACGGTGGCGTTGAGTGCTTCCAGTAGAGAGTCGTAGTTACGTTGGGGGTGTTCACTCCATGAAAGGTGCAGGTTGATGAGGTCTTCTGTGAGGGCTTCCGCTGGGAAGTTCTTGAAGGACCTGAAGGTTTCTCTGCTTGGTTTCTGCTGGGAGTGCTTGACTGGGGTGGTGTGTAGGATGTTGAAAGGCATGACTAGGTAGTCAGACCAGTGAAGCAGGAGAGGAGAGCTGTAGTGGAAGGAAGACATTGCAGTGATGATTATGTTGAGCATGTTACCTTTCTTGTGTGTTGGGTCTTTTGTATGCTGTGTAAGGCTGAGGGTGTCGAGAAGGCTGAGGAGAGCTTCCTTCATTGATTTGGTGTCTTTGTTGCCTGAGAGGTTGAAGTCTACTAGGAAGAGGTTCTTAGCGTGCTTGAGGGACATGGTGGTCACCATGGAGGTCGGTGAAGTCTCTGATGAAGGCAGTGTTGGGTTTGGGTGGTCTGTAGATGAGATGAAAGGTGACTGTATCAGTTGGGGAGAGCGGGAAGTGGAAGGAGAGTACTTTGAAGGAGCCAATGTTGTTGACGTTAAGTCTGGTGCACGGCCATGAGGTCTTGTGGATGTCTGCAAAGCCTCTGCCTGTCTTGTTTTGCCGGTATCTGTGTTGGCTGCTGTAGTCATCGGGGACAAGGATGTCTAGGATGTGGGTGGAGGTGGGTGTCAGCCAGGTCTTGGTGATGAAGATGGCATCAAGGTCGCGTGTAGTGATGAGGTCGGCGATGTCTGCTGCATGGGTGAATGCTGAGCGGACGTTGGTGAGCATCAACTTCCGTGTTGTGGATGGTGAGGGGGCGTTAATGGCCTTGAAGCTGATGTGGGTGAGGCTGTTGCATTGTGGAGTCCATGCCTTAGAGGAGGGGCGAAGTCGTTGGCGTTGCCTTGTGGTGGGGGGATGGCTTGTACGGACGGAGGGAGCAAACACATGTCAGTGCGTTTTTACCTGTTGTCTGAACAGGGGTTTCGGTCCTCCCGGTCCAAACAAGTCCAAACTGGAATTGCCCTTTTCTTTGTCTGCCCTTAACTTCGGACGCCTGGTTGAGAGATGCCCTTGATCTAAGAGTTAAGAGCAGAGGTAGGGCTAAGAAGGTGGGTTGGGCTGAGGCCAGGTGACCTAGATCCACTTGCACCTGCTCATCAACTACAAAGGAAAGAGGTTGGAGGGCTGCTTAAGTAGGGAAAAAGGACAGGAAAACAGGATGCGCCAACAGTTTAAGGTGATTGACAGGTGGCCGGAGCTTAGGCCAGGTGACCTAAATCCACTTGCACCTGCTCACCAACTGCAAACGAAAGAGGCTTGAGGGCTGCTTAAGTAGGGAAAAAGGGTGGGAAAACAGGAAGGTGCCAGCAGTTTAAGGTGATTGACAGGTGGTTGGGGCTTAGGCCAGGTGACCTAGATTCACTTGCATCAACTGTACACACAGGTTTAAGGACCATAACAGACACGCCCCATGGAATGAACACACAACTAGAATGACGGGGGTCTAGGCCGGACTGCAGCGAAGTGCAGGGAAGTCGACAGGCGTCTGATTGGGAGGGAGAACCATGTGTACCCATTCCCATAGAGGGTCCTACCGGAAATAAAGGAGAGAGATGGGACCAACCTAATTGAACCACAGATAGATTGCATTATGATCAAATGGGAGAGAAAGGCCACCCACATTTGGTACAGATGGACCACGGGGCACAGGGAGCTCAAGGGCACAGGTAACATGTGCCCCCCGCCCATGGAGGGACCCGTGGAGGCGATGGTTGCTGCACACCAGGATGTGCCGGGGGTAAAATGATGTGGACATCCATTAGTCTGAACACGGGGGTGGAGAGGGTACCACCACTAAACAGGCTTGTTAACGACCCACACCTTTGCACAGAAAATAGGAGTGGGAATTGTAGTAATATATATAGCGCTTTAGAGTATATAGCGCTTCAATAAATGTGATGGCATTTTGTTGCCAGCAATAATGTAGCACACACATATAGTTATTTTATGTTGCCAATATAACATGTGAATATTTTGCTGGTGGCATGCAAGGTACAGGATTCATAATACAGCAAAAGCTCAATTTCAAACTGCAGAGAGTTAAAGTGCACCAATTGTTTTTTCTTCTTTTGAATACCTCATGCATAGAAGACTACATTATTTATATAACTGACTGACTTAAATAAAAATGTGTCGATAGGTGTCAATTGCACAACACTTGCCGGCATTTAAGGGCCCGTCCTAGCATCTCTACCCACACTGGCAGTTCGCTCGTGGTTCCTCCAGGGTTTAGGGTGCCATGGTGAGGTGGCACCTGTCAAGGGACCTGACGTTGGTGGAAGAGATTTGCATGTGATGGGCACTGCCATGGTGGCTCCCCTCCGTCTTCGTGCTGAGTCCACCCCTGGACACTGCATATGTGCAGTGTGGGGAGCATTGCTGTTTGTCATGCCAGCAACCACCACCTGCACCTTTATTTTATAAAAACCCTCCCGTCTTAATGTTCCAGTTACCCCGGTCCCGGTCGCCATGCCAGAGTTTGACAGTTTCTTTATTCTTGCCCTCCACCTAGCCTTTACCATGCGCCTTGGTACCCGATTTTGTCTGGGCATTTCCCTATACCATCTAGTTCCCAGGCCTTCCTGCTTCTCTTTTTGCCCTCCTCACATGTCCCTTTGTTCCTATTCCTACCCTTTGGAATTGTGGCCTGTCTTAACTGCTCTTTGCCCTCTGGTTTTAGTGGCATTGTGCCTTCCTTAGACTTTATCTACCACCTAGGCTCCTGCCTGCCATCAAGAGTGCCTTCCACAATTTAACATCAACATTCTGCCAGCCATCTCCTGCCACAAGTGTCTTCCAGACAACCAGAGGCTTCCCCTACCAGTGGGCCGCACCATCTCCATTCCACGTCAATCTGGGCAAGCCAGGTTGAGGTGAAGGGAGTTGGCCTGGCATGGGGAGATCCCGAGTGCTAATTTCTTCAGGGGAATTTGTAGGTTGGATATCAGTAGTGGTCTGACCATCGAACAGCAGATACCCCCAGCATGCAACCCCAACACTACCAAGCTGCAGCACTACATGTACGCAGCACTGACAAGACTCACTCCTGGACAGTTTAAGTTCAAGACACCTATGTACCTGGTCCAACATGAACGCACTGCAAGAATTGTACAAAGAAATAGAAGCCCCGTGCCTAGAAGTGGAGGCATTGAAACACCAACAGTGCTTACCCTGCCTGAAAATGCAGTAGCCCAAACCATGACCATGAAATATGATGGGGACCCACGCAAAACTAGCACAATGTTGCAATAATTGCAAGATTAATTTCCTTTTACTTCCTTCCCATTCCTTCCCATTTCCTTCATTTTTGCAATCTGAATGGCCGCGCATTTGCATGGGCTGCACGATATGTTTATGTAAATAGTCCAATCCTGTGTCATTTCTCCAAGAAAATCTTCCTGGAGGTATTCCAATTGCCGAACCTGGCATCCAATGCCCAACACTAAAAATGTTTTTATTTATTTTATTTTTATACAGGGAGGAACAATGCTCTTGAAATCACAAAAGAACGTACAATAGATAAGAAATCAGATCTGACGGGAAGCAGTGAGCTTAGTGCAATGCAGTGGTTCTGAGTGACATTCTGACCAGGGTGTGGGAGGGGAGTAAATGGAACAGTCTCCTGGGACGATACATGGGTGGAGTTGCATAGATCAAGGACAACCAACATTAGACATTTTAAAGTGCAGCTAGGTGGTACGGCCAGCAGTGTTATGGGCGTGACCATAATGGATGCAGTGGCAGAGAAAGTGAGACACAGAGGCAGGTCAGAGGCGAGAAAAACATGGTAGCTAGAAAGGAGGTCAGTAAGGTTAGAGGCGAGGGAAACATGTTACCTAGTAAGGAGGTCAGTAAGGTTAGAGGCGAGGGAAACATGTTACCTAGTAAGGAGGTCAGTAAGGTTAGAGGCGAGGGAAACATGTTAGCTAGTAAGGAGGTCAGTAAGGTTAGAGGTGAGGGAAACATGCTAGCTACTAAGGAGGTCAGTAAGGTCAGAGGCGAGGGAAACATGCTAGGTACTAAGGAGGGCAGTATTTAATCACATAGATCATGGCTATATAGGAATGCAATTGGACATTCAAGTTGTTGAGCAGCGAAAAGAGAGGGTTGAGTTTTGGACACTAAGGGCAACTCCCCCTTCCTCTGTAGTTGCAGGAGACCAATTTGTTTAGGATGGGGATGAAGGCGTCATAAAAAAACATGTTTCTGTAAGTGCCAGCAGGTGGGTGTTGGTAGTGAACAGGGTAATGTGAATATGGAGAGCATTTATAACTTCTGATCTGCAGTGGATAATGCCTTATCTGATAGTATCAAAGGGCTAGCATTGAGGATTAAGGTCACGGTCTGAGCAACTAAAGGGTGATTTTAGTAGGAGAGAGATGGCACAGTCTAAGGAATAGCAATAGGTCCCTGGGGATTGGTGCCATAAGGAGGTAGAGGGTGGGAATCAACGCAAAATACCAACTGGCGCGAACAGGCGTTACCCTTCCCTCACTGCCCTTACCTCATGTGTCTCTCCAACACAGCATCCGGCAAGGCTGTGAACGGTTTTCCTGTGTGTCCATCCTCCAGGCCTCTGATTGTCAGAGCAGTGCCTGCAGGTGCACAACAATGGAGCAGGCTAACCACAGCGTTGTCCTTAGACACACTGGGCCTCATTACACGGTACCGGTAAATCCTTACCGCCTTACTACGAGGTCCCTTTGCGGGTTGGGGTATTTAACACCTGCTTTTTGCAGGCGTTAAAAACCAACCCGCAAAGGGACCCAGGGAGCTAATTACGGTACCGCAATTTGCGGTACCGTAATTAGCGCCTTCCCTATTCCCATTATGCCCTATGGGGCAAAAATGGGAATGGGGAAGGGCAATGGTGGAAGGGGGAATTACCGCCCCGCCAACCTTGGAATGGGGCGGTAATTCCCCTTTCCACCAAGGCGGTGCCCGTATTTTACCGGCATGAACCATGGCGCTAATAGCGCCATGGTTCTCCGCCTACCGTGTAATGAGGCCCACAGTCTCATGAGTGCCAGTGTCAGTTGGTAACAATTTACCAGGCTCAGCCAGGCATAAGTGCTCTGTGAAGAGATCAGCCCTGAAACTGGGACCAATGAAAGCTGTAATGTGACTTCGGACCTAACATGTTACGGCACTAGCTTCCCAGTCATTGCAGTGAAACTATGGAATGCACTACCCCCTACTCTGAGAGCGGCACAATCATACTGGACCTTTCATAAATTGCTGAAAAGTTGGCTCCCCACGTAGGGCACATGATACTTGACTTTCCGCCATGTGACCTTTGTTCTGCAATCACCAACATGTAACTTTGCTGTGTTACAGCACATTGATGCCCATGCATTTAGTGCGTGACATAAATGTAAAAATAAATAAATAATGAAGTATATATATCTCTCTGTGTACCCTTACCCCAGACCTCTGATTGGTGGAACAGGGCTTCAGGGTGGAGTTGGAATCAGAGAGAAAGGCAAAGAGAGCATCCTGGGTCTTGTAGTTTCATGCTCCCGTGAGTTTCAGGTTGATCAATTAGTAGGCTGTCTTTCTAATCCCATGGGTGGGGGACATAGACCCTGAGAAGAGGAGAGGAAGGTGAAGCTTCAATTCTGTGTTCTTGCACATGCAGCCAGACTTTATTAATAAGTGTGATGCACTCGTTTTTTGTTTTTTAGGATCCTGTGTTGTTATTAGAAATTACATCTTCTTATCTATCGTTTTACATGTTATGCAATTATTTTTGCGCTAAATACTAAGCAATTGCTTATATACTATTATCACTTTGTCTGGTTTAATTACTGTTGTTATTCAAAACAAATGCTTCATAAAAAATATTTAACACAAAAAAGAAAATGTCCGATTAAGGCAAACCTATAGTACCTATAGCTGTATACTACTTCTTCTTCCTGTTAGGATGACTCCAGAAACCCGTAGCCGGCGATTTCCATCTATTAAGATGATGTTCACCAAAATAAGCACCAATCAGCCATCCACCTCCACTAGATCTCATCCCACTTCCCTGTCTCCAGCACAACCTGAAGCAGCAACCTACACTGTTCATCCACCACCCCTCTTTTCCAACTGAACAGATCAGATAACCCCTGTACAACCGCCCCAAGGCCACTCATCTGGACTCTGAGTGATTCACGCTGCACAACAAACCTCACACAGTCCAACATATAATGAGGCACCATCTCTGGGCTCTCCTGCTCTTTGCATAGGGCCTCATTCACAGACCTTTGCTCATAGGAGTGAAGTGGATATATTATCACGTTCCCTTTGCTTGCATGATAAACACATTGCACCTGATGACCAAATGGCTTCTGCATTTGGGCTTTAAAGACACACACAAGAACCCATTTTTTCTTTCCAGGTGGACGCTTGTGTATATCAACAGGAGGGCGTGGGATATGTTGCATATTCGAAGTGCCTCCTGATCCACAAATGGGATTTGTTTTAAAATGCTAGAAAAAGTCAAAGTGCCTCCTGTGCCTGTGTTGAAGAGATACACGGGGAATGTGCACTGTATACAAGGCTTAATTGTGATCCTTCTGTGCATGTTTTGTATCTGGGGCAGCAGTGGTATGAACCACTGCTGTGCTGGTTGCATTTCTATCCCTCAAGCAGGAATAGAAATGAAAGTTTTGTTTTCTTTTGTCATGCATTCCACGATGACAGGCTTTTTACGGGCCTGTCTCAGTGAAATGTACCTCCAACATATAAATGTATTCAAAGGGGCCGTGCAACGATCATTAGCCCTGGTGCGCTACCCCGATGAAATGTGCAGTTCACATTTGTGATTAACATGAAACGTGCATTTCAGAGAGTTGGACACCTAAAAGCGTCTAGTCCCTTCTGTTATTTTTCGATGCTATCGTCGTAAATCGGGCCCTATAATTTATATTTTGAGTGTGCTCGCCTCTCCACTCAGCAACGTTCCCACTTACTCATACCAACATGTACCTTTCTTTTTATTAGAATAATACACACTTGGTGGTGAGTGCAATGCTTCAGGCATCAGAGGCTGGACAACCCAAGCTGATGGTTAACGTCACCTGTACATATAATAGGAACTTCGAGATGTCTAGCGGGAGTGGTGTCATTCAACAGGGGTAAGTATGACCAACACAAGAAATATCTGCATTTCATTGTAGTAACATTGCAAGACCTGCTGTTGATGTTGATTCGCGTTTATTAAGGACACTGAAACAGCTTCAAATGCGATTTGTGTTTTCTCTGCTGATTTCATGCTGGGTAAGTGTTGTAAGAGGTATGTCATTATGTCATCGGTGATACCAGTTAATTCTGCAGCTATGCATAGTTTTATGCATAGCCCGGCTGTTGCAGAAAGGCAACTGATTAACTGCTTTAAATTGGCAACGCCTGACATGGCAGTCACTTTAGCCCCCCCCTATACAGAGGAAAAAAGCTAAAGTGAACAAACACTCCAACTCTTGGTTTACGCGAGAGTTACTAGAAATACGCTCCCAGAAGCGCACTGCGCTTATCAAATGGCAAGCCGTCCCTCACAACTCCACTTTAGAAGCTTACAAAATACTGGCCAAACAATACAAAAAAGCCTCACCCTATAATGCCAGAATCTCGAATGCCAAATCCGAGTCAAAAGAGCTATTTGTAATATTCAAGGAATTGGCTGCACCAGCCACCAACACCCAAGAAACCGTGAAAGATGAAGCCTGGTGCACCAATATGCAAATGCCCATGCTGAATAAACTAAACCTCCTCCATGAAAAAAACAACTCGCACTATAATGCCTTGCCAAAAGCCATCCCGCCTACTACTCCTATCACTAACCCGGACAACAATTTTTTCTCCTTTCGAGAAGTAACTGAAACAGAAGTTCTAGCTATCATGAAACAAATCAAATCATCTGTCTGCTAAGGGGATATTTGCCCCGCCAACCTCATAAAAGATTGCGCAGACTCACTAGCCCAATTTCTTACAGCCTTCATCAATGCTTCGTTCGCCACGGGCATCGTATCTCCCTCCCATAAAGAGTTGTGGGTCCGCTCTCTGTTAAAAAAAAAAAACCTCCCTGGATCCTGACTCGCCTAATAACTACAGGCCTAGAACTACTGTTCCATTTCTCTTAAAAATATTAGACAAAGCTGTTTATCTATAAATTCAACATTTTTTGGAAACCAATAACATCCTGGGTAAGATGCAATCAGGCTTCCGTCCACGTCACGGAACAGAATCAGCCCTACTCGACCTTAAAAACCAATTAGGGGAAATTATGGACAAAGGCAAGCCAGCGCTACTCTTGCTCCTTGATTTGTCTGCAGCTTTTGATCTTGTAGACCATAAGACCCTCTGCAGACATCTCAGGGATGCTGCCCAATTCTCCCATGAAGCCACATCCTGGGTCACCTCCTTCCTCGAAGGGAGACTTATGAGAGTGTTTTCAAACCACGCTTGTGCTGCTCCCACCACCATCCAGTGCAGACTCCCACAAGGCTCCTGCACCTCGTCCACATTGTACAACATCTTCACTCTACCTCTTTTTAATGACCTGGACAATCACGGCATAGCATATACCAACTATGCCGATGATACTCAAGTACTCCTCCCCCTCTCTGGCTCCTACGAATTGGACCCTCACACACTCAGCAAAACATATGCATTATCCAAGTCTGGATGGCGGCCAATGGTTTGTGTCTCAATGGGGACAAAACAGAAATCCTTCTGGTAGGCCCAAAGGAAATCCTTAACAAACTTGACTGTTAATACATATCCTTCTGCATTGAGCATACCGTAATCACAGCCTCTTCAGCAGTCAAAACACTGGGAGTCTTCCTCGATTTCACCCTCTCAATGACACATCAAGTCAGCGCCAACTCATTGTCTGCAGCGCCTACCATCAAAATCATAAACGCGGTCAACCTGTACCTCTCCTCCAAAAACTGCCTTTCTGTAGTGACTATGGGCAACCATCGGAGCCAAGTTGGACTATTGTAACACCCTGTTTTTAGGCACCTCAGCAAAAACCTCAACAAATTACAAATCAGCCAAAATAATGCCCTTAGAGCAGCACTAAGCATTCCCAAAAAGGAGCACATCTCCCAGGCAAGACAGAATGCCCATTGGCTCCCAGTCAGAGAGTGTATACTATTTAAAACGCTTGCCATCACACACATGTTCCTCTCCCTCACAGCACCCCCTTACCTATCTGAAAAAATCCACCGTGCCACTTCCAGTAGGCCCAAGAGAGCTCAGCACTCCAATCAGCTCCTCGTCCCTACCATCAAAAGAGCCAAAGCCGGAGGTGTGAGCATTCCATTCCTAGCACCTAAAAATTGGAACGCTCTACCCACCTCCCTTAGGAATGAAACCTCCCTCACAGCCTTCTGCAGAGCACTCAAAACCAAACTTTTGAACTAATCATGCCCTCCTAAACAAAGATCAGCTGGCTCCCCTGTAACCATGGAACCTGTTTAGTTTTGTAAGCGGCATATCTGTAAATGACATTACAACTGTTTGCAATGTATCCTCTTTTTCAGCACTGTAACTAATTCCTCTAGTGTATGTTTTCCTTCCCTAACCACTGTAACTAAGTAAGCTCTACTGTAACATCGCCACGATGCCCCAGGGCCGCTTGTGCACTCCATAAATTAAAAAATGAATAAGATACATCCAGGGCAAGTGAATTATAACAATAATGACTGTATCTTCTTGGATAATACTCATTGCCAATTCCTCCCACTTCTAAGAATTTATATATATATATATATTTGACAGAAAAGGGTGTGAGGGGCGCACTCTGGGTCCCAGCTAGGTGTACCTTTCCACACTCCAGTAGATCTTCTCCTCCCTCCTAGTGCTCTTTCTTGCCTCTTGCAATCATCAGGGAGGCAGTCTGTTCAGGTGTTTGTTCAGGTGTTGATGGTTATTACCAGAGTGCGCCCCTCACCCCCTTTTCTGTCAAATGTTTTTTGGGAGTCCCGGGCTCCAGAGGTGGCGGCACCGGGGTGACACATGCCCCTATTAAGGAGAGCCACACTGTTGTTTTTTCTCCCCTGCCCCCAACTGTGGTTTTACACTTTGTAATTGGAGGGTGAGTTGGTTCCTGGCTACTTGAATGACTACAGCAACCAGAATTCCCTGAGGCCATCACTGGTAGTAACCATCAACACCTGAACAAACACCTGAACTGACTGCCTCCCTGATGATTGCAAGCGGCATGAAAGCGCTAGGAGGAGAAGATCTACTGGACTGTGGAAAGGTACACCTAGCTGGGAACCAGAGTGCACCCCTCACCCCCTTTTCTGTCAAATATATATATATCAAAAACAAAAAACAAAGTGAAAGCGGAATACCTCTTTCTGGACGGCACTCTCCTCAATAAAAAAAAAATCACCCAGATACGTTTAAAAAAGGATCTCCATCAAACGTCCTTTATTCAACAGGTACAGTGGACAAGGTGCTCAGGAGAGAACAAAATAATTACGCGTTTCACCCTAACGGGCTTCGTCTGGTTGTAAACATAAATGACAGGCTTCTCTTTTGAAACACTTTTACATACAAGAAAAAGTCCTTCTTTGCTTTTCATTGGCTAAACCTCTCATTCTCAGTACATGTTTCTGTCAGTGACATCTTGGAACGGTTAAACCATGTATTCACAAATACTGATAGAGCCAAATACTTTCTGTGTTTTACATGAAATGTATGGTTTTAGAAATGTAACACATATTGACAAAGATACTGATAGTACAGTCATATTTCCCAATGTGTAAATCTTGATTGTATATTTTTATTTACATTTCTACATCAAGCATTGCACTTCCTGGATTATTAACAATAACCCATGTTTTTAAAGAGGTTTCTCACATCGTGCCAATATTGCACTTTCCACATCGCTAAAGTACCTAGTGCTTTCAATAAACTGCATTATGCATTGTAATGGTAAGTATTTCAACATTTCCAAAGTGTCCAAAACTTTGAATAAGGTGCATAGTGCACAGAGGAAATACTGGTATAACAATAAATAAGTCAAATCTTGCTGGTATAACAAATGACATGATATGCACTTGTGAAATTTCAAACTGTGGCCATTACCTAAGGAAATGTCTTTCCTATGTCATTGCTATAGTGTATTTTCCAGATTACCAAAGCGCCAAGTGCTTTTAACAAAGTGCATTGTGCGTTATAGCTGCCGGTAATCCCATATTTCCAAAATATCTTGTGCTTTGAATAAAGTGCATAGTGCACAATGGCAATACTCATACTAATATGGCAACACACATACCTAATCATTTCAAGGAATGTAACAGTAATTTCTAACCTTTTGTATAAAGTGCAATGTGCATTATGGCAACAGATATTCCAAGCATCCAAAGTATCTAAGGCCCTGGATAAAGTGCATTATGCATAGTAGCAGCAAATGTTCCAAATTTCCAAAGTGACTAGTACTATAGATAAAGTGCATAGTGCATCATAATAATCATATCATTCAACAGTCTTCAGTAATTATAAATCCGCTTTGCCAGAAAAAAGTGCTTAATGCTCACAATATATAAACCGGTTCATAGTGATAATATCGAATAAAAAAATCTCGAAAACAAAAGGGCGAAAAAAAAAATATCGAATTTTTTTTTCAATGCGTTTTTTTTCAAAATGGGGGGGTTCCCCCCCAACCCCCCTTTTTTTCATTTTTTTTTATTTTACCCCCTTTTTTTACTTACCTGACCCCAAAAACATATATAAATAAATAAATAAAAAATTCGATATTTTTTTTTTCGAGATTTTTGTTTCGTGCTTTTTGTCATTCGAGATTTTGTTTTCGAGATTTTGACTGACCACCATATAAACCAACTTAGTTGACCCCAAACCTCTCAGTTTTCAAATATATGAGATGTTAAAAGAGGGAAATCAAAAGGAAAAAAGGGGATAGTATATTTTTTCAAGTGTTTAAAAGGAGCCTGTAACAGATTGACAAAAAATGCAACCATGTTCAAAAATATATGTGTATGTGTTACACTCACCTGGCTCCCACAGGGGCATCGGTCGGACCAGGACAGCTGCGGTCTCCACCCACGTGATGCGTAGTGCAGCGATGACTGACTGGATCTGCCCTCCTAATCTTGTCTGCTTAACCCGTAGAAATATTCTCCTGCAAGTGGAGAGATGGATTTAGCCACTTGTGGATTCAAGTGATAGCACCCCCACAGTCCTCCCCAACTAATCACCTCCGAAATGCCCTCACAGCAATCTCACCTTATATTCTTGAAAGATGAGCTCTCCATCCTGCATGGATTTGCAGGGGCGTGTCGATTCCAGTTACTTCACTTGTTTGAAGGCTCGGGAGAGTTCCGGAGAGTATTGACTCTGAGGTTCCTGGTGAAGACCAGTAAGTATTAAGTTCATAGAGTTCAATATGTCCGATGTTCACTCTTGTTCCCCCCTTCCTTTCTTGTCTTGCAGCTGGCTCGTGAAAAGATGCTCTTGTGGCAGCTGGTGGCGCTCAGGTAAGAAAGAGTCTGTGTCACCCGGCGCTGTCCGGTAAATGTTGCACGAGGAAAACATGTTGTTTTGTCTTTCTTTGCAGATGCAGCACGTGAAAATATGGAGAGTCACAAAAGGATTCCTCCGGTGGTAAATCAGGTAAGCTTATGGTGGTAAGAATTATATTTGTTGGTTCCCTCGGCTCACCTTGTGGTTTTCTTTTGTCTGCTAGGTGCCGAAGATCGGCGAAGAAATGATGGAGGCAGCGCCGACCCGAAGGATGCTCTGAAGACTAGTGAGTATGGCGCGGCGCTGCAGCTGGAGGTGCGGCGCGTGCAGAAATGATGTTCTTTACAGGTCCAGAGACAAGATGGATCCAGAATCAGGTGTGGAATAGAAATAAGTTTATTTTCTAACCTTGTCCCTTTCTTTCCTCTTTGTTTTAGGAGCTCCGGATTCGAGGCGGGCGTGGCAGAAGACTGCATGCAGGCTGCAGGCACGGTGAGTGTTACGCTGCTGGATGCAGAATAACGTGAAGCGTGTACTGCTTGTCGGGTGTGGTTTAAATAGCCTCAAAAGTAGTCCCAGGTAAGAAGTCCCTAGAACCACACCCGAGTAAAAAATAGTCCCTGTAGAAAAATAGTCCCTTTCAGGCTTCATGTTGGATTGGAGTCATATGCAGCATGGTCTGCCTGAGGTAAGTAATGACTATGAGCATGGCGCCTTAGGCGCCAGGACTGATTCCTATTATGAGCCTGGCGCCTAAGGCGCCAGGACTGAACCCAGATAGCCCCTAGCCGGGGCTGCTGAGGTTTTACTAAATGTCTAGATGCCTGCTCCCGGGGCTGATGGGCTTGGTCCGGATGCCTCGGGGTAGGCATCATGACAGCATGATTATTAAAAAGCTTCCTACATGTTAAGAAATGTAAAAACTATTTATTTAAAAAAATGTGTTAAAAGAAAGTATACTTCAAAAATAAGCAAACATACAGTGGCCTCATATTCTTAGATAAAGTCTCCATATTCTTTTTTAATTTTTTACCTTTTGTGTATACGTATTACAAATATACCCAAAAACAGTTCTAATTTCCCAAAATGTATAGAGTTTCTCGTCCTTGTTATGGCCACCTGGATTTTTTGTCTGGTATTCAACGATGTATTTACATTAAGTTTGTCTCAACTTTAATTCTCGATTACCTCCTCTTGGGTCTGGTAAGATTTTGTCTATGCCGAAATATTTAAACGATGAAATATCTCCATTGTGCTTTTCCTCAAAATGCTTGGCAAGGGTTGGATCTTTGTTTTTAATGGCCCAAAGATGTTGTAAAATTCGAAGTTTTACTTCTAGTTTTGTGCTGCCTATGTACCAGAGGTTACAGTCACATGTGATCACATAGACTACATAAGTTGTTGCACAAGTGATATGTTTTTTAATAATCACTTTCCTCTGGATTCGCGGATGTGTATAGTGTTTCAAAGCCACCCCATGTTTACAAGCCTTGCATTTTGTGCATTTGTAAAACCCCCCCTGATTATTTATTAACCATTGATTTGTTGTCTGTGTCGGGGTCGAGAAGAGACTTGGTGACAACTCTGATTGTAGCGATTTCGCTTTTCTGAATGTCACACTGGCATTTTTCTGAATGTGTCCTGCAATATCTGGATCTCTTTGTAATAACGCCCATCGTTTAGCCAGGATCTTCTGGATGTCTTTTGCCCCATTATTGTAAATTGTGATGAAGCGTATACTTTCAGATTTCGTTTCCTGTGACTTCTGTTCATTTTTCTCCTTGTTTTTTCTAAAAATGTCTGCTCGTGTTTGTTTGGCGCATTGATTGAAGGCACTATTGATAGTTGCTTTCTTGTAGCCTCTTGCCATGAAATTGATCGCTGTTGTTCTGGCATTTCTTTGCAAAAGTTTTGTTTTCGCTACAATTTCTTTTCATTCTTAAAAATTCACCATAAGGTATACTGTTTTTTAGACATTTTGGGTGTGCACTTTCCGCATGAAGCAATGAGTTTGTAGTTGTTGGTTTTCTGTAAGTTTCAGTCGTCAGTACTTCATTTTTTACCAAGATCTTAATGTCCAGAAAAACCACCTCTATTCGATCATGTTGTTCGGTGAATTTAAGATTAGTATCATGTGCGTTCAAATTCAACAAAGGTAGCAGGCGCCCCTCTCTCGGAAGAACAAGGCATGATAACCTGTTCAGTGGTTGTTAACCACATTGAGAGTTCACAGCCATCTGCTTTTTGCTCACTGTACCTTTCACAGATGGGAAATATCCATTTGCATATCAGTCTTTGTCCTGCCCACATGGGCAGTCCAGCACCGAAATGCTATGGCAATTCCTCTCTGAACAAGAGTACCACCAGCAACCCCATACACGTTTTTCAGCCTTGTTGGGCATCATCAGTGAGGTGAAGCTGAGCCTCTCTAAGCACAGTGAGCAGGGAGTCCACGTCTGGTTGCCCCCAGGTAACCTAGGGTGACCAACCCCAAGTTCCTTCAACAAATTCAACAAAGGTAGCAGGCGCCCCTCTCTCGGAAGAACAAGGCATGATAACCTGTTCAGTGGTTGTTAACCACATTGAGAGTTCGCAGCCATCTGCTTTTTGCTCACTGTACCTTTCACAGATGGGAAATATCCATTTGCATATCAGTCATGTGCGTTCAAGATGTTAAAAAAAGACATCCATTCCTGGTCGTTGCCCTACCACAATATAAACAAGTCGTCAATATAACGGCGCCAAAGGGCCACCTTGTTGGTATATGTAAAAAGAGCTTCTTCGGAAAACAGCTTAGCTTCCCAGGCCCCCATAAAGAGGTTCGCGTACGTGGGTGCTACTGTCGTGCCCATAGCTGTTCTACACAATTGTTTATAATGTTGACCATGAAACATAAAGGCATTGTGTGTAAGATGGAAAAAAAGCATGTCCAATAACATTTGTGAGTGGTCGCTAAAACTTAATGATCTAGTAGATAAAAATCTTTTAATAGTTTCCATGCCTTCCTGATATCTGATGCATGTGTATAAAGAGACCACATCCAAAGTTACTAATAAGTACCCTGGTTTCCATGGTATTTGATCGACTTGTTGGGGAAAGTCAGATGTATCCTTGGCGTAGGATGGCAATGTCTGAACGAATGGAAACAAGAAATGATCCAGATATTTCGATGTATTTTCTAACAGGGAGTCAATTGATGCAACTATTGGCCTCCCTGGCGGTGTTCTCTTGCATTTGTGGATTTTTGGTAAAAAATGTATTATTGGCAAAATTGGAAAGTCCTTTGTCAAAAAAGCCTTTTCTCGTGCAGTCAAAAGGCCCATTTCGTGCCATGTCGTGAGTTCTGATCATACTCCATTTTGTATGACTTATATGGATTTGCAAGTAATTTTTCATAGTTGTCAAGTTGTCTAAGCTGGCGTAAGGCTTATCGCTTATAATTCTGTGTCTTCAAAATCACAATATTTCCTCCTTTATCCGATGAACGGATGACAATTGTTTTTTCAATTCATCTATGATTAGATCCTCAAAGAGATCTATAAGTGCCATGTTGTTAGTTGGAGGAAAAGACTTGGTGCTGGCATATTCATAACGAGATCTTCGGGGACATCAGAAGACCATTCCAGATCAGGTGCATTCATATCTGTTATCTCTTTGTCATCTTCTTGTAATAATGATAAAGTGCGCAAAGTTGGTATATCTCTAATAGTGAGGGCCGATGGCATTTCTGATTCTAGATGACAAGATGTGTCATTAATGTTTGCTCCTGCAAAGAATTTTGCCAGCCTGATTTTTCTGATAAACAGATGTAAATCCACTCTGCATTGCACATAATCAAAATTAGATGTTAAACAAAAAGATAAACCTTTGGACAAACTTGAATTTCTATGTCCATTAATGCTCTCTCTGACAGATTGACGACTTGTACATTTTGAGTCATCATTATTGCTTCTGTTTCTTGATCTTCCCAGAGTGTGTCTGCGGGGCTCCTGATTGGCCTCTTTTTTTTGGATTTACCTTGGCCCCTTCTCCCTGTCTGTTCTTCCTCTTGTATGCCTTGACTGGTTTCTGCCTTGTGTATTTTTCCCGACTTGATGCAGGAGTTTCATCTCCTCTAAATAATGTAATCTTGGCAGGGGTTCATTCGTACCGCTCGAGGTCGAGATGTCTGTAGATGATCCTGCACTTGTTTCCGTCTCTGATTGTTCGTCTGATATAACTGAGATCGAATTCTGCTTTTGATTTTGTATTCCCTTTCTGATGGAATCATATTTTTTCGAGAAGGTATAGATTCTTCCGCTGGCATAAACCTCTTTATCACGAGAAACTTCCTCTGTTTCCTCTCTATTATTTATTCTTCATACTTGCTGATGTTTTTATCCATCTGTACCTTAAGCTTATTTGCTGTTTTAGATTCAGCTCCCATGTACACACTTGATTCCAATACTTCTATTTCTTTCAGGGCCTTTGATCTGTCACTTTTGGCATATTTAACCAGGGTTGTTAGCATTTTAAAAGAACATTCATTTGTGGCTTCTCCCCATTCTTGTAGCATTTGAGGGTCCGGATCTTCATATGTTGAAATAGTCAAAATTCTTAGACCCCTTGGGATTCGTTTATTGTCAATATAATTTTGCAAAGATTTGATTTCCCACCATTTATTTGTTTCCTTTTTATGCAAATTTTTCCAAAAGTGCCATTGATTGTTGTATTGATTTAGATTGGCCAGTCTGTACTTGCTTCGTGCTTTTCTCTGGATTAATACTTTTGTTGAACAAAGCGGAAGCTTCCGAATCTCTGCTTCGCTCCTTGTCCACCATAATCTGCTATGTCAGAAAAACGTATCTGGTACGAAAACGGTGTAAAATATTACTTTCCCCAAAACAAGGAAAAGCCCTGTCTTTTTCTGTGGCAAAGTCCGTGTTCAGCCTTGAAAATTCAGGACACCGTGTTTAATATATGAGTGGATGGCATGCTGGGTTTTCGAAACTTTCAAAACCAGAGATCCGGGAAAAATGTATTGAATATACGTTGTATATGCAGATTATGGAGAGACACAATCAATCGTGCTTTTGCACCACCTACCTTACAAACGCCTCCCGTGTCCTCCGACCCAAATGGCGTTGTTGTAGAGCTGTGCCCACATGGTTTCTTTGTCCTCCGTATGTTCAGTTACCCTTTCTCTGTGAAACGTTGCTCCGATGGGCGGCTGCGTCACGGATCCTTAGTAAACAAAAAAACTCCTTTCCGACTTTCATGCGACGCGCTCAATCCTTGATTTATTTGCTGAAGAAGTTCTGCAAAGCATGGGTGCCTGTCCCGTACGCGGTCGGCCACGTTAATGTCAAAAACAAAGAACAAAGTGAAAGCGGAATGCCGCTTTCTGGACGGAACTCGACTCAATAAAAAAATCACCCAGATACGTTTAAAAAAGGATCTCCATCAAACGTCCTTTATTCAACAGGTACAGTGGACAAGTTGCTCAGGAGAGAACAAAACAACTATGTGTTTCACCCTAACGGGCTTCTTCTGGTTGTAAACATAAATGACAGGCTTCTCTTTTGAAACACTTTTACATACAAGAAAAAGTCCTTCTTTGCTTTTCATTGGCTAAACCTCTCATTCCCAGTACATGTTTCTGTGAGTGACATCTTGGAACGGTTAAACCATGTATTCACAAATACTGATAGAGCCAAATACTTTTTGTGTTTTACATGAAATGTATGGTTTTAGAAATGGAACACATATTGACAAAGATACTGATAGTACAGTCATATTTCCCAACGTGTAAATCTTGATTGTATATTTTTATTTACATTTCTACATCAAGCATTGCACTTCCTGGATTATTAACAATAACCCATGTTTTTAAAGAGGTTTCTCACATCATGCCCATATTGTACTTTCCATATCACTAAAGTGCCTAGTGCTTTCAAAAAAGTGCATTATGCATTGTAATGGTAAGTATTTCCACATTTCCAAAGTGTCCAAAACTTTGAATAAGGTGCATAGTGCACAGAGGAAATACTGGTATAGCAATAAATAAGTTAAATCTTGCTGGTATAACAAATGACATGTTATGCACTTGTGAAATTACAAACTGTAGCCATTACCTAAGGAAATGTCTTTCCTATGTCATTGCTATAGTGTATTTTCCAGATTACCAAAGTGCCAAGTGCTTTTAACAAAGTGCGTTGTGCGTTATAGCTGCCGGTATTCCCATATTTCCAAAAGATCTTGTGCTTTGAATAAAGTGCATAGTGCACAATGGCAATACTCATACTAATATGGCAACAAACATGCCTAATCATTTCAAGGAATATAACAGTTATTTCTAACCTTTTGTATAAAGTGCAATGTGCATTATGGCAACAGATATTCCAAGCATCCAAAGTATCTAAGGCCCTGGATAAAGTGCATTATGCATAGTAGCAGCAAATGTTCCAAATTTCCAAAGTGACTAGTACTATAGATAAAGTGCATAGTGCATCACAATAATCATTCAACAGTCTTCAGTAATTATAAAACCTTGTTGCCAGAAAAAAGTGCTTAATGCTCACAATATATAAAACAACTTTGTTGGCCCCAAACCTCTCAGTTTTCAAATATATGAGATGTTAAAAGAGGGAAATCAAAAGGAAAAAAGGGGATAGTATATTTTTTCAAGTGTTTAAAAGGAGCCTGTAACAGATTGACAAAAAATGCAACCATGTTCAAAAATATATGTGTATGATTATTAAAAAGCTTCCTACATGTTAAGAAATGTAAAAACTATTTATATAAAAAAATGTGTTAAAAGAATGTATACTTCAAAAATAAGCAAACATACAGTGGCCTCATATTCTTAGATAAAGTCTCCATATTCTTTTTTCATTTTTTGCCTTTTGTGTACACGTATTACAAACATACCCAAAAACAGTCTTAGTTTCCCACAAATGTATAGAGTTTCTCGTCCTTGTTATGGCCACCTGGATTTTTTGTCTGGTAGTCGACGATGTATTTACATTCAGTTTGTCTCAACTTTAATTCTCGATTACCTCCTCTTGGGTGTGGTAAGATTTTGTCTATGCCGAAATATTTAAACAATGAAATATCTCCATTGTGCTTTTCCTCAAAATGCTTGGCAAGGGGCTAAGTTGGATCTTTGTTTTTAATGGCCCGAAGATGTTGTAAAATTCGGAGTTTTACTTCTAGTTTTGTGCTGCCTATGTACCAGAGGTTACAGTCACATGTGATCACATAGACTACATAAGTTGTTGCACAGGTGATATGTTTTTTAATAATCACTTTCCTCTGGGTTCGCGGATGTATATAGTGTTTCAAAGCCACCCCATGTTTACAGGCCTTGCATTTTGTGCATTTGTAAAAACCCCCCCTGATTATTTATTAACCATTGATTTGTTGTCTGTGTCGGGGTCGAGAAGAGACTTGGTGACAACTGTGATTGTAGCGATTTCGCTTTTCTGAATGTCACACTGGCATTGTTCTGAATGTGTCCTGCAATATCTGGATCTCTTTGTAATAACGCCCATCGTTTAGCCAGGATCTTCTGAATGTCTTTTGCCCCATTATTGTAAGTTGTGATGAAGCGTATACTTTCAGATTTCATTTCCTGTGACTTCTGTTCATTTTTCTCCTTGTTTTTTCTAAAAATGTCTGCTCGTGTTTGTTTGGTGCATTGATTGAAGGCACTATTGATAGTTGCTTTCTTGTAGCCTCTTGCCATGAAATTGATTGCTTTTGTTTTGGCATTCTTTTCAAAAGTTTTGTTTTCGCTACAATTTCTTTTCAGTCTTAAAAATTCACCATAAGGTATACTGTTTTTTAGACATTTTGGGTGTGCACTTTCCGCATGAAGCAATGAGTTTGTACTTGTTGGTTTCCTGTAAGTTTCAGTCGTCAGTACTTCATTTTTTACCAAGATCTTAATGTCCAGAAAAACCACCTCTATTCGATCATGTTGTTCGGTGAATTTAAGATTAGTATAATGTGCGTTCAAGATGTTAAAAAAAGATATCCATTCCTGGTCGCTGCCCTCCCACAATATAAACAAGTCGTCAATATAACGGCACCAAAGGGCCACCTTGTTGGTATATGTAAAAAGAGCTTCTTCGGAAAACAGCTTAGCTTCCCAGGCCCCCATAAAGAGATTCGCGTATGTGGGTGCTACTGTCGTGCCCATAGCTGTTCCACACAATTGTTTAGAATGTTGGCCGTCAAACATAAAGGCATTGGGCCTCATTACACGGAAGGCGGTACGGGTTACCGGTCACTGGTAATGGTACCGGTGACCGTTAACCCTTACCGCCTTACTACGAGGTCCCTTTGTGGGTAGGTACTTTAACGCCTGCTGTTTAGCGCCCAACGGGCCTGTCTACTGTTCTGCATTTCCACAAACTGAAGGCTTTTCAGATTTTGATGGTCTGTCTTGACCTCCACTGGATATTTAGCCCCCAAAAGCAGATGTTGCCATTCCTGAAAGGCAGTTTTGATTGCCAATAATTCCTTTTCCAACACAGTGTAGTTTTGCTCCGATGGGATAAGTGTCTTAGACAGATAAGCCACATGGTATTCAATACCTGTCTCATCCGATTGTTTGAGTACTGCTCCAAGGAATTAGAGGATGCATCGGACTCCACAATAAAGGACCTGCCCTGGGGTGTGTAATATTGGGGCAGAAGCAAATGCTGCCTAGAGGTGGTCAAAGCTTTGTTCGTGACAGGAATCCAACAATATTGGACCCCTTTTTTTGAGCAAATCAGTCAATGGTGAGATGATTTGGGAAAAATGAGAAATGCATTTCTGGTAGAAATTTGTAAATCTCAGAAAGCATTGACGTTCTCTGACTGGTTTGGGTGATGGCCAATCTGAATCAGCTGTCACCTTCCTCTGATCCATAGCAGAGCCTTTAGATGATAACACATAGCCTAGATAAGTGACTTCAATCTGATGGAACTCACATTTTTTGAGTTTGCAATAAAGATGGTGGTTCTGTAGCCGTTGTAGAATTGTTTGGACATGTAGAATATGGTCTGTAAGATTACGAGAATAGACCAGAATCTCATCCAGATACACTATAACTATATGTAGTAAAATGTCTGCAAATAAGTGGTCCATGAACCATTGGAAGATGGCAGGAGCATTTGAGAGTCCAAAGGGCACTACCCTATACTCATGGTGACCAAATGGCGTCCTGAACGTTGTTTTCCATTCGTCTCCAGAGCGAACACGAATGAGGTTATAGGCACCACAAAGATCGAATTTGGTGTAGATTGCTGCACCTTTCACTGCCTCAAGTATATCCGGGATTAGGTGCATCGGATATCGATCAGGAATGGTTATCTTGTTTAATCCTCTGAAGTCGACACACAGACGCAACTCACCCTTGTTCTTCTTGGGGATAAAAAATAAAGAAAGGTCCCGCCGGTGACTGAGACACGGTGATCAATCCATTCTTAAAGTTGGTATGAAGGTATTCCTTTAGGACTTGCTTTTCCCTTTCAGACAGGATATACATCCGTCCGAAGGGCATATGTTAGTCAGGAACAAGATTAATGACGCAATCATCTCGTTGATGGGGAGGGAGTTCCTTATATTGTGCTTCCGAGAAGACGTCCCGATAGGCCTGATATGGTTCGGGGATTCTTTTTATTTTGCTTGGCCACATATAGGGACCTCAAATTTACATCCCCCTGGACCCCACCAAAACAAGTTATTGGACACAGATAGGCAAGGAATCACAAAATCTCTAGTTAAAATGAAAAATGGCTCGTTATACGCCCTTTATTCACTCTTTATACATATACATATATAACATTACTTGGCCTGAGGTAGCGGCCATGTAGTTATGGTTAAGTTGCTAATCCCATAGGAAGAGCACTTTTTGGGCGGTATATACCTTGGCTCCCCGGACGAATCCTCACCAAACTCTGCGGAAAACGTATATGGCCCACTCTGAATTGGTGTGCAAAGTTTGGTGAGATTTGGTCCGGGGGGGCAAAGTTATAGGAGGGGTCCCAAAATTTCTTTTTTTCCCGTAGACATAATGGGAAAAAACTTTGCTCATGCCTACAGCCCAAACCGCTGGACGGATTTTCACCAAATTTGCAGCAGGGTCGGCGGCTTGGTTCCGAAAGCGTGCTTTTGTTAATTTGGTGTAAATCTGTCCAGTAGTTTTAAATGACTAAAACGTGAGGCAAAAAAACTGTTCGGTCTGCGGACTGGTCTCTGATTGGCTGTACTGTCAACGGACTGGCCCCCGTTTGGCCAGTAAATTGGCAGACTTTTGCGTGGTCCGCGGACATCGCAGTGAAAACATTTTTAAAAAAGCAGCATTTCACTGTCAAACTCAACAATCTCTGGAGATGTGGGGGGGTGAGGATTGAATTGGATGTGGCCATAAGAAGCCAAAAAATCTGGTTGTTTCACCCCCCGAAAGTCCGCGAACACTCCAGATGTCCTGGGGCAGTGCTGTGGTGTTCGCAGACACTTCAGATGTCCTAGGACATCTGTACCTATTTCAGCATTACAGGGTTGGAGAAAAGCAGTTTTTGGATGGCTTATAACTTTTGCGCCATCCAATGAAACTGCATGTCATTTTGCAATTCTATTCTAGAACTAATCCTGAATGGTTTTGCAAAGTTTTGTGGGATTCTGTCAAGTGGGGCAAAATTAGAGGGGGGTGTCCCAAAATATTGTAAAGGCATATAAATGTGGTGTCATTTGACGAATCTGCACAACATTTCGCAAAACGATTTTGGATCTAGATATAAATGGTTATCTAAAGTTTGGTGGGCTTTTCTCAAGAGGGGGCGAAATTAGAGGGGGGGGTCTTAACATTTTTAGATGGCTTATAACTTTGTTGCTATTTGACAAATGTGGACAAAAGTTTTGAGACAGATTATAGACCCAACCTTCAATGTTTGTGTAAAGACTGAATGGATTTTGTCAAGTGGGGCTAAGTTATATGACTATTGTATGTACATACATTTTGACACTTTTAAAAAAATAAAACATGGGCGGATTTCGAGCAAACCCATGCCGAGCATTGGCAAGGACATTAAAGCATGGTTTTGCAAATGTGCCCATGTTTTATTTTTTTACAAGTGTAATAATGTAGGTACAAAAAATAGTCATATACCTTTGGTGACTGAGGTATAGCCTGTGGCCGTGGGCAGTAGCCAGATTATCTGGGTCATGGCATAAGGTCATGACGCGGACAATCTGGCTACTGGCCATTACTGCTAGGGACGAAAAATGGTGTTAAAGTGGCCATGTCTACCTGGGACCGGCTATGTGGTAAAGTTATTCGAAGGTAGGATAGGTTTGAAAGGGAAAAAAGGGCTTGTGGTAATATGTTCATAGGGTTTTGCAGGCTGCCATGGCAAGTGAAGAGGGGCTGTGTACGGAGCCCCGTCTTCTCTTTCCATGTTGGCTGTCTTGGAAAAGGATTTTCCTTCCTTCTTACAGCGGGACACTGCAGGCGTCCCGCTATAGGAAGAAAAATCTATGTTTTAGCACCCTGGGTTCCCGCTTTGGGAACCAGGGGTGCTAATGGCCTTTATCCCCATTTCAGGGGCTGCAATCGACGATAATGGTCCGTAGCCCTCCTTATTTATTTATTTATTTATAACGCACCAATGCCCGCAGACATCAGGCTGTGTGGTTTCAGTATTTGTTGAGGAAGATGTGGTGAAGGAAGACAGCTTACTACCTGCTGAGAAAGGAACAACCTTTCTGAGAGTATTGCAGTCATTGGATTTGGTGTAGCGGCACATGCAGGTGGTCCCATAGGAGTACTGTCCAGGTAGTCTGCGACTGAGTGCACTCAGTGCATTTCACTTTGATAGCTTTAGCCTTTGGTACACTCACGACAGTAGCAAAGAACTGGCACACCCATGATTCGATCTTGGTGCTAGAAGTAGGCACTTCCTCTACCTCATCTTCTTGGTCCTCTTCATTGTCTTTGCAAGTACTGTGCTTTTTTTGTTGTGAAAGTCCTCCAGCTGGTGGTGGTGGTGGCTCTTGGGCAGGAGGGATGGCAATACCTGATGCCATTTTCAAGTATCTACTGTGTACTTGATTGGTAATGGATAATGAGTATGAACAGGTTTAGGAGGTGTGAAAGGGAAATTTTGAAGTTGAAAGTTCCTAGATCAGTAGAAAATGCTGTTCCGAACTGTCCGCGAAGGACGGATCTCATTGTGAAGTGCGGACGGGTTCTCGGATGGTCATGTTGCGCTGTCCTGAAGGTCCGCAATGAAGTCAGATGTGCGTAGACGTGTACGGATGCAAAACTAGTTGAAATAGTTGCAAAAAGTGTATAGAAGTGTTAAAAAATGATTCTAGAAAGTGGGACATGGTAGAGATTTAAGGTGACACTTAGTAAATTGGACACAAATATTGTTATATTTGGTAAGTATGGTAAGTATGATATTAGTAAGTTGTAGGAAAATTGCATTCTCTGGTAAAAACATGAAATTCACTGAAAAAACATTGTTAAAGGGACGTTATGGTTAAGTTGGACTAATAAAAACCTATGAAATTCAATGAAAAAACATTGTGAAAGGGACGTTATGGTTAAGTTGCACTAATAAAAACCTATGAAATTCACTGAAAAACTTGTTATCAATGATATTTGTGATGTCATCTTTGATGTCCTGGGTGTTAGTCTTAGCAGTGCACAGTGGTGGCGCGAGTTATGGTTGCTTAGCTTACCATAACTGGCGAATTTCAGTTTTTTTTTTATTTTACTTGTAACCATAACGTCCTTTTAACAACATTTTTTTACTGAATTTCATAGGTTTTTATTAGTGCAACTTAACCATAACGTCCCTTTAACAAAGTTTTTTCATTGAATATAGTCAATTATACGGAGACATAGAAAAAGAGCATCACCGTTAGAATGGTTGCAGAAGACACCTTCTTCTCGGCCACCACGACACTGCTTAGTCCTAGAGCTGGTAGGCAGAGAGATCACTCATACTAACGGGTTCTGGAACGGAGCATCATCCCTCTCAGCGAGACTGCATCACCCGGGGGTCCAAGTTCTATCTGTCTTTCCAAGAGGAATACCTCTTCTCTTTATGGGGGAATTCCTGCCCCTCATTGGTTACCAGACTGCCCTCGGCCGAAAAGCAGACAATAACCATGAGGAGCAAAGAGTGGAAAATTCCAGCTAGAAGTGGAAAAGCCCAGCTTCTCTTCCTTGCCTTCGTTCCCAGTACCCCTTATAACTGTACCTGCAGAGCGCTTCGACTCCCTTTCTGGCTCGTCCTTCAGCGGACAACTATTCTTCACAGTTAGTTCATCTGACATCATTATGTGACCTTGCCTCCACTGCAGAAATGCACGTTTACTTACGTAGCCCATGAAAACGTAGGCTTTCAGGGCAGTAATGGAAGTGAATGTCCAAAATGGCAGCACATCGGCGCTATGTTCTTTTAGATAATTGTTCGCACGCGCACTACATTCCACCCCTTGGGCAATCAACTACCATAACCCAATGGGCGAAAGGATGGTTCCCAAAACTGCCTCCACAAATTTGTAAAACACGAAATACAACAACAAATCAAAATAACTAAAACACCAAAAACTCAAATAAACACAGAACTTAATGCCTCAGGAATCCATGCAAACAACTGACCCCACCAGTTCCCGTCCTAATCTTGAGAGACCTGGGCTATAAGATATTTCAACCAACCAATATATTTTTCAATGGAACGGGAATGATCCTCCAAATTAAAGCAACACATCCATTATATGGCATTACACCCTAAATTATGCTTCAAAACCAAATAATCAATAGCAGCCCTATTCTGCAAAATAGCCTTTCTAAAATTCCTATTATCTAATAATAGCTCTGCCAAAGCCTGCAAAGTCGTGTTAAGCCCTTTCACTACCAAGCAAGCTAATTTAACCATAGTGTTATATCCTCCGGCTGCCAGACCCCAAATCCCAACTAACGAAATAGCCAAAGCCAATACTTCAGCTTCAGATAACAAATGCACATCAGAATTACTGTCAGGTGACAGGGCAGTATAATGAATAGATTGCGTAGACCGCTGAATAGTAGGCTGCAAAGGAAACATCATTATGCCAAGACGTGTTAAAGCACAGGGGCCATCCGAAATATTAGCAGGAATATATGAATAGGTATAGTTCCCCCGGGAAAATAACCAACCTGTTGGGAGTTTCACATGATACAGTAAAATGACACATCATGTTATTGGATACATCCATACAAACACTTGTCGGTCGCGCAAATAAGCGCTGCTCAAAATCAGTTCTTCCCTCCTCAGCATTCAAATCCAGTTGTTGACATTTACCAATATAGGTCAGATCACAAGTCATTTGATAACAAACATCAGCAGGAGCAATATTGTAAGTGATGATGCGTGTCATATTTCTCCATTTGCGGTTGGTGTCCGCACAGAATTTACAGTACTCATGAACGTCAAAAGAACTTCGTGCATCAGAATCCTCAACCAGAGAATCATCATGCAAAACCCTGAATACATGCTGTAGTACCGGGGTAGGCGTTGGTATAGCCACAAGGCAGGTGAAAATCAGATTTGCGGAATCGTGTACATCCGCCAGACAGAAATGTGAAATGTTTAGCACTCGTCGAGCCAGGTAAACCCATATATTTTCAGGTTGCCTGACAATGGCTGAATAGCCATGCTGCACAAAGGACATAGAAACTGCAGAAGGGGGCAAAGAATTGCGCTTCCGCCCTCGTCGTTTCCTAAAGGCACTGCGATATGCTGCAATCAGGTGCAAAGGTGTTAGCAGGCATGCCAGTCATCATCCAAATTCCCGATTCCATCTGTAGAATGGAGACATTCGCCATCGCTTCTAGCATGTCCCCCGACCCTCCCGAAGACACTCCACTGCACTCCACACAGACAACCAGCATACTCAGGAACTAAAAAATCAGAATTCAAAAACATATATCAGCGGAGTACATCATTTGCGCAAATAACATTTGTCAGCACGAATATGAGTCCATTTCCTTTTTCCAGGTTCCATCACCAGAACTACCTGATCCTCTCCTGATGCAATTACATCCGCCGGGACGGGCAGACCATTAGGTTTTTCTACACACACGTTGGCACCCGGAACCATTGTATCTGATGATCGAAAACCCTTTTCCTCACGAGTTGTCACTACTGTGGGTGGCTCACCTTTCTTCACCATGGATAATTTCACCAGTAGCAATATCAGTTGTGCCACCCTATCTCCCTTATGGATGGGCAACATATTTTCTCCACTATTCATGAGAATCACCTTAATTTCTCCTTGATAGTCTGCATCTACAATCCCTCCCAATACCTGAATACCTCTCAGGGCCAATCCAGATCTAGGGGCAATCAATCCCATATGGTCAGACGGAATTTGCACCCCAATCCCTATATCAATCACAATAATGCCCCTGGGCTCAAGTCGGATTTCTTCCCTTGCATGCAGATCCACCCCAGCAGACCTAGGGGTGGCTTGATAAGGAGCTAAAGCCCCAGGAGACATTTCCCAGTACAAGAGGGTTTCCATAGATGTATTTGTTCTGAATTGTAAGGCTGGTGTTAACATGCGCATCAATGGGGTTTCACTGTTTGCTATGGGACGGTTGTTCAAAATCTGAGTCACATCCAGCACCCGCTTTCGTCACCCTTTTAGGCTGCCTTCACCAGTTTTGCGCAATTGTTCTTTCAACAATTCATTAATCCTCTGAATTAACCCTGAAGCCTCAGGGTGACAGGGGACATGAAAAATCCATTCAATTCCTTAGTCCAAAACCAACTTTCCCTTAAAGTGTGACCCATTGTCACTTTGAACTCCATAATATATGGCCACTTGCTCTAACAGTTTAATCTGGTTCAATTGGGTGGTTCTTTTGCAAGGCAACACCATTAAATAACCGGAATACGTGTCCACTATGGTACACGTGTATTGACATCCTCGGCTAATGGGCATGGGACCGCTATAATAGATCTGCCAAATCTGCACAGGCAATTTACCCCGTTTCAACGTGCCATGAATCATATGTGGAATAGATCTTTGCTTCTGATGTTAACACACGGAACATCATTGTAAAATCACTGTTTTCACAAGCTGTAATGGAATGCTAATTCCTCTGTCTTGCGCCCACCTGATAGTAGCTTTTTCTCCGAGGTGCCCATTCTTCTGGTGGGCCCATTTAGCAATCCCCTCTAAATCATCTTCCTCAGCCCTCGTGTCCATGACTGAAATCTTGGCATGTTCGTCTGCAACAGCATTGAACCATCGTTCTAGTGAATCTGTTGCACAATGTGCAAGAATTGAACCATTGTTCTAGTGAATCTGTTGCACAATGTGCATCTACATGATACACAGTAACTGCAGTATTCATTAGCATTTCAGCAATGTCCTGCCACATTTCCTTTCCCCATACTTCTTTAGCATGAATCTTCCATCCATTCTTTTGCCAGGTAAGCAGCCACACAACCAACCCATTTGCAACGGACCATAAGTCCGTATAAATGTAACAGCACCCGTGCGTCTCTTGCTTCAAAGCCTGGTACACAGCATAAAATTACACAAATTGGCTACTCTTCCCTTTTCCAGAGCTGGTTAACATCTTTTTTAATTTGGGATTATATGCTACAGCTGTCCAGTGTCGCTCATTTCCCACATATTTGGCAGATACATCAGTAAACCAGGCATGTTCAACATGCTCACTCGTTAATTCTCCATAGGGGATTCCCCATTTAACTGGAGATTCACCAATTGTCATCCTTCCCTCAGGTTCCAGATCTACTAATGGAACCCCTGCCACTTGCCTGCCACTTGCTCGTGTAATTTTGACACTCCACCCGTTACTGTTTTGGCACAATCTTGAATATACCATTTCCATTTGATGATACTGGCCTCTTGTGCATGCCCTATTCGATGTGTTGTTGGGGAGCTCAGTACCACTGCATGATCAGTATTTCTGGTTGGATCAATACATCATGACCCACTGTCATTTGTTCCATATCCACGAGTGCCCAATAACATGCTAGCAATTGTTTCTCAAAAGGAGTATGTCTGTTGGCAGCATCAGGCAACTTTCGACTTCAAAACCCTAAAGGCACCTGCTTCCTGTCCTGTTTTTGACACAAACTCCAGTTGGCATAAGTATCCTGTAGGGATACATTTAACTCCACCTCCCCATCCCTCAACGGCCTTAAATCAAGCAGTTTCTGTATGGTGTCTTTGGCTAATTGGAACGCTCTATCTGGCTCCTCACCCCATTCAAAATGGAATTTCTTGCGCGTCACTTTGAAAAGGGGCACCAGGATCTGCCCCAAACGTGGTACATGTTGTCTCCAGAATCCAAACAAGCTGAGCTTGTTTCTTAGTCATCGAAGTGGAAAACTCAAGTATTTTTTGCTTAGCTTTTGGCACCATTTTACAATGTCCATTATGCCACTGAATCCCCAGAAAAATCAGTCTCTGACGCACCTTGGGTTTTAGTCTCATTAATTTCTCACCCTTCCTTTAGCAATCCTTCCATGATCAGATCTAAATGCATTTGCACGCTATGCTCTTTTTTTCTCTGTATTATTATGTCTTCAATATAATGTACAATTTGCACATCCGGTTTTCCAAAGAATTTTATCCAAATGTTGTGCCACCAGCCGACTATGCATATATCCCATTGGTAGGTGTTGGAACATATACTGCCTCCCATTCCAACAAAATTCAAACTGCTCCTGACGTTCATGAGCAAGAGGTACGGTGAAGAAGGCATTAGCCAAGTCCAACACAGCATACCAAGTTCCCTGAACTTCTGTACATTTTCAATCAAAGTCACTGCATCAGGGACTGCTGGTATTAATGGAGGAGTGTATTTATTCAACTCACGAAAATCTACAATCATCCATTAACTTAATTCCGGCTTCTTAACAGGCCAGACCGGATTCTTCCAAGCCGTAGTTACCGGGGTGCAATCCACCGTCTTCTGCATACCCTTTAATGGTATCCAAAATATCCTTCTGCTCCTGGGAATTCGATATTGTTTTGTCACTGCTGCAGCTGGGCCGTTAAGCTGAGCTGGAGACGCCATGTTGGATGAGGAGGTGTGGGCAATGTAATGTATCTGGCGCCACCTATGCTACACAGAATGTCGGCGAAAACGGAATGCAACATTGTTTATTGTTTAATTTATATAGCGCGCCATGGGACCCAAGGGCGTAAGGGCGCTTACAAAACATGAAAGCATTCAAGTGCCTGAACTAGGGAAGATACATACAATGTAAGTAAGTTGCATAAAACCAAGAAAGTATCAACAGACCAGATAACCAGCATACATCAAATGATCAGATTACACATCAAGGGCCCTCTGGGGAAATATTTACAGCAATTAAGAAACGCAGGTAAGGTGCTAACCCCACAGCCCACTAAAAAACAATCGCTATTAGGTTGTGAGCACCAGTCACTCTGGTCCATTCTGCGCAGAATTTTTAAATCAGAACGTCTGATCACCCTTGGTCCGGTTCTCTGCCGCAACCAAGTCAGAACCTTGTAGCCCAGACCTTCTCTAGACTCTTTTCCATCTATTTTCCGAATATTGTTTATAACAAAGTTTCTTTGATCCATGATGAAATCCTGCATATTAGTATCCTTTATTGTTGGCATTTGTGCCTTATTTAGATGAGCATTCCATGTGGGTGGGGACCTTCGTTTCATCTTTGTCGTTATAGGGGGTTTGACCCCTTTATGATCAGATTTCAGGACTGAGATTGAAAGTGGGAGTAATATTTCAAAAGTAGCGCTATTGGAGTCCACGAAGGGGATTATTATGTTCGCCCTACTATCCACTATTGACATGGTGGGATTGGGCATTGTCTCGCTCCAAGTGTTGGTTTGTATGGCTTGATTTTTTCTCTCCTTAGGTATAAAAACTTGACAGGCATTGTTGACCTTCAGTGTCTGTGGTAGATTGATGGGGATGGACAGCCCATCTGTCTGTGAGGTATTATTTACTTTAGGCGGTCGCAAGTCCACCAGCCAATCATTAAGGGCATCAGCCAGGAGTCCAAGGTCAAAGGGATCCTCACATAGGAGAAGCTCTTTGGCTATGCTGGCCATGAGAGCAGACCATTGCAAGGGATCAATGTGCTCAAATTGAGCTAAATTAGGCCTGGCCACGCCTTGGGGAGTCTGAAATATTAAAGAGTGGGCTGGATTACTCTCAGCAGAGATGATGGGCTCTTCCCGACATGGAGATTTGGCTGGGATTAGTACTGGCGCCATGATCTCCGCAGTGCCAGATTCAGGGGCACTGTCTGGCAATATGGGTTCTGGAGTACCAGTATTCAATAGGTGGCTATATGATTCCTGTCTTGGTCTTTTTTTAAGTGTGGACAATGATGTGGCAGGGGGTTTATCGCGCAATCTCAGTCTCCTACGAGTACCGAGTGCCAAAACCTCTGAAATGCGATCTCTGTTGGTCAGAGGGAATAGGGCCGCAGAGACCTGCAAGGCTTCTTCAGCCAGTTCCTGGTGAACATTCACCGGACCAATAGTGTTGCTCTTTTTGTTATTGGCCATGATGACCCCAACCTATATGGGCCGAAAGGCTAACAGCCACAATTTATAAAGTGAGGAGGAGGGACAGTGCTCATGGACCCCGCATCTCGCGTGGTACGAGACTGTACTGCCCCAACATGCCAAATATTCTGGAGAACAGCTTGCAGGGAGCTTTTTTATGGAGGGTTAAGATCTATAGCAGTTTGCACGGTAAAGGAGGGGAGGGTGAGGGTAGAGGGGGGGGTGTATGGTGCATGTTGATTGCAGGATTGCCTGATTCAATTGATGGCTACTTTTTTTACATGGGTGTGACAAATCTGATGTAGAAAAACCAGTTGATATACAATCAAGCTCTGGCAATACCAGGTCAAACAGGGCAACAAAGGGTTAACTTTGTTCGCCAGCTGCAGGGAATGATTGACAGTTTAATTAACCAATCCTTAACAGAGATGTAAGTGTTGACATTTCTTTGTTTTGGTTCTGGTTGCTAGGAAACTCAGGAGGAAGAAATGGAAAATGTCAGTTATGAATGGGCATATTAGCTAATGCTGGCAAGGAAGTCTGTTACGAGTTTTGTCGTTATAGTTAGAGCGCCGTTGCGCCAAAGAGTTGATCCGAAGGTCTAAAGACCTGTGAAGACGGCCGACACGACGAGAGACGACTACGAAGAGCCGTTCGTATCCCGAGAGGCGTATTACGCCAGTGTCCACCTGGAGAGGAGGGGCCGACACTTGAAGACAGCGGGTGTCTTGCGGAGCCTTCGTGAGACAGGAGGAGGGGCAAAGTTGAATGAGAGAGTGGAGTTGCGATTCCAAAATCAAAAGAGAGGTTCCTGGTGAGGAGGCTAATAACAGTGTCGCTGATGCCCATAAGCTACGCCATAACAATGTGAAAGCAGCACTGAGGTACGAACGTTTTGTTTATGATTATAACGCAAAAGTAGTCATATAAAATGACAGGAGGACTACGTATGGCGGAGTGAAGTGCCAAAAGGCTATATTACAAGACGAAATACAGAAGACTATAAGTTCAACGTAAAAGAACTTGTATTATACGTGTTATTAAGTGCGTATGAAAACGTTGGCAGTTAATGTTGTAAACAAGTTAAGATTTATCCAGAAAAGAGATAAGGAAGAAAGAAAGTCACAGCACATACCAAGGTGTGAGATCACATGAGAAGTATTATAAATATTGACAATATTACAGAGCAGGAAAAGAGATTAAAGCAAAGGAGGGGTTACAAGCTATACAAGAAAGAAAGAAAGGTAAAGGAAAGAAATAACAAAGAGAGAGTCTGAAATAGTTTTTGCAAACAAGGAACAAATATTACTTACGAGGGAAGACAGAAAAGAGTTGAAAGAAAGTAAGGAGAGAGTTGTGATAACAGAGACTATTAGAAAGACTTTGAGAACTTGTGAAAGTAATTCTTAAAAACTTACCTGGGGAAAACCCTGCTTTTCTGCATGAAGCCATTTTCCAGACAAGGTCATCAGGAGAGTTAAAGACGTATCCTTTTACCTGCAAACAGAGAAAGTTATAGTTAATAAAAAGAATTGTTACAAACAAAACAACATACTTTCAGGCTCAGTGTATTTTTTTCACAGTCTACAGAATACCGACTGACAATGGGCCTTTGTGAACCACAACGGGCCTCTATGGAGCGTCACTGGTGTGCAGAGCTTTATTACTCAGTTTATGCTTTCTGGAGTCTCTTACTAACAGGTTGATGTCCCTATCTGTATCTGTATCTATCTATATCTATATCTATCTATATCTGGCACACCGGTAGTGCTCACTGAGCTGCAACTTAGTGTTGGAAATGCCAGGGTGTCCAAGGTGATCATTTTCAATTATGTTTGTCCACTCTTGTTTGATCATGACTTTCCCTAGGAACCCAACTTCCCAGGAATCACACAACAATATGCCATTGTTGCTGCTGTTGTCATCGACAACTTACTGTTGGGGAAGCCTTGACAGGTAGATGTTGGTCATCCCTGGCTCATGGTCAATGAAATACCAGAAGCTGGTCAGTCTGGTTGCAATGTGGGCCAAGCGGGGTGACTCCTTGACCTTACCCCCACATTTAATACTTGCAATAGAGGCTTATGGTTCATTTTAAGGTGAATTCTGAAATCCATAGAAATTGACGAGTGTATTGTGATGCACATGCAAAGACAAAGACCTCACATTTGATCTGTGAGTGAACATGAGGCATATACTACCATGGCCTTCCTTCCCTGATGCATTTGTGGAAGAACCCTTGGCCCTTTTCGACTGGTGTCCACTGTTGAAATACAGATGCTTTTGATGCTAGGCTGAATGGCATCCTGTTAAATCTGTACAAGCCAAATGCCTGATAAATGTGGTGTATTGTTTGGAACATTCCACAAGTTTCACTTGATGGTATACTCTCCATATGTGAACAGTGGAGAATCTGCCCGTGTCGCTGATCGGGTGGAGGAGTTTGCTAATGTTCAGCAGTGGGTGGCAGACCACTATTTTGTTGGTATTAAGACCTCTCAAGTCCCCACATAGCCTGATGGTGTTGCCAGGCTTTGCCACTAGGATAATGGATGGCACCCATTAAGAAAACACTGTCTATTCTATGATCTTCTCATCGATCATCTATCCCAACAGCTTTTTGAGATTGTCACAAACTCTATGTGGGACCTTCCTGGCACATATTTCATTGAGGAGACTCCTTGTTTGAGTTTGATCCAATGCCTATAATTCTTCAAGTTGTCAGTTCTTTAATTGAACGTTTCTGGGAATTTGGCAATAAGGCCCATGGCCAGTTCATTCATGCTTGTAAGCATTCCCTGTTCGAAGGATCCTGGTTGTAGAGGCATGCAAAATGCAACTTAGTGTCACCAACTAAGAATTATGAGGTCCTTTGTTTTCCACATTGTTGGGATATTAGGCTTCATTACAAAGTGGGCGGTGCAGGTAAAATATGGCGATATTACTGTATACTGCCGCATTACTGCATCAGCCAACTATACCTATGATGGAAAGTTAAAGTTAAAAAGGTAAATCTGCTAACATTCCACCCAATTTTGGAAGAATCACAGCTGCAGTAATGCTGCCAAAATCCCCATTGAGTACAATGAGCTCAAATAAATGGGGACTAGCACCACAGAGCACAACTTGTAATCCGGCGGAAATACTGCCAGACCAAATGGTGGTAACGATAATACCATTTGGTGGTATCTGGGTGGATTTACACCCAGATACCATCAAACTTGTAATGAGGCCCATTGTATCATACTTTTTTTAGAGGCTGTTGATGTGAAGAAACCCACCAACTCTTTGGGGTCACCAGATGATGTGAGCTGTAAGGGGGTCATTATCTTGCCGAGTTTCCTTTGGAACATTATTGTATGGCATTCACCTGATTCAGCCAAAATGCCAGTTGCACACCCTTAACAATGATCTGGCAAATAGGATATCATAGGTTTTTAATTGCTTCTCCTTGGATGTTGTCTTCTTTGAGTAATACACATTCCCTTACTACTACAGAAAATTCAACAAAGGTGTCATCCTCATTAGAAGGACCTTCATCCTCCTCAGGTATGACTGCAGTTTTGCCTACCTTCCTGCCCCTGAGCTTGCAGCCTCTGGAGTTGCTGGGAACCTTGCAGAACTTGACGAGTATGCCCACATTCCTTGCATATTCTTCTTAGACTGGGAACACCTTTGATGATAGCTATGAGTTTGGGTCCCCCACACCTGTAACATAATGGATGAGGGACCTACGGAGAAGTAGGCTGATAACATTCTTTCTGGCTTTGCAGTTCCTCTTTTGGGTTTATCTGAAGGGTAACAAATAGGGCTGGCACCACCTTTTTTTTCGTATTCAATCGCTAAGCAATAGCCTTTTGAGCTCTGATTTGTTTTGACGAGCTGGGTAGCCCATTCCAATGTAAGCTCCGATTCCTCGCACAGTTCTTCTCTGATGTGAGGGTTGTTGGTCTGAATTACCAATTGGCTGCAGATCATTTAATCATGGAATTCGTAGGAGGGTAACAATTTTCTGAGAGCAATCATGAAATCATCAACAACCTGGTAATTGCTGTCTCATCTGGAAGTGGGGATAAGTTTCCCTTAGTATTTTAGGTCCATTTTCGCTGTGGTTTCTTCAAATACCTTGAGGTCCTCACACCCACCCTCTTGCACTAGAGCAGGAGGGTTGCAGAGAATCTGGAACCTGCCATAGCTTCCATGTAAGTACGAAATTCCTTCTTCCAACATTTCCAGAGTATAGCAGGGTTCTGGGGCGAGGATGGAACTTTGACAGCAGATCCAGGTTCTGCAAGCTATACCTATATACTTCGGTGGAGTTTGAATTCACTCGAGTTCTGCGGTGAGGACATTGCACTCCTTTTGGGAAATTGGTGTTGTGGTGCAGCATCCCCTCCTCTCTAGAGGAGTCTGCTCTACTTAAGGTAGGCTTAAAACACTGCCAATACTGGCCCATGCTCAGTTGCTGCTCACCTTGGAAGCATATCTGGAAAATGGCTGCGGCCCGCTTTTGCCAATCAGCTTTAAAGGATCTCAGTTCTGTAGTGCACTCAAGCCATTTAATCGTCGGACATGCGTTTTGACAGAGATAAGCCCTTCCAGCGGTGGCTGGAGACATTGGAAGGGGGGAAGGGTTGAATTATCCAATTTTAAAGACAGTCCCCGGAATAGTCTGTTCCACGTCCATTGAGCAATCCCTAGTCAGCCTTCTGGGTTGGCATATGATTCTGGGTTGGAGTAAACATGCTTTGGCACTGGTGGCTGGGTAACACTTGCCACTAAATTGTTGTACTGGTGACGTCAGGATACTAGGTTAGCATGAATTCCTTTTTAGCCACAATGCTAAGCTCCAAACTCATGAGCAGCCATTGTTCAACTGAATTAGTGAATATGATCCAGGTGTGCAATGCATTACTTTCCATCACAACAGGCGAGCGTGCCCAGTCAACAATTGGTTGAAGGAGAATGTTCAGACTGTGTATTTCTTATCTCGTATTGGAATAAATGTAAAATAAGGTTGTCAATATCTTTTATTAGCACCTGGGGTGGGAGAAGCAGCCAATAAGATTCCTTGGACGCAGGCTGAAACTGGCAAGCTCAGCCCGTGTTCCATGGAACTTGAAGGCTGCTTCCCCCACCCTGCCGCTCCATCTTCCCTCGAACCATCGTTATCTTTTATTTTTTTTCATTCCCTCCACCCCTGCATTCTTTACCTCTTCTCTTCGGTGTCGGTGGAGGGCACCCGTTCCAAGGGTTGGAGTGGGTGCTAATGGCCTGGGGGACCTCGTTAAACATCCTCGCTTTGCTCGGGCCTTTAACTCGAGGTCCCGGGCCGTTAACACCTGTTCCAGCCTTGGAACGGGTGCTTAACGCTATAGTACATTCAATTTGTTTGCTGTCTTTATTGTTTCATGATATAAATAAATCTGGAAATCAAAAGGCCCTCATCCTTATGTTCCCCCCCTCTTTTTCAAACTTTAAATAATTATCAATTTTCCAATGTCAGACCTTTATTACGCAGCCATTTTAAGGACTATTGGGGCATTGGGTTGCGAAAAATGTGTGGCCTCTAGATAAGGGTGAGTAGTGGGGAGTCCACAGAACCACGATTCGTAAAATCCTGAGCATCCAGCAAACTAGGGGGTGTCCACTGGTTCATAACCCGCAGAAAATGCAGAATGACAGGAATTCATTGTTCTGTAATCTCGTCCTTCCTCTACCAGAGAAGCCAGGAAACTATTGCCAGAGGGGCTGACATGGAATTCTCTCCCTGTTTCCAACACAAGCTGCTCCAAAATGCCGAAGTGGGTTTGCAAGACTTGGAAGTGGAAATTAATAAGATGTCTCTATTAAGGCACTAGGTTTTTTTGAAAGACCCAGGATTTTCTTGCAAGTCCAGAAATCAACAGTCACTAAGGGCTAGCATTCTGGGGTAATCTTAAGTGGTCCTTCAAGATAAGAGAGCTCTTGGGTAGTTGGAATGGAAAATCAGAAGAACATTTAAGTAGAGCTGGACACCAGAGTTGAGTTTTCCAAAAAGGTGCAATCAGTACCATCTCAGTTTGTTCTCTCAGTGCGTTTACAAGATTCTGCTGATCAAGCTCATCCTTTGCTTCTGGCATAGCAAGAACGCTTCTGAGGTAGGTAATGATTTTATTGAAAAAACATCCATTAACAAATTCATTTGGACAAAGCATCTCAACTAGAACCGACACATCGCAAAGAATCATGACAAACATACAAACTTTGAAGTGCTCTAAAACTTCTTCTAAAATCAGCTCCAACAAAATCTAAAACGTTGTACATAAAATATGAATTATTAAAGTTCATAAATAACATCAGAGCATCCGTGCATTTTACTTCTAAGATCAATATAATTTTTACAAACCAATACAAATTGAATAATATCCTCCTCTTTGCCATCCCACATACACACAGCTCGTTCGTGCCCAACCAGTTGATGCAGGCCATTAGAGGAAGCACATGTTACTGAAACATCAAGGTTTATCCTTATGCACTCTCGAGATTTAATCTTACTTATGCAGTTTATAGGCTCACCTCCTGAACCAGAAAAAAGAAATATGCGAGTTTGCATGTGAAACAGAGTTGCACAATGCTCCACGTCTGCAGTCCTTTTTTGAGTAAAGCCTTTTGTTGCACTTTACACTTGCTGCTAAAAACGTAAACATCCCCAAACCCCCACTGCCCCATCAATGCAATCCCCCTTGAGTCCCAACAGCACTTACTCTGCGAAGGAGAAGCCACCATCTCTATCAGTGCGTTACCTATTTTACGTCACAAACAGACGCGGGACGATATTGAGGTTTCCTTCATACAGGAAGAAATAAGGGAACTAACCTGGATATTTGGGAGCCGAGCGATATAGAACATTAATGGAAACTAGCTTGGACATATACAAGATGTATTTGAGAATTATTGTTTGGAGATACTAATTTGCGTTTCAAAAAACATAGCCCGGTTTTGAGAAAGGGCGTTTAGGTACACCACAAGTACCTTGAAGACTCACAATAAAGAGAAAATATTGAATTTTGAATATAAACAACTTTGGAGTAATATTAATATATTCTTGTTCAGTGATGTCTGGCACCACATAAGAATACCAACAACTCTCTTTTGTATATGAAGGAAGGGGCAATCCTTCTTTGTTTTCGACTGACATATCTTGCATAAATATTGCATGCTTGCCAGATCTGTGTCGTAAGGTGATAATCTCCATAACCCACCGTTTTGGTTAATTACCTATTTTATGATCTCAGCTGCGCCATAATCGTTGTGCTACAAACTCCCATTTAAAGCCTCAGTGCGCCTCGAAGGTTGATAAGCGACAGCCCTGCCACTTTCTTCATAAATAAATTCTGGATAAACTCTAGGCATGCGCAGATCAAATACTCACAGATCTCACTTACATGTAGCACTGACATCTGGGTTTTGGTCTCCAACACTGAAAGGCATTTGTCCACTCTGCGACCCCATATAATCGCCCACTGAACCCTGGGAGAGAGTGCTTAACTGCCCCCAGCATGTCACGCATGCAGCCGAAGTGTGGAAGTTAAGCGTTCAGTAAGGATTCAATTGATCAGAATGCGGTGGATCCCAGATCTTGTTCAGTGTTTGAAGCATTCATTTATTTGGCTTTCAATTGCAGCAAATCCATGGAGTTTCTCCCAGGTCAATCCACCCTGACGCTGGATAGCCCCGGAGGGTTAGTGAGATGGGGTTCTCCATAAAATAATGCCAAAAGTTGATCACTAGTTCCACTAGCAGCCTGGACTGGGCCCCTACGATTGATTGATGTATCAAACAGACATATATTGTCCTCTTTAGAAGAATATAACAGTCCGCTCTGCATTTGGCAAGAAAGCCTATTCCACAGAAACCTCCTCAGATCTCTAAACAATAAATGTGAAAATTGGGCTCTGTTGAAGACCATTTCCTGTAGATGGCAACCGCTCAAAACAAGCTTACTACCAGCCTGTTCGGTTGACATTCGACTCAATGATTCTGTTCAGGGCCGTACCAAATATGTCCTTTCCATTCCAGGCCTCAATGTGCTAGACCCTCCAATAAATCTCTACACTCACAACCTTCTGTGTATATGATCGATTTCTACAGAGGTTTAATCTTTAAAGTGGCCTGTAATGTAAGTGTCTAGGAAATGTCACCTGGGTAGATGATGATAGCACACCAATGATCCTTGTCAACTCACTGAGTGAAAAGGTCTCCTTAGCTGGAGGTGTGTTGGTTATATGAGGTTCTGATTTTTCTGTGGAAAGGCTGAGCTTTGCACTGATGAGAATTCCATCATTCGAGATGTGACCAAGGCAGATATCTTCAAATTCACTAGGATATCTGCAAAAGGGTCTAGTTCATATCCGCTTGAAGCCACAGTCTTGTGACGTGAAGATCACATTGTCCAGACAGATAATTAGGCATGCCCTACTCTCTATGAGTGATGGGATGATGCGATTGCTCATATTTGTGAAGCATGAGGGTGCAGGGTTGTGCCCATAAGGCATGCTTGTTAACTCCCAGAAATAACATGTCTGAAATAAATGTAGGAAATGGCAGTATGGCTAGAAATCAGAACAGAAACACAGACACCTTTGCGGTCCAGCCAGAACAGTCAGTCTCTTGGGAAGAGGGTGCCTCTGAGCATGTTATGGCCCTGCATTTTGAAATGATGATGAAATATAAATTCATTGAAGTGTTGTAAATTGATGACTGGCCTCAATGACACCTTCTGATGAACCAGATCACCCCTTTCTGCATTAGTTTCTTTAATGTATCATTCATGAGACATCTCTTTTGCGGTAAAGTGCTGGGCCTAGAGTTCCCATATTTCAACAGTCAACGAAGAACAGTAGTTTATTTTTTTGATTTTTTCATTTATAGTGCATTTTAGTTTAAAAAAAACCTTTGCACAGTTTTACTCTTACATTTCAACTAGTTGCTTCCATAATATCTAGCACATTTTTAAGCAACTCTTTTTTTTTAAATGTCCATTTTGTACATACACCAGACGTTCATTAAAAACAAAAACAATTATAAAACAGACATACAAGGTCAGTTATAAAACAGACATACAAGATCACCGTCCTCTAGACAGTCTTTAGCAGCTTATCAAATAAAATCCACAGATCATATAGCTTTTTCAAGTCTAACTTAAACAGCCAGTATCTATTTTTTATATCATCAAATCAAAGGAAAAAATCATATCATGGAATACAGTAGTTTGTTCCAATTGTCTGCAAAGAGTGCTGTGCAACCTCTTACCCAAGTTACTGTCAAAATTGCACCCATCTGAGGTGTGGGATTAGTACATTGCTGGACATCTCCAACATCGGGCACATACACTTCCCCCTCTTGAGCATGTGAAAGTATAATCTTTCTTTTCCTGCCAGCACTAGAATGTGGATCATCCTGATTGGGACCTTCTACCCTGTTACTAGTGACTGAAGGAGTGGCCCTTCCTTTTCCAGTCCTATAGAAAGGTTTGTATGAGAAGAACATTTCAATAGAGTATTGAGCTTTCTCTAGTGCCATGAAGGTCCCTACAAAGCTTCTTTGTGAGCAGAGAGCCCAAGAGTAAGCATTTGGCTGATGGGTCTCTCTTTCAGGAGGCTAAATTTCCCAATTTAAAATCTATTCTGAGCCAGAGGTCCTCCTGCCTCTCAGCAGAGATTGCACAATTTGAATTGCCTAAAAGACACACAGCATTTTGAGACTGACCTGCAAGCAGCTTTGGAGCCACTGGAGGTTCAGTGTCTCGCACTCTCCGAGCCATGTCTAATGTCTTGGCTAGTAGACCCGGTATGTCAAAGAGTTTATCCTGAACGAGGATCGATCTATATCCTTCTTGGGGCCCTTTGTGGATTTGTTAAGCAAGGCCAACCATTTATCAGCCAGCATTAGCATTGCTGTGAACATCCCTTCAACGTCAGGTCAAGGGCGCTCCGCCCTATATGGCCTCCGTTCTCTTTATCTAGAGGCTTTTGATATGCACCTAGAGGCACTCGGCAACCTTCAGGAAAGGGGTCCATGCTGATCACTAGAGCGGTATGAGGCTGTTCAGATAGAACATTTTGACTCTGGCTTTGTCTCGTACCTTGAAAGTCCCTGCTGGGACCTTTTCCTCTTGTGACATACCTGACCCTCGCTCCGGCAGGTCAAGGGGCCTATCAGTATTAATTCCTTGACTCAGGGCATCCGAGTCGTAATCTTTTCCTTGCCTTAATTGTACCTCCTCTGAGTAGAGGGTGTGATGCAAATATGTGCCTCATGATATTTTAGAAAAGCCTCTTTCAGCCCTGCTGCTGCCACCTACAGCTCTGAGGAAGCAAAGGGTCATTGATGTCTTAGCTCCTTTTTTTGTTTAGCAACTCTTCTGAGCTCCTTTTCTTTATTTTGTCTGCATCAGGGTAGCCACCATCCCTCCATTTTACATCCAATGTTAGCTGGATGTGTAACGGAATCTCTGATACTGCTTTTTTAACTCCACAGTCCAGGGATGACCCCCGTGACCTCGCAAAACTCTCTGGCAGGTTCATATTCTGGTCATACTACTCTTCCTCAGACCAGCTTTACTCAGAGTAGTGACTCTCCATTGCTAGTCGATGTACCAAGATTTTGAAATTTGTAGCTGATGTCACAAGGCTGAGGGAACACACAATTACTGACATCACAATAAAGTTAAAGTGTTTAACTAAGCAAAAGCAAAACATAAGACTATTGCATGGAAAGTTGTTTCAGAATGGCTGTAGCATAAACTTTCTTGGAAAATGTAGGATGGCAGGATTATCTATGAAGGGCACCAAATAAAAGGCATACAGAAAGCTGAGTCGGGAAGCTATCCTGCTTAGTATTTTTTATTCCCTCTTCTGGGAACCACATGGTCTCTCTGCTTCTATATGGATTTAGGGTTTCCCCCCTTTGCCAAATGCCCCAAATGTACTTCCCTATTAGGGCTTTTCTTCTCTCTGGTGCTTACTCCTGTCTTCTGAGGTCAAGGGGCTATCCCCTCTGTAACACATCCCCTCTACTGGGAATCAGAAGGCACTGTCTCTCCTACTGCTTCTCACCTCCATTCTCTTGGGACAGGGGTCTCCTTTCCTGGTCTCAATGAGCTTTCCCAATCACAGCAGCACATCCCACTTCTGGGGTTCATGGAGCTGTTCTCCCACTCACTGGGGTATACCCCTCTTCCTGGGTTCAGGGAACTCTTCTACCCTTCACTGGAGCACACCTCTCTTCTGGGATTTAAGGGGTCTTCTTCACCATGATGAAGCATACCCCTCTTTTGTGTTCAAGGGGTTCCCCCTGTCCCCTAACTGGAGAACACCCTTCTTCTAGTTTTCAAGGTGTTCTTCTCCCGCACGTAGTGGCATACCCATATTCTGGGGTTCAAAGGGCTCACCTTTCCCTCACTGGTGCACAGCCATCTGGGCTCAAAGTGTTCCTCTTCTGTGCTCTCCAGCTTTCTGAACACCCTCCTCTCTTCAGCTCCCAGCCCAGAGACACGGTGACGGTATGAACGGTGCCAGTAAGGCACCGGAACCGTTCATACCGTCCCGCTGCATTACCTGGCGGGCTATGCGGCACCCGCAAGCATAACTCGTAATGCCGGCGCATCCATGCTCCCCATCCCCTATCGAGCAGAATGGGGATCGGGAGCCCGGCAATACCGCCACCCGAGAATGGGCAATTACCGGCCCATTCATCTCGTAATGGGCCGGTTATTGCCCCATCGAGGGAGGCATGCCGGTAGCGAGCATGGCGATAGCATATCTTTGGATGTTGTATTTGAAGGAGGCAGGAGTTTGTTGCAATGCGAAGATACCCACCCCAAAATCGCTAAATTGTATTCCTTCTGTTTTTCAGTGATATTCAAATTGTGGACGTTATTGAAGGAGATGGCTCTTTTCAACCCGAGTTTCAGCTTTACAGCGGCAAAGATCAAATCGGGAAAAATGGCACCCTGAACCCGGACGAGGATGTGCGGATTGTTATAGCAATTAACAGACAAGACCAAACGTACAAAGTGGTCCTCGTGGATTGCTGGGTGTCCAGTTCAAGTAACTCGTCGGATCCAGATCGACACCTTTTCATTAAGGACAGGTACTGTGCATTGATCACAGCAAACACTCACTTAGACGCTACAGCCACATCATGCTTTCCACACACTGCTCACACAGCTGCAGGTTAAATAAACATTCAATCAGGGGCTTAAAAGCCTACACCATTTTACATTTCTAGTGTCTTTCCCTTCCCCAGTGAATCTTCAAGCGCCTAAAAGTGAGGCACATGCATTATCGTTATTTATTTGTTACACTGCACTATTTGTGAGCGATATGCCTCAGATGTAAACACAGAAAAAAAGGACACGTTTGAGAACAGACTTGTCCAACTCCAGGCCTCGAGAGCCGGAAACAAGTCGGATTTTCAGGATACCCCTCATGAATATTCATGAGATAACTTGGCATACAATGATTCTAAATCTATTCAAAAGTGTTCTCATGAATTTTAATGAGGGATTTCCTGAAAACCTGTCAGGATTCCGGCCCTGTTTTAGAGCATGTGATGCTATGCCATTGCCATTTGCAAACCCTCCTGGGTCTTCCAGTCCTGCAAGTACAGGGTTGCATTATGGGTAAATTAGAGGGAGTACAGCAGAGGTTGCTGTTAGATCAGCTGTCCAATGCAGGCCTTGTGTTATCATTGCCTGCATGCAGGTGTGCATTTGTTGTGTGTGTGGTATGTGCTAGGTTTGTGTGTGGATGAATGTGTGTGTTCTGCTGATTGGAACATTGTATCTGTTTTACATGTGAGGTTGTAGTCGTCCCTGTGTCCCTCAGCCTCAATTTAATAATGCTACTGCTACTTACACCCTCCCTGACCACGAAAAACCCGATCTGTACATAGGTTAAGAGCAAAAACAGAGGCTGAGACGAGTTAAGGTCTATGAATTTCAACCAGACTGGAAAACGGGCTTACGGTGTTAGCCATTTTTCTTTATATATACTGTCATAGTGATCTAATCACAACAATGTACCAAGACCAAGAGTCTATGCAGTCTGTGGAGTTACAGTAGGAAGGCAAGCAAGTATTAGCAATGCCAGTAGTTTTGGTGCATGCTTTTGTACATTGCATTTTGCATCTATAGTCATAAACCTTTTGCACAATAAAGAACCAAGCCCATCCCAAGAACATGCAGGTAGCGTGATCAGTTAACCTTTGCTGGCTGAATACATACCTAAATGCTGGCAACTGATGCACAAAGCCTGCCACTTACCAAATGGCTTTTGATCTCTGTAAAATCAAGCATGACAACAACAATGTTGTCAAACACACCATCAATCTCCAATTACCAAGGGCCATAAATGATGCAGAGGGGAGCAGTGTAACCCCAACAATCTGTGTACTAAAGGGCCAAACGTAGGCCCTTCCGTCTTAAATAGAATAACGACATAATTGATATGCAAGATCATGGCCCTCATTATAAGTGAGCCTATCCGGAAATAAAGGTGCTGGTAAAAAGTTACAGCCACCCTTTCCGGACGGCCTCACTTTGAGTTTGCCGGTAAGGGTATTGTACAACCGGCAGGCCTGACTTGCCGGGAGTTCAGGCCCCTACCAGCAGGCTATTCACTGAGGCACCGGCACCAATACTAACAGTGCCGGTGCTTCAGGGTTCCCATTCCCATGGAGTCCAATGGGACTCCATGGCAATGGGAACTTACTGTACTATTATGTTCAGGGGCTTCTACGCGGTGCTAAATCACCACAGTAGAAGCTTCAGAGCGCCTGGCTTGTCTACACAAATGTGACGTTTGGTTCCATTGCCCAGAGCGTAGTCAATGGAAGGAAAAGGAAGAATGAGGCAAGATAAGAGGATGGTTAAAAAAGGTTAAGAACGATGGACAATAGGTGTAGAATGCAGCGAGGGCGGGAGAGTAGTTGTAATTGTATAGATTTATGTTGATGCTTTGGGTAGACCATGTGTCAGTTACGAAGAAGGTATAACTCAATTATCTATGTAAGGCAGTCTTACAGTGTTTGGTTGAAAGAGGGATTCAAGAAGTGCTCAAACCCCATGTGTTAATATATGACTGTTAGTTAGCTCTGGAATGGTAATTCCAGGAGAACTGCCAGGCCTGGACCAGGAGTGGCTTGGTCGCCGATAGCCCAGGTGGAAGTGGGAATATCAGTTTGAGAGCATAAGTGGAGGAAGGGGGTGTGCTGATCCTTTGGTAGTATTCCAGGAGATGCTGCAAGCCTGGCACTATGATGCACATGACTTTGTTGTGCTTGATGACCATGGTTCGTTATATGGACTGCACATATGGGTGGCAGTATATCATATGAATGAGTAAGATACATGTGATGAGCATTAGGAATGTGATGACTGTGATAAGGACTAGGACTAGAACTGTGATAATGACTAAAATGAGGAGTAGGATTGTAACAAGGAATAGGACTGTAACTAGGTTTGGTACGAGGTCAAGGACTGTAACTAGGACTATGACAAGGACTCTGTTGAGGGCTGGGGCTCTATCGAAGACAAGAACTGAGACATTGGTTAGGACTAAAACAAGGACTAGGACTGTGACGAGGAATGGGAATGTGATGAGGGTTCTGTTGAGGAGTGGTACTGTGACGTGTACTAAGATCAGGAATACGACTAGAGCTGCAACAAGGAGTGGGACTGTTACAAAAAACAGGATTTTGAGAAGGTCTGTGATGAGGATTAGGAGTGTGGTGAGGCCTCTGAAGAGGGTTAGGACTCTGACTGTGATGAGGACTAAGACTGTGATGAGGACTTGGAATGTAATTACTGTGGCAAGGACTAGAACTGTGATGAGTAGTAGCACTTTTACAAGGACTACAACTGTGATAAAGACTATGGCTATGACAAGGACTAGGTCAAGGACTGTTTTGAGAACTAGGGTTGTGGCCAGTGGCATAACACAAAAGGTGTGAGCTCCCCTGCAAGCCATCCTGGGGTACTCTCACAAGGTTCTCAACAAAGCACAGGCCGTGGCAGACTCCTGGGCTGGCCTAGATCACCAATCATGTACAATGCCCATGATAATCATTCTGCGGCAGGGGCACACCTGTACTGCACTATATATAGTAACAAAATGGTGGAATAACCAGAGCCTCCTTTGTTGGAGCTGATTGCAGAGACGTCTTTATGGGAGGGCAAAAGGGGCACTTGCCCAGGGCCCCCACCTTGGAGGGGGCCCCCACAGGACTGCCTGATCTCAAGTAAGATTCCATTGTTCACCACACTTAAATAGCACACGCCAGGAGATTTTATGGCATGCTGCTGAGGTGCTGACCTATTGCCTGTCTGTTTTGACAAGTACATTCTGCCTTGATCAATTACTCATGTAATGCTTTCTCTGTTCACTGTGGAATACAAAGTTTGAGTGTTTCATATGGCACAACTTCTGTAGCATTCTTTCCTTCTTGTGGGAATTATGTTGTTCATGTCCATTAGCCAAAGTTGAAATCCATATTGATAAATTGAGTGCCACAATGGTTCAGATGTTAGCTCAGTGTGTTAAGCACACATTGCAGATATGTGTGTTCACATGAAAGATTAAAAGAGCACATTCCAGCAAGGCTGGCTGAACCTTTCCTATGTCTGAAGTTTATAAACCTACCTGCATATGTACTTGGTTTTGCAACATAAGAGGTGTTGTTATCAGCAATGCTCCTGCACCAGATAGGGGTTGCTATAAAAACTAACATGTCATTCGTATGGTGATGGTCTAGAAATTGGTTTGTTCAGATGGGGCGTTCTAAAACCTAGGCAATCCCCTCTAAAGATAAGCATAAACTATAAGTCAAAAGGTGAATAAAAGACTGTGGGACCAAAGTCTTCATGCTTGTATCCAGGCTTTGCCAGCAGACGATACAGTGATCCTGGTCAAATTATATATCTCTTGCATTACTGTGCTGTCTTCTGTGAGGTTTGCCTTCTTGCATGCTGGTGGCATCATTTCGCTCATTACTTGATCTTTCTTCTTATGTAGGCCTTTTGAGTGGAAGGGATGGTAGACAGGAGAGAGCGGACCAGATTTTGTAGGCATTGGGCAAACATATTTTAAGGTCTGTTCGTTTGACACACACAACGTTTTGCTTTTTGTATAAAAGTCAAAGGTTTTTCTGCACGTTTATGAATGACAATTTCACAAGCCATTGTTTTGGAAGTATTTAAAGCTTAAAAGTGCAAAAGGCGTACCTAGATTAAATGTGTTATATCACATTGATTGTTATGCTGGTACTTATATACTTCCCTTGATGATGGGGAGAATGTAGCTAGAATCATTCCCATTTTTGCATAACACCCTTCTGTAATATTTCGGTTTTAAAAATTGTCAGGTTTGGAAATGTGATGTATGTACTTTGCAAGTCAGTTTTATAAAATGAGATTGTTTTAGTAGATGGTAAGAGCTGGAAAAGAAAGTTTTCAAATGCAGAAATTGCAGAGTTGGCACAAATCCCAGCTTTACCCCATAAAGCAATATGTGATCCTGGCCATCTCATTTAATCTTGTATTGCCTAACCTCATAGTGTTGCCAGTCCCTAAACCTTTCAGAATTGTCAGCCCTTCAGAGAGATTTCCTTCTCAGGGTATGATCTTCATAAAAGCCTCACTCATGGTTTCACTGGCTATAGGATTGCTTCCACTATAATAGTGAGCATTGATATACTGCACACCACAGGCTCTTGTTCCCCTGATCTCTAATGGCAACGCTATTTGAAAACCATGTCCCACTTCTAATCTCAGTCTTTCTGGATAGAGGCACCTTCCTGGTAGCTTCTAATCTGCCTCCACTAACCATGCTATGGTATGTGTAGCTTTCTCCTTCCTTACAATTGGTCTCCTCTATCCGTGCTTGAGCACTTTTGCATTCTCTGAGTCAGCTAATGTGTGCTCTATGCCTATTCTGGGTTACATGTACCTTTTACATACAGTACTGCCAAATACTACAGGATGCATACCTTCCCGGATGATATTGATAAAAAGTATCCTGTTTCTATACTAGAAGAGAAGTAACCTCTTCGTAGATTGCTAATGTTTGTCTTCAAATGCTACTTGTTTATCAATCTGATCAGAGCAAGAATGAAGAGGATAAGGAGATTTAAAGGGAGTAAACATGATTATTTTGAATGCTGCGAGGCGGCATGTCTACCTATGGGTTTGCTCACGGTGGGGGGTTCCACCAGATACACTTGATCACTTAATTCCTTTGGTTTGATTGAGGGGGGGGGCAAAGATGTCCATGCCTAGGGCCCAAAAAAGATTAAAATGGCCCTGGCTGATTGCCTCGTCAGACATCACTTTGGAGCCAGGAAAGAGGAAATTAGTTAATACTGGGATCTGTATAATGTCTAAATAGCATATTGGTTAGTATCATTTCATTTGGAATGGGATTGATGGTGGGAACCGAAAACAGTGGAAATGTGTGACCATTATTAGACAGGTACTAAAGAAACAGTCACGGATTTGCCCTGTCAGTGGGTATGTTCAGTGCCTACTTCTGCAACGGACATGAAAACGATGTAATTGTAGAAAGTACCTGATGTTGATGTTTCCTACGATGATCAGATCATTGGCAAAGATTTCAGAAGGAGCCCCATTGTAGGAAAGAGACTTGTGTGTTTGTGTTTGGACTAGTTGTTGGAACCATAGCAGAAGTTGTATTCATGTTCTGCACAAATCCTTATCTAAAAGTAGATTGAGTATAAAGAGCACTTCTGCACTGCACGTCCCCACCCATAGTTACTCAGTGCTGAAAATGGGTTCTTTTGTCAGCATCCATTTTCAACAGCACTGGTAATTCCACTTGAACTAGTTCTTAAGTCGCATATAGTTCCTGTTCAGGAAATGCATTTCCTCTCACTATTCACCTAATAGGGCCTTCGGTTCTAAGCTCCATAGATCAACGCATCCCTTGGCATGGCTTCTCAAAGAGTGCATACATATTGATTCAGGATGTCTGGATATTATCCTCTTTAGTATTCGAGTAGATAATTAGCATCTATTTCTACCATCTAACACCTGCCTTTTTCTACCTTTGTACTGTGTAATTATTGTCACATGCGGTGACTGGCTACAAGGCACCATATGACCTACACACTTTCTATGGTATATATGTAAGCTCTCCAATATCCAAACACCTACTGGAGGCCCCATAGAGTCTAGGCTTGGTTTGACTTTAGAACCCCTGTCTCGATTCATCTATCATTTCATGCAGTCATTTGTTGAACAGACAGAATCCTATATTAAGGGTGCCATTCATAGGTGAACCTTATGTAAGAGCATGATGGTGAACTGCAAACACAAATACTGGTCACATTACATGTGATGAGTCTAATAAATATATTCCACAGGATGAAGCCACATCAGTGGTTTATGAATCGTTACAGAAGCAGGAAGGTAAGAAGATTCTAAATGCATTTTCGTGAGATTTGGCAGAACTAGATTTGAAGAAAAAATACTTTAGATTCAAAACAGACATTTATTCCCAGATAAAAGAAACAAGCATGTGCTCTAAATGTGCTGCTGGCATTGCCAGATATAAAAGTGATCATATTGGGAGAGCACAATTGGCTCCATGATTATATCTCTCTTTGGCACGATTCATCAATGACATCTTCATGTTGAGGACAGAGTCAATGTTAATGTTAAAGGATATTTATAAAGCTCACAGTCATCACTGGAGTGTTCCCCTGGCACTCTGTCGGCTCTGAAAGGTAAGAGGGTGGGGTGGGTTAGTAGGGTATAGCAGGACAAAAGGTAGAACGAGACATTTTTTATGTACTGTTGGTAGCTTCAGTTTGGTTAGCCGCGTTCGTTGAGCATGGGTGTGGTTTACGTATCCGTGGAATCGCATGTTATGTTGTGGAAGACTATGGGCCTCATTACACGGTAGGCAGTAAGGGTTTACCGGTACCGGTAAGGGCACTGGTACGGTAAACCCTTACCGCCTTACTACAAGTTCCCTTTGCGGGACCCGACCTTAACGGCTGGTTTTACCAGCCGTTAAAGTAGGGTGCCGCAAAGGGACCTCGGTGCTAATTACGGTACCGCAATTTGCAGTACCGTAATTACCACCTTCCCCATTCCCATTATGCCCTATGGGGGCAAAAATGGGAATGGGGAAGGGCCTTGGTGATTGGGGAATTACCGGCCCCGCTCACCTTGGAGTAGGCCGGTAATTCTGCCATCCACCAAGGTGGACACGTTAAAATACCGGCGGCAACCATGGCGCTAATAGCGCCATGGTTACCGCACAACGTGTAATGAGGCCCTATGTGTGGTTTGTTTTGTTGTTGCAGTGTGGTGAAGTGTATGTGGCTTGCTGTGCAGGGATGTGGATGTGTTTGTTTAATGTTTGAGAGGTGTATGCAGAAAGAGTTGAGGTTTAGCGGTTGGGTAAGTGGGGACCTTGTTGCTTTTGGACATCGCTCACTCGGTGAGTTTCTCATCGTGTTCTGTGTATAGTGTCATTTCTCTGTCACTGTTTGGTTGACTGTGGGTTGGAAGGGGGTGAGCCCCCCCTGGGGTCGTGAAGTGTATGGTATTAGGTTGCTCTTGTCACCAAAGGGGGATTCCTGCCATCACCTCCCTGAGCTTCTAAGGAAGGTTCCCTCCCACCGAAACGTGGCTGTTCCGTGTTTCACTGGGTCCCAGTTAATTGGTTAGTTCTCCTTCTGCAGCCACAGTGTCTGAGCTTATGTGATGCCCAGATTAGGTGTTGGCACAGGGTTTGGTACATCCTGGGTGCCCTCCCTCCTTGGCTTCTTCCTTACATGCACGCTTGTTGTGGCACGTTTTATTTCCAAGTTTTTTTTTTTTCAATGCTCAAATTACAGTTAAAAATATGTCAGAGGTGTTCCGGGGTTGTCTACATTCTCGGCAGGAGTTGGTGTGAGTTTCTACAGTCTTTTCTCCATTGTTCCCAGTCACCAGCAGGAGAAACTTATACTTTAAAAACTTCACTGTGAATGGGATCGTTCCAGAGGGGTCCACAGTCTTGGCAGTCTCCGGTAGATGATCAGTGGGTGAGTGCTTAACTACATATTCCACCTCTGGAGCGTACTGCTTTGTTGTAGGTTGGTTGTGCTGAAAGGAAGTGTCGAGATCTGAGTGGATTTAGCACAATACTGCACAGTCCCCTTTCTACGAGAGAGATGTCAGCCTTCCAGGTGAAGAAGCCACGTTTGCACAACAGGACTCCAAGTGGATGAGTCCAGGAAGTGAAGGAGTGGCAGGACCTCCCTGTGACTGTGGAGGTGAGTGGGCCCTTTTTTGTCACACTGGAAACCACAAACTTGAGTGGCAATGTGCGGATTGTTGATTCCGGTGCCCCTGGTTACCATTTCACCCGCCCCCCCCCGACTCCTTTTAACATTGATGTCACTGTAACGGTCAGCACTCCGTCTTTTATAGATGCAGCAAAATCATCGGACTGTAATGGTAGGGGCATGTTCTTACGGCAAATGAATTGTCACCACATTGCATTCACGAAGGAGTGAAGTCCTGTGGTATCATAGAAACATTACCCGATTCATTGCCCAAACTCCCCCAAAATGCTTAGTGCTACTTGAACCGTCGGTAGCTGACCAAAACCCAGAAGGAGGAAAAGTGGTTTCGCTTTCAGCTCTGGCAGTATCGAAGGGGTGCCAGGAAGACAAACAATATTTTGAATTTCCCACGCACACAGTAAAACCAAAAGCAGACCCATTGGGATCTCAACTGATTATGAAACAGACTATGCACGCCCCAAAGAGGACTCAAAAAGTCCAAAAGGCTATGTGGGCTGGCAACCAGTCGGCTTGCGATCTAACAAAACTTTTCTGAATCACAGATTTGTTTATCGCTCTTCAGCTCCAAACAAAAACATGGGGCTAAATTCCTGGCTTGATTCCGCGCCAGCTATTAAGATGCACGCTGGAGATGTACCTGATGCGGAGCTGTTGGAGAGCATGAGTCTTATTTAATGCATATCAGCTGTTTCATATGATTCAACATCAACAGTGGAGCATGAACGCTCAGGACATGGCTCGTCGGCTAGGCCTTATTTACTGGGAGACTGGACGCTTCAGTGGGTGTTTGGGCAGAGGATTGTTCATTAATGGGTGCCCTGCGGCAAAATAAGCTGGTAAAGACCCCAAAGACAGTGAGAAAAGGTTGCCCGTACTGAATGAGAGTCAGGAACCATACTCGAAGAAAACTTGGTATAGTTACATTGAAACCACGAGTATACCAGAGGCTAACATTATTCAATTTCAGGCTGATGATACTAAACGAAAGAGCCCTTTTCTTGACTCTATCGGCATATATTAATTATCTAATAAACAAATGAGTATGTTAAAATCTTTAATTCCAGCCGAGAAAGTGGTTGCCCAAGTCAGATGTAAAAGACTCAGGTCTGCCTTGGAAAGCTCCACGTCTTTGTCGTCTAGTGGATTGCCAGTAATAATAAAAGGTGAAGACCTTACCATACTACTCCACCAATCAGAGCCGGTAAATTGTCTGAGGCCCATTTGACCACACCACGCATTAAGATCAGTACCTTGGTGGCCTTATCAGTTACTATGGCTCCCTTCACAAAATTGTATGAGAGTATAAGTGACCAGTTAAATGATCAAACAACTCTCATAGTGATGCTGCACTCCAATATGCTATTTGTGGAAGGATTTGTTACAGCGGTCTAAGGAAACCTGGGAAAAAACACTCAGCAAATTACAAATATATTCCATAGTATCCTTGATCCCATTATTCATGTGAGAAATCAAAGAAGACTATTGAGGTTGATGTCGATACTTCCAGATCAAAGTGTGTTGGATGCATCAAAACCATCCGAATGCTCTCCATACAAAAGCTGAAAAGAGAATCAATCCATTGAATTGCATAGAAAGTGCTGTAAAATTGTTACAGAAGGCAGGAGATGTGTCACTAGTGGCGGAAATCTCCATGGGTGAGGAGGAAGGGGCTGAGTGATCTTGTTTAAGCCACATTTGGTAGCCCAGTAGAGGTTGAAGACTGCCCTAAAGAATGTTCAATATTTTCAAGGTAAAACTGGCGACAAACTCGTCGGATGATTCAACAGTAGCAGCAGTACAAAAAATATAAAATTCACAATGTAACTAGAAGATTTAAATCAAACAAGTCATGTAACTTTTTAAGAAACCTGGTCCTTTCTGACAGTCAGAATCATGCTGGAAAGAACAAAACTGAAGTTATCAAGGAAGTGCAGAATGTCATCAACCAAGAATCAGGTAATAGAAAATTTGAAGACCCACAACATCTTGATTCCCAAATCAACGAATTGAGCGACGGCTTTCTGACTGTTTCACCATATTCAATCACAGAAAATAAGAGGGTGTGGAAATTAGTCAGCACAGTCCCTCACTTGAGGGTAACTTGGTAGCCCACCCAACAATTATAAATTCAACATCAACGATTGGCCGCCATTACGACCAGCAAGCGGCCAACTAATAGCGTGGTCCTACAAGGCAGCGAACAGGAATGTTTGGTGGTGGTTCTGGAACTAAGGTACCAGAACGTACAAAGGATGCCATATTTATACCCGATGCTGAAAGTGTGAATGAGGAGAATTATGACTTGGTGCTAACCCAGGCGGATAACCAATTTTTCCAAACTTTGGAACAGAAGCGCTTGGCCTTAACGTGTTGAGGCACCTACATCACATTCCAAGAATACACCTGATAACAGATCTTGCAACGGTTGAATTTTTGGAAGAGCGTCGGCTTGATAAAGTTGCTATCCACCTTACCTCTAGCTTAATCAAGCAGACAACACTAGAAGAGGCAAACCTCTTGTTACCTTTGGGTTTTGACTTGGTGTAGGTATAAACAGAATCTGTAGCCCCTAGTAACGGGTTATGGGAAAAAATGTGAAACCCTTTATGGGAAAAAATGATCAACACAAGGCAGGACGTTGCCTCGCCCGTAAGTCAGCCTATACAAAAATGACCTACGGGCAGCATCTTTTGACTGGACTCTGCACATCCCCCAAAAACTCTGTTTGCTATTACAATCGAAGGAAACGACAATTTTTTAAGAGGGTGGTAATGCAACAGGATGTACGACCTGGAACTGGCTTGCAGAAGCGCTGATCCTGAAATAAAGAAAAGACAAACGAAATCAGCTGAAGCCAGTGAAAGATCTAGTTCTGGGATTCTGGAATACGAGAGGCTTTAACCACTTATTCGATAATAATGAATCAGAACTTTATATTTTTTATATAGTCTGCTTGAAGAAACATGGCTGTGATCAGCCCCTATTTTGGACAGGATTACAATCTATGTGAATCCTGCTTAAAAGGTCCCAATGGCAGACCTACATCTGGCCTATTAACAGCTATTAAGAATGGAAGCGACTTGGATTTTAATGGCGACATATCATCCTAACGCTTATATTCAAGTCCTGTTGATTTGTGCTAGTTGTATAAGATCTAATAAGCCGCAATGGTTGATTCTGTTTAACTTGTACTGGAACTGTGTGGGAATAGAGGACTCACATTTTTCTTCCACAATTATGGGTATAATCGACAAATCCTATGAATTGTTACCTAGAATAAAGATCTGTGGTGACCTGAATATACATTGTTTTGACCAGAATAATGTTGTAATAAGGGAAGAAAACACAGCTTCCACCAAAGCAGAAAAAAAGGTTCTGCCTGGATGTAAGATTTGAGTTTCAGGAGTCTACACCTTGTAAACAGTAACAACAAGGGAAACATTCCAGCATGTGCAACATGCAAAAGGGGTTCACAAAGTAAAATACCGGATTACATTTTTGCATCTAGTAATTACCTCCCATGGATGCTGACACTGGAGGTAACCCCTACTGTTTGCAGCAACAATAGCATCCTAAAAATGTCCTGTATTACAACATGGGGCAAAACTCTTTAAATGTATTCCACTATGGTCGATGTTTCTCTAAGAAGAAATAGGTTAATTATGAATCTAACTAGAATAATCATGCTTACCGAGAGATTCACAAACCATGTGGAAAATACACAGACTTCGCTAGATTACCCTAGGTTTTTGATAGATTTTGTTGAGTTTCGGAAATCGGGCATGAAAACTCTTTTTCCCATAGACACTCATATGATGTGAAATTGGTGAATGCAAAAAGGAAATAGATGTCTGATTTAAAGAAACTGAAGGCACAGAGGACCCTGGATATTTCAAAGCTTTAAAAAAAGATTGAACAGCAGTATATAAATTGTCAGATCGCGGAAATTGCAATGTTGCAAGAAGACGCGGAAATCATGCTGCAAAACATTTCAGGAGAAATATGGCAGTTAATAAACTCACTTAATGTACCCCAGCAAGCACTATAAATAAATGCGGTAACAGAGGCACATTGGGTTAAACATTCTACCCTTTTATTCTCAAAAGTGAGTGAAAATTCTGGTTTGGATAACGAGAAGGCTTCTGGAGAATGGGCATTCCCGACAGATACAGATGACACAATAGCCTTGATAACAAACTCTAGCAACTCCAGGGCCCCTGGGCCAGATCGGTTGACTAACACCATGCTAAAGAAGGATGGGCGACATTTCTTTGGAAATTGTTTGCACATAATCAAAATATTTAAAAGAATACTGTACTCCTGGAAGTCCTCTGTAGTAGTGCTAATTTTCAAGAAGAGGGATATGTCATACTGTAAAAACTATGGACCTATCACCCTGCTTGATGTGGCAGATAAAATATTTGCTGCTTTCATTTTGGAGGGGCTGTCAAGGTTGGTTATAGAATTAGGCAACTACGATGCCCTCCAGTCAGGATTCGTAAAAGAGGTGGGTACATCCTTGAATGTGTTCTTGATTAACATCTTCAAGACTCGTGTAATGAGAAATAAAACCAAATTGTATCTGGCGTTTACAGATCTGGCCCAAGCCTTCAACACCGTGAACAGAAAGCGTCTTTGGGCCAAGTTAAATAGTTGGGCTTGCCCGAAAGACCTTTGTTAGGGAGAATTCTCAGAAATGTGCTAATTTCCCTTACCTTTTGAGAGTCCCAGCAACTTTGCTGGATTTCTAGGATATACATTTTTACCTGGAAAGAGTGTTAGCCTTGTTCCCCCTCCTTCATGTATTTTGATTTGTTTTTTACTTTTTGTGTTCTTTGGATATGGAGTTTTTAGACAAACCCCATAGGCATCATCTTTTTCTGTGTGTCACACAGCACCTTCAGTGCAGTGGCACAGGGATGTCTTACAGACTTCCCAAGGTTTAAATACCTTCTCTTGGACGGATAACTGTCTCCCAGTGCATGTAAAGTTAAATTGACTTTGCTAGTCTGTTTAAATTCATAATCCCAGCCCAAAATTATCTTCCTATAGAGTGCTGGAGCGGTTGCCTAGCATCTCCTATGTCTAAACACTCATGTAACAGTCCAATGTTACCCTTTCCTCTTGAAATGGCTGGTGGCAGTGGTTTTAGAACAAACTACCATGATTTTTCCCGACCGCTAGCACCGGTCGCTAAAAATCAAGTCAGCCATGTTTTTCAATATGGTGCCCAAAACCCTTCTGTAAAAACAGACTCCGGTCATCTTTTTTTGCCGTTTCTTTTAGGAAAGGTCCTTCTAGTGTTTGTCTCTGCGCGCCAAACCAGGTTTGGTCCCTTTGTTCGTTGGCCTTTGGCGGGCTTCAGTGCTGAAGCCCTCCTCTGGCGCATGAGTATCTGGGGTGGACAGGATGTGAGGGAGGTGCCCGAAACTCACTGTGCTTAGTCTCCTAGGAGACCTGAATGCACTCTGGCGTGATTGGCTGGCTGACTGTCCAGCAAGGACAGCCACCCTGCTGGGTGAGTGACACCTACGCTGGAATGAATGAGAGAAAACTGTTTAAAAGCAGGTCTCTGGGACTTGGAAAGCAGAGTCGACCATTGGAACGAAAGAACCGAAGACGAGCAGAAGGAAGACGACTGCTGCAACTCCTGGACCGTTGGTTTGCCCGGTGAAGCCCTGCTGCAGGTCCAAATTGCCTGAAACTCCCTCGACAGAGAAGCCCTTCAAGGACGCCTTCTTCCCTTGAGCTGGTGGGAACAACCAACTCGCAAGCCACTGGAAACCGTCTCCATACTGGTCGAATTTTCATCAGAGTGCTGTTGAAAACTGGATAGCCAGTGAGAAGGATACCATTTTATGGACTTTAAGGCACTTACACCTTAAAACCGTTGTTTAGCCAAGCTTGTGGCCTCTTCCCTGTGCAGTGCAGGAACCTCCCGACGTCCTCCTTCTTGTCCCCACGACTGAAGCTCAGGAACAGTGAGATCTGCAGGTACTGCCAGGAACAACTGCCTCAGCTACAGCTTTTCTTCATACTTAAGGTACTGTGCAAACTCAGTGTAGAAATCCTTTCTGCCGCGGTGAAAGTTTGTGAAACTTTCCCAACTCTGGAGTCTTGTTAGCTCCTAAACCGACCTATAACTCTTTTGCGTGCAAACTACTTCCAAGAACATTGGCAACGACTTAACTGTTCACTACCAGAACTGTGCTATCCTATCCAAGACACTGAACCATTGACTTTGGCCATGGCCTATTTAATTGAATTGCCTCTTGTAGTGAACTCAAACTATTTGCCCTGCCTATGAAAGTAACTGTGTTTTGATTATTAAAACCTGTGTCTTCATACCCCTTTTGAAAGTTACTGAAGTGCCATTTTGCTCCCACTTTAGGGGAGCCTAACTTGTTCAGAAACGTATTGGTTTAGTATTGTAGTGTATTGGTGTGTGATATTGAGCTGCTTATTACTACTGGAATGTTTTCTAACTATATGTGTAAATAAATGTATATCCTTTTACCAAGAAACCTTGATTAAGTATTTATTTGAACTACTGTGATTACAAGTCCTTTGTGTAACATCTTGTACAGCTCACATCCCTCTTGAGATAAGTCTGGCTGCTCAGCCACTGCTATCACATAACTGTGTAGTGCGGGCTTGTACCAAAGGTGAGATTGTGCTTACACCCGTAGTCTTAATTGTGTGTAGTGTTCCCAAAGGGTACTGCATGTAATTCTGCCTAACAACCTTCTGGAGGCAATAAAAGATTTACATTCAGGAACCTCCCTGCCAGTATGACTGGGCATAAAGGAACTGCTCTCACGTTCTATTAAAAGAGGAAAAGTTCTCAAACAGAACTGTTCACTCATGCCAACCCTTGTTAACTTGTTCATCCCTGACCTAAAAGATACTTTGAGAAAGGCCAACCCAGTATCAATGGGGTGACTTTAGACAGACTGCTGTATGCAGACAATTTGGTCATCATCGATCAAACACCTATTGGGCTGCAACGACAACTAAGTGCCCTGCATTACTACGATGACCACAACTGTTTGAAGATCAATGCTTCTAAATCAAGGATATTAATCTTGCACTCTGCAAAAGGGAAAAAAGTATTAGTAGTTCTCGGTAGTTAAATAACAAGACCCTTATGAGAGTCAATTCCTTCGGGTACCTGGAGATGTGTTTAAATATCAGCCTGAAAGATGGCCCAATGGAAGCCATTTTGAGAGTAAACGCTAACAATCTAGCAGCCCAGGGTCTTTTATTGAAAAAATATGGTGGGTTCTCGCTCACTCCTGTTATTTCTTTCTATAGTATGAAGGTCATCCCCATATTATTGTATGGTGCAGAAGCTTTTTTTGCCCTTCCTGGAAACGTATGGCTGGTCTTCGAGGGCCTTTTCTGGAAAAAGGTTCTCAGTATTCCCAATTGTGTACCGATCCCAATTCAAAGGTTAGAGCTTGATTTAATCTCACTGCATGCAATGGTTGTATGGAAATGTTTGGCACTATACTGTAAATGTATACTGCCAAATCCAGTAAGAAGATTCTGTATGATAAAAGGTGCTATCTTATACCAAAGGGAGCATACTCTGGTCGAGTGGAAGAGGGTTTGTGTGAGATCTTGGTAAATGTGGGTACCTCTGAGGAGACTTTATTGAACAACCCGATAGCAGTAAAACATAGTCTATGTTGGCAAGACTGACTAGAGAAACAAGATCATAGACAAGGTTATACATTGTATGCTCAACCCTATCCGGAAGTCAGGCAATATAATACTCTTCCCAAATATATGTCCAAATTTCCAAATTGATTTTTTCGTGCACAATATATGCAATTTCGTTCCAATCCCTATCCAACTAAAGAAGTATTAGTAGTGTGAAATCGACATAGTGACAAAGATGTGACATGTAGACTCTTCAAAATTAAGAATGTTAAAGAATCCCTTCAACATCTTCTATTGTTTTGTACAGCATTAACTGAAATAAGGTCAAGATTCTTAGGGAATTTTTTGTGTTAATCAAGTTCTGTTACTTGCCGAGTGGTGGTTCATTTTTATATGTGGGGAACAGATATCCTTAATTTTAGCATTGATTAACTTTTTAAAGGAAGTGTTTAAATTATTTGAGTAATATTAAGAAAGTGATTATAATTATAATTGTTCTTTTATAACATGTTTACTACTGGGGACCAGTTTCTAAGTGCAAGCCCAGGATTCAAACCATTCCCGGCCGCCTTATATCCCGGAATTACCGGGATATTACAGGTGGCGGGAAGGGTGGTAAATCCCGATTCCATGGAGTCCCATAAGTAATACTGCTTCTGGTCATACCGGCTGTCTTTTGCTGGTACTTGTACATTGCCGGTCTGGAAAAGGGCACGTATATTTTAATACGGGCACTTTTCTTTCTGCACCACCAGAGTCCTAATGACCCCCCTAGTCTCGAATTTGGATAGGTGCACTTAAGTAATAGGAAGGCTACACTTTTTTAATTTAGCCCACACTGTTCAAAACAATCATCTTCCAAATCCTTCACTGACATTTATTTATTTATTGTTTAATGTCCCCTTTTCTTTGCAGAATAATGTGTCAAGTGTTAGGATGTTTTAAAGATTCTGGAGCAGATCAGGGTGACCGTAGTGAAGTAGGACCATCGTGAAAATCACATTGAAACCCATCTTGATCCATTATTCACATTGACCTGTTGTTTATTAATGATTGTTTTATGAACTACATTAACTTGTGTTTTGATTCATGATTTTTATCAACCTGTTTTTTTTATCAGTGCTTGATATTAATGGTTGACTTGTGAACTAAGTGTGTGATTTATGAATTAATTTAATATCTATTTTTGAAGTCATAGAAGATTATAAGGAGGGTTGAAATTGATGAGAACAATTGCTGTATTAGATAAACTTCACGTGATCAAAATAGTCTTTTTATATTTATAGGGGCGGTCTAGTGTCTTATCATATGTTGTCAGGATGAACATGATGGTTTAATATCTTGAGTTTGATTGAGACCCTTAAGTTGATTGAGTGTAATTTGATCAGGCAGATTGCCAAATCATTCCATGACTTCTCACCTATGAAAATGTGTTTGTTTTTCTCATACATTTTCAGCTGTTCAGTTGAAGGTACCAAAACCAGTGTTAACATAAATGGGGAAGATTGGAAAGCTGAATTTACCACCAGAGTCTTTGCCAACATTGAGATCCCAGTCATTTACCTGCACTGCAAACTGCACATTTGCAGGGCCACTTTGACACAGACCTGCAAACCGGTAGGACTTCCTGGCTGCATAGTACATGTGTGAATCATGTTTCTATATTTTTCATGTATTGCTACGAGGAGTAGCCACTTCTTAACAATCAGTGGAATTTGATCATTGGAATCAAATTTGTGATATCACATCATATGCAATTGTACATTGAATTTCCAAAATATCTGTTACATTATCACAGTAGTGCTGCAATACATTGGCAGCTCTGGCATCATGCTGCTTACATCTAATGAACAATTAAAGCAACATTGGCAAAAGCAGTATTTCTGATACCATCTGCTCCGACCCTGCTCATTGGCTCATTAGAGCTTAATTTTCTTCCCGCCTAGCTGGAGCATTCAAAAGCCAGCTCCACCAGGCTACGATTGAGTCGGGTTGCTTTGGTCAATTAATCACTGCTCTTCCTTCTTCCGCCTGCCCATTGACTCGTTAGAGCTTCCATTTGATTTTTCCATCCAGCTCAGTGAACCTAAAGCCAGCTCTACCAGGCTGTGACTGAGTCTGGGCTGCTTGGTCACGTGATCCCTGCTCTGCCCCCTCTCACCGCAAGCAACCTATTTTGTCTGACCCACCGAGGTGTCCTCATCGTGAGCATCTCAAGGGTGGACCAAGACAAGTGCTTCCTCTATTTGTACCTGTTAGGGCCTAGCAGGGTGAAAATGCCAGAACCACATCCCACTGACAGCTGCTAAGATATTACCATACGTCACCTAACCCCGAAACCAATTCCCATGCTCACTAGGGTTTCGTCAGGGAAACATTTGTGTCAGTGGCAAATATCCAACCTTGGTAACCTCATCCACGCTCCCCTAATCACCACACCTCGCCCTCACACTATCCGCTTAGATTATTATTATTAATGCTCACATGGCTGTCTGACACACAGCTGACATTGCCGATCTCATCATCACTCATAAGGCAGCATTAGCCTCTATGGAACTCCTGATATGTCAATTCCTACTATCACATAAGGATTCAACCACTTTTCACCCCGTACAACAACCACCTCATACGTGTGGCACCTTCATGGATGAAATCACTGACCTGTTGTCATCTGCTTCACTTTCCATCTCTACCAATAACTTCCTTGGGGACTTCAGCCTTCCAAGAACCCAGGCAACTAAAAACAGCAGACATGATATTCTAGCAAAATCCCTGAACATAATAAAACATGTGAAAAAGTCCAGCTTACATCAGGGGAAACATCCTAGACTTCGTTCTCGCATTCAAACACTTCAACCTCATTCCACTCAACTAGACAGACCATGCTGTAATCCCTTTCACCTCATCACAGACCCATCCTTCCCAGAAATGACTGGGCAATCTCCCCATGACGCCACATCACGACTTCAAAATCTTTCTGGGGGAAGCATTGGAAATCAGCCTAGCCAACCTCCCTTTGACAAACAACATGCATTCTCTAATGTAAACCGTCAATCAAACCTCAAATGAGTTGCTTAACCCACATGCCCCTAAACAAACTGGTGGTACAAAGTCAAACCACCCGCATCTGGTACACCCAGGAATTGACTGAGAGCAAATACACTAAAAGAGCACATGAAAACCATTGGCACAAAATGCACAAACCTGAGAACTTCATCACCCTTATAGTTTCACGCTCAAAATGTCGGGCTCTGATTATTGAAACTAAAGCCTCCTGCTACTTCTCAACAATGTCTGCAGCTCTAATAATAGCAGAGCCCTCTATGTGACAGTCAAACACTGTGAAAACCTCCTGTCCCTTAAGGATCTCACTGACGCACTCATTCAATAAAGCCGCCCTCTTATACCAATGCCATCATACCTCCAACCACCCTAAGATAACATCTCGGGTCATGTTCTCATCACACTCCTTCAGATTGTTATTGTCTTCCTCAACCAGGGCATTTTAACAATCTGCTTAAAAACAGAGTGGATCCGCTCACTCCTTAAGAAACCAACACAGATGACCTTGCAAACTACCAACCAATTACCAGCCTCCCATATATTGGTAAAATCATTGAGAAGGTAATAGTGATTCAACTTACAAGCAAATAAACTGGTCAGCATTGCTCAGAGCTTCTAATCAGGGTTTCATCGTAAATGCAGCCAACAAACAGATCATCAATGATACCCTGCAGATCAATAGAGAATGGGGATTCCTGTCTCTTTCGGCCTTCTGCATTTATTCGCTGCCTTCAATATGGTGGACGACCAGATTCTGATCAACCTCCTGTGGGGACAAGGAATGACGAGACTGACCAAGTGGTGCTATGATGTTTGCTATAGACTTTTATTCAACATAAGAATACACCTATTTGTCTTTAACTGTAATGGGGGTTTCCCTACCTAAACTAAAGAAATGTGGGTGCTTGTTAGAAAGTTTGTGTAACTCCAAATCAAAAGGTACTGTCTCAGTCAAAAATGCTCCTCCTCTATCCCTGTCATTACAATAAATCATACAAAGTTCTACTTGTGTTGTAACCCAGGAGAATGACTCCCTTCTCCTGGATGTAAAGTTCCCCAAAGATTCTCAGGTTGTTCAAAACAAATGTTCCATAAAGGTTCTGGGATTCTTGTAAACCAAAACAAATTTATTTTACAGGATATTTGTGGGGCCACGTGAATGACTCCCTTCTCCTAGATGTATCCCCAATGTCTTTCACAGTTCTCAGAAATACTTGTAATTTCCTTACAGAGGTTTTCACTGACTTAACTTTCTTTATGTTCTTCATTCTGTCTCCACTGGGGCGACGAAGATGCTCTGAGTCCCTCTTGACTCTCAAGCACCACACTCTTGTGGAATTGAGTTACAAAATGGTTCACCACTCCATTGACTTCGATACTGTTTACAATCTTGTTTCTTCCCAGGCCCCTCCCAGACTTATTCCTGTTGCCATTATCTTCTTCAGGGGAACTCTTCACCCGTTTTGCCAGTTGTCACAGATCCACTTTTTCTACTTGCACTACGGCCTTCTTTTCTCCATGGCCAGCTACTGATGGTGGTCTTGGCGTAGTTGTCGGACCTCTCGATCCACCTGTGACAAGTCACACCACCACCAGAGTGGCTTGCCCTCTCCACATGGTCGCCAACATTGCTCTGCTGTAGGCAACAATAGGCTGTCTCGGCACCATTGTCAGACCTGATTGTCCACCCACTACAGGTTGCGCCACCGCCGCTCTGTCTCTCCAGGTTCACCATGCCGGTTCCCAACTGACTAGCAAGATGCTTCTCGGGCATCCCGCCGTGCCACCAATCACATCCTTATCCCCCCGGAAAGGAGTCCCAATCCTTGAGATCCTGCTGTGTGTTAGCGGCCTCACCTCCCTAGCCTCATGGGAAGGGATTCTCTCCTGGGGAGAAGTGGTGCTATCTAAAGGATCGTCACACTGCTCAAACAAAGAATAGGCTTTGTAGGAACAGTTCTTAACTGGATCTCCTCTTACCGCTTGGACAGATACCAGGCTGTCCAGATGGGGAACTTCGGTTCTTCCGCTGCCCAATTACCTGCCAAATGCCACAGGGCTCAACCCATTCCCCAGTAATCTTTGATCTGTACATGGAACGACTGGGATCACTGCTCGAGACGCAGACATCTTGCTGCACCAGTACGGGAATGACACCTAGGTGTACCTTTAAAGTACACTGCTGTCACAGCATCACTTACCTTCCCAAATGTCTTGTTACATTCCTAAGTGTATCACAAGCGCATACCTACAACTCAACCTGACAACAATGAAATTCCTGCTCCTTGGCTACCCCTCCAAAAGGGAACTCACACATGGTTTGCTAAATGAGATGCACCTTCCCACTTGCCCCATCCACCAATTCCTTTGAGTTCATCGTGGACAGCAACATCTCCTTTCGGCAGCACATCAACAAGAAAGCCCAGACGATGTGCTATCATATCCGGATGCTTCGCAAGATTAAGTTCTTCCTCCCAACCCAAGGACTTCCAGACCATAGTATAGGCTCTCTGGATTGCACACGTTAATGCGGCAAGCCCCTCCTCGCCGGGCTCCCATGGGACACCTGGGTCCCCTCGAAGCAGTACATCACGCTGCAGCCCACCTTATCACTGTTTTTCAAAAATTGAAGCACACCACCCCATTCTGTGTGACCTTCACTGGCTCCCTATCCCTGCTAGAATCCTTTACAAAATTGCCTGTATGACCTCGAAGGAGGTGAATTGAGTGACCCCATTGGAGTCGGGAAGGGAGTAAGGCAGGGGTGTGTTCTTGCTCCCCTGCTGTTAAACCTTTATAAAAACTCCCTTGTCTCGACCCTAGTAGCACCAGATGCGGGTGAGCCACATTACCGGGGCAGAATGTTCCTGATCCTAAGCTATGCAGACGACGCAGTGCTGTTTGCATGGATGCCCAAATCCTCACAGAGACTTGGGAACACCTATTGTGATTACATATCAACTTGTGGCCTCACAGTAAATGCTGGGAAGTGCTACGTCATGTGCTTTGCCAATCGTCCCCACAGGATTCCTCCCATACTGCTGAATGAACTCCATTTACAGGACTGTACAGATTTTCCTTATTTGGGGATCAGGTTCAATTATAGATTGACTTGGCAGGCGAATGTAGAAGCATAGAGGTTTAGGGTGAATCAGGTTATTGGAGGGCACTTCAGATTTGCCAACCAAATGGGGCTGCATTCAATAGAACATATGCTGTAGGTGTATAGGAGGAAAGCTCTGGTGGCAGTACACTCTGGGCTGGTGTGAACATGAAGTCCTTACAGAGTGCTGAAAGTATTTTTTGCGCACGCCTCCTATGGGTATCATGCTCAATACCATCACATATCCTGCACTTGGAGCTGGGCATGGCCCACCTATTGGACTTGCTTTCCTTGCTGACAATTTTGTTCTGGTGGGCTGTGTGGACCAATGAAGAGGGGTCACTAAGAAGATTACTGCTAAGGAATGTTCTATCATTGGGGAACTATCAGAACATTGAATGGCTTTCCTATATCAAAAACACCCCAAGTTCACTGGGGTTAGGCGATTGTTTCAGGAATCCATAGAACATTGCTTGCTTGCCCAAGAGGCTCATAAAAGAAAGATTTGGGACACTAAGGGTATCTATGAGAGAGGATGTGAATATGTGTAAGGCCTCAGTTAGGAGCTACCTCCTGGTTTCACCAGGAGGGGGAAGCAGCTGATTATTTGGCTAAGGTCCCTAACACTCTTCATTGGGTTTTGCTAACCAGGGCCCGGCAAAATGGATTCCACCTTAAGTCAATTACTTGTAAGTGGTCCAGGGAGCTAAATGGGGATGGGTTTTGTTTTTGCAGAGAATGGGAAATACTTGGAACATTTTGTTCTCTTCTGCCCACTCTATAATGATGTCTGCAAACGCTTCTTTTGAAATGACCTCCGTGAATCTGGTTTCCGTCATTGGAGACCAGAATGTGTTAGGCTGCTGTCCCTTCCTGATGTGGGAAGTCCTTTTGCCCTTACCAGTTATGTAGATCCAAGCTCCTTAGTTTATATTTCTCTTCGCTTTTTTAATTTCCCACCCAGTTAGCTTGCTTTTCTAGCTCTTTGAGCTATATGCTGCGGGTTATGCTCTGAGATTTTATTGATCGGTGGCGCTGTATCAAGAATTTTAATGTATGCCCTTTGCTTGATTTTTTTACCCTTTTGTGTCTGGCTATATACTTATTGTATTATTCCATGAGGTGAATGATGTTTTTATTCACTGTTTTGCACTGATTCTTTTTATGGATTTTGTGTCTTTACTGACCAGTGGTGGTGTCCTACAAATTTCTTAATACGTCCTTTTTAATTTTATACTTTTTGATTGTGTTGTAATTGTTCGAGCTGATGGACATGCTTTTACTTCATAATGTATTGTTGTTTTTGTATTTGATGTTTAATGGATTGTCACAATCCGAATAAACATTAACTTGAACTCGGGCCTGTATAACCTCCGAGGCAAGCACCGTCCTGATGCCCCCCACCTTGCACACAAACTTAATACCTCAGGAGGCACAGACTCCCTTTGAGCCAAACCACTGCTGGGCTGGAAACTAAACTATCTTGCAAGGAAAAGACCAGGAAACAGTCCTTGTGTTGCTATGCCACGGCATACTGGCAGACTATCGGGGTGGCAATCAATGCTGCGCTCCTGCTTTTCAGGAAAGAACGGAAAACCCTACTCTACAGGGAATTCGTAACCAACCATGGTTCTATCACAGCACTGGACCCATTGTAAACTGCACTCCTGTTCCGAATTCCTTGTGTTCCTTAAATGTTTGTACTGTGCTCCGTTGCTCTCAAACTATGTTTTTGCTACATATAAAACCCAAATACAAATGCAAAAAATATTTAAATTCCTAATATTTCAATACTTTGAAGTTAATTCCTGGATGCACCGTGGGGGGGGGGGGGTTGACTTCAATGCACCATTTTGCTTAGGGGCATGTGTGTTGACCAACTCCTTTGAGATTTGGTTGACGGTTTCCATTAGGGAATTCATGTTGGGGGTAACTGGGAGGTTGGCCAAGCTGATTTCCAATGCTTCCACCAGGACGTTTTTGTAGGAGTGACGTGAGGTCATGGTGAGAAGAACAGGTCTGTGGAAACGTTAAGTGTTATTCATCATCATCAACATTATCATACTTTATTCGGCTTTAGCCATAATGTCAAAAACAATATACAATACATAAACATCCATTGTGAATTCATAAAAGAGCATGGTGTATATAACAGATAACATCCATGTATTAAAAGACAAATAAAAAATGGTTTGAAGGATGAACATAGAATTCATTCAGAAAACCCAAGGGGGAGAGATACCTCGCAGCCCCTATTTAAAATCATTTACAGCGACAATATTTCAGCTTGCATCTTTAAACTTAACTTTAGCTCATAAAATAGAACACAAGTGAAGTTCACTACTATTTGATCAGTAGCCCATTTCAGCGTACACAGCCTATTATCAGGCTCAATCTCACTAGCCATGCCCTATGGATATACTTCACCACAACTATCACGGCGAGCAAATTGTTAGAATGTTTGCAATAGGTCAATGCTTCTGCAGCAGTGCACACCCCTGCGTTCTTAGCAGATGCTTTATATATTGTTGTCTCAAAGTATTAAAAATGAGGCGCAAAAACATAAAGTGGGTCATGGTTTCCTTCTCATGGTGGCACCCTTTGTACCCAAATTTCTCTTAGTAACCAGATAAACCGGTTCTAATTTCAATTTACAACACCCCTCCATCATCTTTAATCCTGTGTAGAAAACAATGGCCCTCTTTACTCTACCAAATGCAATCTGGTTCAGACCAGCGGGATCTGTCCACTGTGCAGATTTTTGAGCACGAAAAGTGTATCCTTGACATGCTACACCCAAGTCAGGCTCGGCCCCCCAACCAGACTCTTAGCATGGTCAAGTGCATCCCTCTACTTCACAAGCCCTTCATTTTTATAGAGGCAGAGCCAGTACATCAGGCGACGAAACATGGCGGTGTCTGCAGTAGGAGAAATGTCAGTCTCCAGTTGTAATAAAGTGCTCGGAGTACTCTGCGGTAGCATAGTGAGGAGGAAGTTGTTTTTAACCCTTGTGATTGATTTGATACTTAAAAAGACCCAGATCGCTGCCCCGAATAATGTAGTGGTACATGCTTGTTTTGTATATAGTTCAAGGACGGGGCAATTGCTCCCCTGCAGTGCCTGTTTAGAAAAAAGCCTTTACAGCCCTTCTGTACTCTTCCAGTGTAGCACATGATTTATTAAACTGGGCAGTCCACTGGCCAGTCTCATGAATCCAATCCTAGATAATCATATGAAGAAACCTGCTCCAATCCAATATCCCCTACCCAAACCGCTACATTTTGCTGTTTCACAAACTTAGGCTTGAAAACCATACATTTAGTTTTGGCAACATTAAGTGACAGTCTCAGTTCTTCACACTTTTTCAGAATCACAGGTAATGTAACCATCAAACCCTGGGGGGAGGTTGACAAAAGGAAAGCATCATCTGCAGGGTATCTTTCCTTGGCCATCTTTGGTGGATCCAAGCTTCCAATCATCAGGGCTGAGATCACTTCCTCCACATAGATGCTAAACAAAAGTGGAGCAAGTTCACGGCCCTGAATCACCCCCAAGGAAACTGTACATTTTTTATGCTAGTGTCAAAAAAATGCCATCCTAAAAGATGTTATGAAAAGGAAAGAACTGTCCTGCAACACCCCTTCACCCGATGTGGTGTCCAAAAGAAAATCATTTGCAGAGGTTAGAAAGTTTTCTGCAAATCATTACAACCTTTACTAGCCCATTAGAAACTCACTTCAATCAGGGCCTAAAGCTGGCCAACTCATTAAAAGGAGCAATTCATTTGCTATATGACCACAAAAAGAGGGATACTCCCAAATAACTCTGTGTGATTGGGAGGCGGTACATTCGTGCTTCATAGTTTCAAAACGTAGACTGTACATCCCCACCACACACCTTTAATTTTAACTGTACTTGACAATAATAATTCAACACCAGCTGACATCATATCTGAGGAATGTTTGAGAAGTTAGGAAAGGCTGGTGCTTGACATAAACATAGGTACAAAACCATAGACGTTGTTTGTTTATTAACTTTTATTATTTCTTAATAACTATTAAATGTTTGTCTAAACCACTTGGTCATGGTCCTATGGAAAGGTGTGATTAGGGAACAGCACAGGCTACCACACTGAAGTTAAAGGAAGGCAGGCTGTCAATACAAGCTCATATGGCCATGCAACGCAACATCTGCTGTCGGTACAGTGGAATGAGTTCCAGGATAGGTGGGCACTGGTGCGGAGCTCTGCGGCCGTGAAGGAGCCCTTTTTAGGAGTTGAATGCAAACCACAATGTTTACATAAGGAGGTTCAGGTAAACATCAATAGAGGAAGCTCACAACATTGAACTGGCTACCAGATGCAATGCTCAGCATTCCCCCCCTTTCTCCAGCCTTGGATCTTTCATGGATTCACATGCTGACACCATTCCCTGTCGTCAGGCTGAGAAACCCTGGTAATATAGTAGTTTTCCTATAGAAAAAACATTGACACCTTGAGTGTCCTATTGACGTCGTTGTGGGTGATTTTCGGCGCACCAATGGGAGGTCGAGTGTAAAGCTGCGCCCCAGGAGCTTCCCCTCAGATTTCAACCGTTTTCCAAACCGTTGGGATTCCTCACGCTTCTCTCCTGAGAGAATTTCTACTTTTACTGGAGAAAATTATTTTTCTTCAGCATTAGTTTTTCCGGTCTTTGGCACAGAAAAAAACTCATTTCCAGCTCCATTGTGGAATTTTCAGGACCCAAAAAGTCCTTGTTCAGGCCATATAAGACCTGTGGCCTGAAGAACGTGTACGAGGGAGACAGGCACTCAGAGTGCCTTTATTGTCTGTACCCGAATAATTTGGCCGACGGATGTGACATCTGTCAAGGGTTCTCACAAAAGACTCATTGAGACAGAAATAGATGCTTAATTTGTTGGCTCAACGAAGGGGCCTACCTGGAATCGGCTCGTCGCAACCACTCCCTCCGACAAGAGGTCGTCATCACGTCAGAGATCCAAATTTGAGGAACCAGCGATGAAAAAGCAAAGGACATGTGAGGCAAAATCGTCTTCCAGCCATGATAAGGTCAAACATCCATTACCTCATTAGAAACCGCTTCAAGTGCTGAAAAAGCCCAGGTACTCTCTAAGCACTCTTCCCAAGTGGCTACGTCAAAGTCACTGTCGGAGAGACCAAAAGAAAAGGGCTTGCACCTGTCTTCGAAATCCACAGACTCGCGGAAATCTCTGTTGTCGTAGGATAAACATAAATCGAGACCAATAACCTCTTCATCCTCATCGGTGAAAAAGTCTGCTTCGACGAGCACCAGTAAACACCAATCATCATCGGGATCACATTCTTCCGGACACGAGTCTTCCACAAAATATGAATCAGCTTCTAAATCGTCATTCAAACCTGTTGTCTGCTTCACCATCGACGACATCAATCATGGCGACTATAGCGTCGATGACAATCTTGGCTCCATCGATGTCTTGTCTCCCGTCGATGACTTCCTCAGTGATGACTACCTTGTCGATGACATCATTGACTACCACCTTGACAACGCCCATTCCATCGATGACTACCTCGTTGACGATTAAGAAAACACCCCTGGCGGAAAAGCAGACGCGTGCATCTTCTACGAGGCCCGAGTGTTCAGTAGTAGAAACAGAGGCAGTGTCCCCAAGAAGTATGTTAAAAACACCATCTGGAACCCCGCTACTCGACCAGCCTCCTTTCAAAATATCTCCAAGGGGATTACCTGAAGAAATTCTACAACACAAAATCACATTAGATTTCAAGGCCCCTCATGAATGCCAAGCAGTATTCGAGTCAGATCCTCAGGATGGCAATTCACAGGTACCCATCAAGATCTACCTACATCATTAGGCCTACAGCAAAGGTCTCAAACACCTTCTTTATCGTCAAAGTCAGCAGACATGGAAGGTGTTCCATCACAACATCCTCTCTTTGATCCCTCAGTCCCTGGTATCTCTGCAGGTCCTTTCCACACTTCAAACTTTGCTTGGCTAGCTGGATGCCAGACTTCCTCTACCTAAGGTACCAGCAATCCGACCGGTTGGAGACCCGCAAGCCATGCCTTCACAAAAACAGGAATCATACCCCTTTCAAGACCATGGCTCATGCCCTAGAAGGCAATCACCTCCCAGACCTCCTCCTCCACCTCCTCTGGCATTTAGTCCACAATGAAAAGAACCGGAAGAGGGGGAGCTCTGACCCACAAGATGCACTTTTCACTATCTCCTCCTTACCAAAGAGAACGGACACATGGGACACCGATCCGGATCAGGATGCACCAGGTAGCCCGCCTCAGCTCGCCCCCACCCCCCAAATGACATTGGAGCTTTCCACTCCATGATGGCAAAAGCCTGCCAAGAGTTTGGCCTGAATCCGGAAGAGGAGAAAAAGGATTGCATCCTATTTGATCATATGGGGAAAAGAAGAAAAGCAGTCTTTTCCATTCCAATACTCGATCACGTGTGGCAAAAAGGTCTCCTGACCATGAAGCATCCCTTTACAGATCCATCTGTGAAAGGGCGATCGGAGAAAATATGTAAAGCCCTGGATTCCTCCCCAAAATGCCTTACTTCACAACCAATGCCAGAGTCATTCATCTCAGCTGCAGCCAGCTGGAAAGCAGGCACACAGCATAAGTGTGCCACTCCCCCAGACAATGATAATTGCAAGTTAGGTGCCTTTGGTAAGAAGGTACTTAGCATCGGAGCTACAACAGTGAAAGCAGCAAACTCCTTGGCCATTGTCACAAGATACAACCGTGAAATGTGGCATGGTTTAGCACCTCTTTTAGACCACCATCCAGAACAGCAAAGAAATGAGGCCATGCTATTAGTTTGAGAGGGGGAAGAGGCGTTCAATCACAGCATTAATATAGCTCTAGACCTAGCCGAAACTGGTTTTAAGCAAATCAGCAATGGAGTGGATCTCAGACGCCATATCAAGCTTGGGCGAAACTCTTTTCAGTGAAAAGATAGATGAAGCCCTGAAGGCCATGAAAGCTGATTCAGACAAAGCAAAATCACTTACTACTCTGCAGAGCAGAAGATCCTTTCGCCCCTTTCGTTTGTTTTGTGGAATCTCAGGAAACTCAGGATTCGCAGGCTCTAGGGACAACAAAGGCTATAATAGATGTTCCTACTATTCACAAGGGTACAAGCGCAGCTTCCATCTACCCAGTGCAGTAGAGAGTACCAGGGGCAAAGGAAGCGTGGATCTTCCTCCTCCCAACAAACACAGCAATGACTGCCACAAGGACAGTCAGATAGGAGGAAATGTGCCATTTCACCTCAACGAGTGGCGTTCTATAATTATGGACAGATGGGTACTAGATGCTATCCAGTGCGGCCACCTGTTGGAGTTAAAACAGCCACAATTTCCAATCCCTCCCATAAAGAACCTCAATCACACCTGATACATCATATGATAACAAAAGGGCCATTAAAAACTCTGGCGGGTTCATTTGCACCCACAAATCTATCACAGTCCGTTCTTACATGGCTCTTCTAGGAACAATGCCATCCTGCATCCCTCTCATTCCCAACTGTTGCTTACACTTGCGCCCAGTGCAGAAATGCCTCGCAACCAGATGGTCCCAAATCCAGGACTCTTAGTCGGACAGGACAATCATCTCCCAGCCACTAGCAGACACTCTGAAATTGTGGACTTATCCTTCAACATCACAAAGGGAATGCTGCTGGTGGAGCCACACTTCTAATGCACCTTTGTCACCGATGCCTCCCAAATGGGAATGGGTGCTTGTTTAGACCAACACCAGGTCAAGGGCCTCTGGTCATCTACAGAAACCTTGCTGAATATCAATCTCCTCAAGTTGTGGCCAGTGCACTGGGCTCTCAGATCCTTTCTTCCCCTCATCAAAAACTCGGTAGAGCACGTCCTTACTGACAACACAACCACAATGCTCTCCCTATGGAAGCAAGGGGGGACGCGCTCACATGTCTTATCCAAGGAAGCACAAATCATCTAGCACTGGGCCATCCTGCACGACATTGAGATACGAGCCTTCCACCTACCGGGAATGCAAAACAAGCAGGCAGATACCCTGAGCAGAGACTCCTCCCAGACACACAAGTGGAAATTGCACAGCACCGAGGTAGCAAAAATATTCGCTAGATGGGGCCTTCTCTCTCTGGACCTTTTCGTCAGCCCAGAAAACAATCAATGCCAGCAGTTTGCCAGCACAATGCTGCATTCTAACTCCTGCGGAGACGCATTTTCCTTCCTGCGGAATGGGATGTTTGCTTACGCGTTTACCCCCTTTCCGCTCATAAGGAAACCCATACAAATGATTCACAAGGCCCCTTGCAAGATAATCCTGGCGGCCCCGTTCTGGCCCAGGAAGACCTGGTTCTCCGACCTGCTTCAATTGGCAGTGGACGATGCGATTCACCTAGGATCCCAGCCGACTCTCCTGTCCCAGAACAACAGGATGAGCTTACATCACAACCCGCAGTCCCTCAAATTAACGTCATGGCTCCTGACTTCTCCAAATTTGGAAATCTAAGTATGCCTCAGGACTGCCATCATATCCTGGCGGCGGCAGGAGCACCATCCAACAATATCTCTTATGCCAGAAAGTGGAAGAGATTATGTGCGTGGTGTGCACAACAACTTAATCTACAGACGCTAGATATAACACCTCAACAACTCCCTCCTTATCTTTTGTTATTGGTGAAAGAAGGTCTAGCAGTGCTCTCCATCAAGGTGCACTTGTCTGCGATATCCATATTTACACATAAAAGAAAATCTTACCTGGAAAGTGGCTTTTCTAGTGGCCATTATGGCCATTATGTCTTCTAGAAGGGTGTCAGAGCTCCAGGCCTTGGTCATTGATCCACCATATCTTTGTTTCACGAGGGACACGGTGGTTTGCGCTACAAACCCACATTTAATTCCTACGATACCATTGGAATTTCATAAAAATGCCACAATCACTCTTCCAACCTTTTTCCAAATGCATCCTCACCAGCGGAAAAGACACAGCATTCTCTTCATGTTAAGAGAGCATTACAATATGAGTTGGATCGCATAAGAGTGTTTAGATCCTCAAATCAGCTCTTTGTGGGGTTTGGTCCTTCCAGTAAAGGGAAGTCAATTTCAAAACAAGGTATCTCACAATGGGTGGCATCGACAATATCCTTCTGCCACACAAAGGCCAATGGACCATTACAATCAGCTCCCAGAGCTCACTGCACAAGGAGGTCCACAGTGGCCTCAGAGGTTGTATGGTCAGGGGTACCAATTAGAGATATTTGACAAGCGGCAACATAGGCAGTGCCCCACACCTTCAACAGGCCCTACTGTTTGCACCAGCAACATGCTGAAGATGGGAAGGGCAGTCCTCCAGCGACTATTCCAGTAAGGTAACCCCCACAGCTTCCAGGGTCTATTCCTGTTTCATACCGTAATCATGTAAGCTGTTGCTTATTGTACATATCTGCCTATGGGTGTACCTACTGTTTGCCTGATATACACCTCCAAGCATTTATACTGCTACAAAATCTATTCACAGCATGTGAATCCATGAAAGATCCAGTAGTTTCTTACCTGTAATTCCATTTCTCCACCGTTGTTATCTTTCATGGATTCACATGCACCCTCCAGCCTCCCCCTCAGGCAAACATCTGTTTAGGACTTCCTCCATTTGGAGAGGTTGAAATCTGAGGGGAAGCTAATGGGACGGAGCTATAAACGCGATGCTCCATTGGTGCGTCCAAAGGCACCCACAACGACGTTGCTAGGAAACTCAAGGAGTCAACGTTTTTTCCATAGGAAAACTACTATATTAAATTTACCAGGGTTTCCCAGCCTGGTGATGGGGAATATTGACAGCATGTGAATCCATGAAAAATACCAACGGAGTTACAGGCAAGAAACTACTCCCTTCATACCTTCCATGGATGGGGTTGCTCTGTCCCGAACCTCCAAAATGCCTCACTGGCATGCTGAAGGAACCAGGAAAATTGCTCCAATTTAAGTGTCAACCACAAAACCCCAACACTCTGCACAGGCACCATCTTAATAAAGAGATGTAGGCCTAAACAGGCGAATTAAGAGAGATATGCCTAAACAGGAGACACCACTACCAATGTTGGGGCTCCTTTAGGTTCCAGACACACTAATACACCCCATATTATGGCAAGAGTTGCCTGGTATTTCCCAGGGAGTGCTGGGGAGTGTTAACGGTTCCAGAGTTCACACATGATTTCTGGTTTGAGGTTACAGGCTTGGAGAATGGAGATTCCTCATTCTTCCCATTCCACCATTTCCCTGGCAGGTTTGCACCAAATAGTGCTGAGAATAATTTAGAGGGACTTTTACCCACAACTTTCTCAGTCTTACTTCCTCCTAATGCTTAGGTTCAACACCCTAACATCTGATCCCCAGACATCAACAGAGGTCAGCCAAAGCTAGACACAGACAACCATTGACTCACCCAGGCCCAAGTACAGGGCAGTCCAGCTACGTGCGCACAACTACTGAGAATCTGTCTTTGGCCAAATCGCAGCTTCACCACACCATGGTCCAGGCAAGAAAGTCTGAAAATACACTACTAGCTGCCAAAATTGTACCACTGCTTAATGTAGGTGCCCAAATGCACTCCTTTGGGGGAAAACCCTCCTGGTTTGTTTCTATTAAGTACATATTTTCACAAATGATAAATAATAAATGTATAAAGACAGGAAAAGATTCAAAACTGTCTTGTCATATATCACTGTTCATAGTCATCAAACAAATATTAGCAAGTAGATATTACCTCTACATAACACATATTTTGAGTTACATGCCATATATCATATCATATCATAAGAGGTCAGGCCTTCTGTACATGGGCCAGAATTTCTGGTGTTTTCTATCGGATGTCTAACCCCAAGGGGCAAACGGGGTTCAATCCAATCTCCCCAGCTCAGGAAGACTCAGGTAAAAAAGGAATCACTGTACACACCCATCACTCACCTTCTTTTGAGGCAGCTCCATGATTTCAGTTTCCAATTGATGCCAAAACCCTGCAAGGGCTTATTCATTGGGGGGCTTGATGAAGTGAGCTGGCAAGATAAAAGGTGGAGTGTGGATTCTTCAGGGCCCCACGATGATGGCACACCATCATTTTGCCTTAAGGGGTGCAGAGACCGCAGGAAAGGGAAGAGAAGAATGCTGACGGAAAAATAAAGTAGGTTGGTGGGGGGGGGGGCACTCATCTCACGTTTGTAATATATGGGCCATTATTAGGTACTGATTTATGCCTTCTCACTTCCTTAAACCATCCTTCTTTGCTTACCCTGTATAATTGTTTTATTTATTTTATATTATTTTTCCTCATAAGCAACAGATATACTTGAGGTAGTTGTCCAAGGATTTGGGAAGCCTACTTATCCAGACCTTTTAAAAGACACGGCCCATCCATTGTGATATACTCAGGCTAGCCCTAACAAATCTCCAGCCACTTACGCGCTCAGACTTTACATATACATTCACAATACAGCAACGCCCACCTATTCATTACCACTTAAACGCCATCTCAGGCTCTGCACCAAATTTTACTTCAACACATCTCTCTCCTCTTACATCATACTTTTTTCTGGTTGATGCATCCTAAGCAGATTAAGGTCTTGATGTCCCTAGGCGGATTTAACGCACATTACCTCTGATAAGGTTTAAGGAATTTGAGACTACTACAGTGGTGAGCTGGTGCAGTATAGAAAATAATAATAGAATAATATAATAATAATAATAATAATAATAATAATAATAATAATAATAATAATAATAATAATAAGACAAAAAAAGAATAACACGTCATTTACCAATGACCTGCTAGGCCACTCCATTGACGCAAAATGGCATATGAGGTAGAGGATTTCACTGTGACCATGGACCCCTTACTAGATAAACAAAGTAAATATTGCGAAGGTGGTCAGACTGCTGACCAGCTACTAGCCAACAAATTGGCTATATCTGAGTGTGAGAAATCCACCTATGCTGTTTGCAAGAATCAGGCAAACCTTTTGAGGAGGCTCTTAGCAGCATCGACCGTGCCTTCATAGACTCCTACTCCCAAACTCAATAGGAGAAAGGTGATCCTTCTTGAACAAGCTCAGACTCCTGCCATTAATTGAGTCCATTACAAAATCTATTGGATGTGCCAATAACTCTGGTGGAAGTGACCTGGTCCATTGGCTCGTTGGGAAATTGGCAAGATCTGATGGCTTGACAGCAGCATTTTACACATTGGCCAAATGACGGCACATCAGAAATATCCCATTGATGCTGTAAATCTACCACATAAATATTCAAGTACTGGACAATGTTAGGGTACAGTAAGGGCACACGTGCGCTTGGGTGCCCAATTTTCTAATGTAATTTGGTTGGCTGCATTGATACAGGTGTTACCCTACCCATATTACACATTTGAACACAAAGTTCAACTGTAATGATTGCGCTATTCCAATGAGTATTAAAACTGCATTTTAATATTGCATAATAAAGTACAATCTTGTACAAAACTCAGAGTAGCACAAGTAGTGTTTCCACACAGTCCTTAGTCAACTACTAGTTACACATATAGCACTAGTAGTGTGCCCATACAGTCCTTAATCATATATCACTAGTATTGTGCCCATACAATCCTTAGTCATTTAGCACTAGTGTTGTGCACATACAATCCTTAGTCACACATATAGCACTAGTATTGTGCCCATACAATATTAGTTATTTAGCACTACTGTTGTACTCATACAATCCTTAGTCACGCATATAGCACTAGTATTGTGTCCATACAATCCTTAGTCAACTACTAGTTACACATATAGCACTTGTATTGTGCCCATTAAGTCCTTAGTCATTTAGCACTAGTGTTGTGCACATACACTCCTTAGTCACACATGTAGTATTGTGCACATACAATTCTTAGTCAACTACTAGTTACACATATAGCACTAGTATTGTGCCCATACAGTCCGTAGTCAACTAGTAGTTATATATATAGCAGTAGTATTGTGCCCATACAATCCTTAGTCATTTCGCACTAGTGTTGTCCACATACAATCCTTAGTCACACATATAGCACTAGTAGTGTGCCCATGCAGTCCTTAGTCAACTACTAGTTACACATATAGCGCTAGTATTGTGCCCATACAATCGTTAGTCATATAGCACTAGTATTGTGCCCATACAATCCTTAGTCATTTAGGACTAGTATTGTGCCCATGCAGTCATTAGTCAACTACTAGCTACACATATAGCACTAGTATTGTGCCCATACAGTCAGTAGTCAACAACTAGCTACACATATAGCACTAGTATTGTGCCCATACAGTCCTTAGTCAACTACTAGCTACACATATAGCACTAGTATTGTGCCCATACAGTCCTTAGTCAACTACTAGCTACACATATAGCACTAGTATTGTGCCCATGTAGTCCTTAGTCAACTAGTAGTTACACATAGCAGTAGTATTGTGCCCATACAATCCTTAGTCATTTAGCACTCGTGTTGTGCACATACAATCCTTAGTCACACATATAGCACTAGTGTTGTGCATATACAATCCTTAGTCAACTACTAGTTACACATATAGCACTAGTAGTGTGCCAATGCAGTCCTTAGTCAACTGCTAGTTACACATATAGCACTAGTATTGTGCCCATGCAGTCCTTAGCAACTACTAGTTATGCATATAGCACTAGTATTGTGCCCATACAATCCTTAGTTACACATATAGCACTAGTATTGTGCCCATGCACTCCTTAGTCATATAGCACTAGTATTGTGCCCATACAATCCTTAGTCATATAGCACTAGTGTTGTGCCCATACAATCCGTAGTCACACATATAACACTAGTCTTGTGCCCTTACAATCCTTAGTCATTTCGCACTAGTGTTGTGCACATACAATCCTTAGTCACAAATATAGCACTAGTAGTGTGCCCATGCAGTCCTTAGTCAACTACTAGTTACACATATAGCTCTAGTATTGTGCCCATACAATCCTTAGTCATATAGCACTAGTATTGTGCCCATACAATCCTTAGTCATTTAGGACTAGTAGTGTGCCCATGCAGTCATTAGTCAACTACTAGCTACACATATAGCACTAGTATTGTGCCCATACAGTCAGTAGTCAACAACTAGCTACACATATAGCACTAGTATTGTGCCCATACAGTCCTTAGTCAACTACTAGCTACACATATAGCACTAGTATTGTGCCCATACAGTCCTTAGTCAACTACTAGCTACACATATAGCACTAGTATTGTGCCCATGTAGTCCTTAGTCAACTAGTAGTTACACATAGCAGTAGTATTGTGCCCATACAATCCTTAGTCATTTAGCACTCGTGTTGTGCACATACAATCCTTAGTCACACATATAGCACTAGTGTTGTGCATATACAATCCTTAGTCAACTACTAGTTACACCTACAGCACTAGTAGTGTGCCCATGCAGTCCTTAGTCAACTAGTAGTTACACATATAGCACTAGTATTGTGCCCATACAACCCTTAGGGCCTCATTACAACTCAGGCAGTAAGGGGTTTACGGCAGCGTTAACAGCGCCGACCCTTACCGCCTGATTACGAGGTCCCCTAGCGCCATGGTGCTTTTAACACCTGCTTTTAGCAGGTGTTAAAATCCATGGCGCTAAGGGACCATGGAGTTAATTACGCCACCGTAATTTACGGTGGCGTAATTAACGCCTTCCCCACTCCCATTATGCCCTATGGGGCAAAAATGGGAATGGGGAAGGGTAAATGGGGATTGGGGACTTACTGCCCCGCCTACGTCGGAATGGGGCGGTAAGTCCGCCAACCACCATGGCGTAAACGTAGTTTACGCCATGGTGGTAAAGTCACGGCCCAGGCGGTAACTTACCGCCTGGGTCGTAATGAGGCCCTTAGTCATTTAGCACTAGTGTTGTGCACATACAATCCTTAGTCACACATATAGCACTAGTATTGTGCACATACAATCCTTAGTCAACTACTAGTTACACATATAGCACTAGTAGTGTGCCCATGCAGTCCTTAGTCAACTGCTAGTTACACATATAGCACTAGTATTGTGCCCATACAATCCTTAGTTACACATATAGCACTAGTATTGTGCCCATACACTCCTTAGTCATATAGCACTAGTATTGTGCCCATACAATCCTTAGTCATATATCACTAGTGTTGTGCCCATACAATCCGTAGTCACACATATAACACTAGTCTTGTGCCCTTACAATCCTTAGTCATGTAGCACTAGTGTTGTGCTCATGCAATCCTTAGTCACGCATATAACACTAAGCATGCACCCATACAATCCTTAGTCAAGTAACACTAGTGTTTTGCCCATGCAATCCTTAATCACACATATAGCACTAGTATTGTGCCCATACAATCTTTAGTCATTTAGCACTAGTGTTGTGCTCATAAAATCCTTAGTCATATAGCACTAGTGTTGTGCCCATCCAATCCTTAATCACACATATAACACTATTATTGTGTCCATACAATCCTTAGTCATGTAGCACTAGTGTTGTGCCCATGCAGCCCTTAGTCAACTACTAGCTACACATATAGCACTAGTGTTGTGCACATACAATCCTTAGTCACACATATAGCGCTAGTGTTGTGCACATACAATCCTTAGTCAACTACTAGTTACGCATGTAGCACTAGTATTGTGCCCATACAATCCTTACTCATTTAGCACTAGTATTGTGCCCATACAGTCTTTAGTCAACTACTAGCTACACATATAGCACTAGTATTTTGCCCATGCAGTCCTTAGTCAACTACTAGCTACACATATAGGACTAGTATTGTGCCCATACAGTCCTTAGTCAACTACTAGCTACACATATAGCACTAGTATTGTGCCCATACAATCCTTAGTCATTTAGCACTAGTGTTGTGCACATAAAATCCTTAGTCAACTACTAGTTACACCTGTAGCACTAGTAGTGTGCCCATGCAGTCCTTAGTCAACTACTAGCTACACATATAGCGCTAGTATTGTGCCCATACAATCCTTAGTAAACTACTAGTTACGCATGTAGCACTAGTATTGTGCCCATACAATCCTTAGTCATATAGTACTAGTGTTGTGCCCATACAATCCTTACTCCTTTAGCACTAGTATTGTGCCCATACAGTCATTAGTCAACTACTAGCTACATATATAGCAATAGTATTGTGCCCATACAATCCTTACTCATTTAGCACTAGTATTGTGCCAATACAGTCATTAGTCAACTACTAGCTACACATATAGCACTAGTATTGTGCCCATGCAGTCCTTAGTCAACTACTAGCTACACATATAGCGCTAGTATTGTGCGCATACAATCCTTAGTTAACTACTAGTTACGCATGTAGCACTAGTATTGTGCCCATACAATCCTTAGTCATATAGCACTAGTTTTGTGCCCATACAATCATTACTCATTTAGCACTAGTATTGTGCCCATACACTCATTAATCAACTACTAGCTACACATATAGCACTAGTATTATGCCCATACAGTCCTTAGTCAACTACTAGCTACACATATAGGACTAGTATTGTGCCCATACAGTACTTAGTCAACTACTAGCTACACATATAGCACTAGTATTGTGCCCATACAATCCTTAGTCATTTAGCACTAGTGTTGTGCACATACAATCCTTAGTCATTTAGCACTAGGGTCGTGCACATACAATCCTTAGTCAACTACTAGTTACACCTGTAGCACTAGTATTGTGCCCATGCAGTCCTTAGTCAACTAGTAGTTACACATATAGCACTAGTATTTTGCCCATCCAATCCTTAGTCATTTAGCACTAGTGTTGTGCACATACAATCCTTAGTCACACATATAGCACTAGTATGGTGCACATACAATCCTTAGTCAATTACTAGTTACACATATAGCACTAGTAGTGTGCCCATGCAGTCCTTAATCAACTGCTAGTTACACATATAGCACTAGTATTGTGCCCATGCAGTCCTTAGTCAACTATTAGTTGTGCACATAGCGCTAGTATTGTGCCCATACATTCCTTAGTCATATAGCACTAGTATTGTGCCCATACAATCCTTCGCCATTTAGCACTAGTGTTGTGCACATACAATTCTTAGTCACACATATAGCACTAGTATTGTGCACATACAATCCTTGGTCAACTACTAGTTACACATATAGCACTAGTATTGTTCCCATACATTCCTTAGTCATATAGCACTAGTGTTGTGCCCATACAATCCTTAGTCATGTAGCACTAGTGTTGTGCTCATGCAATCGTTAGTCACGCATATAACACTAAGCTTGTGCCAATACAATCCTTAGTCAAGTAGCACTAGTGTTGTGCCCATGCAATCCTTAGTTACACATATAGCACTAGTATTGTGCCCTTACAATCTTTAGTCATTTAGCACTAGTGGTGTGCCCATCCAATCCTTAATCACACATATGACACTAGTAGTGTGCCCATACAATCCTTAGTTATGTAGCACTAGTGTTGTGCCCATGCAGCCCTTATTCGACACGTGTTTCGACCCCTAGGTCTTTCTCAAGACTAACACTCTGATTGTGGCACTTGCAATTAAACAATCAATAGTTACCAATTACTTTGCATATTGGTTTATTTCCTGTGCGGTCCAATGGTACCATTATGGCTGAGCAATTTGTTGTATCACTGTCCTAGCTGCTCAGTGGTTGTTTCGCCCAATCAGTTATATAGGCTTATTTCAATGTCTCCGTGTTAAGGGTCTAATTGGCACACCAAAAAATTGCAGGAATTGCTCCATCTACAAAATCAAACACGTTCTCCAAATATTCTAGGATTGGAGGTAATAAAATATATAATAATACCCCTCTTAGAATATTTAGGGAAATAATTTTAGGGCACAGGAAAAAGAAAGTCCCCTACTTGGCAAATTTTTCATGATGACATCTTCACATGGAACCCATCAGTGGAATTAAGGTGGAGCAGCGGAGGTGGAGTGTCTTTAACATGCAGATAACATTATGTTATACCTCTCATGTTCCAGTCATTCACTCTGCCAGCTCACTGCCATGATAGAGGAATTGTGTTATTACAAGATCAAGCGGACTAAATCCTGTATTCTACCCATCTCTGAAATGGCCAACAAAGCAGACTGTGCATAGTGGGCTTCAAATGGAACAGAAATATTTGGTAATCCAAATGATCAGAAATGTACATAACATACTGGCACACAATATAGCAAAGCAGATGGGGGTCCATCAAAAGTGACATCACGAGACGGAATCTAAATTGATCATTGTGTCAAATGTCAATGCAGTGAAAGTGAATCTGCTGCCTATATTTCCCCAAAAATGTACAAACCCTTTGCTTCTTGGCAAAGTACAGGCAGACTGAAGCTCTCGTACCCCATTGAGATCAAAGGAACTCCCAAATGGGGGGTTAAGGAAAGGTCTGCAAGACTGGGAATCATGCAGACCTTTCTGGGTGCCCAGTATTTATTACATCCAACAACGATAAATGAGGCTGGCGGTTTTTTCGGTGGTAATACCACACAACTCTTGATCAGTCCCTTACTTGTTCAAGAATTAAAGCCCCCACTCTGTGTTCATCCCCCTCTATTCACAACACAGCTTTCTCCTGAATGTTGCTCTATATTTATGTTTACACAGCATCTAATTTGTAGTGTACTAGGACACTGACATCAGGTGTGAGCTACCATTGGCTATACCACAGCATCCTGTGAATTGAACTAAAATCCCCTGGCTGCCAAGTTCAGTTAGGCCTTGATAGACTTTACTGTGTAATCTTGCACTTTCCCTGAAACTTGTATTTAGTAGTGCCTGGATTTCAGATGGTAATGTTTATTACTCCTGTCTTCCTGACTCGTCACAGTCCTTGCATATTTAAGGCGCTTCTGCCTTGCAGACAATCCCTACATGTACCCATATTAGAACTTTGCCCTTAGCTCCTAACATTGGCTATAAAGACCCTCCTTTCCCCATAATCCACCTGTGTTTTGTAATCCTTAGAACTGCCACCATATAGGACCGGAGGAGGGGGTTTGGATGTAAGGACTGTGATGAGTCGGGAGTACAGGAGTAATGAAGATTCCAGGCATCACCTCTAGTGCTCCCTCATCGTCACAGTCCTTACAGATTGAAGATGTAACAAGTAGTATATTCCTACCCTCAGCTGCCTCAGAGGAGCAAAAAAACAGCTCAGACACAGAACTAAATGCCAAGGGTGTTTAATCCAGTAATATTTACGGATTCAAGAATGTAAACAATTCAAACATTAGAACCAAAGTCTGGAGACAGGTAACCACCCATAGACAAGTGATCATGCCTGATAAAGGTGTGAGACATAGGCCACGTGGCTGTGTTGCAGATGTCACTAAGGGAAACACCTTGAGACTTGGCCCAGGAGCCAGCAATTCCTCTGGTAGCGCGGCCTTGAGAAACGATTGGGAGATGAACACCTGCTTCCGAGCATGCAAGCTTCTTCCTCTTGGACCTACCACCAAATGCGATGATCAGAGATTCTAAACGTCTAAAGGACACTGTGCAGTCCTCCTAAGGGGAAACCATGCAGAACGCCAATGCCGAACAAGGCAACCACTATATATGTTTAAGAGTGATGGAAAGGGTATATAGGCACGTTACAAATGCCATATCATATCGTAATATTCAGCATCTGCCTGGTAATGAGGACTCTAAAAGAAATTGCATTTACAGCAATTGGGATGATGTAGAGCAATACCTAAAATAATAGAGAACTGATATAGAAGAAGGCCTGTGTGGCGAACCAGAAGAAAGACTCAGACTACTATGTGCCATATTAATTAATGTTTATTTAAATAAAAAGAAAATGCCTATCTATTCCTACTGCTATGAGGGAGGTTCCCTACCAACCAACTCAAAATAAGGGTGGTCGTCGAAGTCCGAAAATTAAATGTCCTCATTCCGAATCCTAACTGCTAACTGGCTCTACCACTTGAGAAGAAGGAGGCCAGAGCAATGGCCTCTGTCTTTGGCTTCCGCCTGGGCCAATCCTTTGGATCTCTTTTCTTTGTATAAAAAGTTTGTCAATGTCCTATAACACATTACAAAACCTCTCTCAGGTTCTGTGTGTCAAATTTTAATATCTTCCAAACGGTTTCCTTTTCCTCAGGAAAACTAGGTTTTCTTTTGACAATTTCCCAATTTTTGACTTGGTTCTGGACAATGTTCCTGTGTTATACTTAGCGTCTTGAAACCTCCTGGTTTTCTTTCTCTCCAGTTATCTTTATTATACTTTGTGGTTCTTGGACTGCCCAAACTTCTCTGGCCTTCTGACAGGTTTACTTTGTCTTGCTCTTGGTAGAGCGTCTGCCCTTACAGGTTTTCTTGGCTTCCGTAACCCTTGTGGCTCTCCCAGCCTCAGAGATTAGTGTCTCTCAGTTTCTCAGGATTCTGCAGTCCTTGGGGTGCTCTGCTAGGCTTGCTTTGGTAGGGCGTCTGCCCATTTGGGTGTTCTCGGCTCCCATAACCCTTGTGGCTTCTCCAGCCTCGAATGTCTCTGTCTCTCGGTTTTTCAGGGCTCTCTGAAGGCTTCTGATGCTCTAAGAAGCTTACCTCAACTCGACTTTGGTAGGGTTTCTGCCTGCTCGAGTGTATCAGGCTCCCATAACTTTGGCAGCTTTCCTAGCCTCGATTATCACTGTTCGTGTCTCTCAATGGCATTACTTCCATGGCAGCGTTTGCTTCTCTGCCTCTGCTCATCTTGGCAGCTAATGGACTTCTCGTACGGAGCTCTAGGATCCAAGCTCTTCTCTGCAATCTGGTCTCGGCATCGGTTACTGGGCCCCAGGCCCACCACAGCTTCCTTGTGGTCGCTGCACCAGATGAGATGGTTGCTTTCCTGTCTCTGTCTATTTCCTGACCTTGGCTTCTTGGTCAGTTAGGACGCCAGCCATCTGGCGTCTGGCTAGCAATTTGCTCGTTTTCCACACCACTGCTGACTCTGCAGTCCAGTGTGGCTGTGCCCCTCCAGGAAGTCTTCTCTTCAGAGGTTCGCCTCTGCATAGGAGTCTCTCTCCTCCCTGCGTAGGAGTTACTATCCGATTCAAAGTTCCTTGTGGTTTTATGTATGTCATCTCAAACAAAAGGGGTGTGTTCTTCTGTCTGCGCTTGTGCTTCCCCTCGCCCCCTTTGCTATTTCCCTCCTCCCCCTGAGCTGTCCCTCATTCACCCCTTGTGCTGTCCCTCCTTCCTGCTTGCGTTGTAGCTCCTTCCCCCTTGCACTATTGCTCTTACCCCTTGTGCTGTTTCTCATCCCACCCTTGCGCTGTCGCTCCTCCCCCTTACGCTGATGCTCCTTCCCCCCTTGCACTGTCCTTCCTTCCCCCTCAAGCGCTGTCCCTCTGCCCACCTTTGTGCTGTTGCACTGCCCTCCTTTGCCCTGCCACTCCTATACCCCATTTTCTCTGTCACTCATTCCTTCAAATGTTTTACAATGCTCCTGTGCACTGTTGATGGCTTAGCCTTCATCTATTGGATATTTTATTCTCCCTCATATAGGTATTTATTTCTTATTCCTCCCTCCACAGTGCTTCTCTCAACCCTCGGCTCTGCCCTTCATTCCCTCCAATGCTGTCATTTGTTTCTCCCTGTGCTGTCATTCCTTATTCCTTCCCTCTTTGCTAAATGTATAATATAATAAACTGCAAATGCCCAAACTATTGGCTTTGCCGGTGCTTGTTTTTAATTTGGGTCACGCAGGGGAAAATGCATGCTGATGTGAGGTTGGACACCAACACCACATCTGGGTTTAAACGTTGAACTGTAAGGCAGACTTCCCAAACTGCAGACATGCTTTCCTTAACTTCACTACACTTCGCTTGCCTGAACGACTTTAAAGTCATGGAGTGTAGAGGCCGGCAGGTGAGCTTTCATGAGGGCAGGTGGGTGGCAAAACCGCTTGTAGGTTCCAACGCCGAACTGTAAGACAGACTGCCCAGGCGGCAGACACACTTTTCCCTACTTCAGTTAAATTCTTGGTTTCCTTTATAATATCAGTTTTAAGATGTTGAGTCAACATTATTTATGCAACATCCTTTTCAGTCTGACCAGAAAATCCATAGGGCCAATTAAGCCTTAACAGTCAGTTGCTTATGCATCTGTCACGTTCCTGGTAATTGTCTCTATGCACTGGGGTCGGCATCACAGATACAGCTGTTGGGTAACATTCATTAGGTTCTATGTCATTTCATCGACACCAGTTTTTTCGACATGTTTTTTACAAAAACATTTTGCCAAAAAAACAAATCAAAATATTTTTACATAAATTTTGGGGGGGGGGGTTACCTCCACAAACTCCCTCCCCTTGCACTACCTATTTTTTGGTATTTCTGACCCCCCCAACCATTTATATGCCCTTTCCCACCCCCCTCCTGCATTGTGTGTCTGAGGTACCTGGGGCTCTCCCGCGTCAATAGTCAAGGCGAGGAGAAGCGCTTGCTGCTGTGGTACTGTCCTTGGCTCCTACAACAAAGCAGCACCAGTGAAATTGACAAAACCGGTGAGTTGGGGAGACTGATACCAGACCTGTCAGTCTGGAAACCAAGGTTGCAAATGGCAACATTGTGTGAAGAAGATTATTAAGACAGCAGATGAGTGAATGAACTTTGAAGCTAAAATACGATACCATAGACAGAGAAGTCCGGCATCACGTGGGTGCTCATTTGAAAGTTTCTGTTAGGTATCCAACGAAAGGTTGCGAACGTTAAAAGAAAGAGAATTGTGAAATGGAAGTGGTCCTGCAACGGGTCAAGCCAAACCCTGTGCACATTCGAAAGTCTTCGATACTTAATGTAAAATTGACATTGGTTCGGGCCTGGCTGAGGGAGATTAATTGTGTAGAAGGGATCTGAGCCCAGCAGAGGGGCATCTGGAGTGAACCGTGAGTCACCCCAAAAGGAAGAACCTATGAACATTGTATGATAAAGTGAAAGGTGAAAGACAGACTCGAGCCCGGCAGAGGGAAGCCTGTGTGGAACTTTATGCTAATAGGATCTGAGCCCGGTTGAGAGGGGGATCCAGGGTGGATAATGAATCACCCGATGTTCATACTTGTGAAAAACTAGAAGGGAAAAGAACTTGTCTATTTGATTGCATTAGGCCCTTTGAGTGAAGAGGCTTTTGAGAAGCAAGGAGACTTACGCTCCGGAGGCCCTGATGCTGATGAGTGAACTGTAATGTTGTGCTAACGAAGCCAGAGACAGTGCTATGCTCGAGTGAACCGCCTTATCCTGTGTTAAAAACATGGAGAAAGAAGGCCAACGGCCTGAAAATCTGACATATCATTTTGAACACTTTTCTTTTTCATAACATTATTTCCCACACTATTTGTATTGCGAGGTTAAGATTAGCAATAGGTTTTTTAGTATAGGCCCTTTTATTTTGACAAGATACCACTAGGATTGCGTTATTATTATTTGAAGCTTGTAGCATGCTCCCAAATATAGATTTAGGGTTTAGGTAGGCATTTATCATACCCTTTTTGAAGTTCAATAAACACCCTTGAACTGTGGTCACTTATGGCGGTCTTACTGTTGATGTCATGCCTTCCTTACACATCCTCATAAAAGACTCTAGCCGTCTGGTTAGTCAAAAATTATTAGACCCAGAATGAGGCCTCACAGGAAAACGAGGTGTAGTCTTGCAGTCTAAGCACCAAAATAGAATGATCTACCAGGTCGCAAGCCCCAGTAAGATCCAGAAGCATCAGCAGTGCAGTATTTCCTTTCTCGCAGAAATTAAAGATGTTGGATTTCAAATCTAGCAGTGTGGATTCAGTACTGTTGAAGGTTCGGAAACCTGATTGCTTTGGATCTAGGTATTTGAGAAGGAGAGGTGAAGGTTAGCAAGGACAGAGTCAGGGGGAGAGTCAGAAGCAGGGGTTGGAGGGGGATGAAAGTTTGACACTCACTTCATCAGTCGAATGATGGCAAATACGGCTGGCAGCGTGGGAGGCGGCTCAGACAGAGGGCCGAGTGGTCCCAGGCGGGAGGAGAGGAGAGAATGGTCAGACCAGGAGAGGGTGTAGTGAGTGGGTTAGAGATAGAGATGTCAGCAGAGATGAAGGCATCCAGAGTGTGTCTGGCTGAGTGGGTCAGACTGGAAGGAAGAATGGTAAGGGAGAGGGATCACAGAGGTCACCACGGAACAGTGAAGTGGGGGATACAGGAGAATCAAGGTGGATATTGAAATCTCCAAGGAGGAGGAGATTAGTGGTAGAGGTCAAGAGAGAAGAGGAGAAGTCAGCCCATTCAGAGAGGAAAGGAGAGATAGGGCCAGGGGGTCTGTAGATGGTAGCAAGAGTAAGTGAGAGAGTAGGAGAGACACTGAGCCTACAGACGAGGCATTCAAAAGAGGAGTAGGATTGAGTAGGTATGATAAAAGCAGGGACCCACTCAGGGAAAATCAGGGCCACTCCACCACCAGGCTTGTTGTGCCTGGGTTTGGAGAGGAGCTTGTAGCCATAAGGAAGGAGAGTGTGAAGAGCAGTGACAGAGCTGGCATTGAACAACGTCTCAGTAAGGGCGACGACTTCAACGTCAAAGTCTTCAAGAAGGAGACGGATGTCAGAAGAGTGTTTGACAGCAGAACAAGCATTTAAGGTAGCTAAGTGAAGCTGGCTATCACATTTGAAAGTTTTCCGAGGGAGGGTAATGGGGTGCGTGGTACTCCCATGGGTGGTGGTGAAGAGGTTAGAGGGGCGGAAGAAGGAGGGGTAGTAGGAGAAGGGAGGAAATTAATGAGAGCTGGCCCTAGAGGATGTGAAATATGCCAAGAGTACTTCCCATCTAGTGCCACCATTAATGAGTGAAGAGGGAAAAGGAGAGAGGGTTGAGACCAAATGGGGAGTCCATAGCTCCAGGGAGGGGGCAGTAAAGAGGATGTCAGTAATAATCTGCCTGGAGGAAGCATTGACACAGGTGTCAGCAATAGGTAGGCCTGGGTTGGAGGCCAGGAGAACCTTTTTCAGGATTTGTGAATGAGATAGGATAGATGATAGAGCAGCAGTTAGAATAGATGGGGGAGATGGAGAGCACCATGATAGTATAAGGGGCGGCGAGGGAGACGGACAGTATGATAGCGAAGCAATTAGAATAGATATGGGAGATGGAGAGCCCAATAGGGAGAGGGGGCAACAAGAATGCCCAGAGGAAAGACAGAGGGCTGGACAGTGCATGAAAGAACACATCCGTCGGCCTAGCAGCCAAGCGTGAATAGATGCGGAGCAGGGCAGCACATTTTACATACGCCCCGATATAAAATTCCAAGAAAGCAACGGAAATGCAGCGCGGGTAGCAGAATTTAAAGGCGCTTCCAGCAGAATATATTCCAAAAAGGGATCTAACTGCTTGGTAGCAGCTCATACCACTCCTCAGGATTAAGCCCTTCCTCCCTCTGTAGGTTTTACAGCGCACGGTGCAGTACATCATGATTGCACACTTTGATGAGGGGAACGCCTCCTCACTGACCTTCCTGCCGTGCACCTAGAACCTCTCAAAGTGGCCAATCACACTGCGGCATGCCATATAACAGGTTTCAAGAAATTCAACATCACCCGCATTTTACTTTGGCGACACGGACTACCTCTCACCACCAGAATTCACTTCAAAATCACCTGCACCACATACAAAGCAACCACCGCCCGAACGCCTGCCGAACTGGCTGCAAATTTACCATGTCTGACAAAACACGCTCCTCCTGGAGCTAGACCACTGCAATGCTTGAAATAAAACTGGCACATGGGAGAAGACAAAGAACCAGTTCTTCTCCTGCTATGCCCAAGGATACTGGAATACCATCCCAGTTGTTATCAGGACCACTTCAATGTTCTTGATGTACCGAAGAGAATTTAAGGTCCTGCCTTTTAGGGAATTCCTAGTTGTGATTTAGGTTCCACTTTCCCCAGATTAACATTGCTCTGCACTCCATCGCTCCTGAGCTAGGATTGCCCTATTTAAAATAGAAAATACAAGTGGAATGTCGGAAAACCATAAGCTATGTCTTTGTGCCCCAAGCACACATGATCCAAAACTAGATTTGTTTAAAAGGCAGAAGGAACAGGTAGACTAATTTTCATACCTGGGAGTTGTTTTAAAAAAATCAAAGCTTGTCAACCCAAATAATAAGCCATGTCAATTTGGGTACTGAACCAATTCAGTCCGTGCTGGAGGCTTAAAGAGCTAAAACCGTTATAGCTGCAAAAGGGAGAATGGATTATTCTATTTAAGTTTCAGGTAGCCAGCATCTACTTCAGCCTATTGCACTCATATTCAAATGGACCTCCAATTTGTTGATGATTTATCTCATCTGAAACCAGTCTTATTTTGGGTTTTGATTCGGGGGAATTAACAAGTTGCACTAACTCGACTTCTATTCTTTAATCAGAAATGGTTTAGCGTTGGGAATTGGATTGGGGGGGAGAGAGAGAGAGAGAGAGAGAGAGAGAGAGAGGGAGAGAGAGAATTGTGAACTAGAGGTTAGGGGTAGGAGTGCAGTGCAGGGTTGCAGGTTCTTTTGCCTTGTAAGGCCTACTCCACCTACTTCCAACGAACCAATATAAGACCTCCTACAACCTTACACTACGCACACTCACAGAAAAAAACACAGACGTCCCCCACAGGCCTAGCCATCAGTCCAGTCACACTAACCAAACCCCAACTAAGCTCCCCTCTTTAGACCTATCACACTCTCCTGCATTAACGGCTAAGTAGATCCAAAGCGATGTACTCTATCAGATCTTGGGCTCTTCCCTATAGATAACAAACTCTCAAGTGTCTCTGCCAAACCCAGGAAGCAGTTTGGCACAGAGGCACCCGCTGCTTCCCACCTGGGCCCATCAACATTACAGATTTTACATCTGCCTCTCCCACTGTCCCACTAGTGAATCCCACTCCCCTTTCTCGTGCAGAGCAACACGTAGCAAGGTCACCTATAGTGGTAGGTCGGTACCGGTCAGGCACTATACAAGACCACTTGCAATACATAACATGCATAAACAAGGTGATTCTACTGGGGTACTGGCACCCCAAAAATATTACAAGTAATACTAAGCAATCAATTGAGTACAAATTCAAGATGAGAACTATGACATGGCGAGTCATTTCATGTGTTTCGGACCACTATTTGGCCTTCAAGGAAATAATTATTTATCCTCTCTGTTATGAGGGTTAAATCAATTTCAACCTTCCCAGACATTTCTCTTCAGCATTCCTGATGTATATATTGTACATTCTGTTTTTAAACATTTGCCTAGTGCTGTTGCTATTAGAGAAAGGATCACAGCATATTTAATGCAACAAACTTGGTATTTGGCCCTGTCACGTATTTGATTTGCATAAGAATGGATCGTCATTTATAGGGCTTATGTGATTACATCTAATGTTTTGATATACCATGTACTGTAACTCATTTGTTGATTTAATGTATATTGATTACATTTAAGGTAATCCTGTAATAAAGTAAGAGTGACAATAGATCAGTGAGGGTAACACTTGGAAGAAGACAGGGTCTCACCTAACAAATAAACAAGATAAAAACCGCTACAACATCTGGAAACACACAGAAATTACACCCTTTCACTCAAGCAATTGTGGACCTGATTTGTAGCAAAAACCCAGCAAGGATTAGGAAATGAGCTAGTTTTTCTATAAGCCCGTCAGACAACCATAAGGAAATGCAGGGCACATTATCTGCAGAGGTCTGCAACCTGTGGTTCTCCAAACTTTTTTGACTACAACTCCCATGGTCCCTCAACATTGCATGTCCCGGGTAGGGCTGATGGGAGATGTAGTCAAAACATCTGTAAAGCCAAAGGTTTGAGACCCTTGGGCTAGAGGCTCGTGATTGACCCTTCATATGAATGCAGGTAGAAAACTTCTGCTTCAAGATCCTAGTTAGACCTCCCAGAAAGCCAGTTGGAAAATCACAGGATGGGGTGAGAGAGTTACACCTTAAAGATTTGAGGGGCCTGGGACCTGTTGGCGGGATTTCGGGCATGCTTACTTACCAGTGTCTTTGTATTAGTCTATCTAATTTAATCTTTTCTCAATCTAGGTGAAGATGTAAACATGAATGAGTTGTTAATAATACGTTTTTTATTGTTTTATTTTGTTGTGTTGTTGCTACAGGTTTGCAGCGGTGCACGATCTGTCAGAAACACTGATGCCTACGATCCAAAATATGCCCGAATCGGACCTCTGAACCTGACTCCTAGATGTAAGTCACTGGAGACTGGTGTGATGTGTTTTGCGGTGTTCACTGGGCAAATCGCGGGGGGCATGGATTGCACTTTCGAATGTTATTGGTGGGACGAATTACTACACATGTTTGTGCAAGCGACATATGCTACTTGGAAAAATGCATACGGGCATCCTTGCTCTATGGGGGAAAAAGTAAAGCGTTCACAGAAGTGTGCAAGTCAGAGGTGCGGACATGCAAAGCGACAACGATGCCCTAACTTGGCAAGCAGAGTGGGGAGACTATGCATAGCAGCTGCACTAGTCATGCACGCCAGGCGAGTCCATGCACAAATGCAAAGCAATGGGAGAAATACTGACCTGGTGTGGGCATGAAGACAAGGCAATCACAAAAGGTGGGAAACCGCCCTGAGAATTGCACGCAGAACTTGCTGCAAATCAGAACCGAGCAAGTGGTCAGAAAAATGAGCAAGTACAATGCCAAGGAAAAACGAGGACCGATTAAGGCAATTCATCATTAGAAAGTCAGGTTCACATGAAAGTGACTTCAAAATAAATGAAGACAAGCCACACAGACATGCTGGTGTACTGTATATATTTTTTTTTTATTTTTTTATTTGTAACATCTAGTTTTTGCAAACTTTTATTACAACTCCTTTTCCGGTCATTGGTGACATTTTTCCTTGTCGATTTGCACTTGTGCCTTTTAATTTAGTACTATGTCCAAAAAATTTATCACTGAGCAGGTTAGGAGAATCGAACTTCCGCTCAGTATTCGAAGCCACAGATCTTCCATCTCATCGTTTGCCGGTTTAAATTTGTTCAGATGGATAGATCTCAACTCGTTTATTGCCACACATTCAGTTGTTAGATGTTTTAATGACTCTGCATGCAATTTACAGTGCCGACAAGCTTCTTCGGTAACAGGCTTCATTTTTCTTAACACCAACATTTGGTTAGTTTTCAGAAGGTTCAATCTGAGTCTAAGGAATTTATCTCTATGATACCTCGACGGAAATTTGCACAGATAATTTGGCATTTTGTCTACTTTGTTCTTTGTTGGCCCAAGATCTAATGCTGTCGGCAATGTTGCGAGTTTGTCCACGTTGTCGATCCAAAGCCAATCTTTCAGTTTTACTCTGGCAATCTGAGGCCGATTAATCAATGTTTCCATTGAAATATTTGCGCTGTACATGATGGCTTTCACTTTCTCTGACCATCTTAAGAGCAGGCCATTGTGAAGATGATTTTCTCCTGATTTTAGTATTTGGTAGGCCGGTTCAGGATTCGGTGTTTCCGTCTTTCGTAATAATGACAAAGATTTCCATAGAACTGATCCGTATAGGCTTTCAAGTGCCATGACGTATTATGGTCATTGATAGATATTTTGGTAATCTCAGGACTTGGCGCCAGAATAAGCCTTCTAACTTAGACCAGATCTTTAGGTCAATGTTCCATCCTGCTTCTGCCCCAAATGTTAGTGTAGGGACGACTTTTTGGATATAAAACGTACGTAATGGTAGTACAGAAAATTTTCCATATAAGGTATGCAAACGTGCTCCTTGTAAGGCAAGGATTCGGGTCCGCTGGAATAGATCTTGAGTCCAGCGCCATTCACGAATTGAGGTGTTCATCAGGATTCCTAAATAGCGAATTTCCGTGACTTCTTCAAGAAAATTGTTGTCGATTCGCCATTTAAAGGACTTTTTTTTTGCAACCCGGTCACTGCCAAATCTCATGATTTTTGTTTTATTCACATTGATTGATAAGTCGTTATCAATCATGTAGGTTTCGAGCTTTGACAAAAGGCGCTGCAGCCCTATCTGGGTCTTGTCAAACAGTACCACGTCGTCTGCGTATATCACATAGCTTATAGGCTGTCCATTGATTTTTGGGGGGAAGCAGTTAACACTTGCCAATGCTGTAGAGATGTCAACAATGTATAGTTTGAACAAGGTGGCAGCGAGTGGGCATCCCTGTTTCACCCCTCTGGTGGTAATAATGGGTTTAGACAGGTCTCCATTTGCATTTAATCTTACTCTAATTGATGTGTTAGAGTATAGCGCCTTTATTGGTTGTAGCAAGGCGTTTGGGCAGTTTTGATTTTCCAACTTTTCCCATAATTTCTTTCGATTAATTGAATCGAACACTTGCTGTAAATCGATAAATGCCATGAATAGTTGATCTTTCTTGTTTAGAGCGTCGAGTTTTAACAGATTTACCAGGGCAAGGTTGTTCTCTACTCCCACGCCCTTTGTAAATCCAGTTTGTCTGACATCAAATTGGTTAACTTCTTTTGCCCATACCGATAACTTTTTTTGTAGGAATGTCGCCAGCACTTTACCAATAGTATCCAGTAAGGCAATCGGTCGATAGTTTGCCGGATCGTCTCGGTTGCCCTTCTTATATATTGGTACTATTATTGCCCTGGTCCATGAACTCGGTACCTGTTTTCTTTCCGCTATCGCCGCAAAAAGTTTAACAATGAATAAGGACCATGCGTCGCTGTGCTCTTTTAGCAGTATGTTGCTGATGCCATCGGGCCCAGCAGCTCTCGAGGCCTTTAATTTAGATATGGCCAGAAGAATGTCTTCGCTGGACTCAGTTATATTCCAAGCTGTGGTAATGTTTCGGCTATCTACGTTGTCTGGTATTTCCTTTCCTGAAAAAACACTTTGAAAGTGCCTTACCCAGTCACTTTCGGACACTCCATTTGACATTAAGGCGTCCTGGTTAACCGTTCCTTTATTCAAGATTTTCCATATTTCCCTAGAGTTGTTTTTTATGATCAAAGTCAACATTTCTTCGCCACGCTCTTGATCTCTCTGATAGGAGAAGGATTTTAGCCAATTTCGATATTGTTTTTTTCTCTGTTTTGATTCGCTCTGGGCATTTACTCCATGCTGTTTTTTTATTTTTGATAGGTCTTTCCTGAGCTGCTTTTTTTGGGTTTTCACCGATCTGCTCCATTTGTGTTTGTGATCCTTGTTATTTTCGCATGTTTTTCCAGAATAGCCTGTTTTCAGGCTAGGTAGCAGCGGTATGTAATTTAAGGGATCAACATTATCATGGATGGTCTCCTGTATTTTATTGGATAATCTGATGATTTGATAATTATTTATTCTTAATCTGTTTCGCCCATGATTTACTTCTAGTGCCTGACTATGAATAGCGCCTTTCTTTTTACACTTTAACGGCCAGGACAATACAAGTGGGTAATGATCACTGTTTGTTGTAGGTATGATTTGCAGATTGTTGATAGTTGCAAACACGTTTCTTGAAGTCCAGAAGTAATCTAGGGTCTTTTTGTATCCCATGTTCGCCCAGGTGAAGTTTGGTGGTATGTCCCCTCTCACTTGGCCGTTTGCCATCATACAGTCACGGGCTTCTAGTTCTTTACTCCATTGCTTTTGTTTTCTGTTTCCTGAGTAGCTATCTGATGATTTGAGTTTGATAGGTTTCATTTGATCGTCAAACCATGAAATGTTCAGGTCTCCACATAAAATTATTGCAAGGGCCGGACAAGTCCGTTGGTGACGATCGATTATTTGCATTACATCAGTTATAAAAACATCAGCCGAGATTTTTAGCGGGTTCCAATACACGTTCAGAATTAATAGATGTTCATTGTTATTGGGACCGTTCGTTGTTTGAAGTAAAGTTCCTTGAACATAACTATTTGGATTCGTTTTTTCGATTATTTCCCAGTTTGTTCCTGATTTTATCATTGTAATTAAACCAGAAAATGGGCGTCCCTTGATGTTTTTTCCAGCCGGATTTAGCAGTGTTACATAGCCATCTTTTGTCGGTGGCACCCGCAGCCAGGTTTCCTGTAAACAGATGGCAAAGTTATTAGTTAAGTTAACCGGGAAATCATTATATAGATGGTTAAAGCCTCTTGTGTTCCACGATATCACAGTCATAGGCACCGCAGTTTCTTCTTTTTCCAGCTAGTGCTTATTTGATTTCTTGCTATCGATCCTATTCTTTTCAATGCAGGATGGTTTGGATTTTAACTGTCTTCTTAGGCTATTTCGATGCTGATCCGAGTTTTCTTTCATTTTTGTGTTATCAGCAATTGCAGTTGATCCTTGACTGCTTGTTGAATCATAAAGTGAGATTTCGAATCCCAAGCACCTGAGGTCTTGCTTTGCAGCAAGCAACGTTGAACGTACTGCTTGGGAGTTTATGTGGAGGAGTACAATATCTGCACGAACTTCCGATAAGTATTCAACTATACGGATATCGTCGGACCTGATATTCAGTAGTGCTGGTACTGCGTGTAGTAGACACATGATGTTTCCACGATTCAAATTGACATCTAATTCGTTCTGAAAAATGTTTTCGATCATGATCTTTTGATGTGATTCCTTAGATGTCATTCTGTGAGAGTCATGTAGATTGGAGGAAGAATTGCGACTATGTGCAGATGTGTATTTTGGATTCCATACCGAATGGCATTATATTCGGACTTGGGATTGAGGTCGAGGTGTCTTCCCTTCAGTGCAGGTGAGAGTGTATCCTTTGTTCGTTCGGTTACCCCAACCTCACATGTTGCACTTTTCTGGACACCTGTTTTCTTAAACAGCGGTTTCCATGGATTTATCTGAGCTGGTGGATCTGAACTACAAGATGACATGTTTGTCAAGTCCACAGCAGATCCTCGAAGGGTTTCTTCAGCCTCGTTGTCAGAGACAGATTACATAGTGCTTCCATTAGATCTCCAGGGTCAGAGGAACTCTGATCTGATTCAATTCTCATCCGCTTTTTTGGGTGTAAAACCGGTTTGCACTTGGGTCCAACTTTCGTCTCTTCTTTTCCCTCTTTAGTGGTTGCTTTCGGTTTGACAAAACTTTTGTTTTCGCTTGACTTAGATTTCACCGGCGTAGTCAAGTTTCTTATAAATTGTTTTGTATTGCTTCTGTGTTTAGGATTAGCCTGAGTGTTCTTTTTTTTTTCTTGCTTTTTCTTTGGATGGCCATTTGTCCCTGTTGAAGGATTTCCTTTGTTTACCGTAGTTTCTAGGGTTTTGGCAGTACCCCTAAAGATGCCATATGATGCCGTTACAGAAGAGCTTGATGGATGCTCAGAGCTCTTCTCCGGTGCCATGATTATCTCTCCGCATCTTATGCGAGACTCAACAGTTGAGTCGGTCCTGCCCTCCACCAATGGCTGCTTCGAGGTGTTCGCAGTCTTATTTTTCTCAGAAACAGATCCGTTTGTCACAGACTTTGACATAGTGTTTGTGCCATTGCCTGTTAAGTCAATGGGCGCATTTGGATTGGATCCGATATCTAAGGTATTTTTACCATGTAAGTTGTCTGTTACCGGTGATTCTGCTTCTAGGTTACATTGTGTCTCTGCATCTGTTCTTTTATGAAAATTATGCGCGGAGGAGTCTCTTTTCTCCTTTCCGTATGATAGCATTTGTTTTAAGTTTTCAAGCAGTTCCTCGGTGCGTAGGTCATGACCTTTGTGATCCCTCAGCAGCTGTTCGAAATGTCTGCTCATGTATTCGGAAGATTTGGTGTTTTCAGCTTCTTGTCTTAATTGGAAGGCCACAAATTCTGTTTCAATTTTGTTTATTTTGTCGTCTATATGTCTTATGACTGCTCCGTTGTTTTGGGCAGTTTCGTTCAGGCTTTCATATAGCTTTGTGAATGGAATCAGGGCCAGAGATGTGGCAGCTAGTACGTTGTTGTGTATCTGTATAGCAGCCGCTACTGATAGATTCGATTTTATCTCAGAATCTCTACTTTGCGAACTGCCTGTGTTCTCGCTGCTTGGAATGCTCTTGTCGTTCGTGCTGATTGCAGGGGTTCTTTTCGGCCGTTGATAAGTGTGCACATCAAGGGCTTTGCCCTCTTGGCTCCTCGTGTTTGAACTGGTGTTGGTACTAGTACAGAAGTATTGTCCTTGATTTTTTAAGCATGGTGTCGAGTCAATCACCGGATTTAGGTCACGGCGATTGGTTATGCATTTCTGCCCCAAGGATTTCTGATTTGAGCCTGTTGCTGTGTCGTCAATGGAACATTCATGGTCGCCTTCATTAAGTATGCCAGAGACATTTTCCACTGTGTTGTTATTTCTTGAGGCTCCAAGAGTGAAACTTGCTGTCAGTCTTTCTTTCATTTCTTCAAAGTCGGCTAGGAGTCTCTTCGTCACGCGTGCTTCTCGCGCTGCAAAATCGATCTCTTTTAACAGCGAGGTGTTGCAGGGTCCTTGTTGTGGACCAACGGTCGAATTTCTAATTGCAGGTTCCAAAATCCCTTTAGTTGGTAAGTGTGCGAGATTTGCCACCGTTCCATTGCCTGTTATCGTAGACGGATTTAATTGGTTAAAGACCTTAGCGCCATTTGTGATTTTTTGTATTGGCGTGCTTTCTTTGCGTTGATTTTCGTGTGGTTTGATAGACAATGGAAAAGTGAATTTCAGTAATTTTGGATCAAGTTCGATGTTTGGGACTTCAAGCGCAAGCAGTTCGTTGTCTGTTACATCGAAAGGGGATTGAAATGCCTCCGCATTTATCTCGATCACCTCTGGTACCACTATATCTCTGTTTAAGTCAGCTTCTGCAAGACTAGTCCCAGGCCAAGGATTTGCGCCTAAAGTGAGGCTTCTCCTAATTTTGTTGCTGTTTCCACCGTTGTCACAATGGGATTTCGTAATTTCGGGATGGACTTCATGGGAGGCTTTTGCCTTGCTCGTCATTTCGTTCTTCAACAACGCTGTGCGTTCAGCAGCTTCATGAGCGTTTTCACTTGTGGCTTGATCACGCAGGTATAATTGTTGCGGTATTGACAGCAAATCTGCTTCCGAGTTCACTGAAGGATTGGTTTTAGAGGTCTCAACCGTCTCCTGGGTTTGACCGGTAGTGAGCTCATCCGAAGCCGGCACACGTTCTTTCACAAGCTCAACCAAAGGGAGAGCTTCTATTGAGCCCGATGTTGCGTCTTCTGTGTGCACTTCCAAAATTGTGTCCGTTAAGCAATGAGTAGTGGGGATTGCGGGAGAAGCGGGATTAATCAATCCTAACACGCTACATTTGCCACCCCCCTCGGTGATGTCAAGGGGTATACGTTGACTGTGTTCGCTTTCGGGTGCAAGGACACTTCTAATGGCACTATTTGAGTGCAGTTCAGTGCACATAATGTTATTGTCAATTTGCGGCAATGAATTCTGTGTTTGTTTTAACTTGAGCCTTGTCCAAGGCCTGTTATCCCCCATGAAGGTCTTCTTACCTGTTAACCTGTTAACTCGCCTGCAGACGGAGGCCGCGGCGGCCTGCTGCGGACTGCAGCAGACTGGACTCTCTCACGGACTCCGCGCGCGCTCCGCGCTCTTCAGGTGTTTTTAAAGGGAATTGTTCTTGTTTTCCTTAAAGGCACACTGGATCCAAGAAACAGATCCAAGAAACAGAGTACACCGCTGATCGTAGACTGTAGCTGCAGCTCCTCACTCCTACTCGCTCTGCAGCAGACTGGACTCTCTCACGGACTCCGTACTGTATATTAACAGTTCTGTGGCCTTGCTGCAGAAAAAAGACAGGAGCACATCAAACACAAAACAATAGAACAAGCCAACAAAGAAACTGGACATCCCGCCAATGCTGAACAGGATAGAGCTGATAGAAGCAGCCTGGATAGCTACCTGGGGAAGCCTCATCTTTCAGGCTTTGAGGGGCATGTAGCATCTCCCCACTGGTGCCCCATTTGGGCTGGAAGGAGGGCCTGATGTCACAGTGGTAGACAGTGATCGGGGATTGGTGCTGCTGCAGAGTTTCTAATGGCCTCTTGTGCATACTCCTGTGCCAGTGACATCTGCAGCAGCTCCCCCCCACCCCATCTTCCTCCTCCTCCATGGCAGGCCTACTCCTCATAAGGGTCTCCAGCAGGGGAGCAGGGGAGTTGCTAGGTCTGGAAAAGACCCGGGGCTAAGCTGATGTCGGAACGGTTGGGGTTGGGGGCTAGCTAATCTTTTGGCTGTAGCTCCTGAGATTGTATCCGGGGCTACAACCAAAAGATCAGGGGCTATAGCCCCCTTAGCCCCCCCCCTAGCAACGCCCCTGGTCTCCAGTCAGTTCGGTGGATGGAGATGGGACAGCCTCCATTAGGGATATATATGCCACCGTTGAGTCGTATGGAGAAGAAGTACCCCCACGGGATTGGACAAAAATATCGAATAAAAAAGACAGAATGCACAAATAGTGTCTGTTACTATAGACTTCGCAAAGATATGTATAATCATGCAAGCGTATCTTTGCATGATTGCACACTTTATCGAGATGCACATTGTTTTGTGAACTCAGCCCAAAATAATAGATATTCATGAAAATCTTAGATCGCCTTCTAACATAAAAAGTCTTAGAAAATCTGCTGCAATGATTTGTATTTTCTTCAGAAAAATGGGAATGCTTGCAGTGGTAGGTTCTGAACAAGACCCTCGCCTGAATCCTTCTGAAATAGTCCTGCACAAATCATGGACTGTTTTAATTAACAAAAACTCAGGATGTCGGTCTAAGGTCAAGCACACAACTTTCCTTGAGGAGTGATAACTGTCAGAAAAATTAAGCAAAACAATTGAAATGGTAGAGAAACGAAATGATTAAATAAAGCACAGGTAAAGTAAAATAATCATAGGAAGGGCTTCACCTATGCACCCAAAAAAACAAAAAAGGAAGTCACATAACATTAACATCTGCTAAAATAAGGAAACCTGGATGAATGGTGCAAATGGTAATGAAGAGCTTCGTGCAAAGGTTAAAAAAAGTGTTTTTGGCAAGATAAAATGTGGAAAATGTAGTTAAAAGTTAAACATGGCCACCTCTGTTGTTGATCAACCCAAAACAATACATTGCCATCGTGGCTGCTCTGGCTTGAACCTGTCAAAAGTTGTTGCTGGGGATTTAGTTTTAGGCAGGGTTTACAAGTAAGCAAGCAGGGCATATTCTAAATGCAGCCTCACCTAGTGAGCCAGAGACGAGTTGCTGTTGCCAACTGCTTCATGGAGCTATGAAAACACTTACCAGCCTTAGATTAAGCTTTTCGGCAACTTTTGTGGAGCAGATCGCCTCCACGACCCTGTTTGTGTCTGTGGACCGCGCCACTGCATGCGCATCATTTCCCCATTGCGGTGGTAAAAAGGCACAGGAATATGGTTTTGTTCCCGGATTGCTGACATTTATTGCCCGTGACGGATAATGAATCCTTAGAGGTTGAGCCTGCTTCATGCAAATGTAAACAGCATTGCATTTACATTTACAAGGACCAGTCAGTTGCCCCTTGAAACACTTGTGTATAGGTGCATAATGAATAACAAATCAATCGATCAAGTCCATAGGTCTTCAAGGCTCTCAGCCCGCATCAAACTTGAATGTGGGCAAAGACAGATAGAAAGTGAATAGTACCCCTCATTCGGGCTAATAAACGGTGGTGTAGAAGGTTGCCCAGACCAATGCCAGTGGTTCAGATTTATTCAAAATATTCCACCCATCACTTTTTTGATTGTAGTATCCCTCATTCGTCTCTCTATTGGAAGCATTGGCCGAGGACAGGCGATGCCCTTCAGAGATGTGAGTCTGCAGTGGAGCTCTCCAAACAAATAGTACAATGAGTGCCAAACTTGGAGGAACTCCCAAGCAGGGTTCTATAAAAAAATATGTACTTTACTCAACCGAACATAACAATCTAAAGCACCAAAAACCCATCCCTGTAAGGAAAACACAAAAGATAATTCAGTTTCGATATATATAGACCGCATACTCGGGGAATTATACAGTAGGAGGTAGAAATTAAAAAAAAAAATGAATAGAAAAGCACAAACATTAATGGTTACTTTTAAAGTGTTGTTGGTGAGATAGAGAAATTGGTCCTAACCACTCTCTGGGGCACTTCTAAAGGCCAGGGGACATGGCTTTTAGAATGCCTGAGAAAGGCTCCTAGACCAACAATTCACCAAGTCTCTTTAGAAGGCGTGACATCATGAAGCAGTTTCTTCTTGCTGCCTCTCCCTGGAGCAGAAGCCGAGGAATCGGTCCAAGTGCCTTGATGTGACAAGTGGCGCAATAAGGCTCAATCGGTTGGGACTACTTCAAACAGAGCATATGGATACAGGGAACTTTTTTGGTGAAATCACTCTTTTACCTCCGCGACTTAAAATTTATGAACCAATATTGGTGATGTCGCAATGGTGCGTACAGGAAAACGGAGACACTGAGTTCCCCCACTCCACTTGTAAAATGTGAAAAAATGGAACTGCACACATCTATTTACTGCGCCACAGTAGAAGTTAGATTTGAATAACTTGAGCTTGTTTACATATTAAAAATCAATTTATTGATAGCCCTTTGCGATAACACGTGTTTCGGCACATTTCATGTGCCTTCCTCAGATCAGGGCAATGTCCATCGGCTGAGTTGTCAGCTACACATTAACGTAGTTGGCGAGAGTCCCATGAGACTCTTGTAAATGAAAGCGAACTTCTGAACATTTCCGGATTCGTGCATCACGCGTCGGGTTAGCAATGATTTTTCTACTTCAAACAGAGCATCTTGTCGATGGGCAGACTTGGATTGTGAGGCTGGGCTTAATGAGCAGAAGGCCCTCAAGTACATGAGAAACTGGTGGCTCAGTCGGGGTCCAGGAGTGCCTCATTGACTCAAACTGTATTGAATGCTTCTTTGCTCCTTGTTGAATTGCTGATCAGCAGCACTGCTAAAGGTAAAGCCTCTGAATTACATGTGTGACTGGGGTCTCTACCAAGAACCCAGAAGAGCTGCAGTTCTATTCTGTACTTTCCACACCAGAGAAGAATACAGAGTCACCTGCAGGGGCACTGACTCAATTCTGGGTACGTAGGCTTCCTGGTCAAATGGTCCTCAATGCAGGGATGCCTCAAAGTGTTTCCAGCTTTCCGGCCTCAGAGTCATTGAGGGGAGAGTCACTCTCCCTTCTGTGATATCTGCCTTCAGCCCTATCGAAACTGTGAATAACAGCAACAAGAATGAATGCGTCACCACTCCTTTTATAGCAAGCTCTTAGCAGGGCAGTGGAGCATCCTCAAGTCCTATGGAAGAATTAAATGAGGATAGTTTCCTTGGGACATGTCCACCCTCTTTCACTGAAGTTCCTAGAGGATTCGGCTCCCAAGGAGCCACTTTGTGGCATAAGAAGTCCTGAGGGGAGTTATCCAAGATGGTAGAAATACGTTTTCCCTAATCCTACCTCCATGGCTGCCCTAGTTCTGCTGATGTCTTTCCTGCTGGAGGCCAAAGAGCTTTTGTCAGCAATTTCCCTTTTGCCCACTTTCCCCCTGCTCACAGGCTCGTAAAGAGATCTTTCAATCATCGCCGTCTTTGGAAACCTGCCTCTTCACACGTGGGTGAAATGCTGAGGCTAAAAAAAAGGGTTTCCTGGGTAGGACTGAACCATTTGCTTATCAGCACTGAAGAGACAATGCAATGCAAACATCAGAATTGGCCATGCTATTATTTCTTTGCACACCATAATATTCCCTTGGTAGGATATTGCTGTAACTGTCATACCATTTGTAGGATAATCGGACACTGAAAAAAATTGTCAGTGAGCATTGGAAAAGTAATTTTGAAGTTGTCATTGTGTTGTATTAATTGGCAGGCAAATGGAGACCTTGCAAGACCCTATTAATTGCACACGTTCTCCAACTAGTTTGCTTAGTAGTGATATTGGTAGAGGTGTCGATAGATCTCTGTATGATATAAGACTGTCTCCTTGTTGCCTGTCAGCTGTACATGTGAGTTAACATGGAAAACAGCTTCCAGGTTTTCATGTGCACATTTGAAGTTGCATGTAACTTTTGAGTGGGTGTGGATTATTCACCTTTCAGAAGCTGGTATGTTTTTGGATTCTTCACATCAAAGGTATAAGTATGTCCATGATAATGTTATCAAAACACCAAAAAAGTTATAGTGGGTTTAAAAAGGTTTGAAAAAAACCTTTCACCTGAAATTTGAAAGTAGGAGAGTCCATTAGAGATAAGTCACACATTCCATAACTCTACCTAGTAGGCATTGCTGGAAGTTCACCTCCAGTTCTGAACCACAACAGCAGGGCATTGTGGGTATTCAAATTAACACAAAGGCAAACCTTTTCTCCACAAAGACATTGCAATCAGCATTCAGGTCACCAAGAAGACCTTTAAGGACAGGTGTCCAAAGAACACATTGGACCCACAGCATAAGCAGGTCATTTTAGTTTGGGGATGCACAAATGATCAGGGCTGAGACAGCAAGAAGGCTCAGATGCAGTGAGGGTCCTTTCCACCATTTTGGCGCTCCCAGCATGCCTAGTGTCAGCCCAGCACCCTGTGACTCCATAAGTAACACTGGACCACTGTAGAGGAAGTCTTCACTCTGTTGGTTACTTACTGGAGGTTTTCAGGACTCAATACCTCCTCACATAAGAGTGAAGGCAGGAAAATCAAGCGGCAAGAAACAACCTTGCCAAAACCATTCTTGGGAACAGAAGGGGCATCTGATGAAATAACCGCTGCCTAGGACCAGAGATATTCGGCAGTGAGACACCTAGAGGTGTACAATATGCCTGAAGGTGCCTCGAAAGACTTCCTCCTGTTGGGTAAAAAGCAGAAGAGGGCCCTATGTTGTATACGGCTCAGGAGAAGAGCCTCAACATTCAACATGTCAAACATCCCAAAGCACTACTCCTGACAGCAACTGTTGCTGAGGAGAAGCAAAAGGACTTTCGGCCAACACAAGCCGTCAAGCCACCGTCAAACCAGTGAATCTTCAGGGAGCAGATTGCCACCGGAGGCATGAAACCCTTTTTGGCACCAAGGAACCAGCCAATCCAGGCAGTCGAGCTGAGCACTTCGAAGACATTAGCGATGTGACAAATCCCTGTGAGACGAATAGCAGAGCTGGAGATAACTGCAGATAATCCCAGCGTTACAGCATTTAGTCGCTGATTCTTTTTTTTTTATTTTATTTTATACGGTTGATACAAACCTTTAAAATATATTCACACACATCAATAATCACAAAAACAAAGGCCAGAACAAAAGTGAAAACAACAACAAAACAAAGTAAGAAGCCTCACGTTACTACCACCACCATCACAGACCAGGTCCGTCCCCGGTCATTAAACCCCAAAGATTTCACATCATCCAGGGCTCAATTCCAAAACTCCAGGGATCGTGTCTAGTCGAAGTTCCATTATCTTTAAGAAATGCGTCAGTGGGATTAACAGTTTAGGATCCGTTCCGTTGAACATATAACCCCACCATTCGTCTGCACACAATGAGGGGTGAGTCCTGTTCCACAGGCCCAACTGCAATGTTCTTTGATTACGAAAAATGCTACAAAATAGGACCAAGTGTTTCAGTGTTTCTATGTCTTTTGCACAGAATCTGCACAGGTTGTTTGTGGTCTTATTGCAGCTCCACGTTTGCAGGCGTTCCTTTGTTTTGAACAAGTTCATGCGAAACAACATGAAGCCCCTCCGTGCCTGAGGGTCAGGAAAAAGGCTAATGTAACGTTGAGCCGTATTGAAAGCACGTGCTTCAGCTGGCACGTATATCATCAATTCTGCAAGGGCTCCTTGGGAGCAAGTTCTCTCCCAGTCCAGGCGCCAAATTTTCAGTTTTGCTGCATCTGGATTTTCGTGAAGCAAGTTAATATTGATGTTATATTCGTCTAGTAGGCTTTCGCACCGCTGTATCCACAAAGATGTTTTCTCGAGCACGTGTCTTTTGGAACAAGGATGACAAATTCCAGGTAATCCTTGCCTGTAGTGAAATGAACGATAACTCATATCTGATGCACGAGGTCATAGTCCCTCTTGGGAGACCCAACACTTTAGTCCAAAATTGGTTCTCCAGAGAAGACCATACTTCGTAAGAACATCCCAGTGCCTTCTCAGCCCCATAGGTCAAAACAGGAATGACGTTTTGTAGATAAGAGTCGTGAGGGTTCTAATGAAAATTTACCGAATTTCTTTTTCATACAAAGCGCTTGACACACCAACTGAGTGCATTTCCTTTTTGTGTCAGCTACCCAGGGAGCATCGTTGATACAAGAGCTTAGAACCATGCCTAAGTATTTGACATTTTGGGATAATGTCACCGGTGCACCTCCTAGATGCCATTTGAATTTTTTTGCTTTTTTTGAAGTGGCTCCTCTCAAGTTCTTAAATATTAAGATTTCACTTTTTTTTAGCATTGATCTGCAACCGGTTCTCGGTTATGTAACTCTGAAGGGCGTCAAGTTTTCTTTGTAAGCCGACAGGTGTTAAATCCATTACAACAAGATCGTCGGCATATAGGAGTCAGCTTATGTGAGCCTTGTTTATTTTCGGCGGGAAAGAAGTTACAGCTTCTATCGAATATGTCCGATATAAACAAGCTGAAGATGGCTGCAGCAAGCGGGCAGCCTTGTTTTACCCCCTTATGTGTGGTAATCACTGTAGACAGTATGCCAGATTGATCTAGGCGGATCCTTATAGTTGTATTGGTGTGTAGCTCCTGAATTGCGGCCACTAGCTCTTCTGGACATCCCCATCGGCGCAATTTTGACCATAATAGGTCCCGGTCAACAGTATCGAATGCGCTCGAAAAGTCAATGAACGCCAGGTAAATTGCTGTGTTAGATTTCAGGGCCTCCATTTTTGCCAGGTTAAGTAGTAGTAAATTTAGGGAGCACCCCACTTGTTTCACAAACCTAGACTGCCGTGCGTCTACATGGGCAGTTTCTACAGCCCACTCTACTAGTTTTCTTTGCAGAGTGGTAGCATAGACCTTGCCCAGGACATCTAATAAAGCCACCGTCCGATAATTTCTAGGGTTTGATCTGTCTCCTTTTTTGAATATCGGTACGATGATTGCCGATTTCCAAGACTTAGGAGAGTGACCCGATTTATTTATTCTGTCGGAAAGGGTTATACAAAACTCAGCCCAAATCTCGGGGCATTGCTTGATGGTGTAGTTGGTTAAACCATCCGGGCCAGGAGCTCTTGAATTATTGGCCTTCGTAATAATTGACACAATGTCATTTTTAAAATACTTGAGTGCAGGCGGTGGAAAAGTCAATGCACTCTCGATGCCCGAAATCCTATACCCCTTGTATAAATTCTCAAAATGAGAAATCCAGGTTAATTCCGTCACCAGGCAAGTTTGTAAAGCCTTTTGTGGGGCCTGTGTGTTATTAATGATCCTCCAGAACTCACTTGTGTTTTTGTTCCTTAGGGCAGATAGCATTGTTTCGGCGTCCTTTTGGATGGTCAAATGCACGTGTGATTTCATCCAGTTCTTGTACCTCTGTTTTACAACTCTAATTTAGTTCTTTTGCAGTGTCAGGTCCAATTTCTGGGCCTGTCGCATCGCCTACCTCTTCTGTCGTTTGCGTTTCTGGATTTCAGGGTCGAACTAGTGTTTGCGGACCATATTTAGGTTCTTCAGCCCAACGTTCTTGGTCTTGAATTGCTGCAATAGATGTTCATATTCTAAGTCGGAGTTATAATGACCGTAAGCCATTGACAGCTGGGCAACTTTGTGATCCTCGAGTCAAAGTCTAACCCTATTCGCCGCAACCGAGACAGGATATTGCCACCTAGGCAAACCTTCCTGTGTCGATGTTGTGAAATTTGATATTAACATGTCGTGGTCGCTACTTGATTTTTCCTGATCCTAAAAGATTTTATTCAAGCATGCAAATCGATAGACACAAACATGTAGTCAATTGTCGATGATGAATCTTCACGTTGCCAAGTTTTTGCTGCAGGCAAGTCCCCAATGGTGTTACCATTCAACATTAGCAGTTGCCTCACTTCCATTTCTTCTAGCCATTCATGTGCCAGAGCCTTTTTACCCTTTGTCACATGATTAAAAAGGTCAATGTTCAGGTCTCCACATATCATAATATTCGGGCTTGTCATAGAATCGTAGAGGGCATCTAGAATTTCCGCAATTTGTTCTATAAATTCTGTTTTACCTGCCCTCAAATGATTCCAGTATACGTTTATAATTGTTATTTAATCAGTGTGGCCCAAGCCCTTCGCCTGTTTTATTATTGAGGTTTCCTGAATGTAAGGCAAATGGGTTGTGGATTTTCGGATCCTAAAGCCCGAGGCCCTGTTTACCATCGTTAATAGACCCGCAACCGGGTGCCCTTTTTCCAATTTTATCACAGGGTTCAAGGCCACCTCACAAGCACTTGAGATTGGGGATTCTTGGAGCCATGTTTCCTGTAAGCAAACAATTGTTAAACCCTCCAACCAGTTTGTTTTAAGGAGGTGGGTAAAGCCTCGAGTGTTCCAAGAGGCCACCAAACACTCACTCCCAGTGATCGCTTCCTGGCATTATTGCTGGGCATTTGTGTTGAGCATTGCAGCAACCCAGCCCCAGTCACGGATAGCCCCATCTGTGTTTAGACCACTGTTAGTATTCTCAGGTAACAATTTTGAATCTTGCTTTCCACATATTGTAATCCTTATGTCCATTTTAGATGGTTCCATTGTCCCCACATTCTCTTTTGGCATCTGAAGAAAGGTTTTACCCTTGACTTTTATTATTTCAAGCGAGGGGCTCGCTGGCCTGTCCCTAACCATCTTCCATGCACCTTCACCCAAATGGTGAACGATGTCTTCTTTAGACTGAGAGTGTAACACTGTGCTCTGTTGTAGACAGCTTAGATCGTCCTGGGAGCCACGTATATCTGTATCAATAAGGCTCCTATTAGAGACATCCAGCGCATAGACCTTGAATCCAAGTGAAAATAATGCAACGTTAGCTTCAATAATTGTGTTAGCTATAAATGACGAGATCACATGAAGAATTACTTTGTCGTGCTTTCTTTCGTTTGGAAATTCGACAATTTTTAAGTCGTTAGACTTAATGGTGCGTAAGCTTGGAATTAGGTCGAATAATCGAATGATGTTTGCTCGATTTAGGATCATCTTATCCTTTGAATCCATCCTCTCAATCATCACTTTGAAGGTTGGCGTTGTGTCTTTCTCTTTTTCTTTCATTTCTATTTCTTTCGAGGGCACTTCCACGTGCATCTGGTTTGATGCTTGTTGAGTTATCTTTTGTGTGATTTCTGTGGATGATGCCATCTCCTCCGACAATGCCATGAGTGCGAGTGGCATGTGAGTCCTCTTTTCTAAACAAGTCATTCCGATAAGCTTGTTCTTGTTCTTTGCATAATTTCCGCCTTCTTTCTTGCATTGTCACAAACAGTGGACTTACTGGGGCAGTTTGACCTGACGCAGAAGGTATTGTTGCCGTTACAATGTAACATATTCGGGTCATCTTGATTCCTGCATTCTGCACAGCCACCGTGGAGTTGGGAATATGAACTTCGACTACAGAGTCGCCTTCCTCCTTGTCGACTTGAATTTCCGTTTGAACGGGTCTGGGTGTGTTTACAAGGGTTGATTTAATACAAGTAGTTTCAGCACAGATCTTGCGAGGGGCAACTGATGAGGTCACAACTTCTTCCAACCCATCATATGTTGACATATTTAGAAGGGTCGCTGAAATGTTGATAGGCGGTAATTCTGTCTCTTTCGGTGCCTGTTGGGTGGCAGCTTTATTTGACAACTTTGATTGTTTAGTGCTTTCCTTTGAGTCTTATTTACTTGATTAATTCGTCACTATTGGGACAAACTTTATGTTCCTCAAGAATTTTCTTGCTCCTGTATTTTTGTTGTTTTTCTTCACCGTCTGATTCTTCAATTTTTTTGCGGGTTTAGTAAGCTTACTTTCTGGCTTTGCCGATTCTGGGCAAGTATTTGAGATGTCACTAAAGATCGAGAATACGTTGAGTTTCTCAACTCCTTGTATGCTAGATAACACACTTTTTTCTGTACTTGGTTGTGGTACTATATTAGAAGTTGTTGGCGTTTGATCTTCAATACCTAGCAGTTCCTTACTAGCTCCAGCCTGCTCGAAGGCCGTGTTAAATGAAATGTTCAAGATTTGCTCACACGCAAGAGGGTTGATAGCTGCTTGGTCCAATATAGTGGGCACTGCTCGAGCACTAATTGATTGTGAGTTGATGACCAAATCCGTACCCATGTTTACAGTGAGATCAGGAGTCTTATCAAGCCGTGTTGGGGCAGTTATCGCGGGCCCTCCAGAGGCAATTACGGCTTCTCTTCGAACAGTCTCTGAATCGCCGTCCACAGATTGCATTGTGGGTTCTCGACACGCCCCCAAGGGCAGTTTTGAACTTATTTGCTGTGTGTTGATTGATCGATTGATTTATTTATAGAGCGCTTTACACCAAGGCGCTGTACAATGGAACAACAAAATACATAGTAATAACAACAAATAACAATGTGAGCAAAGTGGCAACTTGAATCATTCTACAACAAAACAGTGCAAAGAGCACTTGACTGAGAGGGGGGAGAAGTGGAGTGGGAACAGGAGAGTAGAGGGAGGGACGGGGAAGGATTGAGTGAGTGTAGAAGGAAGGGAGAGAGAGTGTAAAATAGAAATGGAAGGTGGGAAGGGAGGGGAGGGATTAGAAGAGGGGAAAGACGGGGGAGTAGAGAGGGCAGGGGGGCGTCAAGGTGGGGATTGGATGAGGAAGGATTTAAGGGACATGCGAAATGAGGTGAGGGTAGTGGAAGAGCGGATTGAGAGGGGGAGAGAGTTCCAATGCAGAGGAGCAAGAAGTTGGAAAGAGCGGAACCGGGAGGAAGCGCAGGGGGAAGGAGATACAGAGAGAAGGAAGTGGTCAGCGGAACGAAGGGAGTGAGAGGGGGAGTAGAAGGAGAGAAGGGAGGAGAAATAAGGAGGGGCAAGACCATGAAGGGATTTGAAAACAAGGCAGAGAAAGTGGAATTTTAGTTTTAGAAGATGCGGGAAAAGATGAGTGAGGAGATTAGGAGTTTGGTAGCATGGAATGTGATGGAGAGACGGATTTTGCAAATATTGTAGAGGTGGTATCTGCAGGAGCGGGAGGTGAGTGAATTGTGTTGCCAGAAGGTGAGAGAGGAGTCAAAAAGAACACCAAGGTTGCGAGCATGAGTGGAGATAGGGAGATTGGAAGGAGGAAAGTGGATGAAAGTGTGTTGTTACTGTTAGGTTCACTTGATCTATTGGAACCTACTAGGGCCAGTCCTTCGTATTTAAACAATGCCAGCGCTTCACAAGCTACTTCGGCTAAGAGCTTTTTGTCAATAGAGTCGTTTCTTCTCTGGTCGCCTAGAGATTTCAATGAGGCATCCAGGTTTTTCAAGGTTTCCTTTATGTTGCTGGAGTGCTGACTGCATATATGCTCCAAGTGGGCTACCTTAGTATTCATCAAGGCAGTCAACGTTGTGAGATCTTCGTTGTATCATTCAAATTTTCATATAGTTTCATGAATGGGGCCAAGGAAATTGCTAGAGAAGACAGGATTGCTGTTTGTAGCTCAACAGTCAAGATAAGTTCCTTTGCCACTAAATTTCTGACCTCCGAGGTGCGCGTCCTCACCTTTCTGGGCCTATGAACTCTTCCCCTCCTTAATTTCGGGAACAGACGTTCTATAAAAGAACAATCAGACAGGTCACCAATGTCCGATGTGACCGTGCCAGGGGATTGTGAGTTACGCACACTCGTGAGCGTTTTGTTCAAATGTAGGTGTTTTGTGTTGACAACCCTCTTTTGCGAGTTCATTTGATTAAAGGGCGAGTCGTCTGAAGAAGCCATACTTGTCTTCTCTTTTGCACCACAGGGTGACAGCTTACTGCGTTTATATGAAACATTTACCCATATATCCTCATTTGGTTCGTTTAGTAACGCATTCTGGCGTTTGGGGCTGTTTTTTTAACGTTCTTGCTAGGCCCCATTGAGCCCTTCATTGCTGTGCCACTACATACTTTGTTCATGGAGATTAAATTGTGCAATATGTTGTTGGCCACACCCAGTGAATCCCGACGTTCTTCGTGTCGGTGAGCCGACGGCCCGCCATCTACAGCAGCGGCTTCAGTTATAATTAAAACTTGATTCTGGCCGTAAGTCTCCTTTAGCCTGCCAAATGTTGTGTTAAATACTTCATCGTCCATGTCCCCATGTGGGAACCGACGTCCCTCAGGCAGCAAGACGGGCGAGCTAGTAATCATGAACGCACCCTCGCTGCCGATCCCCGCTGCAGCCCCAGCCACATCTGCGCGGAAACCGCTGCCGCCGCGAACCAACGCAGCAGCCCCGCCAGACTTCACAGCTGAGCGGGGGCGAGCCAACAGGGAGGTCCGCCCAGCCACGGGAGAACCCCCGGCATCCTCGCCTCAGGCGCCGCCCCCAAGCAGCGTCCTCGCCTCGCATGCATCACACAGGGCACGCGGCGCAGCGTCCTCTCCGGTTCTCGCATTGATCGCGTGAGCCGGCGAACCAACACCGGACACGGGCAAGACCTCGACCCCCTCGCCACTCCCACGGGACCCACCATCGTGCCCGCTTGCACACACGTCCACCGCATCAAGTGCCGGCAGCGCGCCTGGTAGGTCGCCATTCTCAGTGTTGTAAGACTGTGTGTTTTTGCTGAAGACCATACCACCAGGTAGCGCCTTATCTGGGGTAGCACTGCCAGCGCCATTGATGTTAATAATACTGTTACATTTACACACTGTTCTGGCCGGCTCATGTGTATCATGTGTATCATGTACCACAGCACAACATAGATGCAAATGTTTAGTATTACCAAGTTCCGCTTCCACGTCCAACTCCTCATCAGAAGCATTCCCAATGGCAATGTTTAACTCATCATTCATAGAGACACGGGAGTAGAGCTGACTTACTTTTCTATTTGGCAACCGATTTAGAGCACAAGGCTCTCCGGTAACCTCCATTCCTCCTGTATGTTCACGCTTCTTCTGTGCCCTTCTTCTGGACACAGGGGTGGTTTGCGCAGCCATTAGGCAGCCGCACTGACGGCACTCACCAAACAGCCTAACAGTAGTGAAGTACAGCCCTTTCTCCACAGGGCTTACGCCACAAGGGCTGAAGAGGCGGCCTTCTAAGGTCAGCTGGTCAGGATACCTTAAAGGCACACGCACTTCAGCAGTTCAAAGGTCCACAGGATGCAGGATACACTCGCCACAGCCTAACAGTAGTGAAGTCCAGCCCTTTCTCCACAGGGCTTACGCCACAAGGGCAGAAGAGGCGGCCTTTTAAGGTCAGCTGATCAGGATACCTTAAAGGCACATGCACCTCAGCAGTTCAAAGGTCCACAGGATACAGGATACACTCGCCACAGCCTAACAGTAGTGAAGTCCAGCCCTTTCTCCACAGGGCTTACCTTAGTCACTGATTCTAACCAACAAGCCTCGTGTCTCAAAGACACTGCTAAAGTGCATAAGCTGCAGCTAACCCATTGAGCCTCCCGCTGGGACACACCGCCACAGGCACTGAGTACTGCTGCGTCAACTCCAGGTGTCAAACCAGAGCTTGAACTCATGTAAGTGCCGGGATGACCAGCTGAATGCTGTTGAGCCACTGGAAGACTACGCTGGGGAACATTTGGGCTAGGTGCCAGCCTGACGCACAGTAGATACCCTCACCACCAGGTCCTACATTGGCACCTAGTGACTGGTCATATCCCCTTTCCCTACCATGACCATATGAAAGATTCATGAAGATTATTTTTTCAAATATTACCTATTCTCCTGCAGTTCTGTTCACAGTTATCCACTCTGCCTATTGTAGGTATCCGCCTAGCTTGTACTGTATTTTTAATTGCTTTTGGGGGGGGGGTATTTTGTGCTTTATTACACATTGCATCTAGAGTAGAGTGTCCTATGTGTCCTTGCCATACTGTGATTAGTTAAATGCTAAAATGTTATCTAATGAGATGGAGCTGTGGTAGATACTTGTGCATGTTTATGATTTAAACACCTCTGTAATTCTTCTGGACAGAATAGGAGTTTGTCACAACCCCACATTGTCTAAAACGTCGATATGAACTTTCAAACACATGATGTACTTGATTGGTAATTAGCATTTCCAGTCTGTCATTGCAACATATTTCACACGAATATATGTAGCTCCAGTAAAAGACCACCACATCTATTTGTAGCATAAACAGACTAACTTTTCTTTCCCTCTCTCCCTTTGCAGTATCAGCTCGGCCGGCTGTCAGCGGCACTATGGCTCCGGGATACGTGGTTCTCATCTTCCTGGCAACTGTCGCCGTTATCTCAGGAGTGGCTACTGTTCTGATCTACCGATATTACCGCCGCACCGGGAGATACGACTTCAAGCCCAAATGTGCTAGAACTGGCTACTCTGTGTTCTCAAACTAACCTGACATGTCAGGGCCAGTTCTGGCGATAGCCCGTCAAGACCCAGGCTGCATGCTTCTGATGACGTCCTTTGTATTTGGCTGACGCATGGTAGAGATTGCAGTTTAAAGCCTTATTCACCGAGCATTTCTGCTGCTGTGCTGTTTGGAAAAATCCTTTTAGTTGTAGGACTATTTCCATTTGGGTGAAGAATAGTTACTCTTTGGTGCATGGCCAGCATTTTGTTAATGTACTATAGAATTCCAGAGACTAGACTTATTGGCAGTGGTAGAAGTGTACCGAAAAAAGTAGTGGAACTGTGGTCTCGGCAGGAGAGAGGGTAGATGGAAGCAAAGAGCAAAATATGACTAGTGTTGCGGCTGGGCCATTCCAATAGTTTAAGTGACTAGTAACTAAGACTCCTATTACAACTTTACACTTGCACAGGGACACGAATGGACAGATCCTCTATTTAGAATGGTGAATATGGTTGTAAAAAGTAGAGGAGTGGTAAACAGAAAAAAAATAAAAGTAGTGCAACACCGCGTCCAACCGTTCCCGCTCACTTCGATCACTGCGGAATGGCTCCTTACTAATTAGGGTTTAATGCTGTGTGTGTTTCCTCCACGTGTGAATGAGCAAAGTGTCCCCCTCTGCTTCTAAGAGCAGAACGGTACATGTATGCATACACAAACACAGTTTGCACATGTGCAATTTACATTAGCAGCAAACTTCATGTAGTGTAAATGTTTTTGCGCTTCATTACTTGGATTGCACATGTGGCAGTGGAAAATGAAAGGCGTAAAAGCTTTGCATAAGGCTTGTATGCATTTAATCCACGTCCGGCCCCATTTTCATGTATTTGTGTGGTGGAGAGAAAGAGTGGATCGTCACTGATGCTTACGCGGCTTCCTTCCTCACTGCCATACAAATGCTTTGTGCCGGTATGGGGTTTCATGCCAGTGCAAATGTGGTGGATGCTTTTTGCGTCAGGAGGACTCCATAGGAAACCATTGTAAATACTGCCTGTCATGCGTCCATACGTTTACTTCATTTGCACAGGGAAGTGCAAAAGGGCAGCGTACAACTGTGTGCAAAGGCTTTTTCCACCCCCTTGGCACTCGGCCCTGCAAATGAGAAAAATACAGCGGTGGGGACCCCTTTTGTACAGATCCCCGCTGACGAATTACGAGGAGATCCCAAAATGTGCTCCAATATTAGCACATGTGCTCTGTCTGTGCTTGTGCAAATGTACTGTAATTCGAGAGAGTTAAAGCTTCAAACGCCCCATAGAATTTAATGTAGCATAATCAGTACTTAAAGCAAAGTAAATACTTAACTCACATATTTTGGCGTACATTGTTATTGCATTCATGAAAAAAAACAGAATCTGTCCCTTTTCCAGCCTCTACCTTTGTTCCAATTGGACCGCAATTGTTCATGGTGGAAACAAGGGAAACATTGTCTTCATAACAGTCAGATACCTGGAAAACATAGCTGCAGCAAAGCCCCCACAAGTGCAATCGCAGTGTATGGAATGCTCCTGAGGTGGTATTGTGATACACTTGCACATGCGCTATCATATTAACACCAGGGAAAATACAGCACAAGCGTACTTGCACTGGCACAAATGGAACTGCGCAAGAATAGCGATTGCGCATGTGCAAATGGACCAAAACAAGGCCCCTGAAATGATCAGGATCTGCAGAATAGATCTAGAAGTAGATCACGATTGACCGAAAGAGGTAAACGCACAAACGTTGAAAGGCAGCACATGGGTATTCGCAGGTGTTCCTCTGGGCTGAACAAAGTTAGGTGTTCACTGTAATCCTTGAGTAGGAAAATGATATCTATCCAGATCGACTGCGTGCTTATTCATTCCAGGAGTCTGCAACCAAGGGCTGATGGTAGCTGTTGTCCCAAAAGTATGGAAACCCAAATGCTTCAGAGCCCTGATTTACTGGATGCATAATGATTGTGGAAACCCGAAGGCAGGGTTCTAGAAATGTTGACGCATATGTTTTAGACTACATCTTCCACCAGCTCTAGCCAGCTTAGTCAATCAAGAGGGATCATGAGAGATGAAGTCCAGAACATCTGGAGAGCCAAATGTTGCGACCTCTGAACAAGCCAGACTAGACCCAGCCTTCAAGGATGGCCAGTGAGTACTCCTGGGCTAACGGATGTGCACGTTGTGATTTCTTTTGTCATCTCTAGGATGACAAACCTTGTTTTTAGTGCATACAAATGGTCTTTCTTTATTCGAACGGCAAAATCGTGAGCGCTGATAAAAACAAAAACCTTGTTATGATTTGAAAACTTGCAAGATCAGACCCACCGGAAGACCAGTGGGGTGTGCAATGCAAGTGCTTGAACGAAAGCAACTGCTGTGTAGTGTGCACCCGATTGATTATCCACTATTGGTAGGAGGATTCTATTGACTACTTCAAACATTCTATGCAAAGCGCCTTTCGTTGAGTGTATATTTTGACTTGTGGTCAGAGAGAAGGAGTGATTTAATCTTCACAGCAGTAAAATGTCATATCATGTGTCTAGGAGCGTGTGTCGTAAGAATGTTTGTTGTAGCAGCTTGTGTCATAGGAGTGTTTCTCAAAGGACCAGCTACCGGTTTCAATTGGACCCCCTTTCTCAATCTTGAAATCGAAGCATGTAGACTGGTAATCAACTGGTCCTCCTGCCTTATTTGAACCAGATTAATTTGTTTTGCATTACATTATTTATTATCAGTGAATAACTTGTTGCATATTTTTCCTGAAGATCCGGTGGCTGTGAGCACCCTGCAGGCTATTCCCCTAAGTAGATTAAAGTTAGATGGCTAGACACTTTATTCTGCATGGCATCTTCTGTTTTTCTATGGGCATCGCAATGGCTTTGGTAGATTAGTGCATAAAGACACAAAATCTAGCTGTCTAGCAGCTGGATAGCTTGTAGTCTATAGTATTTTTTCTTAGCATATATGAACTGAAGCAGAGTTTGAAAAATAAAAGCATGTAGTGTGATAAGTAGCATTCCATACCATGGTGTTTATTTTAATATGATTGTGAGTTCATGTATTACTGTAACCGAGAAAGAAAATACAAAACTAGTCCAGGGCTTCTATTTTTGATGCAGTATATGTTAACCTATTTTAATATTCAGATCACTGTGGGAATGTTTTCAGTCCACTCAATAAAGACAATACTGATTGGAAACAAGTCAGACTGTCATTTATTTGTCATTCTTATGCCAATGCATTTGTTTGTAAAGTAATCGGAGAGTATTAGAAATCAGTGTACGGTGTTGTGGTACCACGGGACATGCACAAACAAGGCTTTTGCATGAGCAATTGAATTTTTTTTTTTAAACTTTATTTAATTAGCTTGACAATCCATTGAGGACAAAAGAACAATACACAGAACTGCTCAGATAAAGCACATCACGGCATCAGCTTGCGACTCATACGAGATTTCTCAATACAGAGCATTATTATCCCATGAAACATTTAGCGTGGATGCTGGAAGAGGGATTGCGCCCCGGGCTTGAGGGGAGTCATGTCTCACAGGTAGCTACTGAGGAGAATGGGTGGGAGAGGAAGTACCAGAGTCTGAGGTGGAGGACGGGGCAGACATGTGTTCGCGAAATCGTCACCAGATGTCCCTAGGTCTGGAGTGTGGGTGTTGCGTGGCCCCCCAGGCCTCCTCGGTGTCATGCGCCCAGGTGACTACCCGGAGCCATTGGGCGTGTGTGGGCGCCCTGGGGCGAAGCCAGCAAAGTAGTATACAGCGCACTGCCAGCAGCATACATAGTCCCGCTAACTTCCTAGAGTCGCTTTTGAGACTGGGGAGCTCATGGAAGAGGCAGCGCATAGGAGAAGGATCTATGGTGCAGTCTAGTATGTCTGACATAGAAGTGCATATGTCCTGCCAGTATTGTGTTAGGTGTGAGCAATGCCAGATCATATGCAGATAAGTAGCTTGGTCGCTTCCACATCTGGGGCAGTGAGGCGAGAATTCCTGGAACATGCAGTGTAATTTAGCTGGTGTGTGGTGATACCTGTGCAGTATCTTGAACTGAACTAATTTAAACCTGGAGTTGTAAGACACCTTCTGGGTACGTGAATACATTCGAGACCAGCGCTCATCCGTGATCTCGACTCCGAGGTCTTCCTCCCATTTGAGTTTTAGTCTAACAAAGGAGGCGGCGGCCCTGGTCTGCAGCATGTTATAGAGTTTAGATACTTTCCCTCTGAAGGCATCGGATGAACACAGTTCAGTTATTATAGGGTCGTCCAGAGGGATTGCAGGAAACTCAGGATATTTGGCTTTGAGGACCCTCTGAAGCGAGGAATATTGCAAACACGCTGATGGTTTACGCTTAAGGGGTAAAGGAAGGTCAGACCACTCCAGGAAGTTGTCCCCTCTAAATACATCTCGTAGAGTTAGGAAGCCAGCTTCCGACCAGCGGGAGACTATGGATTGAAGGATATATGGGACATCAGGGAAAACATTCCAGAGTGGAAGGTCACCATGACATGGATTAGGCGTTGCGACCATTACCCATATTTTAGTGAGTGCGAGTGATGTGCTAACCACAGGGTCTAGTGAGTCAGGATCAGGTGGGACGGGCTTGAGAATGAGGGAGACAATCGTTTGTTCGCTAAGTCGGACATGAAGAGGGGGGTCCTCTGTACTGAACCAGTAGGAATCGAATTGGGATTGAGCAACTGCCCAGTATCTGAGAAAGTCGGGGGCACCGAACCCACCCAATTCCTTGGGAGTGGTGAGTGTAGTCAGTTTGAGCCGGACTGCACCGGAGTGGCAAAGGAAGGTATTAGTAATGCCGCATAATTTCTTGAAGAAACTGTCGCCCAGCCATAATGGAATGTTTGTAAAGCGGTATAGGAGTTGGGGCAACACAATCTTGCAGTTTTGGTCGTTAGATTGGCTAAGTAATTCTGATAGTTGTCGGCTCGCAACTTCTCAACTTGCCGAGAGACCGCCACTCCTAGGTAGGTGAAGGTGGAATGGGACCAAGTGAAACCCTGAAGTTCGGTCGGTGGTTGTGTATTGTCTGTGAGAGGAAATAAGGTCGATTTTGAGTAGTTTACTTTGAGACCAGATATCTGACCAAATCGGGTCACGTCGTGTAGGATTGGAGCTAGGTTGGCTTCTGCGGAGCGGATGTAAAGCAAGGCGTCGTCGGCGTATAAGGAAACAATATCTGCTTGCCCCGCCGAGCGTAAGCCCCTGTGGGAATGTGATTGGCGCATCATGTCTGCAAAGGGTTCAATCGCTATTGCGAAAATTAGCGGGGAGAAGGGGCACCCCTGTCGCGTCCCTCTGGCTATCTGAAGAAGGTTGGAGCATCTGTCCTCGGTGCGGACCCTAGCCACTGGGTTGGTATAGAGGAGTCTGACCCAAGATTGAAAGTTGGAACCAAATCCACATTTTGCCGTGACTCGCCACAAATATTCCCAAGACACTGAGTCAAAAGCCTTTCGCATGTCCAGGGTGGCTGCCACTGAGTGTGAATTTGAGTTGATCCTACTGATCACATTGAAGAGCCGCCTAAGGTTTGGTGATGTGGACCTACCTGGGATGAAAACTGCCTGGTCGGGATGTATGATGTGGGGCATGAGTGGAGCTAGGCGGTTAGCCAGCAGTTTAGCATATATTTTAACGTCACAGTTTATTAGTGAGAGGGGGCGATATGAGCCACATAGGGTAGGAGGTTTACCAGGTTTGAGGAGAACTGTTATCATGGCCTCACAGAGAGAGGGGGGGGGTGTGCCTACTTTGCAGGCCTCCTCCCATAGTGCTAGTAATTGTGGAGCCAAGATAGATTTATACCACTTGTAAAAGTCCATGGGGAGACCGTCTGGGACTGGGGGCCTTGCCCGCAGCGAGTGCCTCGATGGCCTCGGTCAGCTCTTCGACGGTGAAGGGTCTCTCTAGGGAAGCAGAGGCATCCATAGATAGGGCCGTGAGAGGGAGTTCCTCCAGGTAAGCGTTGATTTCTGAGACACAAGGCTCATCGGCTTTCACGTACAGGGATGTGTAAAATGTAAGGAACTCTGTGTTGATGTCCTGAGATGAGGTAGCCAGCGTACCGTTGGCCCTTTCAATTGCCGGGATGTTGGGAGTGCCAAACTCGTGGCGAATTAACCTGGCCAGTACACGGCCTGGCCGCTCGCCCTCCCCGTATCGTCTAAATGCCCGTGGACCATCAAGGAATTTAACTTCACGCTCTGCAAGGCCGTGGAATCTATCCAGCTCCCGACCCAGTGTTGCCAGTGCCGTGGGAGAGTGATCTTATTTATATTGGGATTCCAGGGTGGCCAGGGATGATTCGCTGTCAGCGATATCCTCCCGAATATGTTTCAGAATACCACAACCTTTAGATATGGCGATACCCCTGACGTATGCTTTGAATGATTCCCAGAGGGTGGACCGTGAGAATACTGAATCTGTGTTGACCTCAAAAAACTCCTCGATGGAGGACTCAAGTTCGGGGGCAAAGGTTTGGTCCAGGAGGACATGGGGTCTCATTTTCCATTGCCTAGTCTTTCCAGAGTCATGCCCGCAGGTTAGAGAGATGACCACCGGGGAGTGATCGGACAATGTTCTGGGGAGGATTGCCAGGTGGGATAGGCATCTAATTAGTATGTCGGACACGAGCCATCTATCTATTCTAGAGTGGGAATCGTGGACTGAGGAATAATAGGTGTACATGCGGGAGTCGAGGTACATTAGGCGCCAAGCGTCAACCACAGCAAGTCGGGGTAAAGTTGTGAGGATCTTGTAAGCTGCCCTTGAGAGCTGACGAGGTCTAGAGCCCGACCTGTCTAGGGTGACATCTAAGATCGTGTTGAAGTCTCCACCCCATATGATCGGGATCTGGGGGTAACTTTCAAGAATCGAGGCTAGGTGCAGGTAAAAGTCAGGGTCATCAACGTTAGGTCCATATATATTCAGAACAGCCACCTCCAGATTTTGCAGTTTACCAACAATAAGTACATATCTCCCCAGGGGGTCCACATGCGACTAGGAGCAACTGAACCTAAGGTTCCTATGAATTAGAGTGAGGGTACCTCTACTTTGAGTGGAGTAGTTTGTATAGTACCTCTGGGGTCCCCACTGTTTAGCGAATTTCTCGCACTGCTCGGAGCGAGCGTGGGTTTCTTGTAAACATAGGACTTGAACGCTATGATGCTCCGCATAGAGTTGTATTTGCCGCATCTTTCTGTAGTTGCCTAGACCCCTGACATTCCAGCTCATGAAGGTTAGGCTGTTATCCGCCATTAGTGTGGAGGGGTAATCTGAGTTTTGTGCCGTGGGTTTGAGTTAGACCATGCCATCTCGGCCTGGGCCGATGTGTTACTACATCTGAGATCCCGTGCAGTATTAGTGTGTCATATGTGACCTCTCTGGTGGTTGCCAAGACTTTTTCAACATAACTCCCTATCCCCCTCTCCCTCACCCACATCCCTCCCCCAACTTGAGGAATGAAACCCAAACTCCAACAAAACATTAACAAACAACTCGGCATCAGCACCTGGGGGCCTGTTGGCTGTCCTAGCTGTGGCGCGACGGACTGGAAGAGGATGAGTATAGTGGAAATACAGTTGGTATAACAAGTATGTTCAGTTTAGGTTACATGAATGGAGGATTATATGGTAAAGACAGGAGGGCCGCTACAACATGTTTATGCAGTTCAATAGATTCCAGCCATGACACATCATAATTATAAGCATTTCATCGACACCGGCTCCCCGGCAGGGGACCGGCCCGCGACAAGAAACTGGAGCAACTGTAGGGTATTGATAATAGTCAAACACAGCATGATCCTGGCCCTCTAGAGGACCGGAGCACGGGGGATCAACCCAACAAGGACAACCAGAAAAACAACCAGAGTCGATGTGTGTGGCGTAGAACCATTATGAGTAGGGCTAGATGCGGTTCATCACTGAACTAAACCAACATAATAGGTATCATAACAGACTGGGCCTGTGGCAGCAGTGGGTCAGCCAGGGAAATGCTCGTCGAGGAACTTAGAGGCCTCCTCAGGGATCGTGAAAAAGAAGGTTTTGTTGGAGTGTTCAATACGTAATTTTGCAGGAAACAGCAGGGAGTACTTGACTCCCAAGTCCCGGAGTCTCTTTTTCACAGCTGTAAATGATTGGCGTTCCCGCTGCACCGCCACAGAGTAGTCTGGGTAGAGGTGGATCCTATTCGCTCCAAGGAGAAGTTCTCCCTTGATCCTGGCCGCTTGTAGGATAGGATCACGGTCCCGGATGTTTAGGATCCTGGCTATAATGGGCCGCGGCGGTGCGCCCGGCCTGGGTTTGGCGGTCAAGGAGCGGTGTGCCCTCTCAATGGCAAACTGCGAGGAGAGGTTAGGGGAATCAAGGAGTGTCATAAGGATGTGTTCCACGTAGTCCTCCATGGGCTCTGTAATATTGTCCTCGGGTATTCCAATAATGCGCAAATTGTTCCTCCTCGAGCGGGATTCGAGATCATCATTCTTTTTCTCCACCGCTGTCACCCGGTTGGTGAGCGTGGAGACTGCAGCGCGTAGAGAGCCCAAGTCATCCTCGGCAACTCCCAGTCTGGTTTCGACCTCAGCGACTCTTCCATCAGTTTTTTCGATATGAGCTTTTATGGAGGAGATGGTCCCGTTCATATCGTCTAGTTTTGTATGGAGTGTAGTGAAGCCCTCCCGAATGTATTCCAGCATCTTCTGCGAGTCGTCCGAAGTCGATGGGGCAGAGGTGGTAGGCTGCCCCTCTGGGTCATCCGGGGCCGGCTTGGACGGTGTTTTAGCGAACATGTTTAAAGAACCTTGCTTTTTCCCCACACCAGCTCCCTTGGTCATGATGAAGGCCGGGTTCGAGGTCCGGGATCCCGGACGAAGGAGGGTGCTCAGAGGTAGTAGGATTCCCATGGTAATAGTTGCCAATTAGAGATACCTGGGTCTATAGTTATGTAGCTCCCAGGCCTGTGGGTCAGTGTCAAACTTACGGCAGTGTTATGCTCCCAAACCTTCTTTTTAAGTAGTTTATGTCTACTTCAATGGACAGGGCCCGCCCTCATGGAGGCCCTGGTGGGGGGTGACCCCTAGTGCAGAGTCGGTGGGAATGAGGGTAACAGTGGTATATTACAGTAGGACTTGCTTAGTATGGAACTGGTGCTAAGGCGCAGGGCGGCACACCCTCCCACCAAGTAGACGTAGAGCCAGCGCCAAGTGCAATGCTGTATAATGTTCACAGGGTTGGACTAGCCGATCTGGCGGGTATACGGTCCAGAGGGGGAGACCCAGGCAGCTCCAGCGTCAGGGCTTCTCAGATGATCCAATGATCCCGGTCCCCCCACAGAGCAAGTAGCACGAGGCAAATGAGGGGGTCGGGAGCCTGGGTAATAGTGGGTATTATAGCTCCCCTGGTGGCAGCTGCAGAGCAGGAATGTCCGGGTTAATGGCTGTGTACTTTCCAGGCCTGTGGGCAGTGTCCGATTTGCAGTGAAGGTGTGATCCAAGCTCTCCCATTAGGCTATATGTGTGTCCTAACTTGTGCAGGGCCCGCACCTGTGGTGGTAGCAGTGGGGTTGATCCCAAGGGCCGAGTCGGTGGGGGATGAAGGCCCCGGTGGCATAGGACAGCGGGATCAGTTTAATATATGGCGGGCGCTGGAAACCAAGGGTGGCCTCTCTTTACCCCAAGTAAGCGTGTGATGACCATCAAAATATGTGCTGCGCAGGTGCATCAGACGGACCTGCTGGCCCGATGGTCATGGACTCCAGTGGGGGTGACTCCAGTGCAGCCCAGGTGTCAGGGCAATCTCTCCTAGCCCAAGCTCCCCAGAGGGATAAGGAGCGCGTGACAAGGGTTTCCCTCGGTGGCCCCCCTGCTGGATAACAATGTCTTAAGTGTGTTGAGGTGGGGGGGGGAGGCGGCCCTCCGCAGAATCCAAGAAGATTCAGCCCTCCGGCCTCCCGAAGTGCTCGGGGAGCGTGTGACTCAAATTGCCGCGGGTAGCTCAGCCCACCAGCGGGGAGAGAGAGGGCCGGAGGCCAGTCCTTGGTTGCATGTGGCTGGAACCCCAGTTATGGGGAGGATGCAGACCTCCGGCCTCCCGAAGTGCCCAGGGAGCGTGTGCCTCGAATTGCTGTGGGTGGCTGAGCCCACCAGCGGGAGAAGAGAGGGACGGAGGCCAGTCCTTGGTTGCAGGGGGCTGGATCCCCAGTCACGGGCGGGATGCAGACCTCCAGCCTCCCGAAGTGCCCGGGGAGTGTGTAACTCGAAGTGCCGCAGGTAGCTCAGCCCACCGGCGGAGGAAGAGAGGGCCCGAGGCCAGTCCTCGGTTGCGGGGGGGCTGGATCCACAGTTACGGGGGGAAGGCCTCCCACCACACCGTCTCCTTACCTCGCTGGGAGACCGTGGCTGAAGCGCCACCAGAGGGGGAGCGGAGGAGCCAAGCAGACGATCAGCACGGGAACGCGGGGGCAGCCGCAGCGGTTCCGATTGCTTGCGGCTCCAGCCCCGACAAAAGAGGGATCACAGTTCTCGGATTCTGGCCGCCAGCCCGCGATGTTTCACTGCAGCCACAGGTCTGCCGGGTGGTTAGGCGGGCTGCGCGGCCGTTAGGGTCGGCACATGCATCCCGATGCCCCTCCCCCACGCAGGCCGCCTGCGCCGGGGTGTCGGGTGGCACCACCAATCCGAGCTCCACGGAGCTCCAACCCCGGGTGAGTTAGCCGTCCACAGCGCCGCACAGCCAGTGTTGTCAGCGAGGCTCACAGGGGGTCCACGGGTCTCAAAGTCGGCTCGAATATAGAGTAGTCTTACGTTGCAGCCGCAGCAGTAATAAGAGATAAAGCTGTATTTTGCGAGGTGAAATCAAGGGATAGGCATCCTCGTAGTCCGGAGCTTCTCACTCAGGGGGCCATCTTGCTTCGGCGCAACAGCGCCCCCCCCGCATTATTTTTTTTCAAACCTTTTATTTATTGATATATACAGGAGGAACAATGCTCTTTTGATAACAAAAGAACGTACAATAGATAAGAAATGAGATTTGACGGGAAGCAGTGAGCTTCTTACAATGGGGTGAGTTTGAGGGACATTCTGGCCAGGTTGTGGAGGCGAGTAAATAGAACAGTCACCGGGGACAATACAGAAGTGGACATACATAGATTAAAGACAATCAACATTGGATATTTTTAAGTGCAGGTATGAGGTATGGCCAACTATGCTCAGGAGGTGACCATGATGGGTGAAGTGCTAGAGTAGAGGCAGAGGAAGTGAGGACCCTCTGAGGCAGGTTAGAAGTGTGGGAAAAATGTTACCTAGCAGGCAGATGAGAGGTAGATTAGGAGGGTAACTCAGAGGTGAGTAGGTTACTCTCACCGAAGGTAGGTTTTTTGTTTGGTTTTGAACAAATTCGTGTGGACTGTTTCTCTGATGTCTGAGGGAAGAGAATTCCATGCAAGTGGAGCAAGAAGAAAGGAAGAGCAGAAGCGAGAGGAAGCACAGAGGGGGTGAGGAGCCACAAGGCTAGTCAAGGAAGCAGAGCGGAGATTACGAGAAGGCCTGTAGAGTTGGATAGAGGAGGATAGATACAGTGGAGTCCGACCGTGGATAGATTTGTGAACCAGGAGAAGAAGTTTAAATCTGGCCTTGTTTTGCATCATCAGTCATCCAGCCTGGTGATGGTACAAGGAAGTAGGTGTGAAGTGAGGGAGCTCAAAGAGAGTCCAGGTAGAGAAGTTAATGATCTTGTCGAGAGGGTAGAAAGCATAGCTGGGGACTGGGACTTAAACCGTCCAACTGCAAAGGCGACCAAAGCCCAGCTCAATTTATCAAGGATGCTGCGAGAGAACTATCGCCATTTATAACCAAACTTATCAACTCCTCCTTTACCACAGGCACAGTACCGATTAACCTAAAAGAATCTTGGGTACTGCCTCTATTAAAGAAACAAACCCTCGACCCCGCCATTCCCACAAACTTTAGGCCTATCACAACTGTGCCCTTTCTCCTAAAAATTCTAGATAAAGTGGCTTACATGCAAATACAGAACTTCCTAGAATCCAACCACCTACTTGAAACCCGCCAATCAGGATTCCGCACGCAACATGGGACTGAGACAGCATTAATAGATCTTAAGGGCCAAATAGAAGAATGCAGAGACAATGGCCAAGCAGCCCTTCTCCTCCTCTTCGACCTATCAGCGGCATTCGACTTAGTTGACCACTCAGTCCTATGTAGTCACCTTGACTCTGCAGCCCACTTCTCAAAAGAGGCGATAACTTGGATCAAGTCATTCCTGAGTAACCGGACCATGAGAGTCTTTGCCCCATCAGCCTCAGCAGACCCGATCCCTATAACATGAGGTGTACCACAAGGATCCTGTGTGTCACCCACCCTCTACAATGTTTTCATGAAGCCCCTCTTTGATGAAATGGATCATCTGGGTATCGCATACACCAACTATGCAGACGATACCCAGATCCTCCTCCCGCTCTCAGGAGACTACGCCAGGGATCTGGCCCTAGTGAACAGAATCTATAGCATCGTTCAGGCATGGATGGCCACACACGGCCTATGCCTGAACGATGATAAAACCGAGCTTATCATCCTAGGCACCCCAACCTACATATCCAAACTCAGCTCTGATTATGCCAACTTCATTATTGATGGAAACAATATAAAAGTTGCTAACGAAGTGAAAACCCTAGGATTCTACCTTGACGCTACCATGAACTTTACCAAACAAGTTAACTCACTAGCCTCTGCTACAGCATACACATGCAAACTTATCAGAGCTAGTAAACAATTCCTGTCCACAGACAGCTGCATTACACTTGCCAGAGCCCTCATACTTTCCAAATTGGATTATTGTAATGAACTTTACATTGGGGCTAACAAACAGACCATCCACAAAATTCAAGTCCTCCAAAACAATGCCTTGAGAGCAGCACTCAAGATTAACAGAAATGAGCATATATCCGCTATAAGAAGAAAACACAAATGGCTTTCCACCTCTAATAAAACTCAACTCAAGATCGCCTCCCTCACCCACAAATGCCTCAATAATAAAGCACCACCCTATCTCATGGACAGGTTATGCAAAAGAACCTCTTCTAGACCAACAAGAACGGCTAACGCAAACTGCCTCCAAGTTCCGCGCTTCAAACTCTCCACTATCGGAGGACATAGTTTCCCAGTCAAGGCTGCACAGCTATGGAATTCCCTCCCCCATGACATCAGGGAACCTCAGCCCTTCGCTAACTTCAGACAGAACCTAACTAGGTGGCTGAGAGCCAATGACATCTAACGACTCTAACTTGCATAACCCGTAAATGTCACACTACACACAACTGTATATCTTTACACTATGACCATGTAGAAAATATTTACCCTGCCATTTGTTCCTTGTCCTTACCTTGTACATACCTGCATATTGTAAGATTGTTGATGTCTGTATTTTTTTTTTTGTGTTGTAAATGTAAATGTATGTTTTCCCTACCTATTATGTACTTGTAACTAAGTTGAGCATATCCTTGTCTGTTTGCGCCCTGATGTCCCAGGGCATGGCGCGCCATATAAATAATAAACTAAACTAAACTAAACTAAACCAAAGAGGATACTGGCACAGTAGTCCAGTTTAGAGAACACAAGAGTGGTTAAGAGATGGTTGGCGGTGTTGAAAGGAAGGAGGTGCCTGATTTTCCTAATATTTAGGAGTTTGAGGTGAGCTACTGTTCCAGTTTTGTAGATGAAAGTAGAGAAGGTATGAGAAGGGTCGTAGATGAGTTTTCTAGCTGAAGAAGAGTAGAGCAAAGTGCCTGGTGGGAAATGGATAGGCAGAGGAAGAGATGAGAGAGAGCTTTTGGCAGAGATGAAGAGCAGTTTTGGTAGTTTAACATCAGAGAGTGCAAAGCCATTCAATATTTAATGACAGAGAGACAGTTGGAAATTTTGATAGAGAGATCAGAGGAGAGTTCCGGAAAAGAGAAGAAGATTTTGTTGTCGCCCGCAAAGAGTTGGTACGCGAGCACAAATGAGGAGATTAGTGCACCAAGAGCAGAGGTGCAGAGTGTAAAGAGGAGCGGACCCAAGACCGATCCTTACGAAACACCAACAGTTAGAGGGATGAGTTGAGAGGTGCTGTTGCTCCAGGAGACAGAGAATTGACTAGGTGCAAGGTAGGTTTCAATCCAGACAAGGGCTCAATTGAGAATCCCAAGAAAAAAGAAGGTAATAAGGAGATCAGATTGATTGACAGTGTCAAAGGCAGCAGACTGGTCAAGGAGAATGAGGATAGAGGATAAGTTGGAGTGCTTAGCAGAGGCTTTGAAGTTGGACACATTCATGAGAGCAGTTTCTGTGGAGTGACATGAGTGGAAACCTGCTTGTAGGGGGTCTTGAAGGTTGTGGATGTCTAAGAAATTGTAAGATGGTTGAACACAACTCTTTCAAGCATTTTAGAGTAGTGCGGAAGGAGAGACTCAGGGCGAAAGTTAGCCGGTAGGTTCCAGTCAGTCCCCTGCTTTTTTAGGAGAGGGACGACCGTGGCTGTTTTGAAAACAGAGGGATAGCAAGAGTAAATGAAGGACATGGTGAAGGATTCAGCAAGGTGAGAGGCCACTAAAGGGGCAGTAGGCTTGACTAGCTGTGGAGCAAGAGGGTCTCTTGGGGCACTGAAGGTGGTAGCTTTCATCAGTAGAGATAGCACTTTGTCAGCATTAGTGTGACTAAAGTGAGAGACAGAGGCAGAGGATGATGGTAGAGTAGGCACAGTATAAAATGCCGGAAGAAGGAGTGTGAGGGAGGTCAGGCGAGATAATTTTAGAAATGTTTTCTATTAATCTGTCATTAGCTGTGAGAGTGGAGTTGATGTTAATAGACTTAAGGGGTGTGAGATTAGGGTGAATGGTTGGAGTGAGAGTCAATGAGGGTTAGGTAGAGTTTCCTTTTCGCTCTATCAAGAGTGCATTAGTGCCAGTGCACATGCAAGGGAAGTGTGTTTTCACAGCTGCTAATGTAACTGCTCATGCGCAAACAGTGTTTTAATATCTGGCGAGAAGACAGTAATTCCTCCCATCATATTCAATAATCAGAACGCTGAAAATGAAATAGCAATGTAAGGGGAGGATAGAAAATCACTAACTTTAAACAACAGCCACTGCTAAATGCTGATTGGTCTCAGATAGTCTGGCAACGCCCCTTGGGTTGAGACTATGTTTTAGGGGCATGCAACCTGTGGGTCTCCGGGTGTTGAACTACCACTCCCATTTCCTTACAATGGTTAGAATTAATGGGATTTGTAGTCCTAAAACATGGAAAGACAAGGTTTGTACACCCATGTTTTGTGGGAAGAACCCAAGCAGTTAAGGAATTGATGCTCTGGAATTCTCTTCCCAACATTTTCTGAAGACGATGACCACATAACAAGCAGCAAAAGGACCCTTGCTTAGCCAGATGTCCCATGAAACACATTGCAGAATAGAAACTTTTACAGTCCGAGTGCCTAAATCTTTATGAAAACATATGAACTGACCCCTGGCAGCAATCTGCAAGTGGTTCTGTACACTTTGGGAGGTATTAGAGAAAGTGTGCATCAGCGCAAGTGCAATTAAGACTAGGGAAACAATTGCCCTGGTGCGAAAGACGTATTCCTGCAAATATTCCTTTTATTTGATTTTGGACATTCTGACAATTTTCTTCATTTTCTTAGAGGCAGGGATACTCCTCTTATTGTTACAGACAGAGAGATTTTTTCCAATCCCTCTTTCGTGAATAATAAACTTTTCTGCCCAAAAATATACCACCAGTGTGTTTGAGCCTTTCTTCTGCCCCCCCTACAGCTGTCAGAAAAAGGGCAGCATTTAACTTACAATAGTTCACATCCCAATATGGCCTACAGAAAAAATAAAAATATAAATATTAAGTATGCCCTGTGTTCAATTGAAAGGTCCAAGAGCCTGAGGTTAATTTCCCAGTACATTACTGAGGCACTGGATGGCGGTTTTGCCAAAATAGAGCTGTCATGGAATATCTGTGAACCCTGCAGTTTTAGTTGAACATTGGGCATTTTAAAGGTGAAACTCTATTGCCAGAGTAATTTCAATATAAAATAATAATGCTAGGATAGACATTGATGGCATAGTGCAGGAGAAAAATGTATATTTAAAATGTGAGGTGCAGGCCTAATCTGTAAAGAAAATGCAACAAGTTAAAAAGCACACTTTTTGTACATAAGAACTAACTTCAGGCTGTGCTTGGACACCCGAAAGACCTCGCCCATCACATTCAACAGTCAAACACTCCTTCACCTCTCAATTTGGTCAACTCTTTGAAGCCCAGCAGAGCTAGAAAGGGGGCAGAGCTTGTGCCTGTGGCAGAGGTTTATGAAGGTAGAATGATGACCACTGAGTTAACAAAGATACAGGCCACAGAATCTGAACTTTAAAAAAATACTCAAAATGAAATTTCTTTTGTGGTGAGGTTCTGGACTAACTGACCGTTTTACATGCACCAGAGAATGTCACATAAGTCAGGGGGCGGAGTTAAACCCCTCTGATCAAGGAGATAAGAAAACCTGGCATCCAAAAGAATTTCAATGTTCCTAGGGGTGTAGTGAACGACATAAAATGCTGGCAGTCCTCGGTCAGAGCAATTTAATGATACACTGATGATACATAAATCCAACTGAATACTTTTGCTCTTCCCAACATTCCCAGAATTTCTGATATTTTCAGGAGTGGATGTCTGTCTACCCATATGGAATTGTTGAGGTCTCTTAAGTCCAGACACAAGCAGGTGCTGCCATTTGGTTTAGACACAATGACAATGGGTGCCAACCACTCAAATCCTTCTATTTGCGGATTAACTCCCAAGTTCAGCAGCCTGTCAATCTTCTTTCTTAGTGCATCTTGCATCTTCCATGTCACATAATACACCTTGAGTACAACCATTAGCACTTTTTCTTCAAGCATAATATGATGTTGAAATCCCCCCAGTTTCCTGAGGTTTTACTTAAACACTTCTGGGTATTTTTCTGTCCACGTATCTGTCATTACTGCTACCAATACTGGAGTGGACTTGAAGGCATCAATGTGGGTCTGAGGTTTATCTTGTTCCTCCCAACCCAGAAGAGACAACCCTGTTTTATGGCCACATATTCGCAAGCTTCACATGTTTGACATTGTCATCACTAGTCCCCGGGGATCTGTCATCACTAGTCCCCGGGGATTTGTCATCCAGGTGGCCAAAACACAGCCATTGCTTTTGCATCCAGTTCCTGGGGGTGGACCAGTGTGGGAGGATCACCTGGGTAAGGGGTCTTTGGGGAGTGGGAAGTGCAACGTCGAATAGTGAGACGCAGTATCACCTTCCTTATAACACCTTTACCCCATCCTTCCAGGTAGGATATTTAGGAACTCTAGCCCCCCCGTTTAACAACACAAACACTTTATCACGGACACCCTGCTATGAGAGAAAACAGACTAACACCCGAGCAGAATACCTGACTTGTCCCAATACAATGGCCAGACGAGTTCAAGAAATTACTGACCATAACACACACCGGACCCCCTGGTCGAAAATGGTGAGATTGTGTTTGCTGCCAATCTGCGTCGACCTGCACAGTTGCGTAAGAAAGAGATCTGGGAGGAGGTGTTGCGCAAAGTGAGTGCGGTCGGCACTACCCCCGGCATGGTAAAGGACATCCGCAAGCGCTGGGATGACCTGCGCCTACACGTCCGGAACATCCTTGCAGCAAATCATAGCCAGGGCATGGCAACAGGTGGCGGAGGTGCCTCACCCATCAAGATGACTTGCTGGGAGGAGACATGTGCGAGCACAATTGGAATGGAGGCAATCGAGGGAGTGGGGGATATGGAGCGTGGAGCACCGTTATCGGATGATGGAGGTAAGTGGCCTAAGAAACCACTGTAATGCAAAGCATGATGATGTCCCCTAAAACTGACAGTGAAATGATCAAATGCTTGGGCCACCACACACATGTACGCAACCCTGCCTACAGGCCGTGTACAGCACCATCACATTCACATCATGCTACACCTCATACATGTGTCACCCAGACGTATACCTGCATGACCCACCCATATGGCAAGCAACCTGTATATCACAACTCCAACGGCAAATACCCGCCAATCCATAGAACTGCAGCAACCCCAATACATGCATGATGCACGTAGACCCATCACTGATGCTGTCTCTCTCTTGGTCCCCACAGGCACACAATCTGAGAGTGAGGCTCAGGAGCCCAGGGAGCAGCCCACAACACCTGTGAAGAAGGCCAGGGGCACGGAGGGAGCAAACAGGCCCTCAACATCAAGGGGCACAGTGAAACCTGGACTTGCACACAAGTCCAAACCAACACAGGAAGCTACTGCACCCATGCGCGAAAGGGCCACCACCACAGAACCCACACCAGCTACCACCACACAGGAGCCAGTGGCTGAAGGCTCTGTGTCCACTGCCAGCAGTGCAGTTGGAGAAGTAGCTGCCACGGCACCCCTGTCGGATGATGATGCACACAGACCGACACCGGAAAACCTGCTGCAACAAGCCTGCAGCAGTCACCCCACCTCAGCCCACCCAGCACAAACAATGCCAGCAGCCATGAGCTGTCTGCTGTTGAGTCATGACCAGGGAGCTGAGCCCCACGGGGAGCATGCATGATGCAGCACCCTTGTCGCATGCTGCTTCGACATCTACCAGTGTCGGGGACAGGCATGAGGGTATCACCCTCATCCAACAGCGCCAGGAGGAGCTGACAGCGCTGGTGACCCAGCACATCAGTGAAGGTGCCAGGGTGAGGGAGGAGTTCTGGGAATATGTAACGTCCCTCAAAGTTGCTACTGAATCAAGTTCAACACGCATATGCGATGAATTGGCGGCTGTGAGGCAGGTCCTCACCTGCATGACGTATGCCTTGGAGGCCCTGCGTCCCGCACAGGTGCTTGACCAACCAGGCACCTCCTTCAAATGCCAGCTCCACACAGACCAGCCCCCTGCTTAGGTCCACGCGGACCTTGCGCAGGTCGGACATGGGGCCACCCGATGCTGGCAGTGGACATGGGATGTAGGGGCAGCCTGCCAATCGGAACTATTGCAGACTAATGTTGCATGGAAGTGCAAACCATATGTGGGGGAGTTGTGGGGGTAGGGGGAGACGGAGAGAGGGTGTGGAGGAGGAGGGGAAATAGGGTGTGTGGGGAAGTTGTGGGGGGAGGTGGAGGGGAGAGAGGGTGTGTTGGGTGGAGGGTTTGAGCACATTCAATATTCTTAATGTTCAATACACCCGTCTAGAGAAGTCACATGACTGGACATTACTTATTGTGTACGTGTGCTTTATTGGTAAACAGTGCACAGTGTCGATGTCCCCCACACAACCAGTGACCTGAGTCCCACCTCCAAGGCACACTCCGCATCCATGTGTATTAGAAATATTGGTCAATCAAAGTCTGGTGCACAGCACGTCCCTCCTGTGCATTGCGACCTGCATGACGTACAGCCCCATCTTGTTCCTTTTTCTCAGCCTCACCTGGCCGTTGCAGTTCAATGTCAGGGGGCAGAGGCACGTTCCGTCGGATGCATATGTTGTGCAGCATGACACATGTCATGATGATCGTGGCCACCTCTTCATGCCCGTACAGGAGTGCCCTTCCCGACCTGCTGAGATAACGGAACCGTGCCTTCAAGAGGCCACACAGGTACGGGTGTGTGCACAATTGTAGTCCTCTTCGTGCCTGTTCTGCGGGTTCCGGACAGGGGTAAGGAGCCACCTCTTCAAGGGATAGCCGGCATCACCACCTGCATGGGTGGTAAAGTTGGTTTGTGTAAGTGATTACATGAAATAGAGCCTGTACATATCAGTCACATGCTTGCAGTTATTTGTTGCTCATTTCCACATACCACAGCATTCATGGAAATGGTCACATTTGCCCCATTGTGTGAAGTCACATGGTCCACAGGTGTGGGTTGCATCGTCAAGTGGATGCAGGGTGTCCTATTCAGTGATGGTGTGGGTGCCTACGGCGGTAGTTGCCATGATCTATGTGATGTGCAGTTAAGCATATGCATTGATCCTGGCACCATTGCCAACATACTGTGGGACATCTGCCATTCCACGCTTGATGTTCCCATGCTGGCGTGCTGCACCCCTGTGGTGTTGTCCCAATGACAATCTGTGTATAGCCTTTGTATGATTTATTTCTGCGCACTTATGGACGCATGTCCAGTGTAATGCTGTTCAGCGGTCTTTTGCACTAGGCATACTCACAGCATGTTGCTGCATTGTGTTGCAGAGGGTACGGTCTGATGATGTGCAGTGTACGTGTTATTGGATATGGTATGGTTGCAGTACTGGCATGTTGGCATTGTTGTGCAGCTTACGTCTTTCACATTGGCTTGAGGTGTCAGGCTCATTCTGGGATGATTTGGGGCACAGCGTATAGCAGTATGGACATTGTCCAGTTGCACACCTAATGTCACCATGGTGTAGTATGGACCCCCCCACAATCTCATCCAAGTGTAGTATTCATCTCCCCCCCACAATCTCACCCAAATGTAGTATGCATCTCCCCCCGCCCCCACAATCTCACTTAAGTGTAGTATGCATCTCCCCTCACCCCCACAATCTCACCCAAGCGTAGTATGCATCTCACTCCACCATCATGCTGCCATTTGCTTGCCATGCAACTCACCAAGCAGCCAGGCACGTGGTCCAGCATGTCGCTCCATGTAGCGTGGTATCGTGGAGTTCCGCAGGACCATTGACTCATGGGTTGATCCGCGATATCGGGCACAACAATGTGTGATGATGTGGGTTGAGTCACATACCATTTGCACGTTGACGGAGTGGTATTGCTTATGGTTACGGTACACTGCCTCCATGGCATGTGGGACCACCAATTCCACATGGGTGCAGTCGATGGCACCGATGCAATTTGGCATGCCTGCCAGTGCATGGAAGGCGATTTTGGTGTTGGAGATCTCCTGGACAGTCCGTGGTAGGGATATGTGGTCGCTTGTGTGCTTCAGGAGGGCATCGAGGACTTGGTTCAGCGTGCGTGAAAATAATGGCTGTTATATGCCATGCATGTGCCCCACTGTGTGCTGGTAGGTGCCTGTGGCCAGGAAGTGGAGCACAGACACCACCTTCAGTAGAGGGGGGATGGCGGTACGGATGTCAATGAGGCTGATGATGTCGTCATGTATCATGTCCTCTATGGTGGTGATTGTGTCCCGGTCCAGGCGGTACGGGGGGGGGATCTGCAAAGGGGTTAGGTTGAAGGGGCTGGCTCTGCTGCGAGGGATTGGTGGCTGCCTGCGTGGTAACACTGGCTGAATTGGGGGGACTTGCTGGGCCTGTCTCATCCTCCTTCTCCTCCTGCGTCTACTCTGTTGTGGCTGTTGTAGTTGTTGGTCATGGCATAGCTGGCCCAGTATGGCAACTGCAATTGGGATCATTTTGATGTGGGAAGGGGTGTGGTTTGTAGGTGTGCTCCTTTTGTGCTGGGCCAGGCTCCATTGGCCCCACCTGGGCTGATTGTGTGCACCTGTGTCATGATTTCTGCCCCTCATGCCCCCAACCCTCCAAGATGTCAGGCTGGAGCAAGGCCACAATCACCTACATGGCCCTCCACGGCCTCTCCATCCCTCCAAAGACTCACTTGGAGTCAGATTTGGCGCTTGTGGCACCAGACTCACTCACTCCCATAGGATAACATTGGGGATTGGACTTGTAGTGCTTTGATGGGGACAAGATGGATGCCCCCACATATTTCGGTTCACAGAACTGCATGTGCAGTCTATTCTTTTGGGTGTGGTTCAGCCCAGAGACACCTGAGATACCCAGAGACTATTTAAGCCACGCCCAGGCTGAGAAACATGCTTTGGCCCTCATTACGACCCTGGCGGAGAACCATGGTGCAATTTGCACCATGGTCCATGGCGCTAAGCTGCCAACTCCGCCATGGTGGTTGGCGGACTTACCGCCCCATTCCGACCTTGGCGGGGCGGTAAGTCCCCAATCCCCATTTACCCTTCCCCATTCCCATTTTTGCCCCATAGGGTATAATGGGAGTGGGGAAGGCGTTAATTACGCCACCGTAAATTAGGGTGGCGTAATTAACAACAAGTCCCGTAGCGCCATGGATTTTTCCGCCTGGAAAAAGCAGGCGGAAAAAGCACCATGGCGCTACGGGAACTCGTAGTCAGGCGGAAAGGTACGCCATGCTTTACGCCGGCGTAAACCCCTTTCCGCAAGGGTCGTAATGAGGGCCTTTGTGTTTTCTGCACCTGCAGCGTGACACTCAACATGTTTGGATCGGTCTCCAGTAGGCCTGCATCTTTCTTCTGCGCTCAGCTCCTGCAAGAACAAGAACACCGTTAGGAACAGCCTTACCTTGCGGCGCTTCTGCCCATCATTCATCGCTTCTTCCGTTCTGCGGGCATCTTCGGCTGTGTCATTCCCATCCCGGCACACCGCTTCCTAAGGGAAAAGAACAGAAAAAAGGAATTAGTAAGCATTCAGCAAATCTTTGCTTATTTTTTAAAGACTGTATGCGCTTCAAACGCTTACCTGAATCCCAGCCGCTCTGGGGGAACTCTGTCTCCGGAACTTCTCATCCATCTGCAAGAGGGAAAAGACACTTCAGGTTAGCGTGGAAACATCTAGAGTCGCTGCATACCGCACTTACTCACTGCATTTCTTCTTCATAACCGGCATCCACGCTGAAAACGTCGCGGCACCTAAAAGACACAGAAAAATAACTCAGTTCAATACAAATACGAAGGGGTCGCATTGCGCATTGAGCTCTCACTCACCTTCAGCGCTACTCATCTCAGCAGCACGTCGCCATCCCCGGACGCCGGCCATCATCTAAGGAAGGAAAGGAACGAAGTTAGAGAACTGTTCAAAAGACTCATTATACTTACCTGTCGGACTCTTGCCAGTGAAGTAACTAGGCAGCAACTAGCCCGCATCAACCAACGCGCCCCTGCGCTGAAAGCAGGACGAAGAGCACACTTTCCAAGAAAATAAGGTGAGCTGTGGATCAAAGGGAAGGGTTGGACCCCGGGGAAGAAGGGGTTCAAGCACACAGAGACAATAGGGAGTTAAACTCTGCCAATCCTGTGTTTCAGGCCCAGTATCCAGCCGAGTAGACTCCAGGGAAGGGTTCGAGGTCATAAGAGGTCAGAACAGGCTGAGTGACGTCCCCGCGGATACCAGGTGGGCGTTACATAACACAAAGCCTCTCATCAAAATCCACCTCGGAGTCATGGAAACATCACAAACCAACCAGTTAGCCCACATGTTGGGGCAGCTACGTTCCGAAGTACATGCAGCCAGGCAGGAGACCAACACCCTGAGGAGAGAGCTGATGGTAGCCAAAGAACGCACTGATGATTTAAGCCGACAACTTCTTCAGTCACAAGCAGGGCATGCACCATTGCTGGGAAGTGTGCCCTCGATGCCAGCACCATCAGCCAATCCCATTCAGATAACCCTTCCTGGGGCAGTTCCCTTGGCCCGGCCCAAACGATTTACGGGGGATCCCAAGAGGTTTGCAACGTTCATGAACCAGTGCCGCCTGCACTTCCTTTGCAGACCAGGGGCCTTTCCGAATGACCAATCACGGGTTGCTTTTGTGCTATCCTACCTGAGTGGTAGTGCCGCGGACTGGTCTGTACCCTTTGTGGCCCAAGACGATCCTTTGCTGCATGACTTCAGGGGCTTTCAGCACGAGATGGAAAAGCTGTTCGCCCATCGTACTCATGGGCAGGCATTAGACAACAAACTTCTGTCCCTACGCCAAGGGAATCAAGACCTATTAACATACATAGCCACGTTCAATAGACTCGTAGTTGAAGCAGAATGGCCAGTGGAGAAGAGAACCACGTTATTTCATCAGAGGTTGCGGGGGGAGCTCAAGGATGTTCTCGCACAAGTAGTGAACCCCCCCAAAAGACTGCTCAGAATTCATTGACCTTGTTGTTCAACTGGATCATAGGTTGCAGGACCGAAGAGCAGACCGAACCAGACTGGACCCTCGCCCTATGTATGTGCGTTCAAAGGACAATATTGCCCGCACAATGGAAGGTTCAGGAGAACCAATGCAAATCAGGGGAGCCAGATCCCCCTTGACTAAAGCGGAAAGGGATAAAAGGAGACAGCAGCAGTTATGTCTGTACTGTGGAAGGTCAGGTCATTTCCTTAAAGAGTGCCCTGTGAAGCCACTGAGGAGGTCGGTAGGGGCCATGGACAAGGAAGATACCATCAAGGAATCGGAAAACTCCCCAGCCCGGCAAGTGTAGGGGTCCACTTGTTGAGCAAAGAAAGTGAACTACAGACCTCCCATTTTGCACTATCCATGGTCTTGATCAATCACCAACAACCATCTCGGATGCACGCAGTAAGAGCGTACATTGACAGTGGAGCCGTTGGCAATTACATCGACCAGGATCTTGCGGCAAAGATGGGGCTTCCGTTACGCCCTAAATCAACCACCGACACTGTTACCACTGCCGATGGCACGGAAATAGCTTCTGGTCCAGTATCTCAATGCACTGCAGCTTTAACCCTTCTGTGCCAGGATGGACACCAAGAATCTATTGTTTTCAACCTCATTAAAGCTCCACAGTTCTGGTTGATTTTGGGAATGCCATGGTTGGTAGCTCACAATTCTCGAATCGAGTGGCGAGCAAAAGAATAGGCCTTTCCCGAGACTTGCGCCCACACATGTTACCGCCAAAAGAAACAACCAATAGACACCAGAACCTCCATGCTTGCGACTGTGGCAATCGGCACCCTACCAAGTGAATCCCAGGACTTTCAAGATGTCTTTCAGAAAGAACAGGCTAATACCCTGCCACTGCATAGGCCATACGATTGCCAAATCGACCTGATACCCGGCGCACAAATCCCTTGTGGGCGAATTTATGCACTCACGGAACCAGAAAACCAGCACATGAAGGCCTATCTTGACCAATATCTGGCCAACGGGTTCATCCATCCCTCGAAGTCTCCAGCAGCCAGTCTTCTATTCTTTGTACCGAAAAAGGAGGGGTACTTGAGAACGTGCATGGACTATCGCGCACTGAACCAGATTACCGTAAAAAACCGCTACCCCCTGCCACTGATCCCTGAATTGCTTGATCAAGTGAAAGATGCCAAAATCCACACAAAACTAGACCTTAGAGGGGAATATCACCTTGTTCACGTAAAACAGAGGGACAAATGGAAATCCGCTTTTCGCACCAAATATGGCTTGTACGAATATCAAGTAATGCCCTTTGGCCTTTGCAACGCGTCTGCAGTATTTCAATACTTCATGAACAATGTCCTACGGGAATTGATTGATGTCTGTGCTCTAGTGTACTTCGACGATATTCTAGTATATTCCGCATCAAAGCTGGACCACGTTAAACACGTCTGATCCGTATTGGAGAAACTCTGTCAACACTAGCTGTACGCCAAGCTCGAAAAGTGCTCATTCCACGTCTCCGAGGTGGAATTCCTGGGCTTTATTCTCAGCCCGAAAGGAATCCAAATGGATGTACACAAGGTAGATGCTATCCTGAACTGGCCATCCCCAAATTCATTCAAGGGGGTTCAAAGTATGCTGGGTTTTGCAAACTTCTACCGCCGGTTCATCCCAGGATTTTCGCAAATCGTGCATCCCATCACGTCATTGCTAAGGAAAAGCAACAAAAAGTTCCAGTGGACAACAGAAGCCGAGGAAGCTTTCCAGGAACTCAAACAAGATTCACATCTGCCCCAATCCTACACCACCCTTGCCCAGATCTCCCATACCTGGTGGAAACAGATGCCTCAAGCATGGCTATGGGAGCCGTCCTCTCATAAAAGGACCCTGAAACGGGCCAGTTACACCCTGTTGCCTTCTGGTCACGTAAATTCACACCCCCTGAACTCAATTACGCTATCACAGACAAAGAACGCCTGGCCATTAAGTCAGCCTTTAAGGCATAGCGGCACTACCTCTTGGGCGCCAGACACACAATCACCATAATAACTGACCACCGGAACCTCCAGTACCTAAAAACGGCAAAGGCCCAATCCTCACGACAACTACGTTGGGCTCTTTTGTTTTGCTGTAAATGACTACGTGATTACATTTCGGCCAGGGGTGAAAAACGGGAAGGCCAATGCCCTTTCCCATATGGGGGTGGAAGAGCAAGGGTATCAGACCCCTCACTCAATATCAATCATCCCGAGTGATAAGCTCCTAGGAATCACAGCAACCTTAACTCAGAAAGAATCACATGAAGAAATCCAAAACCTGATGAGTCCGGAGCAATTACAAGCGTGGAGTGCACAAGGAGAACATTACATGATAAAAGATCAGTTGCCCTACTTCAGGAATCGTTTATTCTTACCAAACCAAGAACTACGAGAACAAGTCATGTCTGGTTATCATGATTCCTTGACCGAGGGCCACCCCGGAATCGCTAAAACCCTAGCCAAGGTAAAACGAAATTATTGGTGGCCCACGTGGCGTAAAGACATTATCCAATTCATCATATCTTGTGGAGTGTGTGCTCAAAACCAGTCATCCAAGCAGAAACCGGCTGGACTATTACAACCATTGGAAATCCCACCAGCACCCTGGCACACGTTGTCCCTCGATTTTATTACTGACTTACCACTCAGTCAAGGGTTTAACACTATTCTTGTGGTCGTGGACCTATTTTCAAAAATGGCACATTTCATTCCTCTTAAGGGGCTCCCAAATGCTTCCACTCTGGCAAAGGTATTTCTTGGCGGCATCATACTGCTCCATGGGTTTCCTTCAGTTTTAGTCTCAGACCGAGGTATTCAATTTGTATCTAACTTCTGGAGAAAATGCTGCTCTATGGCGCAGATCGACATCCCGCTATCCACCAGTCACCATCCCCAAACAGATGGTCAAACTGAGAGGACAAATCAGACGCTCGAGCAGTATCTGCGTTGCATGTTACACCAAACTGAAGGAAGCTGGTTCGACCTATTATGGATAGCTGAATATGCTTATATTAATTCCCTACACACCAGCACTGGGCAGACACCCTTTTATACCATGTATGGCAGGCACCCACGTACTTCTGAGTTGGACGTTCCTACAACCCTGGAAATGCCAGCAGTCAAAACCTTGCACACAACCATTTCTCAAACCTTTAAAAGGGCAGCTGAACACCTAATTCAAGCTAAGAATCGCCAAAAGAAGTTTGCTGATCAACACCGAGCAAAGGCCCCCAACTACCAAGTGGGAGAAAAATTCTGGCTGGCGTCTAAACACGTGTCCATTAAAGGAACCCGAACTTTCCGTCCAATTCCGAAAAATTCTGGCTGGCGTCTAAACACGTGTCCATTAAAGGAACCCGAACTTTCCGTCCATTCACCGTCACTTCTGTGATAAATCCTGTGGAGGTCAGACTAGCTTTGCCGTCAAACATGCAGATTCATCCTGTGTTCCACGTGTCTCTCCTTAAACCTGTTCAACCTGAGACCCAGGTAGCAATGACAACGCAGCCAGTAGTAGTCGCAGGGGAGCAGAATTTGAATTCAAGGACATCCTGGATTCAAAGTACGTCAGATCCAAATTATACTACTTAGTAGACTGGAAGGGGTATGGTCCACAAGACAGGACATGGGAGCCTTGTGAGTACATCCATGCACCTCGTTTGCTTAGACAATTTCATCAAAACCATCCAAACAAACCAGGACCAGACAGAAGAGCCACCTTGAGAGGGGCCTTGGGGGGGGAGTGCTGCCATGATTCCTGCCCCTCATGCCCCCAGCCCTCCAAGAGGTCAGGCTAGAGCCAGGCCACGATCACCTACATGGCCCTCAAGGGCCTCTCCATCCCTCCAAAGACTCACTTGGAGTCAGACTTGGCGCTTGTGGCACCAGACTCACTCACTCCCATAGGATAACATTGGGGATTGGACTTGTAGTGCATTGATGGGGACAAGATGGATGCCCCCACATATTTCGGTTCCCAGAACTGCATGTGCAGTCTAGTCTTTTGGGTGTGGTTCAGCTCAGAGACACCTGGGATACCCAGAGACTATTTAAGCCACGCCCAGGCTGAGAAACATGCCTTGTGTTTTCTGCACCTGCAGCGTGACACTCATCGCGTTCGGATCGGTCTCCAGTAGGCCTGCATCTTTCTTCTGCGCTCAGCTCCTGCAAAAACAAGAACACCGTTAGGAACAGCCTTACCTTGCGGGGCTTCTGCCCATCATTCATCGCTTCTTCTGTTCTGCGGGCATCTTCGGCGGTGTCATTTACCATCTCGGCACGCCGCTTCCTAAGGAAAAGGTAAAAGAACAGAAAAAAGGCATTAGTAAACATTCAGCAAATCTTTGCTTATTTTTTAAAGACTGTACGCGCTTCAAACGCTTACCTGAATCCCAGCCGCTCTGTGGGAACTCTGTCTCCGGAACTTCTCATACATCTGCAAGAGGGAAAAGACACTCCAGGTTAGTGTGGAAATATCTAGAGGAGCCGCATACCGCGCTTATTCACCGCATTTCTTCTTCATAACCGGCATCCACGCTGAAAACGTCGCGGCACCTAAAAGACACAGAAAAAGAACTCAGTTCAATGCAAATACGTAAGGGTCGCATCGTGTATCGCGCTCTCACTCACCTTCAGCGCTACTCATCTCAGCAGCACGTCGCCATCCCCGGACGCCAGCCATCATCTAAGGAAGGAAAGTAACGGAGTTAGAGAACTGTTCAAAAGACTCATTATACTTACCTGTCGGACTCTTGCCAGTGAAGTAACTAGCCAGCAACGAACCCGCATCAATCAACGCGCCCCGCGCCCCGCACCCCTCAAAGCAGGATGGAGAGCACACTTTCCAAGAAAACAAGGTGAGCTGTGGATTAAAGGGAAGGGTTGGACCCCGGGGAAGAAGGGGTTCAAGCACACAGAGACAATAGGGAGTTAACCTCTACCAATCCTGTGTTTCTGGCCCAGTCTCCAGTCGAGTAGACTCCAGGGAAGGGTTTGAGGTTGTAAGAAGTCAGAACAGGCTGAGTGACGTCCCCGTGGATACCAGGTGAGCGTTACAACCTGTGGCAGTTGGTAGCACAGCTGCTTGCTGTTAGCGGGTGGTCCGCGATGGCGGTAGTACCGGCATGGCGGTATGCATTATTAGCGCACTCACGGCACCGGTAGGGGCATGTCCGCATGTCTTGGGATCTACCCCTGTTAGCGCCATCCTGTTAATGCCGGCCCAAAGGGCCGCGTGCCCATACTGCTATTAGAGGCACCGTTATTTACGGTTCCGCTAATAGCGGGTTGGCAGGTTAGAATAGCCCGGAGCGTTAAGCGATGCCGGTAATCCTTTACCGGCATCGTTTTTCCCTTACATCCAACCTCGTAATGAGGCCCAATGGCTTGAATATCCTGACATATCATTTCTAGAACACTTTTCTTTTGCATAACATTGTTTCCCACACTATTTGTATTTAGAAGGATTGGCAATAGGTGTATTAGTATAGGCCCTTTTATTTTGACAGACTCGATTAGGACTGCGTTATTATTATTTGATGGTCGTAGCTTGCCCCCATCTTTGGATTTAGTATTAGATAGGTGTTTTTCAAACCCAATTGAAGTTCAATAAATGTCCTTGAACTGTGATCACTTGTCTGTCTTACTGTTTGATACAAATGCCTTCCTTACAGGTAGCTCCAAATCCCTGGTCTCCTTACCTAGGGTTTTGTAAGTATCCATAGATATTATTATCTACCATGAGCCACTGTCACTTTCCTGCTAATTGGAGTATCATCTAGTAAAAACGTATCAATAGGTCCTCTATGTGGTGACGTGAGATCCGCAATTTCAAATACGTGGTGATTGGTCACACATCCTATTTCAGGATTTTCCACTGACTTAATGACATTGTCAATCCCCTTATCTAAGCCCAGTTCTCTGCAAGTTCTGGGGTAGTGTCCTTTCCTTCTGCATCGGACACAAATTATAGTCCTCACCGGGCAGAATTGGCTATTCAAGAAATGCATAGGACTGCTGCATCGAAAGCACCTTTGGTCTCTAGGCTCTTCCTGTCTCTTTTTTTCCTGAGCAGCTTGCGTAATGGCACTCACTTCATGAACCTCTGATTTCTCCAGCAATGGATCTTTTCATGGATTCACATGCTGTGAATATTTTCCCATCGTCAGGCTGGGAAACCTCGGTAACTTTATTATAGTAGTTTTCCTATGGAAAAAACGTCGACACCTTGAGTGTCCTATCAACGTTGTTATGGGTGCTTTAGGCAGCACCAATGGGAGGCCCAGTATATAGCTCCACCCCTGTGGCTTCCCCTCAGATTTCAACCATCTTCCAAACTGTTGGGATCACCTTGTGTTCTCTCCTGAGAATTCTTCTTTATTGTGTAAAAACATTGTTTTCTTTCCGACAGCCTTTGCTGTTCCCAGTCTTTTTTGGCTGTGTGGTCCCGGTCCTGTAATGTCATCTTTGGGGCGGAAGAAATTGTTATTTCGGCCGTGTGGGACCTGCGGCCTCAAGAAAGTGTAAGAAGGGAACGGGTATGTGGATTCCCTGTACTGCTTATCCCCAATCACTCGGACAAGAATGCAACATCTGTCAGGGGTTCTCCCAGAAGACCCTCAAGGACCGCAAAAGGTGCTTGATTTGCTGGCTGAATGAAGGGGCCTATCCAGGTTTGGAGGTCGGCACTTTCCACGGGGGCAGGTCCACCATTCCCTCCCAAGAGGACGCCATCGCACCAGAGGGCTCGATTGGAGGAACCGCTACTGAAGAAACAGCGGCGTTGTGACCCCAAGGCTTTGTCTGATTGGGGAAATGGCAAGAGTTCTTCCGCTGCAAGGCCTTTGTCGAGTGGAGTTCCTGATTCTCTAGCACCACGCTTGGATATATCGAAGGTGTAGGGTTCACTCCCACCGAAGTCCGTAGGACCGGCGCACAAGGCTTTGTCATCAGATAAGGAGAAGTCAAGGTCTCATACTTCCTCCTCGTCGACTAAGAAGTCTTCATCCAAGGAGGAGTGCCACTGCTCGTCTGGCTGTGAGTCGTCGAAGCACAGGTCCAAGTCATCATCCTCCGTCTCCATCTGTAAGGGCGCTGGTGTCGGAGACAACGTCGACGACTCAGTCCTCGTTGTCTGATCGTCTGACGGTGACAACTTCGTCGATGATGGCTCTGTCATCGGCTCTCCCATCAACGACTATACTGATGGTGACTTTGTCGATTGCTACTCCTACAATGACTGCTCCATCGACGGCAGCTCCATCAACGGGGGAAATTGATAAGGAGAAGGTGAGGCAGAAGCCAGATGCAAGGCCAGTTCAGCTCCAGTCATTGACGGGAGCCCAGTGTCCCAGGGAAACATCATGGCTTTCTTAGGTGTCTACAGGGCAGCCACTTCTGGAAAGGTTTCTGTCCTTGCTCCCCGGTGATATTCTCCAACAGGAGGCTCCAGGCTATGACAAGTATGTGATTTTGTATTTGGATCCTGAAGAAGGAGAGTCAGAACAGCTGTTCCTGGGTCTGTCTGTTTTGAGCCTACAACCTGCGCTTCCCTACACGTCAGCGGGCCTAGGGGCTGTACCGCCTCGATAGCCTCTTGTCAACCCACACTCCTTGCTCTCGATGCAGGTGCTCTCTACGTTGCAAATGCTCTTGGGGCAATTACATGCCAAACTTCTGGTGCCACAGGCTGCAACTGTTCCATTGCTGCACAGCCCACCTGACGTTCCTCATCCGAAGGATGGTGCAGATGGCCCCCGCAGCCAAGGGCCTCGTCCCAGGATGTATTCCCCAGGTAGGCCTCCTCTGCCGTCGCCTAGGGTGTTCATTCCTCCTCATCAGGAAGAAGGGGAACTGGTGAATCTGGAGCAGGAAGGGACTCCGCAGGACACATTATCTATGGTATCGCCTTCTCCAAGAAGAGCAGATACCTGGGATATAGACCCGGACCTTGATGCTCCGAGTAGTGTAGTCCGGGACAACCATCTCCGCCGGATGACATTGGAGCTTGCCATGCCACGATGGCTAAAGCCTGTCAAGAATTTGGGCTCATCCCGGAGGAGGAAAAGAAGGACTGCTTCTTGTTTGCCCATATGGGGAAGCGGAGGAAGGCAGTTTTCTCAATCCCTATATTGTATCATATTTGGCAGGAGGGTCTCCATACGATGAGGCACCTGTTTAAGGAGCCAGCGGTCAATGGCCGCTTGTAGAAAAAGTTCAAGGCACTGGAGTCAACTTCGAAGTGCCTGTCGTTGCAGCCTACACCGGAGTCAGTTGTGTCTGCAGCAGCCAGTATAAAGGCTCGCAGACAGCACAAATGTGCTACTCCTCCTGATAATGAAAGCCATAATAATAATAATAATAATAATAATAATAATAATAATAATTTAGCCTTTATAGCGCTACAAACCCTCAGGCATCTGAGCACTGCTTTTTATTACTCATGGTGTGTGGTGCTCATTCATCGACCTCGGAAGGATGCAAGGCTGAGTTTTGCCCAGGCTCTGCACAGATGTCAAAGCAAGCGCTCTCCTCGCTGTTCTATTGGACCGGCTGATGGTCCATAAGATTGATGCTTTTCGTATCAAAGGTTCTCGCTGTCAGAGCCACTACGGTTAAGGCTTCCAACGCGTTGGCTAACATAGCGAGATATGACTGCGAGATGTGGCACCGCCTGGTGCCTCTGTTAGACCATCTGCCCGGGCAGCAGGGGAAGTAAGCAATGCTTTTGTTTTGCGAGGGGGAGGAGGCGTTGAACCATAGCATTAACATTGTGGCCGACTTGGCAGAGACCGGTTTCAAGAAGATTAATAATGGTGTGGTTCTCCAGCGTCAAGCCTGCCTTTGCTGCACTGACTTCCGGCAAGAGGTTCAGCATAAAGTTGTGGACATGCCTTGCGAGGGGGGAAAGTCTTTTTGGCAAAAAGATTGACGATGTATTGAAGAACATAAAGGCAGACTGATACAGCAATGTCCCTCACGGCCCTGCAGGGCAGAAGTTCTTTTCACCCCTTTCGCTCCTTCCGTGGTGTCTCAGGGAACGCACGGTTGTCAAGGGATACAGTACGTCCACCTACCACTCCTACGGCTACAGGCGTTCCTTCCAGGCCACTCAGCAGAATAAGGTATACCGAGGACAGAGGAAGAGGGGATCCTCCTCTTCGAAAATAGGCCAGCAAAGCAAGTCTCAGGAATGACTGCCACAAGGGTAGTCATCTAGGGGGGAGGGTGGCGCACCACCTTGACGAGTCGTTCTATCACAACAGACAGATAGGTGCTGGAAGTAGTCCAATACGACCACTCATTGGAATTTCAGGGTCCTCAACTCCACATTCCTCTGGTAAATTCATCTCAGGCTCACCTGCAGGTCTTGCATCAGGAGGTTCGGCTGATGCTCCAAAAAGGGGCCATCGAGGGGTTCCTACAGCGGAAAGAGGACAGAGTACCTATTCCAGGTTTTTTGTGATAGAATAGCCAAACGGAAAATGGCGCCCCATTCTGGACCTGTGGCCGCTCAACAAAAATATAAAAAGGCAAAAGTTCAGGATGCTAACGTTGCAAGACATCATTCGGACGGTTCAACCCGGGGAGTTTTTGCCATCTCTGGATCTTGAGGATGCTTACTTTCACATCCCTATGCACCCCAGGTATCAAACATTTCTCAGGTTTGTGGTGGGAAACAGCCATCGCCAGTTTCGGGTTCTCCCCTTTGGCCTGAATTCAGCTCCCAGGACTTTCACCAAGCGCTACCTTCGCAAAAACGAACACCATGTTTATACCTATCTGGATGACTGGTTAATCAGAGAGTTGACTTGCCAGAGGATGTTGGAGTCTCTCAATGTCTGGGTTTCGCAATCAACTTCAGCAAATCCTCTCTGATGCCCTCCAAGGATTTGGTCTTTCTCTGAGCTTATTTCCCAGCCTGACGATGGAGAAATATTCACAGCATGTGAATCCTTGAAAGATACCAACGGGGGAGAAATGGAGTTACAGGTAAGAAATGACTCCCTTCTCCACCTTCATTTCTTTCACATATTTAGCAGTTTCCTCAATGCTGCATGCAATGCTTACAGCCACCTCTAAGGTCCTTCGCCATTAACCTTTCCTGGATCATCAGGATATTCATGCAGCAAACCAGCTGGTCTCTTATTAAGGAGTCCGAACTCTCTCCAAATGAGCATTTATTGTCTTAAGTGCCACCACATAGTTTCTACTGGTTCATCAGGACCCTGCACTCTTTGGAAAAACTTGTAATGTTCAAAAACCGTGTTACACTTGGGCTGTAAATGTCTTTCCAATTTGGTTACTGTTTTAGTGTATTTGTCCATGTCACCTGCATCTTTCAAAGCAATCTCTAGCAGACCATCCTATATGGATCGCCTCTCAGTTCCCAAATTGTGGAGCAAAATGGCCTCTTTCTTGGGCACCGAACATGTTTCCCCTCCAATGGCCACCAGGTAAGTGTCAAAGAGCCTTTTCCATTTCTTCCATAAAATTGATAGCGTACCCACCTCAGCCAAGAATGTGGGTGGAAGAGCCATATTTACATATTTGCAGCAGCCATATTTCCAGGTTTTCGTAAAGTTTGTTACAGGTTCTGATGTTATGTTCTTTACTTTATGATTCCTTACCCTGTCTGCCCAAGGCAATGATTGCTGCCTGATGAGCTTCCCCAAACACTTGTACAAACTGAAGCGGAGAGAGCGTTCTGATCCTCACCTAAAATGGCCACCACAACGTCTCTAGTGATTTTGACACCCTGGGCGTGTATTTCTGTCTGCTTAAGCAACTTACTTCCTGGGGACGTCCTGCTGGACTCGAGTGCTACCTCAGTACAACTCGTGCCAAGACCAGGGCCCACACTCGGCCTCTACAGGTTCGGCCACCAGCTACGGGTCACATGGCAGGGGTTGCTTATCAGTGCCTGTTCATGATGCAGGTTCATGCACCGCTTGTTGCCAATGTGGTGTGCTGAATAAAAGGACACAAGAACTGCAATAAAGGTGAGTTCTTTATTCAAGAAGCCCCGTGCTGGCGATCACCTTCTCTCCCGCTCTTTTTCTTCATCAACCGTCACCCCTACGCTCACCACATTCTGCATCATCTCATTCTAACCCAGATGTCTGCTACCCATGCACATTTGGCGCAAATCTTTTTGTCGGTTCTGGTGTGTGTGAGAGCAAACGTTTGTCTTCATCAAGTGAATGGGAAAATGTATGATTTTGAACGCTTCATATAACTCTCCATACCCTTTGAGGAAGCTGCATGAAGTCAGATCTATGTTATTTTGGGGACGTTTTGTTAGGATTCAATGAACAGTTCCAAAGTTGGTGAGTCCAGCATATCCCTAACTACAGAGTCGCTATTGCTGATTCTGTTATGTTATGTATGAATCTATATACTGCAACCAACCCAGAGGTATTTTAGTGCTGCAGGGCAGGATAGCTATCACCAACCATGCCAAACTACATGCTTTGGGCAAAGATGACAATGGCCATGGCCGCAGGATATGAGCGGTTGTCCAATGGGGCAGGCCAGGCCCAGTGGGTCATTTAAATGGATTTGCAAGGCCACTGGCCATGGCTACAGTCCACAATGTGGGCAAGTGGCCTCTGTGGCAGGGTTCCATGGCTACCTCTCTTGGCTTAATGGAGCCCCGGTCTTGGCTGAAGGGCATGGTGGGCCCTGGTCATGCACCCACAATGGGGGCCAAGTGGCTATTTCACTTGGATTTGCAGTGCTCAGGGATTTTATGGTTGCAGAGCTAAACATAAACAACAAAATCCCAACAATTCACCAGTTGTGGTTCCCAACAGAACTATGATTCAGCCACTGCCATACTAAATGACACAGCATACCATACCTCGGACACATGCAATACTAAATGAACCACAGGTTGGGATTAACATGCACTGCTCATGATGCTATATATGCCAACACAAATGGCCATAGCTCTGGCAGGACAAAAAGAGCAAGAACAACCAAGGAAAAGCAGTAACATCACCACACCGGTTAGGGCAGCTTTTATGTCAGTTTGAAACCGAACACAAAATAATGCCCAAATAAACTGTGAACATTAGTTTAAAGATGCCATTTTCCATGGTAAGCAATCCACTTAGAGAATCCATGATCATGCAGTGGCCAGTTCTGCTTCTGTCAGGATTGTGGTGGCCGATGTTTGGTTGCTTTGCGAACCATAACTGGAGAATTTGTGGGACTTTGTGGTTTTGCGCTGCAACTACAACATTGTAAAGACTGTGAGAAAGAGGCAGATGGGTATTGAAATATGTTTTCATTGTTTTGTTTTTAACAATAGAACTGGTTAAGAACTTTCCACGAAAGCTGCCCCTTCCCACTTTCGTCTCATCTTCTTATTGAAGGAGATAACCTGGATTTTGTTGCTGCCTGAATGAAATACACTCAATTGGTCCATCTGAAGGCAACTTTTCATATGAGTAATTAACGTCTGAGGTAGTTTAGCAAGCTGAGCGCTCACGTTGTTGTCTGAAACTTTGTTTAATCTGCAGTATTTATAATCCAAACAAAATTGACTATTCCCTTCATCTTTATGTGGATAACAAAAAGTTACCTCTATTAAACTAAATAATGTTAGGTAGTGATTAACAAAACCATTTTAGCAAGTGGGGTTATCATAAAAAAAACTAGTTGCATTTACCCCATCCGTAGTCTCCAAACTCAGCCCCCAACTCTTTTTCTGGTCCGTATTGCTAAGAGGCCACCATGCAAATTGCATCAGAGTGTGGGATATATTCTGCCAAGAAAAAGGAAAATGCATTGGGCCACTTTGGGCCTGAAAAGGCAGAGCTTTGAAAACACACGCAGATGACTGCAAAACTGAAAAGGCAGCATTTCACTTGCATCTGTCACTTCTTAAGAATGATACACCATTAAGTGGGGCCTGCATGGGATTGATAAAGCCCAAAGATAAAGGCCTACATTTTATTAAAGGTGACTGATGTCTAAAGTGGGACATTTGAAAACACAGAAACTGCGATTATGGAAATGTGTGCATTTTACAGCTTGAAATGACTACATAGAGTCATAGGGTCTCATTACGACCCAGGCAGTAAAGGGTTAACGGCGCCGGTAGACCTGCCGGCGCTGTTAACCCTCTACCGCCTCATTACGAGGTCTGCGCGTGGGTCCCGCTAAGGACGTCTGGTAAAACCAGGCGTCCTTATCGGGACCCACTAGCAGACCAGGATGCTAACAGGCCCGTCACTAAGGGGCCCGTTGTTAGCATCCTCCCCATTCCCATTGAGCCCTATAGGGGCTCAAATGAAAATGAGAATGTACTGGGTCTGCGCCCCAGGAAAGGGAATTACCGGGCCTTCCAAGGTCGGAATGGCCCGATAATTCCCCATTCCAGGAACCCGGACCCGGTACCCGGCATGCTGCTTTTAGCGGCATGTCTACCTCCATACTCGTAATGAGGCCCATTGTCTCTCTTGCCAAAATAATGCGAACACATCATGATGGGAAAATGAACAGTGGTGGCAAGACACAATTATATTAAAAATAAACAGAAGGCTTCATGTGCCCAAGGAAATGTAACCTTCACAAACCTACGTTTCTGTTTTTGTTACTACAGACAAGACATAAAGTTTCTATTTCCCGAGAAGGGGTCAATTTCTATTCACAACACTCAACCAGTGGCCAAGAAGAAATGTATGAGGGGCTGCTATCTAAGATAAGCAACAGATTACCCATTAGCCCTGAGAGAAGGACGGCTGATGACTTTACACCAGGCAAAAGTCAACAATGGAGTAGATGCCCTGTTCAGAAAAAATGTAACTATCGTTTTAAAGCTCATCAAAATTCGAACTTGGGAATTCAACCTACAACCCAAAATCCGTTACGAAGCCCCCAGAAAATGCCCCAAAGCTGGAAGTCAGGGAGATGGCACATTGTTAAATTAGTTATCAGCCTATTATAGTTTTTTAGTAAATTGCTCAAATGTGCCATTTGGACGTGCAAACTCATGCCAAAATGGGACATAGTTTGTCAAATGCGGAATGATGAGAGGAACCCAGAAATATGTATATTGTTAGGTTTAGGAGTACCATAAACGTTTCTGCCATGTAGGACTTTGAGTGCAAAAATTGTCATGGGTAAAATAAAAACCCTAGTGGGCTATCTCTCCCATTGTTTAAGTTTCATCACTCCAGGAACCTATCTGTAGAAAAAGGCTGGGCCTTTGGGGTGGTGAGGACCGTAAGGGTCCAATCAAAATTCAGGGTCAACAAGTTTGGAGGTGTGGTTTTGAAGTAAAAAGTTGTTGCACAATGGGAGAGGGGGAAGAGTTGCCTAAAACTCATCAGGGTGCAACTATTGAAAGCTTGATGCAGATTTAACGTTGCCTGGGACAACTGCCTGAAATGACCTGGGTGGAATTACTGAAAACTGCTGCAGAATTTATACTGAGCACAAAAGAGAAAGAGGCTGGGATCTTTACAAGGAGAGCCAAATAGAGGGATGGATGCTGGTGGCTATCCATGACTGAAGTGCCTGGCCAGGTCCCTGTTTTCCCCAAGAGAGGCTCCAGAAATACTGATGCCTTTCCTGAACACGTGAAAAAGAGACATTCAATGTAAGTAACTTGTTCAACCCAAACCAAGTCTTGTGGGGATAGGGGTAATGTCATTTTCCTTTTATAGATTGAGTGGGCTGGTTGTAATATATCCTTAGAATGTTACTAAACAATAATTTAATTAATTCCCATATAGCCAAATTACCTGGGATGCTTTTGTTGAAATTCTAAATCAGAAACATTGTTCGAGCGTGAATAAGGTCATAGGGGGTCATTACGACCCTGGCGGTAGGGAGTTAATGGGGCCGGTAGAGCTGCCAGCCCCGTTACCCCCCTACCGCCTCATTATGAGGTCTCCTCGCTGGACCCACTAAGGAGGCCTGGTTTTACCAGGTTTTACCAGGCGTCCTTAGCGGGTCCCGCGAGCAGACCAGCATGCTAACAACGGGTTCGTCATTAATGGGCCCGTTGTTAGCATGCTCCCCATTCCCATTGAGCCATATGGGGGTTCGAATGGGAACAGGGATGCACAGGGTCTGAGTTCCTGTAATGGGGAAATACCGGGCCCTCCAAGGTCGGAATGGCCTGGTATTTCCCCATTCCAGGAACCCGGACCCGGTACCCAGAAGGGGGGTAGCCATGCCTCAAATAGCGGGTCGTAATGACCCCCATAGTCTGCTAAAGTAATTGGGTACTCCTATTTATTCTGACAATCTCAAAAGTCCTTAAAGGAAGGAGTGCATTAAAAACGAAATTTGATACTGCTTCCCACTCTTAAACCCTGCCTTAAAGTATGGGGTTCCAAATGATCAACTGAATACCTGGGTTTTTGTGTTCTGGGGCAGAAAATAATGTGAAGTACCTAATTGAAATGTATACACCCTACAGAGAATGAGAAAGTTACTCCTGGTAGAAGAGATTCTGCATTGCATAGGGGCGAAGGAAGAAGGGTTCTATACATAAAAAGTATTATCAAATGTCTTTTGAGCTTTCAAAACTGCTAGCATTTTCAAGTGCACAGGGAAATTAAATATACAAAGCGCTGCATGTGTGAAATTGCTTTTGACAAATAAGAACTTTTTTGTATTTTCGATAAACCTCATAACAGTATAATGCTGAGTGTGTGATCCGTTCATGTTTCAAGGTGCCGCATCATAGTTGACATTAAGGGATTTTATGTGTGATAGAAGGTTTGAACTATTTATTTGACCTGTGTTTTATTAACACGAGACCCAAAAGTGAAAACACACATGTGATGTAATTTAAATTTTCTTTTTCTTAATGTTGATTCTGAAAAAGGAGTTTTTGTATTGAAGCTTTGTTTTGTGCCACAGAGGAGGTGGCGTGTGTGCAAATATTAATTGGACTCATTATTTAATAAATATATTCTTTCTGTACATCGGCCTGGTTCTTGTCTTATCTGTGGCACAGGAGAAGGAATCTACATGGTTCGATATGAGTTATAGAGAGGGCTATATTGAATAACAGTATCGAAATATTATCTGTGCCGCTTTTGATCGGGGAGGGAATTAAATCCCTAGTTTGAGGGAGTGTGACCGGAGACGCAATGCTCCCCCTTTGCCTAAAACACTTTGATATCAAGGACTCCCCGTTCATCACCTTCGACTGCTTTGTCCCACCGGAGAAAGTCAAGATCGTTGATGAACCGAGGAGAATGCGCTGGTGGGTTTCCTGCCACCCGAAGTCCACAAAGATGCTGACGAAGATCTGAAAGCCAGCCGTGGCCGAGTCCTGATCGTCAACACCAAACGCCAATGACCTGACGCCCTTGCTGGGCCTACCTTCTTTATCGATCTGCTTTGAGGCAACAAACTCTTATCATCGAGGTGTACCGCACACCTCATCTTCACAGGACGTCCACGAACGATCATTGACGAGCACTGCAAAGTTCAAAGCTGCTCTCTTGACAACAGTGTTCACATTCCTTCGTAGGAATCTCGATGACCCGTGGCTCCTGCTTTAAAGGGAGTCCACTGAAGAAGGGCCCGTCGACGAATCCGCAAAATAACTCTGCTAAACTGAGGTACACTGAGGTAGGAGAACATTTCTAGCAGGAAGCAAGACTATCCTAAACATATATGGACCGGGTTTGTTAATACACTTTATTCACAGGTTGGTCAGGTTGGGGATCCTCACACAGAACTGTTTCATGGTAGTGAGATAAACTATTCTGCCATTGTTTAACCTATCTTTTCTTCCTTCCTATGTCTGATGTTGATTCATACTACTATTTGATTTGTATGCCATTGGAACTGTCAGCAGTTGGTACATTTTAAAGGAGTCAACAGATAACGATAGAGTGGTACCACATAGACATTGTATATATCTGCCATATTAGTATTGCCAGAGCACAAAGTGTGTTATTGTATGTGTATATATACTGAACCTTATTTATATAAAGAACTGTGCTATCACAAAACATAGTGTGTGGAAATTCCTTTGTGGGGGTTGGGGACTACACTGTACTTAAAATCCAGCCTGCATCACCTCCTGAGAGCTAAGTCTTGATTGCACATCCATTGCTACCAACAATAGTGAATATTGGCTGGGGTGCTCTGTGTTCGACCCTGCCATATAGAAGGCAGGAGTATAGATAACCCCCTAGCAGTCTTTACAGGGGGCAAACCAGGTAAGTACGTCCCTGGCAGACTTCCCTCCAAACTTCTTGCAGGAGAGAGGTACCACTCTGTAGAGGAGCAGGTGGGTATGTCATTCCTAGCTCCCGCCCACTCACCTCCGTTGTACTGGAATAGCAGTAGAAGAGCCCTATGTGGAACACCAGGTTTCATCCCAATACCACATTGAGTATATGATAGCCAATAAGCAATCAGACAACTGTACCATATGTAGCCTCGCACTGAAAGGATGGATGGATATCTGCACACACCATTGGATATCATAGAGCTATAAGTGAAATGGGACGAGGGCAGAGTGACGTCATGAAGGAAAGACATGAAGACGCACTGAAATTATATGAAAATACCTAAAGAATAAAGATGCAACTGAAGAAACAAGAGAAACACGTAATTGAATGTGAAGAAATCATATATGCAAAGAAGTTTATTAATGTGCTGACTAATAAGTGTATATACACAGAAACACAAGGTAGATGAGACATGTAGAGGCTTGCTGAAGAAGAAAACATAACTTGGCTAATGTGGCCATGATGGAAAGCTGCACGTCAGACTCATGTCGAAATCAATTAAGCTACCTCAGGGACACACCGGGCAGCAGAGTCGGGAGACGCTGGAAAACCGATTTGTGTGAAACTATAGGCCTGGTTAAGGATGCTACTTCAAGGAATAATTGCAAGGTACATGGGGAGTCAAAAGGATAAGCCATGTATGTAAGACATCTTTTTCTTAGATTAAGTAAAGAGGAAAATATCTGCAAAATCCAAGTATTGGACATCAAAGATGCGAAAAGCCAATATACAGGGTGGAGTGAGCAAGTCTCTAGAGGCAGAGAGGAGTAATGACACCCAGCACAATTGAATCAAATAGCAGTGAATAGAAGGTCGAAATTGACAAATTCGTGGTCTCCTCAAACATGATTCAGATGTCAAAAACAAGGGCTATTCATTAAGCTCCAGATAAAGATAATGGTGAAACTACACTCCATTATAAGTTCCTGAATAGGGAACAGGCTGCAAGGTCAACTACAAAAGAAGCTTTGGCTTAGGGCCAGAACGATGAGAGATGATGGACTAATTGGGAAAGTGGGGAGTAGTCTGACGTTACTTTTGCCATCTGGATTCCATTTTGCTTACGTGCTGCCAACGAGCCGAAAGTCCAAGGTTGGGAAAGCATGGCAACCAATCAGAGGGTCTTTGTAGCAACATGCTATTCAATGTTGCCTAGGCAAATCCGCTGCCATTATTCTGCTATAATCTGTATTATACATAGTTAGAGGTGGTTCAAGGCGTGCCCACCTGATAAGGTGGGCACGTTAATACTTACATGATATTTAGGTTTATATGTTCCCTTAACTAATACCTCCCTTTTACAGTTTGCTACGTAGGATGATGTCATAAATGATGCATATTGAGGTATAAAACCTTTTTATAATCTTTTTTTTAATTATTATAAAATTGTATATGGTTCATTAAAGAACCTTTACAAAAAACATAATATACTAATATATACGTAAACAAAGAAGAATCGTAACAACTTAAACATGTTTGAAGATGACATAACAACACATAAGTTTCAGTTATTAAACTAAAGGTAAAAAACATTATGCATGTAAATGTAAAACTTAATATACATTCTTTAAATTGGTGATGGAACAACATTAAAAACTCTAAGTACAACTGATACAGTTCAAGAGAGAAGTATAAAAAAAGTATGTTTTGAAATAGTAGCTCTAAGATACATTCAATTTTACAAGAGTTTCTTCAAGTTTGAAGCTTGAACAAGTATCTAGCCAATTCCAGAATGAGTCAGGTACTGTCCCCTTGCATTGATCTTTCCCAAAATGATTGACGTGCAATATGGGATAGTTCAGGGCAGATTTCACCCATTTGCTGTTCTCTTCGTTTTTCAAAGTAAGAGCAATACACAACCAAGTGTTTTATCGTTTCTTCTTGGGCATCTATAAAACAAAAGCGACAGTACTGACATATATGGTCAGTGTTACAGAATTTATAGTGAACACGCTCCAGGATCGTTAGTTGATTTAGTTTGAATCTCATAAAAATAGGTTGAATCTTGGGACAGGGACATTTCAAAATGTAGCCAGGTCGAATAGTTCTTTTGGCTTGAAAGGATGCGTAATCTCTGTAGGTCTTATAAGTATTGTTCGTATCAATAGTTCGTATCCAATCCATTTCATAGAGCTTACGCTTCACATTTGGAAGTCCTAACATTAGGTCGACAGAACCAGAATTTATCCAGGCAAGAACCTGCTGCATTTGATTAGCAAATGAAGTAAGCAATGAAACATTTTGCTTGATTAAAAGAACATTGAGGTCTTGATATAATGAATTCCTTACTGGAGCTAACATTTTAGCATATGTAGATCATTTACGGCAAGTGTATCTTGCCGATAAGGAAACTAGTCTAAGTTCATGACAAACTATAGAGATTGGAACCGCTAAGGCAAGACCCAAGGTCTTTTTCCAAATCTGCCCTTGGAGCCTGTCTAAGGTATCGTCCATATTCAGAAGACAAAAATCCAAACCATACAGTAGGGTCGGCTCGACTTTAAGTATGTAAAAATCTAAAATCGTAGTATGGAAAATTTACAATACTTCATGTGAATAATTCTCATCTGTGACAATAATGGATGCATCTTTTCCTTCAAGCCTGCTATACAAGTTTTGAAAGAGTTGGAGGCTGCATGCTGATAATCCAGGTAGCGTAAGGACCTCACTCTTGTGATGTTTTGGCTATCGATAGTCCATTGGTAGAATTTAGTATGTTTATTATTAGCAAAAATAATAAAGTTTGATTTTGAAGAATTAGCCTGGAGATTGTGCGCAGTTGCAAAATTTTTAAAAGCATTTAGTTTCTTTTGCAGACCTGATGGTGTTCTATCGAGTAAGATAATGTTGTCTGCAAAGCAAAGCCAATGTAAGTGTAAAGAGCCTAACCTTACTGGATACATCCCTGCTTCTGCCTATAAGTGGTCAATTTCACAGATGCAAAGATTAAAAACACTTGCCGCAAGGTTACAACCCTACTTGACCCCTGTCATAGTTGGAATCAACCCTGTAATGGCACCGTCCCAATTAACCCGAACCTGAAAAGAGGTGTTGCTGTGGAGTAGGGCAATCAGTTGGACTAGTCATCTTGGAAACCCCATTTTCAACATTTTGGTCCACAGTAAGTCCCTGATTACTGCGTCAAAGGCAGAAGAAAGATCTAAAGCTGCCGCATAAATTGGCCCAAGGATGGTGATCTGAGTTGGTGACAACAAGTGAGCAAGTACTATCATGTTAAGAGAAGTACTCATATTTCTCCTAAAGCCCATTTGAGATTTCGAATAGATATCATTTACTTCGATGTATGTTTCCAGATGTTTTAATAAAAGAATAGCAAATATTTTTGCTGCAGAGTCTATCAGGGCAATCGGAGAGAGGTTTTTTGGGTCATGGGGATCAGCTTTTTTGTATATTGGGATAATTAAAGTATTACACCATGAGTGAGGTATTTTTGTAGTGTGCAAGATGTAATCAAATTTTGTATGAAGCACCCTAGCCCAAAACTTGGGATCAGATTTAAATATACAGGGCAGCAGGCCATCCGGGCCTGCCGATTTGGAATTTTTAGTCCGTCCGATTGCCCCTTCAATTTCATCAATAGAGAAGCTCAAGTCTTTGCACTGGGCCACATTCAAAATCGCCGGGTTCCTAGAAACAAATGTCAAAGGTAGGCTGAATTTAGATGCAAGATAGGTGTGCAATACCTCCGCAGAGATTGAGTAGAACATGTTCATGCTAGTAAGTTTAAAAGGGCCTCTTAACATTGCCCATACATTATGGATATCCCGTTTACAGATCAAAATAAGAATTTGTTGGTTGTCCGCACAGTGAATTTGATGTTTAATCACTTTCAATGTATTCTTGTAGGTTTGTAAGATCAAAGGTTTACAATGAGTGTATTGTTCAAAAGGTAAAGAGATCTTTTGTAGTGCTTTTCGTTTCCTGTTCTTGTCGGATTTAATTTATATTTTGCAATTATAGAATTATATGGTTTGTTATGTAAAGAATTCTTATTACGGGTATCATTGGGAAGATTTTGAACATGTTTTTTAATTATGTTCATGTTCCATTCCTCCCTTTCATATGCAGAATACTCGCAATGTATATCATCAGCCCGCTTTATGTCCCTATTAACTAGGTAGGTCAAATTTCGATATAGTTTGGGCGACCAGTGTACAGAGAGCGTCGATCTAGCAACCTGGATCAAAGCAGTTTCTGGTTTAGTTGTGAGAACAAGAGTGTAAGCTTTAATTTCAAGGCTAATGGGAAAATGGTCACCATATGGGACATCTCCTATCGACACAGGTTTCACGGAGGCCAGTAGATTTCATGAGACAAAAAAGAAGTCGATACATGAAGAAGCAGGACCCCTAGACCAGGTAATTAGAGAAGGGCTGGGGAAAAAGTTGACCAAGTGGCAATTCCAGTTATCAAAGCATTGCATCCAAATTTCCCCTCTACGAATGGAGGTCAATTTCACGGGCCGCAACCGTAAGATAACTTTAGTGGGTAGTTTTTCGTCACAAAGTGCATTGAAATCCCCACCAAGGATAATATGATAGTAAGGATTGGAAAGCACTGCCGCTTCAAGTACAAGAGCTAGAGAGTCCAAGAAATATTCCAAGGATTTCTTTAGTGGATTGAAATAGATACATATAATTAAGGAAACTATCAAAGGGTTAGTCAAAAGTTGGCATTCCATAGCCAGAATATCATTGTGAGACCAAAACAATTTTCATTTAGCGTGGTTTGAAATCTTAGTCATAATGGCAAGGCCTCCGGAAGGTCTCCCTGACTCACGTGCATTATTGTACGAGTATGTTACAAAACCGTCTATCTGTAGCAGCAAAGTTGCCATCATTTCCTGAATGAGCAGAAGTACTGGAAGTTCATCAGTTTTACACGAGTCTAACCAGGCCTTTAGGTTTAAATACCCACAACTGTTCCAAGAAATTATATTAATTGAATTATGCTACGTGTGGTTGGTAGATCTTGCGATTTCAGAGATGGTAGCTAGCAATGGTGCTAACCACACAATGTTGGCTGCGTTACCAACCAGTGCAGACAGTTGCGGAATAATGTTGTTAGTTGAAATGGAGATATCCGGATTTACGTTACTCAACGGTACAGATTGTTCAGTCGTCACCAATGAAGTGTCAAGAAACTCATCTGCTTCTACCGTCGACTCAGTCGAATCGTAAAGCCATGCTCTTTGAAAACCATCCTTTGGGACCAAATTAAATGCATGATATTCAGGGAAAATGTACCGCAAATCATCATATGTTTATTATGGTTTGAAAGACGTATCCACTCAATGTCCTTGGATATTAATGTCCTCAGTTGCGGGCAATATTTAAACGAGCTAAACAAAAATGATTGATTGATTCTTTTTTGCCCATTTATGGCCGGGTCGCTCGTCCAGCCCAGTATGTTAGGCATGTCGCTGGACAATTTGCTGGTGACTCTACCGTCGACAGCGTTAGCATTTAATTGGGATGGCATATCTGTAGCCCTAATCCTGCTAGATAAGGGATTTAATGAAACAGGTGTCAAGGAGGACGTGGAATCATATCCGGCCTAGGATTAGAAAAGCTCATAGGCTCCTTGGGATTTTGAGGTGGATCGAGAGGAGGGCCTGTGGAGGCTCCCACAGCATTACAGTGGGTGAGTACATTCGCCACCACAGGATTCAAGGATTGCTCAATAGTGGACTTTAGTTTGCTGCACAAATCAGTTGTTTTCTTAAGGTAATCGGATGGTACTGCATTCATTGACTTTGGGTACGCTTTTCTATTGAAGATTTAATCTCCAATAATGAAGCCACGTTCTTCAGGTTAGGGACTGTGTTTGTGCAGTCATTGGAAGTGTCGGAATCTGATACAGGTGGAGGAAGCGCCAGAGTACCAATCTTTTCATGTATTGGATTATTCTTTTTATTATTATTATTTTTTTTACCTTTTTTCATTTTCCATGTTTCATCCTGAGAGGCCAAATTTAGAACCAGTTTGGATTCCTCATTTAGTTGTTCCAAATCTATAGGCGGATCTTCGTTAAGTGAAGGCGCCTCTGATTTGGATTCACATACTGGACTAGGAATTTTTTTAGCTGTTTTTAGCTGATACATTTTTGGGCTTGTTTGATTGTGCGTTTTAGTCAATGTTTTTTGTTTGTTTTGGTTGTACCATGTTATTGTGTCTTAGTGCTCTAGCATGCTGGCGTTTAAGTTTACGTGGGTACAGTCTTGTGTCGGGCTCTGATAAAGGGTTATCGGGTACAATAGTTTTAACGACGGCAAGAGGCATTCTAATGAATCTGAAATAGATGCATGAGGGTGGACTAAGTTAAAGTCAATACTATCGCTGGGTATCTGTATTGGTTTCCTGTTGGTTATGAGGAATCTAAATATATCATCTAGCTTTGCTGAATTACATTTTACCAGTGATAGCATCAAATGCAAAAGCCTAAAAAAATGCATCGCAAAAATTCATTTTTTTTTCATTTTTTTTAAACCCCATTATAATAAAAAAAACCTTTACCTACAAAAAAATGCATTTTGCTTTTGCATTCGATGCATTGTATTCGATGGAATCACCGGGTACCATTTTACCATTTCCAGAAGTGACGGAGCATCTGTTTGGTCTTTGGGACCTTCATCAGAGGGGCCGATAGTTACTGCTTGAGCATAAGTTCCTGAAGCAGAGCAAGCCCGGTCCCAAAAGTTTGAGTTGGGGCCAGCCCGACCCACTACCAGTGTTTTGTAAAAAAGTAACACTTCCTTCACAATCACAATAGCGCCATGGTGTCAGTCTCGCGCCGACTTGCTGCCCAGCGCGAGACCGGCCCAGACATGGGCTTGAAACCCGGCCCCTCGCCAGCCTCTAAGGATTTTGTATCGGCCACGGGCTGATCGGCCGATGGGCTAATCCAACACTGACGGCTAGTGATTGATGAGTATATGGAAGTGTTTCTGAGTCCATCGCCCGTATAGCAGGCATTGGGAGGAGCAGCCAGAGGAGAATAGTGAGTATCACCCCTCTCACTCTCGTAGAAAGCGTGAAACTGAATGGGGCTGTCAAATTTAGGGTGGAGTTTACGCGCTTTTCATTCAGACATTTCCCACTGTGGAGGCTCCCAACCATGATATACACATAGAAAGTGGTCTATTTAAGTATGTTCATTTTGAGTCTAACGGTACTGTATGCCACCGCACATGCAATCTCGTTCGGAGAAGGGTAGGAGGGATTCAAGTTCTGATTTCATCAAAGAAATGCCAAATTCTGTGGATGCACAGGCAAATATGCAATCAAAGCAGAATAACCTTACCCACACGAGATTTCAATTGTATATTACAGTGCAGTTCATATGCGTGGCAGTTGGAATAGTGCGCCAACAAATCAATAAGTCCATTGATAGAAGTTGTTACCATTAATTCCAGCACCCACACCTTCCCGCCGCCACACCGAGCAGTCAAACAGAGGTGTACTTTTGGTGCACTCCGGTGCGCGCGGGCACACCGAGGAATTAGGCTGTGATGCGGCGGTGGGCGGGACAGATGGGAGGGGCTGCAACCAGGAAAAGAGTGAAGCAAATTAAGCGTGACTTGTGATTCTAGCAAAGGGAAACAACCGTACAAGTCTACAAGTATAGGTCCAAAAGGACAAGTCTATCAAAGTTTTTCAGAAAGCAAAAAGTATTTACTTTCAATGTTCGGAAACAGGGCGTAGTGTTTCCACGGTCTTTGCAGCTACCTCTTGTCGATGGGCCCAAGGGAAACAACGAAGCACGAATGTAGCGTGCTGCAGCCAAACCATCCAAACAGCGATGTACTTTCGGTGCACTTCCAGTGCGCGCGCAAGGTGCACGGGCACACCGACGAAGTATACTGTGATGCAGCGGTGGGTGGGACAAATGGTCGGGGTTTCAATGTTTGAGAACAGGGCATAGTGTTTCCACGGCCTAGGCAGCTTTCTCTTGCCGACGGGCTCAAGGGAAACAACGAAGCACGAATGTAGCGTGCTGCAGCCAAACCAGCCAAACGGTGGTGTACTTTCGGTCACCTTCTGGTGTGCGTGCAGGGGGCGCGGGCACACCGAGGAAGTAGGCTGTGATGCGGCAGTGGGCGGGACAGATGGGAGGGGTTTCAATTTTCGGGAACAGGGCGTAGTGTTTCTCCGGCCTGGGCAGCTTACTCTTGCAGCTTCCTCTTCCTCTTGCCGACGGTTTCAAGGGAAACAACGAAGCATGAATGTAGCGTGCTGCAGCCAAACAGCGGTGTACTTTCGGTGCACTTCCGGTGCAAGGTATAAAACCTTTGTATAATCAAATTTGGTTGTGAGTGTGTGCATCACAGCTTGTTCGCTAGATTGCCCTACTTTATTTTATGCTGATAATAAAGTACTTTGCCATATTCTTTGAGTCTGTCTGGGTATTTGGGTCCGAGATCATTATTGGTAATTCCATATAGCACATGAGATGCTTCAAGGTACTAGAGCAGAGCTCCACCTCCCAACCTGAAAATCAGAACTTCCAAAACAGTCCTTCTCCTCCCCAGTTCCAGGGCAATAGATCCCTGAACCAAGGAGAAGGGAGAATCAATAAGGAAAATTATGGGGGAAATGTTCAATACCCGAGATACTCCGCGAGAAGGGACAGTTGCCCTTTTGGGAGCAGCAGAGGTATGAGCAGAGACCTCCCTACAACCCAGAGAAAGTTACCCAACTGGAGTGACAGGTGCAGCAATTGACCAACGACCTGAGGCGCATGCTGAGGTTACGGTCCAATCCTCAACCTAACCCTACTTCCCAGAATCCATCACCCGGGTCTGATGCCCCAGGGGGAAATGACTGAAGGAAAGCCTCGACAGTCAACAGGTTCCTGAGGAGGGGGCCCTAGGAGAAGGGAGATGCCAAGGCCCTGAGGAAGCTTCCTTTCTTACCAAAACAGAACCCATAGAAAACCTGCAGCCTGATATTGACTCGCTCTTCTATCCCCGGGAAGTTAGAACCCAAAGAGCAAAGGGTAAGTAGAAAAGGTCCAAGAAAAACCCACTCTGCGAAGAAACACAATAAGACAATCCCCTTTGAAAGAGACAAATCCCTGAGGACTCAGGTAAGGAAATCTCCTCGCTCAGGAACAGGGGGATTGCTCCCAAAGGAAATCAGGCCCAAAAGGCCCTGAGTTCGACAGGGTTAAGTATAGAGACCGACTCAGAGTGAGAGATTCCTAGACCCCAAAAATGCAAGCCATGGTCATATTTGCAACTACGCAAATTGTGTATTTTAAAGAATATTCGATCAGTAAAACTGGGCAAAAATACTAGCAAAGTTGAAGTAACTGATTAAACTAGCCCACTTTGGACCCAAAAATGGCCCACTTTGAAAAAAACAACTTGTACACTTAAGCATGTTGGCTCTCAATTCGGGCATTGCCCTGTTGTCCTACGGGCCAGTCCGAGCCTAGTGCTGATTATCATGTGTCTGGTGTGTCACATTTAGTGCTTCACTTGACTGCTAAATGCCATCCTCACTAAACCGCTCTTTACCCGTAAATTCTTTATGTACAGTTCCGCCTACTACAGAAAGCTTTGGAGCAACCGCAGAGGTCTAAAAATATACAATACAAATAGACACAAGGTTTCAAAGCCTACGCAAATACACAAGAAAACCACTGGGTGGAGCCCTCGTACAACTAGACCCGTTTTTTTTTAAATGTGTCAGATCTTTTCGCTCTTTTTCGTTTTAGTTTTCTTTTCTCCAAATTAATACTTTGTGATGGCTAACATGGATTTGCAAAGACGTATGAGGATGAGCTTGATGCCATGTATTTTTATTTTCACAGCGGTTCTGTCAGGGCCATCTTAAGCACTTTTGGGGCCCTGGGCACGGACATCTTTGGGGCCCCCCTCCACCAAACCAAAGGATTTAAGGGATCAAGAATACTGGTCACGCCCCCCACCAGTCGCGCTCACAACCTATAGGTTGATATGCTGTCTCGCAGCATAATAAACATGTTGGCCCCCTTTAAGTCCCCTTGCCCTCTTCATTCTTGCTCTAATCAGAATGATAAACATAGCATTTGAAGACCACCATTAGCAGTCTACAAAGAGGTTACTGTTCTAGTACATACAGGATACCTTTTATCAATAACATTCAGGAAGGTAGATGTAGTATTAATGCAGGACCTATGTAAAAGGTACATGTAACCCATAATAGACAGAGAACTCACATGAGCTGCCTCACAGAATGCAAAAGTGCTCATGCATGGATAGAGACCACCAATTGGAAGGAAGGAGAACGCTACACATCCCATAGCATGGATAGCAGAGAAAGATTAGAAACTACCAGGAAGGTGTCTTTATCCAGACGGATTGAGATTAGAAGTGCAATATGGTTTTCAAATAGTGTTGCCATTAGGAACAAATGCCTGTGGTGTGCGATATAAATATGCTCACTATTAACACAGTGAAACCATGAAAAAGGCTTTTATGAAGATCATACCATGAGAAGGAAAGGGAAAAGGAAATCACTCGCAAGGGCTGACCATTTTGAAAGGTTTAGGGACTGGCAATATTGAGAGGTTAGGCAATACAATATTAAATGAGATGCCCAGGATTAAGGGGTGAAGGTGTGCAGCTGGGATTTGTGCCAACTCTGCAATTTCTGTATTTGAATACTTTCTTTTCCAGTTCTTACCATGAACTAAAACTATCTCATTTTATTTTAAAAAACAGACTTGGAAAGTACACAAATCACATTACCAAACATGACCATTTTTAAACAAAATATTATAGAAGGGTGCTATGCAAAATGGGAATGATTCTAGCTTTATTCTCTCCATCATCAAGGGAAGTATATAAGAACCAGCATACCAATCGATGTGATGTAATCTGGGTTTGTCTTTTGCATTTTAAAGCTTTAAATACTTCCAAAACAATGGCTTGTGACATTTTCATCTATAAACGTGCATAAAAACCTTTGACTTTTACAAAAAGCAAACCGTTTTTTGTGTCAAACAAGCAGACCTGAAAATATTCTTGCCTGAGGCCTGCAACCTATGGTCCACTCTCTTCTGTCTAACAACCTTTCCACCCAAATGGCCTACATAAGAAGAAAGGTCAAGTAATGGGCTAAACGATACCAGCAGCATGCAAGAAGGCACACCTCGCAGAAGACAGCACAGTAATGTAAGATATATTAGATGATTTGACCAGGATCACTGTATCGTCTGCTGTCAAGTGCAGGATACAAACACGAACACTGTCGTTCCATAGTCTAGAATTTGGATACTTATTCACCTCTTGGACTACCAGTGTATGCCATCGTTGGAGGCGATTGCCTAGGTTTTACAACACCCCATCTGAACATACCAATTTCTAGACCTTCACCATACGGATGATATGTTAGTTTTTATAGCAACCCCTATCTGGTACAGGTACATTGCTGATAATAGCAGATGTTGTTCTGCAAAACCAAGTACATATGCAGGCAGGTTTATAAACTTCAGACATAGGAAAGGCTAAGCCAGCCTTGCTGGAATGTGATATTCTAATTTTGCATATGAACACATATCTCTGCAATGGGTGCTTCACACACTGAGCTAACTTCTAAACCACTGCATTGTGTCACTCAATTTATCAATATGCATTTCACCATTGCCTATTGCACATGATCAACATAATTCCCACAGGAAGGAAAGAATGCTACAGAGTTGTGCCAAAAGGTACACACAAACTATGTATACCACAGTGAACACAGAAAGCAATACATGATGAATCGATCAAGGCAGAATGTACTTGCCAAAACAGAAAGGCAATGGGTTTGGAGCTATTTAAGACTGGTGAACAATGGAATCTTATTTCTTCAGATCAGCTAGCCTTGGGGGGCCCCCTCCAAGGTGGGAGCCCAGGGCACGTGCCCTTTCTGCCCTCCAATAAAAACGTCCCTGGTTCTGTGGTAACAGCATATTTCGGACGTGCTGTTATCAATCCCGCAGCCATGCCCTGCTGAAGATGTCTCAGGGCTAGTGGGGGTCAAAGTCAACATGGCGTTTGTGGGCCCCTAGCCTACAGCTGGTACAGGGGTCAAGTCCTCAAAATTAAAGTGGGGGGACAACGCAATGGTATGTGACATCGCCAGAAATTAACATATCAAGGTGAAATATGCACATTTCATTAAATTGGCTTTTCATAATCACCCAAATTCCACAGGACGAATGGCATTTGCCTTTTATAAAATCAACACACACACAAAACCGAGAGGGGATATTTTCTTCTCATAATGTTTTTGAAAACGTTAAAAGGTGTGCATGTTTTAAACTCCTGGAAACAGTACAAATGTTTTCCCTGGAACATGCAGTACTGAAATGGGACATTTCATCTTTAGTTGTGTGCGATTTTTCATCAAGTTATATAGTGCTCTGGTGAAGTGTCTGGCCTGCAAACCTGGCAAAGGTGGTTCGATCCCAGAGGTCGGCTTTAATTCATAAATTCAAAGTGGACATTCAATGTTTCTTATTTTATCTGGGGTATGAGCTCACTCTCTGAAAAAAGTGGGTGGACTCTGGCCACCCGCTTGCACCCTCGACTTGAACCCAGAGCTGGTACAACCAGTCTGAGGCATAGTGGGGTGCATACATTATAATGGGGACAGAGAAAAGCAGCAAGAAGCTGAATATCACCGGATAGGAAGCCACGGGCGAGCGGAAAAACTAAGGACCTAATTCACAGTGTTTTACAATGGCAAACCCCCATTGGAAAATACTTTGTGAATAAGGGCCTAAATGTCTACGGAAAAGCTATTTATCGCAGCGTTGACAAGAACAATTATGAAGATGAAACCGGAGTAAATTCCGGTGACCGTGTGACTGTTGTGGAGGTTTTGGTGGGTGCCACACCTAATGTCGCCACCCACTGCCGTCAGCATGCATCAGGGCATTACCCTGAGGCTAGGAAGTGAATTAGGGGTGGTTTAGGCGAAGAAAGCAGGTAGGTTCAAAAAAGGAGAAACACCCTGGAGTGCCCTGGGGCTTGTTGCAGGGGGCCGATATGGGCTATGTTGTGACGTAGGCACAGCCACAGGGCTCGTGTCTAGTCACATGTTTGGTGGCATGTGGACGCACGTGCTACGTTGCTAACAAAGTGCCGAGAGGCTTCCCACTCGGCAGTCCGACCATCGCCTCCTGCCTGTTATTTCAGCCACCGACTGCGTGGCGCCACGTGCCTCTTTGTAGTCACAGACGGCCTGTCTCACAGAGCCCTGCCCTACTGGGGGCCGGCAAACCCACCCCCACCATCAGGATCACGCCAATCCTTGCGGCCCCGCTCTGCAGCAAGGCGGGCGAGGAGCGGCTCCTGTGCTGGGCCACACCCAACACCTTTATCACTGTTGCCGCTAGTGTGGGTGGTGTTGGAGGTGGCGCACACAATCACACTCACACGCAGTCACACAAGGACAGATGCGGGACACATGTTGCTGGTACATGGTCCCGGCTGCAACTGGCGACTGGGACCTCCTTTATTCAACAACGCATGTTCAAGCCATAACGAGGCTTGCGCATGCTCACATAACTTGCGTACTACGCAACATCCCTCCTTTTCCCCGAACAACAAACATGTGCAAACCATAACTGCAACAAACATAACGTAGGTGTACCGGAACAGTTCTTGACATCTTACGAGACTGGGTCCATGATAAAGTCCTGGAACCTCAATGGGTGTTGTCGCCCCTGCCGGCTTGGGTACCGCCTCTCGTCCTCTCGAGGAACCCTCGTTCCTGAGGCCTCTGGAGGTCCTTCATCCACCGGCGGTGGCGCCTGTTGTGGCCCCGTGGTGGAAGACTCTGGAGGTGTCCCTGGCGGGTCTTCCGGCAGGCAGGCCTCTATGCGCTTGAAGTAGGACATGTTCCGGGTGATGGTGCCCCTCCGGTTGGCCGCCATGACCATGGATCCTTTGACATGGGTCACTCCTAATGGCTGGGCCTCATACGTTAGGGACATCTTCCCTTCTGGCCGCCTGTTCTGGACCAGTACGGTGTCCCCCACTTCAATCGTGTTGTCCTGCATGTTCTGGCGGGTACTTTCCTTTTCGTTCCGGGCTGCCCGCTCTTGGCGCACGCGTTGGTTGTCAATCACCCCGGGGCGTCACCCCTCGACCTCAGGCAACAACACTCTGGGGCAGCGCTCAAACAGGGCCTCAGCCGGTGCAACCCCCGTGGACTGATGGGGTGTTGTCCGATACTCACAGAGGAACTCGAAGAGGTTCTGACGCTTTTCTCCTCCCCCATCCAGCGAAATGCAGAAGATCTTGTTGAGTGTACGCATGAAGCACTCGGCTTTGCCATTCGCCCTGGGCCAGACCGGGGAAACTTTCCGATGTTTGATCCCTCTCTCCTCACAGTACCTGGCAAACTGCTGCCCTTGGAATGGGGGGCCATTGTCCGAGCATATTTCTGTTGGAAATCCATGGGTGGCGAACATCTTCTCCAGGGCCAAGATGGTGTGGTCGCTGGCCGTGGACTCTACCAGTTCGACTTCGGGATAGCGTGACCACTGGTCCATGACTGCCAAAAAGTACATGCCTCGACCCGTGCAGCCAAAATCGGCATGCACCGTGCCCCATGGCTGCTCACTCCTTTCCATGGTCATGATGGGCGGACCTCTCTCTGCCAGACTGGCTGCCTGACACGGAATGCATGTGCGCACAAACTCGTTCACCCTTTGATCTAAGTCTGGGAACCACACCTACAGCCTCAGGCACGCCTTGGTCTTGGCGGTGCCTTGGTGTCCCTTGTGCGCAAGATGGAGTACCTTGGTCACAAACGTTCATGGGATGATGATCTGGCGACCCTGCAGCAGAAGGCCATCCTCCGTCACAAAGAGCTCATGGCGCACCCTCCACAGTGCCTGAAGGTCCTTCTGAACTCCGGCCTCCCGTCGGGCATTGTTGGTGAGCACTTCCCTCCATTCGCCGCTCTCCATCGCCTCCATGATTACCAGGAATATTTCATTCTCTCTGGAAGCGTTTGCGATTTCCTTTCATGCTAGGGCCACCGGCAGGGCCGCCTCCACCACATTGCGCACCATCTCAACACAATCCACCACCTCAGCGGTGTCATGGGGCCGCCCGGCTCCTGGATGTCTGGACAAGTAGTCCGCCGGGTTGTGGGTCCCCGGGCGATACTGCAATTTGACGCCGTACTCCATAAGCGACAGCATCCACCGCTCGATGCATGGAGGTGGCTTGGAAGAGGCTCCCGCCATGATCGGGATGAGCAGCTTGTGGTCAGTGACCACCACAACTGGCTTGCCAAGAATGTATATCCTGAAGTGCTTGCAGCCCCACAGGATGGCCAGTGCCTCCCGCTCAATCTGGGAGTATCGTTTCTCCGTCTCCGTGAGCGCCTTGCTGGCATATGCTAACGGGCGCATGAGTCCTTGGGAGTCCGCCTGCATCAGCACCGCCCCTAGGCCAACTGGGCTGGCATCCACTACTATCTCCGACTCCTTGTCCGGGCTGAAGTAGGCCATGGTCTCCTGGCCCGACAGGGCGTTCTTGATCGCTGTGAAGGCTCTCTGCTCCTTGGGAGTCCAGGCCCACGCAACGTCATTTCACGTCAGCACCTGCAAGGGCTCCAACAGAGAGGCCAGGTCTCGAATGAAGCATCCACAGTAGTTCACCATACCAAGGAAGCTTCTTATCTCGGCTGGTGACTCAGGGGGGGGCGCCTCACGAATGTCTCTCACCTTCTCTGGGTCGGGCGAGATGCACCCGGCGTGGAATACGAACCCGAAGAACTCAATCTGGTCCTTCAGAAACTCAGCCCCAGACTTTGGAGTCTTTCCAGTGCTCTTTCCAGCCTCTTCAGGTGCTCGGATTCTGACTGTGCAAAGACCAGAATGTCATCAGACATGTTAATGACATCTTTGAGTCCTGCCAGGGCTCCACGGATGACGTTCTGGAACACTTCCGCCACTGACGAGACACCAAAGCTAAGTCTTTTAAATTGATACAGCCCCTCATGGGTCGTGAAGGTGGTAATTTATCTCGACTTCGACCTCAGATCGAGCTTGGAGAAAACCTTCACCCCCTGGAACCCGCACACAATGTTATCCAGCGTAGGCGTGAGGTGACGCTCCCTCTTGATGGCAGCGTTTGGCAGTCTCATGTCCACACAGATGCGGACAGCCCCTAGTTGCTTGGGGTTTGGCGCCACCACTATGGGGGGGATCCACGGAGTTGGACCCTCCACTCTCTCGATGATATCCAGGTCCACAAGCGACTGGAGTTCCTTCTCCACCTGGGCCCTCAGATGAAAGGGAATTCTACGATGCTTGAGTGCTGTCGGTCACACTGATCCATCAATGCGGAGTCTAATGGGGTCTCCTTTCAGCTTACCAACGCCCTGAAAGATACTTTCAAATTGATGAAGCAGGCGATCAATGTCTGTGTGGTATACTGGCAGCGTGACAGCGAGATTTCCTCACGCATGCCATCCCTCAATACGCTGACGTAATGCCTTGTTCTTCCTCATTTTGCATTGAGAAAGGGAAACATGCATGTTCCATCCCCTATTTAAATCTCTGCGCAGGCCTGGCCCACACTTTGCCTTGAATCTCGTGCAAGGTGCTCGACTGCTCGCAGAGCCAAGCCAGAGCTGTGCAGAGTCCCCACAAGGTCTGGAAAAGTCCTGCAGAGCCGAGTCCATGAATCGACAGTTTGTGATTTGCGCGCAGAATGGCCTGCAAAGTTCATATTTTATATGCAAAGAAATCCATTTATCAGGCCCTTAATGTCCTGATTTACAAAGTTCCTGTGTCATAACAATGTGAGCATGGGGGCAAGTGCTTCAGGGCCCACTTGAGGCTGTGGACCCATTTCAATAGAACATTTTGAAAGGCCCTAACACCGTCCCTGCCCACAGCACACAGAACGTGGTATAATTAAGTGTTCCAGTATCTTGTTGCCAGAGATGCCTGCCAGTACATCTGATCCATCAAGCGAAACTCAGTAGGGATCGGTGTCAAAGGCAGGGCACAGGAAGGAGGTTTACCATTTAAGGAAAGAAGGAACCACAGAGTCCTGATAAAATTGACACATTGGAAAATATTCTTGTTTGTGATTGTTAGAAGCCTTGTGCTACTGTCAATGTTATCTGTGAAAAATGTGTTACGTTTCCAATAGTAACATGTTATGTTAGGTGCATTTATTAAGTGCTGCCTTCACCATCATGGTGCTGGGAGGTAAGTCGAGCAGGAGCCAAAGAGGAAGTGACAAGGAAACTCAGGCTGAAAACAAAAAGGTTTTCAAGGCGTGTAGGAACGACAAATGGTCAAGAATCACACGCAGAGACAGTGGGGAGGAGTTCCATAATAGGGCAGCTGCCACTGAGAAAGAGCGACCTCCAACCCGAGAAAGATCGAATTGGGGAGCAAGAGTACATAAAGTGGTAGAAGAGTGTAAGGAGGAGGAGGGCACATAATGAATAAACTTAACCTGAAGGTACTCTGGCCCAGTGTCATAAAAAGCCCAGTGAACCAGGCTGAGGGTCTTGAACTTCACCCGTTTGGCCACAGGTAGCCAGTGCAAGGCATAGAGAAGAGGAGAGGCAGTGGCATAGCGGGCAGCACCAGCGGCTAGCCTGGCTGCAGAATTTTGAAGGACTTGGAACCACTGGAGTAAAAAGCCAGGCAGCCCAAGAAAGAGTAAATTACAATAATCCATGGAGCCGGATGTGAGTGAAGAGGCTACCAAAGGGCGAAGGGCGCAAGGAAGGTAGGCTAGAACTTTGCGCAGAATGTGCAGTTTGGAATGAATGAACTGGCAGATAGAGCTGACCTTTGCCTGCATGGACAATGAAGCAGAGAGCTTAACTACTGTGGACGGGGTAGATAGAGGGCCGAGTTCGGCAGGCCTGAAAGCTGAAGACCATCCTGAAGACTCGGGAGTAGACTCAATGATCAGGATCCCGTTTTATCCCTGTTAAAATGAAGCCAGTTTCTATCCATCCAAACATGGACGGCTGACAGACACCGCTCAGCCGTGGCAAGAAGGGAAACAGGAAGCCGCACCAGCATTTGAGAGTCATGCACATGTGGAAAACACCTAAGCCCAAGGGAGTTAATCACCTTGACAAGAGCCTGGATATAGAGATTAAAGAGAAGAGGATAAAGAGCTGAGCCCTGGGGCACACCACAAGTGAGGGGCATAGCGGGATGGAGAAAAGGCGAGAGCAAGAGAGACTGTGAACAATCAAGAAGGAAAGACCCAAACCAGTCAAGGACCATGTCAGAGATCCCCGTTGGTGGCAGCATCTCCAACGGGATGCCATGGTCCACAGTGTCAAAAGCAGTGGAGAGTCCAGCAGGACTAGGGCACCAACGCCACCCCAATCCACAATCTGGGCCAGCTCATACACCGCCAACACCAGGATCATTTCTGTGCCCCGGCCACGGCGGAAGCCAGACTAGTATGGCTCAACAACACCAGAATCCTCCAGGAAGGAACGAAGAAGTGGAGTGACCAAAGCTTCCAAAGGATTCGTAGAATAAAAAAGGAGGGAGATAGGCTGAAAATTAGAAGGGACAGATGGGTCCAGTGTAGGCATTTTCTGAAGAGGTATGATCAAGGCGTGTTTAAGTGAAACACGGATGTGGGCGTTAGAAAAATACTGATTAACAGCAGTAGTGACAAGAGGTGCAACAACCAGGATGACAGTTTTGAGTAGGCTGAGCGGGTTCGGGTCTGTCGGGGAGGCAGATTTCATACTGAGAGTAGCACGAACCACATCCTCCTCAAAAAAGACCAGAAACCTAGACCACGAGTGACAGGGCTGCTTAGAGGCCAAGACGGCTGAAGGACCAACCGAAAAATGCAGTTGATCTGTGATTTTCTGCCTGATGATATTGATTTTATCATCAAAGAAAGAGGATAAATAATTACAAAGAATTTGCAACGGAGTCACCTGATTGGAGGAAGGAAGGGACGACAATGACTGAACCTTTTGGGGAGTTCACAGCCACATCAACCTGAGAGGCGAAGTAGGAACATTTAGCATTAACTATCACCAGTTGAAATAAAGCCATAGCTTTGTGAAAAGCAATAGGATATCTATCATTTCTGTTCCGCTTGTCTCCGAAACAAGTGAAGAGGGACCAGGTCCGCAGAAAACCAGGGCTTGGAAGGACGACCACAGGGGCGTGCAGCTTTGAGAGGAGCTAGATAATCAACTGCAGTGAGCACAGCAGACGAGAGAGCCAGAAGGTCACACAGAGTGTCCACTGGGACAGCATTGGTGACACCTGAAGCGATGAAGCATTCGATATTGTGCCAACGCTGTGATGGGGAGAGGAAGGGCAGGCCGCAAGGGGGTGGGTGCCATGTTCACAGAGATAGAGATAACCATATGGTCAGTCCAAATAGTAGGTAGGACAGGAAATGTGGTGGCCAGAGAAGGAGTAGCAAAAATGATGTCACTGGTATTCCCTTGAACGTCGGTAGAACCCTGAAAAAGTTGGGAAAGGCCGAGATCAGCGCAGGCAGAGATGAGGCGACCTGCTAGGACATCACTAGGATTGTTGGGTTAAAGACTGAAGTCCCCAGGGACCATCAAGGTCCCATATTGGAGCTGTAAGCCAGGCACAATGTCCAATAAGGCCAGATCAAATCGACAACAATGAATGCATGTGGGGAGTTTGGTGGATTATTCGGCAAAAGGGGTTTAGTTGATGGATGGTGTTTAGTGGATAGCGATTAGTGGGTGTATAGGCAGATGGCTGAATGGGTGAGGTTTAAGATGGGTGAGTGGATAGATGAATATCTTTGGTGGATTTGGTATGGTGGATCGATGGGGTTTGGTGGATGGACAGATGGACAATGAGTGGGTAGATTTGGTGGATGGACGCATGGGGATTGTGGCAGACTACAGGATGTATGATGTATGGGTGGGTAGGTCAATGGATACTGTTTGTTGGAAGGGTAGGTGGGCACATGGATGGATGGGGGTTTCATGACTAGATGGGGAGGAGTGAAAAGGTTTGAGGGTGGATTGGTGCTTGGTGTTTGGAGGATGGATGGGATAGGTGGATGGAATGATGGATCCATAGATGAATGTGATTTGATGGATACATGAGTGGATGGGTCTTTCTGTAGTATGGATGGTAAGGTGGATGGGATTTGGGGGATGAAAGGCTAGATGAATGTGGATTTGTGGTTGATGGATGGAGTTTCATGCATAGATGGATGTATGTATGACTGGAGATCAGTGGATGGCCATATTTCCCAAAAACATATGGCATTCCAGGATGGACTGGGGCCCTTATGGGAGTTGTAGGGCACTCGATGGCAGTCTGGGGTGCACATGAGTGACCCAGTTCAACTAGGGAATGTCTAGGGCACACAAGGACGCACTTAAAGGTGGCTTCGAGCACTTAAGTGATCACTGATGATGTGAGCTATCATGTGCTTCAGTGGAATATTAAGTACTTCCATGGGTGGTGAAGGTTGGCAATGGGCACCCACCTGCAGGAGCCTTCGAACACTTCAGCCACCAAGGTCACTCAAGGATAGCCTAGGTCAGCCATGGGTGGGTGGTGACAACTATGGATGCATTCAAGAGTGGACTATGGACTCCAATAGTGCACTCAATTGTGAACTGACGGGAAGGCTAATGCACCTATGGTTGACAGAGGGACTTAAGGGTGGTCAGTGTCAGTCAAGGCTGCATACAGGTGTGCCTTTAGGCACATATAGGTGACATGCAACAGTCTAGCCAGGGAAGGCTGGTACACGGTGTGTGGAAGGGCACTGCTCACCTACTTTGGAATATGCCACCATACCGCCAGCCTGTTCCCATTATATTCTGGGTGTCTTTGTGGCACTCACACTGCAGACCAAATGATGTTGTAGTGTGCAGTGTCTGCATTTACAATGAACCTGCAAACTGGGCGCTCATAGCGCCTAACTCCTCATAACTCCTAACATGGTCTAGGAAATTCAAGGAAACAATGTTGAGAAGTTAGTCACAAAAAAGAGCAGTACATGGGCTCAGTTCAAGTAGGAATAGGAAGGAAACAGAGTTAGAAATAAAGTGGGTTGAAGAAAAACAAGAAGGGGCTGCGACCAGGAGGAGACTAACTTGAGTGTGGCTCCTAATAGGATAATGGACTAGGAAGAGAGACCTGCATTGATTGGATGTGAAGCTGAGCACACACTTCCTAAAGGATTGGCATCTCGCTGAATGTAAGGAATGTCCTACTCTCAGCGACTTGGAAAGAAAAGTACTTACTAAATCAGCAGAAGTAAGAAGATATAAGTCAAGTGAACAGGACGCTGCTTGGGTTTTGTTTTTGTTTTTTTACCCAATAGGTGAAATAAAAATACCGAAGTGAAGATTTCATCCCACTGTTGAGCATCCATCACTCATGGGAGTACTGGTGATAGATAAAGGAGCTCTACATATTGAGGCGTACGGAGACTCAGCGATATTCAGAGGTATAAAAGGTCAAGATAAGTTCCCCAGAGGAATCGGAGATGTACGGCATAATGTAAGGTGGGTTGATATAGTGCACCTCTACCATTTTGGTGGCCTTGCTCATGGGCCTTATATGAAAAGATGGAGATTTATAGTGGAATACTGGAAAGGGCAGATGTGAATCTCGTACTGTCGAGTATCAGTGTGATCCTAGGTCTTTACTGGCCAAGAAAGCTTGGACATGTTATTTATTTAAAAAGGAGAGCCTGGGATCAATGAATGAGGCAAGCACTGCAAGGACCCGGTTAGCTGCTGGTGTGGGGGGACGAAAAGAGCGAGGGAAGTGAACGGGGGAGTTTCTCTGTTAATGTGGTGTTCTTGTAGGCAGTTTCTGCCATCTGTGAGGGTTGAATGTGTGAGTGTACGGTCGAGGGAGAGGTAATGATTAAGCAAGAGGGAACATCTGAGTTCAAGATTGTGTTGTGTGTATTGACAACGGTTCTTGCTGTTGTGGTTTAGTTGAAAGGACACATGAGCTGCCCGAATGAGTCCAATCTCCTATACTCATTGGCTGATGCGTTCTGTACTGGCCCGTTCCATGGGAATGCCATGTCAAAGTTAAAATGATGATAAAGTGACAGTAATTCTGTTATTGTGTAAACCCCAAAGGTAGGTTTGCCCCATTAGCAACCTTAAACACTAGGGCTAATGATCATGAAGTATAACAAAAGTGTGTCTAAGGTTGGAGAAAAATACAAACCATAAGTCAACACACTTTTCATTTTATCCAACAATTGCCAATTTCCCTAACAACACATTTCATACGTGTGCGAATAATCACTTAGTACAAACAAAATGTGTCCGAAAATATATACATTAATTATACAAACAACTTGCTGCCCTTATCTAATAGGACATATAAGAAACACATTTGAATCCTGGAAATATTTCATCAAGAATTCATGCCAGGGACTCAAATAACTCAATACATTTTGAAGTTGTGGGTCCATAACATTGATGCAAAAAAAATCTTTCAATCAAAACATCAGTATGTTTTGATTGCAAGATTCAGTTTTTACATGTGCACAGGGGTCTCTCCTCCTCAACACCTAGGCCATCACGTCTTGTCACCTGATTCGCTAGATGCCGCCTGCTCCTCTCCTCCCCGCCACCCGGTATAGCTGAACCCCTCCTTTGTCCCCCTCTGTACCCTACCCCTAGCTGTATATCTGCTCTGTTGTTACCACTGAAAGCACTGTGTTGTGCATCTGTACTGTTGTACACCTCTGTAAAGTGCTGTGTTATGTATCTGTATTGGTGTACACCTCTGCAAAGTGCTCTGTTATTTATCTGTATTGGTGTATATCCCTGTAAAGTGCTCTGTTATGTATCTGTATTGGTGCATACCCCTGTAAAGTGCTCTGTTATGTATCTGTATTGGTGTACACCTCTGTAAAGTGCTCTGCTATGTATCTGTATTGGTGCATACCCCTGTAAAGTGCTCTGTTATGTATCTGTATTGGTGTACACCTCTGCAAAGTGCTCTGTTATGTATCTGCATTGGTGCATACCCCTGTAAAGTGCTCTGTTATGTATCTGTATTGGTGTACACCTCTGTAAAGTGCGCTGTTATGTATCTGTATTGGTGCATACCCCTATAAAGTGTTCTGTTATTTTACTGGGTTGGTGTAAATCTCTGTAAAGTGCTTTGCTATGTATCTGTATTGGTGTACACCTCTGTAAATTGCTCTGCTATGTATCTGTATTGGTGTATATCCCTGTAAAGTGCTCTGTTATGTATCTGTATTGGTGCATACCCCTGTAAAGTGCTCTGTTATATATCTGTATTGGTGTAAACCTCTGCAAAGTGCTCCGTTATGTATCTGTATTGGTGCATACCCCTATAAAGTGTTCTGTTATTTTACTGTGTTGGTGTAAGCCTATGTAAAGTGCTTTGCTATGTATCTGAATTGGTGTACACCTCTGCAAAGTGCTCTGTTATTTATCTGTATTGGTGTATATCCCTGTAAAGTGCTCTGTTATGTATCTGTATTGGTGCATACCCCTGTAAAGTGCTCTGTTATGTATCTGTATTGGTGTAAACCTCTGCAAGGTGCTCTCTTATGCATCTGTATTGGTGTATATCCCTGTAAAGTGGTCTGTTATGTATCTACATTAGTGTACACCTCTGTAAAGTGCTCTGTTATGCATCTGTATTGGTGTACACCTCTGCAAAGTGCTCTGTTATGCATCTGTATTGGTGTACACCTCTGTAAAGTGCTCTGCTATGTATCTGTACTGGTGTACACCTCTTTAAAGCGCTCCGTTGCTTCTCGAAGCTAGGTTCGCGCTCAATGAATACCATAATAATAAAGGGGTCATGTCCTAAAAATAAAAGTGTGGGGACCAATTGAACGTGGCCTCACAGGAAATGAGCAAAGCAAGGTGCCCTCTGAACAGCATATCCGATATAATGAAGCAATGTAATAGGATGAACGGTGTTTATCATATTAGGAAACAGTGATATTGCATGGTGAAATCGCGATAGCATTGACAGAAATGTCGCCTATATGTTATATAATTACAAGAAATATACTAGTGATATGACATGTTTTTGTTCACTGCTGCAAACAATGAGATTTATGATGGCAAAGTATATAACATATTTCCAAATATAGAAATCCTTGTGTGACATTGTACAATTTACACGCACCCTGTCCTGAAACGCCCTTGATAACTAATGATAGAAACAGGTGTTTGTTGATTGAATTGTAAAGAGAAGAGAGCAAAACAATGACACCTTCTGCTGACTGAAACCAAATACCTGCTTTACTGACTGAATTGCAAACAACTAAGAATGAAACTCCAGTTGAGTGAAAAACAAACTGTCACATGGTGGCATTAGTCGTCAGTCACATGACCCTGTCGCGTCTATTTATTTATCTTGACATTTGTATAGCGCACTGAACCCGGAGGCATCTGGGCGCTTTTTTCTTAAGATGGTTGGTTACAAGAGTTGCTTACATAGTAGGTTACATACTTCAGTCACAATGCTCTATGACCCTGCTACCTGGCGATCATCACAACATTGGAGCAAGAAGATGCAAGTTGTGGACAGAGCATCAGAGATCAGTATCATGTTACTGTGGAAGTCAAGCGGGCTATGTTAACCACTGTCACGTACCCGCCATGTGGCCCCAGGTCACGAGGGACAGTCCTGGTTTTCAGCTTTGCATGATGCCCGGACTTGTAGCCCCGTATTTCAAAATGGGAGGATTAAACTACAAGTTCCAGCAGGCAACGGGGAAGAAAGGACTGGTTTACGGTGCCACACATGACACTGGACAACTAACCAGCTATGCTGTCCTTGTCCCAGTCTGGCTGTACTCGAGCTATGCGTTATTTCTCGGCCTTTGCAACTGCTTCTATTGTTTAGAAACCAAAGAGAGCCGGCATTCGTTGCACTGGCAGCCGCTTCTTGTGTGGGTCGCTCTCCTGTTGAGTGGTGATGCACCCACTTCTGTCTAAAAATAGAAATGGTCCAATTCACTCTAATTGATGTTAAAAGAATTCATCCTAATACAGCCCCCTCTGTATACCTGATCAGGTCACTGCAATGCCAACAAATATATTCCTGCTGTCCTGTTTAGGGATGTATTTCTACTTTTTTATTGTTTATTTTTTTTAATCACTCTTTTTGCCTTTACAATATCTTAGAGAAAGTAAATACAGACATGTACCTTAATTCACCAACCCCCTCCCCCCATAAATGCAATATATACAGAGCTAGTACATATCCAGAAATGTACACCCCAATCTCTGCCATGCAAGACGTGTTTGCAGTACACACTGCTCCTCATTATGAGGGCAGTAATGCGGCACATTTTTGGCTGTAAATCCGCAATTTTACTACACCACCAGAGCCCGAGTTTGGAGGTGAGGTCTAGGATTTACCACAGCATAAACCTAGAGGTAAATCCAGCCCTTTAGCCACTAAATGTGCAGCTTTACCGCAGCAGAACACCTGCTCACCGGAAATCTGTAGAAATCACAATGTGGTCCTATGGACTTCAAATACAGGGATTAACAGCGCTTTAGCACCACTCGTAAACTGGTGGTTAATCGGGCCTCATTATACGGTAGGCAGTAACCATGGCGCTACTAGCGCCATGGTTGCCACCGGTATTTTACCGTGTCCGCCTTGGTGGATGGTGGAATTACCGCCCTACTCCAAGGTGAGCGGGGGCGGTAATTCCCCATTCACCAAGGCACTTCCCCAGTCCCATTTTTGCCCCCATAGGGCTCAATGGGAATGGGGAAGGCGCTAATTACGGTACCGCAAATTGCAGTACCGTAATTAGCACCAAGGTCCCTTAGCGGGCCCGTTCCTTAACGGCTGGTAAAACCAGCCGTTAAGGTCGGGTCCCGCAAAGTGATCTTGTAGTAAGGCGGTAAGGGTTTACCGGTACCGGTGCCTTTACCGGTACCAGTGGCAGTAACGGTAAACAAGTGTAGTTGTAATTCAGTAAATAAATCACGGAATGACCACCATATCTATGAGTCCCATTGACTTTTCCAGACACACAGAGAAGATGTGCACGCGTGTTTGTGTGTGTGGTCCTGTTCTGAAGAAAAATACAGAAGTTTGATTTAGGTAAAATAACTGAACAGAGAGGGAAAATGACTGATATATATATACACATATATCTTAATGTGATGTTTTACTATTTTAATGGAAAATATATTTCATATTTTATATTAGGATAAATGTTTTATATGAAATTGGAAATTATATATATGTGATAAATTGTGTTAAGTATTTATAAAGTTTATTTAAAATTGTTATTATTGTAAAAGTTCCGTTTTTGAACTAATATACAAATAAATAAATACAAATAAATACACATTGGGAGGCTCACTAATCAAGCTGTGTCTCTTAAGTACCCCAAGGGCTTGGACAGAGTCCCTTCCATGACAAGTGTATGACTGACTATTTCCCAGCCCTACCAGTACTTCAGAAGCAACAACCTACTGGCAAACTGCCCTGTGTATCAGTATTCCTCTGGAAATTAAATCGCTTGTTTATACCCTCCGCATGCCCTTGTTGTGGCTGGGCATGATGGTAGGGGCGCAGTTGTGGTTGCTTTACATTGCCCCCTGCAACTGAATTTAACTGATTTGTATTAGTCCTAATGCAGTTTCTAAAAATTATTTATGTTAATATTAAAATGAGGGCACTCCCTCCATTGCCAACTTGTAGCCATCATTAGTCTTCCTCTTGGTTATATTACTGGCTGTATCTATTTAGTTACTTTTTGCAACTGTTTTAAACCTTTGTAGATTATAACTTCGCTTTCTCAAACTTTAATCTTTGAAACTTTTTCCTGAATTTTTCACCATTTTCTTCTCTTGGCGTGGCGTTACCACCGACTGTGAGCCAATTCGTCCACAGAAAACAAGTTATTTGTCAAGTAATTTTAGACAATTAGAAATGTGATTTATTTATTTGTCCATTTGTATAAATAGGTATATTATCTTTTTATTTTCCTTTTTCTTAATTTTCTTTTCTTTTATGTTGATTAGATAAGTTAAATTGTAAAGCTGTTTTGTAAATTGAAAAGTTGATTTGTTTCAGCCGATTCAATAAAAAAAAATGTAAAAAAAGTCAACAAGTTATAAAAACCCCAATGACTGAGCCTGGTCTGGGTGCTACGCTTGCCCTATGCCTTCTCAGGAGAGCACAGGAAGTTGGCACCCGTATCAATTCATTGAGATTGCAGCTGAGGGGTGTACTTGGTAATGTCCTTGTACCGAGGTAGGCCGAGTTTGGAACCCAGCCCTTGTGGTTGGCTTCTATCCAGGGCAGTCGGTGCGATTGTGCACGAGATTACACAGAAGTGAATAAATAGCCACGTTTGGCGGCTAGCCCATGGCTTTGGCCGTGTGTCAAAGCATGGAAATGCTCTTTTTGACAAGGGCTCTTGTCTTGTGATTGTTAGCTCCCAATGGGCCACGAGGATCGGCTCTTTGTTTACAGGCCTCACCTGCTGACAAGCCTGAGAAATGGACCGCAGTACCCAGAACACATGCACTGTGACGTCGTTCTTTGAAAAACTGGAATGTGCATTTGCCTGTGAAGGTAAACATGTCCTTTTTGCCTGACGTTAGCTGTGATGCGGCCCCTTCACAGCTCATGACAGGCCTCGCTTCTTCGCAAAAGAGTGTCATTGGTTGAAGGAGCGCCTCAGAAACGACGACGTACGTGGACCGTGCTTATTCTGGTTCGCTATTTTTAGTTTAGTTTCGTTTATTTGCTGATATAGCACGCTGAACCCGGAGATATTTAGGAGCTTAACTTGGTGGCCAGCAGTTGTTACAGTCAGGGCAGTTAGGTAACTTGAACACGCAGTCTTCTAACATATACACAGATATGGATACAGATTTTTAATTTACAAGGTTGGCTGTTTAGAAAAACGTTGTCAGAAGAAAAACAGTCGAACAGTGTCAGAAGATAAAACATGTGCAGTCTAAAGCCCCCCCCCCCCCCATTTTGACTCAGCAGGTATCACTCTGCTGTTACACCCAGCCTGGGCCTCAGAAACTAGAGCCTGTCACATTTCTCACCACTGAGAGCAGTGCATTTCGTTAAGCAAATGCACTGCTCTCCGAGGTGAAAAAAGCAGGCATTGAAGTGAGGGTGGAGGCAGAGGACAAAAGGCTGCAATTGGGATATCAGTACACCCCCCTCCGAAACCCCCCCCCCCCCATGTTGCAGATAAAGGCTTAACCTCTGGCTCAGCTTTTGCCTGGCCCATGCTTTCAATAATTACCAATAACAAAAAAAAGTGTATTTGTGTGCATGCAGGGATTGCATGTATGAATGTCAGCGTGCATGCATGCGAGGGAGTGTGTAAGTGGGTGTATGTTTGTATGCTAGGAGGTGTCCGCAAGTGCACACCTATGAATTAATGCAGTGCGAAAGGTGTACACTGCACGTGTTAATGAGCACACAGTCTACATTTTATGTGTGCTCCTGTGAATGACAGATCAGCATTGTGGGTGCGAGACCGGTGGGTGAATGTGTCCATCTCTAAGTGTATGCGCGCTGGGTCGTGGGGAGGGGCATTGGAACATGAACATGTTTTACTGCCGTTTTTGGGTAAAGGAAAGCCAGCTTGAGTGTTTCTATGTGATGGTGGGGTTGGGAGGGGCGTTGGGGGAAATACTAAGTGGGGCTGGCTGGGTCCTACTGTGGCATAGAATGTTGTACTCGCATTAAGGGCAAAGCCAACATGAGTGTTCTTACATGGGGAGGGCATGTTTCCTTATTTTTGCTTGGCTTTTTATATTACTGGTGTTAAGGTCAAAGGCAAGATAAATATTCTTACATGGGGGAATATAACCTGATGTTATGTGGGGGATTTGTGTAATGGTATGTTATTTATATAGCGCTGTACAGAGAACATATTTACATAAAATGTATAACCCAGCCGAAGTTTGCACTCATTTAATGAGCTTTATTTATTTATTTATTGCATTTATTGACAGAACCCAAACCCATAAGTATCACGGCGCTGGTACGACTTGGTGAGCAGGGAAACACAATACTGTACAGAGTAAGAGAGAGGTAACAAGGTGCAAAAACAACATAATAGTACAAGTTCCGTAGAAGAGGTAGGTCACTTTGAAATATGAAAGGCTGAGTTGGCCTTGACAGGATTTGTACCTGTAAATCACACTCGGATTACAACAGCATGCGCTTAGCCCTCTGAGCTATCTTACCGGCTAGTCAGTAAGAGCATGTTTTCTTACTGTGGCATTGCAGTTTATTACTGGTGTTAAGGCCAAAGGCAACATAAGTAGTCTTACATTGGGGTGAGGGCATTCGTGCAGCCTGCAATGCAATGTTTTTTACTGTGGCATGACATTTTTTACTCCCGTTAGAGAGAAAATACAACACAATGAGGGTTCTTATATGAGTAGTGGGGGATTTATGTCGCAATCCAGGATATGTTTTCTTACTGTGGAATGGCTTTTTTCACTGGCATTAAGGCAAAGCCAACAGGAGTATGTTCTTACATGGGAATACTGGCATGTATTGACAGAGCCAGCATAAACATGCTTTGTTATAGTATCCATACTGGCATTATGGACAAAGCAAACATGAGTATTTTCCTAGGTGGGAATAGTGGCATATATAGGTGCACCAGAATGGACATGTGTGAGCACAATCAATATGAAAATGCTTTTTTACACTTGTAGAGTGCTGGCAAATAGTGTGCAAAGACATTATGAAAATGTGTTTGAAAATCCTCCTGTGCATTGTTGGTGACTTGGTATCTAATGGACTTTCTATGTCTTACCCTGCAAAACCGATTGAAAACTGTGTGATTTTTTTACCTAATTTATCACAGAAAGTGTACTGAAAAATGCACTATTTAAACACATTATTTAAAAACTTTTCTCAAGGGGACAACCCCTCTTGTTTGGTTCGCCCTCCCTCACTACGCTCTGTCACTCCTGGGCATTTGACTGGGGGCAGAACAAGTGACCTTCATCCTGTGAGCACTTCTTAGTGTGGGGCTACTCCATTAGCTCCAGGCCCCACTTGTTACAGAATCATGGCTATTCCTCTGGTGAGTTGGGGTGAAAAATGGATCTAATAGGTTGAAGGAAAGTGTAGTATCTACTCAGCCTCCTGGGCTTGGGGAGGGGGCGGTAGGAAAGGGGAGGTTGGGGGTGGGTAATAAGTAGCACAATAGGTTTAATGTCCCGTCTCACAATTTTCAAAACTGCCATCCAGCCCCCTCCCCAACATTTTGAGGCTGGCACCGCCCCTGCTTTGAGGTAGGGCTAACATCTAAGCCTCAACCAGCTCCAGGTATCCTCGGTCCTTGTAAGGAGAGTCGAGTCAGGTTGCATAGGCGCTCTCAAAAAGGAATTATCTCTCTGAAATCAGTTCATCAGCCAATCAACTTCTTGGAACAATGGTCAAAAACGACAAGGTTTTTCACTGATGTCTCATTAAGTTGAACACACAAATAGTCTCCTACATCTACTTTTCTTTGTTTAATTACTTGATGACCTACAATAAATCGTAAAAGCATACATTGTAAAAACGACTCTGCAAACTCCATCACAGGTTTCCAAGTTCAGAAACATTGTCTCTTCACAGCGCAGACTTTAACCCATATTTCCTAGACATTTCTTTTCACAGCTCAGACGTTAACCCATATTCCCTAAAAATGTCGCTTCACAGCTCTGAATATAACCTCCTTTCAAAAACGTCATTTACTAATCTATGTAGTTTATCTAATTCACCATCTAATACCATTTTCAAGTACTTACACATGTAGAATATCCTCTTTAAAATAAATTATTTGCATCCGAGAAAACCTTTCAAAGGAAGTATGTGGGGCTAGAGGTTTATCGAATGGGTTACATTTCAGTTAAATGTAGGCTCTCCCTGGAAAACAATAACATTGTTCCTGATAAAGTTCATGAAAAATGGGCAAATGTATTCCCGGGAGTGATGTAGATGACTCTGTCGCCTCTACTTTCGATCTCTAATATTTCTGCAATTATTGAAATTTATCATGATCAAATTCTTCATTGTATCACCATATTCATGCACAATGGAAACATCTGCTGAAAGGTAAGGGTCTTTCCCATGCGATGGCTGCCAGCGCCCCATTGCTTAAGCCCCCAAGCAATGCTCATCTGAAACATGTGTACATTATTAACCTGGTAGCAGCTCGATACATCCCGTTGCCAGACCCAAAACCCTTGTCGCACCGAGCAAAATGCTAGACGCAGCCGAGCCCTGTAATACAAAGCAGGCTTGGCACCCACTTGTTAAATTTACTCCCACTCGAACCACGTATCCTTGGGTCCGCTGCATTCTATTCCAGTCAGTTGACCAGTGGAATGCCTTCACGACACCGATGCCAAGAATTCTGCCAATATCCAACAGTTCTCACCACTACGCAACATGCTCCTATCCCCTCCACACTTGACCACAATCAGAATATGCGCTGGAGAACGCAATATGACCTTACTCACCATATCCTCTCACCTCTGACACGGGATATCATCCCCCATATGAGCCCACACCCACAGCCTCTCCCCTTGCCAAACATTGCTTCTGTATCTCCTTGCCGCGGTAGCCACAAGCCCTCATCCTGGAACCGGCAGCCAGACACGATCGGCAGCACTGTCAACAAGCCCTCGAAACAGTTATACAAAGTTTCCTTGCCCCATGTTGTCTCTGAACATCCTCCGGCAAGGGAACCCACTCGTCTTGCCTCCAGCAATAACCTCTCCTCCAGTATAGTTTTGCATGCATGTGCACATACATTACCGTTGGCTGATCGAGTCCATGCTCTTTTCACCCCAAGCGCTTGTGCAATCTCTCTCGCCAATTCCGCCATACCTAAAGTTTCTGCCATCTCCACGTGTGGGGCATTCTCCCCTAAACCGCTTGCCTCTGTCCAGAGTCCTCTCCATGCACCCGTGCTGCTGAAGGACAACCGGCTACTATGCTCACTAATGTTCTCGCTGCCATCCATGATTCTGCAACGAAACCTTATTGGCATACCGTCACTACTGCCTTGATGACCGCCACTGCAGCTGCTCCCCCACTGATCTTGAAACCGCTACCAATGCTGTTATGTGCCCTATTGCCGCCACAACTGCTGATATGTACCCCATTGCCGCCACAACTGTTGATATGTTCCCTATTGCCGCCACAACTGCTGATATGTGCCTTATTGCCACCACGACTGCTGATATGTGCCCCATTGCCACCACAACTGCTGATATGTGCCCCATAGCAGCCACACCTGCTGATATGTGCCCTATTGCTGCCACAACTGTTGACATGTGCTCTATTGCCATCACAACTGTTGATATGTGCCCTATTGTCACCACAACTGCTGATATGTGCCCCATTGCCACCACAACTGTTGATATGTGCCCTATTGCCGCCACACCTGCTGATATGTGCCCTATTGCTGTCACAGCTGTTGATATGCGCCCCATTGCCGCCACAACCATTGATATGTGCCCCACTGCTGACACAAATGTTGATACAGGCCCTTGGGCCATGACGTCTAACACTGTCGTGCCCGCAGCTGCGCCCCTTATCTTGAAGCATCAGTTGCACATGCTGCTAGCTGTCCCATTACCACTATCACTAGTGCCTCTATTACTGCCTCGATTACTGCCTTGCCCACAGTGGTGCCGCACTCACCCTCTGTCTCTGCCACTAAGGATGCTATCCTCACTGCAGCTTCAGCTACCTATACTAATTCAGATGCAGCCACGCCCCCACACATCATAACACCACCCCCCGCAGTAGCAGCCTGGCTACCCATTCCACCACTCCCACAACCATACAGTATCATCCACTTTCTGCTACCCAACAGATATCCAACCACTGTACATTCAGATGCCAGCCCCTCTTGCCATGTCATTACCAAGGGCACACCCTCTGGTCAAAACTATTAGTGCCACCAATTTGCCTACCAACCCCTCTACCCTCACTACCCTGGCCTTGCCTAAATCAGTCCTATGGACTAACAATCATACCAAACCTGCACTCAACCTGGCCCTGATCAGTAGCAATATACCTAATTCCTGAAGTGGTGGAACCGCCTTCATAGCCAAAGGCCACTTACACATTAGGCAACTCAATACTTTGCTCAACGAACCCTGTGACATCCTCTCACAAACATTGACCACCACCCCTACCAATACCGTTACTATCCATATTGTCTATCGCCCACCGGGCTACATCAACTCCTTCGAGGAATACCTTCTCCAGACATTAGGCCACAGCATAAAGCTCTCGTCACAAGTGACCCTCCTAGGTGATCTTAATCTCGGCCTCAATTACCCTACTGACCTTTATGCTTCCTCTCTTTCCAACTCACTAACTGCCCTAGGCTTCTGTCAACACATCAACAACCCAACACACATTAAAGGGTGAACTCTTGACTGGCTAGCAGACCTCAGCTGCAATATCTTTACTGAATCCAACACTCCCTGTCCTTGGTCTGACCACCAGATCATTACCTTCTCCATCCCTCTTGCAGTACACACCAAACCCCCTCCCCCCCAGCTCTAGAAAACTCACCAAAGAGAATCTAATACCTCTCCTTGATGCAATCAAACCCGAATCTCTTAACACATCAGATCCACAAATCTTAGCAGATCTCACACTATCTGATACATTTGACACTAATGCCCTTCTAGTCACTAAAAAATCAAAGCCTACAACTCACGCTAACTCATGGTACCCGCAGGAGCTTGCAGTCCTTAAAACCAAAATATGACCTGCAGAATCTTCCTTGAAAAACCCCCCCAACTGACATTCTCAAACAGAATTTAACCAGCCTGACTAAACAATACAAACAAGCCATCATTACCGCCAAAACCTCCATCTTCAACACCAGAGTAGCCAATGGTAACTCAAACTTGCGAGAACTATTCACCATGATATGATATGATAGGTTCTTTATAACGTGCTTAATACCCAGTGGTTTCTAAGTGCGGACCCGGGGATCGAACCTGTTTTGATCTGTGCTATCTTGCTTACAAGGCAAGCACTTTGCCCCTGTGCCATCCTCCCGAGACTCTGAGAACTGGAACCCCAGTCCCCCAAGTCTCCACCCAGAATAAAGACTCTGCCTGGTGTACCAGCATACAGAATGCTATGTTACATAAAATTGGCATGCTACAGAAAAAATACTCTCCAAACAAACCAGCCTTAAACACTCATGCCAGGACACACCAGCCAATTACGTCACGACATTCGACACACCTGACATCCCGCGGTTCAGCTTTAATAAAATGTCCAACCAGGATACCATGAACATCCTGAAAAGCTTTAAGCCCTCTAAATGTAAAGGGGATGTCTGCACAGCCCCAACCATCAAACACTGTGCGGAAACACTAGCCCCAATCATCACCAAATTCATCAATGCCTCTTTCGCAACAGGCAAGGTCCCATCTAGCCTTAAAGAAGCCTGGGTTTTACCTCTACTAAAAACAACTCTCTTGACCAAGCCATACTTAATAACACCAGACCCATCACCCCACTACTATTCCTTCTGAAAATACTTGACAGAGCAGCTTATATCCAGATGCAACTTCATGTAGAATCAAACCACATCCTAGGTGTCCGCCAGTCAGGGATTCCGTTTGGGCCATGCCACTGGATCTGCACTCCTCGATCTCAAGACCAAAATGGACGAGATCAGAGACAAGGGTAAGCCTGTACTTCTGCTCCTTTTAGACCTGTCCGCAGCTTTTGACTTAGTCGACCACAACATACTATGCCATCAACTCACCTAAGCAGCCGCCGTCCCCCAGTAGCTGCATCATGGATAACCTCCTTCCTAGAAGGTAGAGTTATGAAAGTTGTCTCTGACAATCCTTGTGTGACCCCGGCCCCTATCAATTGTGGAGTTTCCCAATGGCCATGCGTATCTCCTACACTCTACAACATCTTCACTAAGCCTCATTTTGACCTCATGGACTCTCAGGGCATTTTATATACCAACTATGCTGACAATAGCCACATTCTTCTCCCCCTCTCCGGCACCTACACCAATGACGCCACCCTGCTTAACTCCATATACGCCACCATCCAAGCCTGGATGGCCACCCATGGCCTCTGCCTTAACAACAAAAAGACAGAACTTCTCCTAATTGGGCCCCATTCTGTGCTAAAACAACGTAACCCAGCCCACACAGCCTTCAACATCGATGGTCTTGATCTCTCCTGCTGTAAAAAATCTAGGAGTCTATTTAGATGCCACCCTCTCCCTATCCCGCCAAGTAAATGCCATTTCCTCCTCAGCAGTGTACTCCACCAAACTCCTCATTGCCGCCAGACCTTATCTTTTGGCGGACAGCTGCCTGACGATCGCCCGGGCAGTAGTAGATGCAAGGCTTCACTATTACAATGCCCTTTTTCCTGGCACATCCTCACACAATATACGTAAACTTCACACTATTCAAAATTATGCCCTACGATCTGCCCTGAACCTACCTAGAAACTAACACATATCTGATGCCCATAAAGCAGTACATTGGCTGCCTATCTGTCAAAAAATTATATTCAAGATACTTACCATCATACACAGATGCATCTCAGTACCATCAGCCCCTCCTTATCTGTCCCAAAGAATTGTCATGCATCAAACGGATAGGCCAACTACAGTGTTGTGCCATACACTCACAGACTAGTGAAACCCAAATTCAAATCCAGTTTTCCTGCCCCATGGCTGCAAAACAATGGAACTCACGCCCACCGGCTCTGAGAGTGCAAGAAATCTACTGGGCCTTTCGAAGAGCCCTCAAAACCTGGCTGTTTGCTTCAACTCTACCATGATGGTTGACCCCCCCTGATCCATGTACCCTCTCTGTAACTCTAGGCCACCTAATTTCCGTCAAAAATATGTAACTTCATCATTGAGTTATGTAACCATTATGTGTTGATTATGACTCTAAGACTTGTATTTTGTTGTGTTCTTTTGAACTTGTACTCCTCTTGCCTACAGGCCACAAGTGCCCTGATGCCCGAGGGTTTGTGTGCACTATATAAATTCAAAAATAAATAAATAAAATAAATACATTTCACTGCCCAGATAAATAAATGAAGCTCAAATACTCTATCTTGCTGTTTCTGTATAGCCGAAAGCAGTTCTCCACTCCTAACCACCACCCATAATTGGTCTCCCAGGATTGCGTTCTTTCTCATTGGCTGTTCAATGGGTGCATGGGGCCATTCGATTGACTTCTAGAATCCTTCACTCTCTCGGTCTGCAAAGATGCGGATTACTCCCAGTTCTTGATCCACGTGGATGGGGGGAATACAACCTGCTTGGCTTGTCTGGATATCAGCATCAACTCTAAGGATGGATCACCCATAACCTATTGTGTATGAGTGGGAAGCTCAGAGATCCCGATCTGTTGTTCCACCAAGATCAAAAAGTGTCTGAAAAACTGGCCCGCTACTGTGGCCCCCCTCTGACACTGGCAGAAACTAGTGCTGTCAAAAATCACTCCCAGGGTGGGACTGACCTTTTAACACAGGTCCATCTTTTGGCCCACAAATAAGTACATTAGCAAGCACACCTACTACCACCTTTGCAAATATAGACAATTCTTTTCATTTGTAGATTCTGAGCAGAAGATTGAGGTAAGCCGAGCACTCATGTCCTGATTGAATTGCTCCCAATTGCTCCCCTGAAAAAGCTGCAACATGTCCAGAGTAGAGCAGCCAGGATTATCATGCGGTTTGAAAGGGCCAATCAACCTCTGCCATGCCGACCGAGCTATGGCACCCAGCAAGACAGATAGTTGAATTCAGGCTCCTTTGCATATTACACAGGGTGCTCATTACGCAGGGTGCTCTGGCACCCTGGACCCAGATATCTCACTGAAGAAAAATAATGGTTCTGTTCAATTAAAAGTCTGAAATCAGCAACACAATCCTTCTCTGTGTACCCGAATATAAACAGGAACACAGAAGGGTCATCAGACAGAAAGTGACTGACCATCAACTAGGAACAATTTACCAACAATCATAAGGTTCTAGTCAAATCAAAATCACTTGAGGGAAAATCTTGAATCCCTGTTGTTTCAGAAGTGACCTTTTTCCATCAATAACCGGGCCAACTGTATAACAGCTCATGCCCTGGCGAAGGCAACTCCCTTGCCTTAAACATATGAAGCAAACGGCCCATCAGCACCACGTGATCAACATGTGTTTCTTTGACAATCTTCTTCATACTACTTGATAAGATCGGCCTACAGTATCACAAACCCACCAAAAACACTTCTACTAAGAACTGATGGAGGCCTCCTTAAGGATTTTGCCATGCTCGTGCACGATTGTCTTTAGACTTAGCTTTCGGACCATTCCTAATGAAATGTCTCTATACTGGACCATCAAGAAGACAACAGAGCCCTACTTTTACTCCATACTACTCACACATAAATGCCTCGGGGGAATGCTACCATGAGGATTTTTTGCACCATCAGTCCATTTTAAATTTCTTCTACTTGTCTTTAAATCAATTATTGGGCATGCCTCCTTATCGGCATCCGCTATCTCCTTATATTCTCCCTCCTTACACTCACTGTTCTAGTGCCCTCCACAGTCTCTCTCACCCCTGTCCAACCTGCGCATACTCCCCTATCCCCCTTCCCCATCCTTCCGTCCACCGGTGAAACACATTACACGCGTTAAGCACAAACATCTTCAACACCCATACGTTCAATATAATAACTGTGGCTTCAAGTTTCTAATGCACTCAACCTCTTATGTTAAGTGTGATGTGGATCAAAAATAAATATAGCAAAAATGGTGTTACCAATAAGTATAAATGGTATTGTATTGTCTGTTGTTACAGAGTGGAGTACAATTTTGAACAAAAAGAAATTAATGCCCCAAATTGGTTCCTAACATTGAATACTATACCTGATTGATTAATAATTGTGAACCATGAGCCGACACGTGTTTCGAGAATGAATTCTCTTCTTCAGGAATCTAATGAAAGAAAACAAGTGATCAACGAATGAAACTTTCACAAAAGTATCTCATTTGTGATGTTAGTAATACATGTGATCTCTGTACAGTTTCATACAACAATATACTGACACTATAATCACAGATAAGGTTCAGTTGTTTTAGTGTTGTAGACTTTGGTACCTTCTCAAGATGAGATTCTATCTCAATAAATGCTGGTTTTCATTTGTATTAGTTCTTTAAGCTTGCTTTTAGTAAAGCTGCACTTACAATGATATGACAAGATCGCATGCTTTATGGCATTGTCTGAAAATAGACACTCATCTGTTTTTAGTAACTGCTTCTGTATCTGCTCGCACACTTGATAATGCAGAGCTGAATGTAAGGACAACTGGTTTTCCAGTGTAGATGTAATTCTAAATCCTTACGTTCAAGGCTGTCCTCAAGCTCCATCTCCTCTGATATGCGACCCTTCATTCCTCACCATTTCCTCCATCTGACCTTGAGATCACTTTAGCAATCCTACACATATTCCAAATCTGCCCACTTTGAACTCTTACCGCACCACTCAACACCTGCGCAACACATACTGGTTCTGAAAATATCATCTCACCTTTCTATTTGACAACTCCCTTCTTCACCCGTACCCAGTCCCCAGCTTCCACATTGCACGCCCTCCTAGGAACAGTTTAATTCACCTTTCGTACCCATCCGTCCTTCCACTCATCCGTCCTTCTACTTATCTCTTCCACCACACAATCAGATTCTCTAGCCCTTCCCAACCACGGTGGTGATACCAACTTATTTGGCTTCCTGTCCCTCATCAATTCAAACACACTTATTCCAGTCTCTGCATGGGCCGCTAATCGCAAAGCATATAGCAGTTCTTTAACAGCAATTTTCTTATCCTTTCCCGTCACTCCACTCATCCGCACAGCATTCATGATGCAACGATTCACCTCTCTGCCATGCCATTTGTCTGGGGTTGGTATAGGGCCATTCGCTTATGCTTGAGGCCACACCTCCTCAAGTACTCCTGAAACAATCCACCAACCATTTGTCTGCCATTGTCTGTTAGGATGGACCTAGGCAATCATTTCTTTTCAAAAATACCTTGTAAAAATTCAACAATACACTGAGTTGTCACATCCCTCACAATTTTAAACTCCGTCCACCTAGAAAACAAATCGATTACCACCACCATGAACCTTCCACGTCCACTACCCAAATCCATTGGACCAGTTATGTCCATCGCTAAATCACACCGCACACCCACCGGTGCATCCACTTTAATCATCGGTTGGCGTCTAGCCACCACACTCTTTGCCAACACCTCACACTTGACACATGACCCTACCATCCTTTCGATTTCACAGTCGAAACCTGGGCACCAATAATCCCCTTTTCGAAGTTCTTTTGTCTTAAAAGCACCAATATGTCCTTGGTGACTGATCTCCATCAATCTTCTATGCAAACTTCCTGGAACCACCAGGCGATTCCAATGATACAATATACCGTTCCTCGCACTTAACTCTGACCTCACCTCCCACATTGCCCTCTCCTCCCCACTCAAAAGCTTCTTTTCTGGCCATCCTTGCTGAACAAACTTCAAGATCCGTCTCCACATTTCATCAGTGTTCAATGCAACTTCTCACTCCGCACGACCAATCATCCCATCATGGCTAATATACACCATATCTGTAACATCGTCCTCTGAAACATCTTGACACCTTCCAAACCCCTCATCCCACAATCTGGACACATGATCAGCTCGTACGTTCTCCTTCCCTGAGATTACCACAATATCAAATTTGTGGCATTGTAATCTCGCCACCCAGCACCTAACTCTCCTAGACACCTTTTCTAAGCCTTTCTTCTCGTATATGGCTTTAAGAGGTTTATGATCCGTCCGTAAGGTAAACTCTGACCCCGCACCAAAATTCTGAAATTTCTCAATTCCCTAATGGCACGCCAAGGCCTCTTTTTCCAAAACCGAGTAATTTCTCTCTTCACCTTTCAACATCTTTGATGCATGTTTCACCACCTTCTTTACCATCCACCCCAACCTGAGATAGTACAGCACCAATTGCAGACTCACTAGCATCAACTGAGATGGTACTTCTTTTCTTTGTATCAAACATGGCCAAAGCCTTGTCCATGTCAATTTTCACTTTTATCTCTCGAAATTCTCTTTCACATTCGTTGTCCCATCTGAATTCCACTCAATACCTTTCTCATTTTGTCTACCCCATTCGCAAAACTATCAACAAACCTATGATAGAATTCTATCATGCCCAAAAACGATCTCAACTCTGCCTTATCCCTAGGTGACATCACCTTCTTAATTCCTTCTACCAAATCCTTCTTAGGCCTAAAACCCTCCTCTGAAATTTCATGCCCAAGGTACTCTACAACTCTACTTCCAAAAATACATTTTTCTGCTTTAAGCGTTATCCCCTTCTTACTTAAGACACTTAATACCTTCCTCACATTCCTCTAAAGGGCTTCCTAACTTTCTCCACAAACTAGTATGTCATCCTGGAAACACCACACGTCACTCATCTCTCCCAATAGTTTATCCATCACCTTCTGGAACACAGATGATGCCGAGATTAACCCGAATGGCATCCTGCGAAATTGGTACACGCCATCATGTGTTATAAATGCTGTTAGTTTCCTTGATTCCTGGTCCAGCTGAATCTGGTGATACGCGGTAGCCATATCCAGCTTGGTAAAGTATTTAGCCCTTCCAATCATGCTCAGCATTTCTGACATATTCGGCAATGGGTGCCTTTCCGCTACCACACAATTGTTTACTTCTCTCAAATCAATGCATACTCTCAATTCACCACTGGATTTCTTAACTACAACCAATGGGGATATCCACTCTACGCTCCTTGCCGGTTCAATGATCTCTGCATACTTCAATCTCTCAAGTTCCACATGCACCCCTTCGTGAAGTGCAAAGGGGATGGGGGGCAATCTCGCACTTACAGGCTTACTTTCTTCCCTCATCACAATTTTGTGCACCATTCCCTTCCCACTTTCTTGGAGAACACTTCCGGGAATTCCCCAATCACGTCCCTTTTTTCTCCCACATTGAGAACCTGTTCATCGGTGTTAGGATGTAACCTTATCCGTAATCCCTTTTGTTCCCTCCAACCGAGGACCGTCTCTCCACTCTTAGTCACATATATCTCCCCTTGCGTTTCTCTGCCTTTGAATTTAAACATGGCAACGCAATAACCAATTACATCAATTTTCCTACAATTATACCCACCAGGCTTCTTGTCCGACGGCATCAACTCGGTGACCTTCCCACCCACTACATTCTCATACACCGCACGTGACAGGAGAGTTATTTTGGCACCTGAGTCAGACATCATGCAAACCTTCCTGCCATTTACCAAAATATCTGCAAAAGGGTTTTCACATTCATCCTCATCAGCGCATTTCACCATATTCACGGTAACCAACGCCACCTTTTCATCCTCATCCTCACCCGAGGACTGTTGTGTTTTCTCCCCTATATACAACACTTTCTTGCCTTCACCTGTGGAATAATTCCTGCAACAATTCTCGAAATGTCCCCACCTTTTACATTTGCTGTACATTACTTTTCTTCGTAGACATATCGGAGAATTTGCAAAGTGCCTGGAACTCGCACACCGGAAGCACAATTTTTCCTCTCTCCTACCTCCCTTCACACTCACACCTTTCTCCTTTCTCAACTCGGGACCCTTAGAACCTTTATCCTTCACCTTCCTTTTAACATTTTTGTGAGATTCATTCTTCTGTTCCACCACCCTTAAAACTTCATTGGTGGGTGTTTTTGTCTCCTTATGAGACAATTTTGCCACACATTGGGCCTCATTACAAGTATGGCGGTAAGACAACAACGGCACTGGTATCGCTACTGGCACCATTGCTATCGTACCGCCATACTACGAGTTCTGCTCATGGGTGCCCTTGCAGCCACCAGGTCTGACATGGTGGCCGTACCGGCACCCGTAAGCAGAACATGATATTAGCACCGATACCGTTATTAACAGTACCCGTGCTACCACCCTCCCCATTCCCATAGAGCGCTATGGGGCTCAATGGGAATGGGGATGTACCGGGCCCGGCACCTGCGAAAGGGCAATTACTGTGTCCGGCTGGGCCAGAATAGCCTGGTAATTGCCCATTCGTAGGTGCCGGACCTGGATGTGAGTTTGTAGGTAGCCTTGCCGGTTTTACCAGCAATGCTACCTCCAACCTCGTAATGAGGCCCATTGTAATGTATGTTCCACCGTCTTGGCCATCATAATTACCTCCTCTAGCTCCGGCTCATCCTTTAACCAAATCTCCTCACAAATTTTATCATTCGAACAATGCAGCATAAATTGGTCCCAGATGTGCTCATCCAACTTATCCCCAAATTTGCAGTTCAATGAAAGATAGCGTCAGGCTGTAATGTACTCATTAAAATCCTCCCCTTTGTGCTGTTCTCTCATCCAAAAGTGATACCTTTCCAGCACAGTATTAACTCAAGTCTCAAAATGGCGATCCAACTTCAATAAGGCAGCATCAAATTAATTTACATTACTCTCAAGATCTAGTTCCGGAATCTCAGGCAAGGTGTCAAAGATCCTCTGTCCCTCATAACCAATAAAATGCATTAACATGGACACCTTGTGTTCAGCTCATATACTGTTTTCACAGGCTGCTTTAACATAATGCAGGAAACCCTTTTTCCATGTCGCCCATTTTATTATAGAGGGACCTGGGCTCGGCATGAACATGGGTGGACCCAGCACTCCTGCCATAGCTATGCTTCCGCCTTCTCACTTTGGTGGAGTCACACTATTCACCACCAGCAGAATTGAAAACAAAAGAAAAATTGCAGAAAAGCACCACAGGAAACACTTGGTGCCCTTCGCCTCCTCCAAACAAATACTGGAACACACATCAAAAGAAAAATAAAATTCTCACCAGGGACGTGTACACCTCCCCGGTTGGGCCCTGGGCGTACATGCCGTGGTGGATAAGTTCCTCACAATCCTAGAGTGTATTCTCCTGCTCCTGATACTGTATGCACACTCTTCCCGGCTGCCACAGAGCCGTATTGCAGATCAGGCACTCTGATGACGCGTCACAATGTGGAAGACGCCGAGTGTTGCTAAGCACCGGATGCGTTTGCGCATTACGCTTCCAGGCGTTCGGCCCTCCTCCCTTCGTTCCGCAGCTGTGAACTTGGCGAACGAAAAACAAACAATGTCTGCCTTCTTGCGAATGCTCTCGCAAGTTCAAGCGATGCACTGGGAGGCACCGCACTGTTGGGCTCAACGTAGCCCTCGGGAAACTCGCCAAATGTACCTCGCGCACCACCAAAGTGCATTCACCGAGCCCGCTCAGGGGAGCATAATTGCTTTGGAAAGCGGATGGCTTGTCCCTCTCACAGCCGCACTCCTGTGCCGCACGAAAGCTGATCTGCACACTGCTCCAGAACAGCGATGCCACCGTATACGGTAAGCTCCTTGCTGTGTGAGTCCAGCTCAATTCTTTCGCAGATCCTCGTTGCCATTGTAATGACAGGCCGCCACACATCATATGGTAATAATATAACTTTATTACCAAAATAAGAACATCAGTGAAGACCCCCAATCTTCCTCTGGCAGCTCTCCTTCCAACTGACATTCTCGAGCTCCTTCACATTCACTTCCAGAACCCTACTCTCTGTTCCACCATAACATTCCACTGCCTTCCTACTGAAGTGTAATACACAACACTTACGTTCAAGGGTGTCCTCAAGCTCCATCTCCTCTCCCACAAAGGGGCCCCCATAGAATGTCAGTAAATTCATTCCATCTGAACCCTCACTGCCTCCAGCTATTTACTGTATGTATTGACTGACCCCCTTGTACATCGTCCTCTAAATGTATATTGACTACCCCCTGTACTTGCAACTCTCCCTTCCCTGGCCATCTTTATTGATCCTCTCGCTCCCATCCTCAACTGGCCCATCAGCAAATAGCTAACTACAGGTCCGGCTCCAGCAGGGTGGCCAGGGGGACCAGGCCACCCCTGCCCTCCCTAGAGTTTCACTCTAAACATGCTGCAGCAACTTCAGTACGATTAGCATCCTGAAGGTCTGTACTGCAGGGGCCTGGCCAGGATTTGTTTTCTTGGCCTGGGCAGTAATTTATGCCCCACAGCAATGAATGCAAAAATGACCAGGGAGATGGAGGACCATTTAGACCTCTAAGTAAGGTTGCACACTTGCTCAAGAGGCTGCCTACAACCATCTAGCAAGATCCTGTGTTTCTTTTGTTTTTACCTGCACCGTTCATCTTACCTACATTTGCCAACATCTCAGTTACAAGGTAACTATTTTCTCATTCATAAAATCACAAGGTGATTTCTGTAATTTAAAGTATGTTAATTTTTGGGGGGATTATTCCCATCATGCTTAAAAAATGGTTAACTCTATCAAACAATAAATGGCAGATGATGTTGCTTGCACTCGGTATCCAGTGATATAATCACTGGAAAGAAACATTGAGGGTGACTCGATATTTGTTTGAAGGCACTATCCAACACTTTCCCCAAATATTCTTGCACTGAAGTTTGTTTATATAATTGCACCCGTCCTAAAATATGTTGGGAAGTGTGTTTAGTCACCCTTGATGTCTGTACTAGCGATTATATCACATATAACCCTTGCACACAGGGGAGAGTGCAGTCAAATCAAAAAGTGGTAGATACACGGCTTTCAATTAAACATTAGCACTGTCATTGCTCTGGGAAACCTTAAGTGCCATCAGTCTTTAGTATGTCTTTGCCATTACAAAAGGGGACAAGCCATTAGCAAATGAGCTTCATTCTGCCACCAAAAGGTGCAGTTCAACATCAACTGCTAGGCCATGTACCCTATGAACTGGAACACAAGCCATGGCAGGCACATTTAGGCCTTGTGGTCTAGCAGTTTGGGCTGGGCTGTTCACATTAGTGGCAGGGCGAAGGCTGATTTGCAGACAATGGCCTGGAAGACTGACCAAAGCAACGCCAGTGGTTATGATTTATTCATAGACTTACAACCATACTTTTTTTGTTTGGGCTGTTAGGTGTAAACCAGAGCTCTTGCACTGGAACGCAGATAGGATGGAAATGGGATGTGCGGTGGGACACACATCCTATGGGTGTGTTTGGTCATTTACAAACTCATTGAATAGCCATTGCCATATTGATCCCTATCGCATTTCCACCAATTACCCACCCCTACCTGATGCAACATACCCTACTGGAAACTCTTTGAGTAAGATCTATTACAAAGTAACACCAATGTGTGTGCTGTAGAGCGCCTGCCAGTGTTATATCTATGCATTCTTTTGAGTGTTTAATGGCTTAAATGCCACTGTAATTGAGCTCTTGGTGTAATAAAAATATCCTAAAATGTGTTTCTGTAGCCTGTTCATTTATAAGCAATATCTGTGTCATGCATCTGTTCCTTGCACTGGAGTCCTGTCTAAAACAAGCAATCACAAAGCCAAACATTTTGGCTTGTATATACGTATTAGACAGACATTTGCCAGGCAATTACATAACATGCCGAGTTACATGCACCAGTTTCTAGCTGTTCCCATCTCACAGCCAGGTGGTACCCTTATGGCAGTGCCTGGCAAAGGCCTATCCCATGCCTACTTAAAAGCTGAAGCTTTTGGCTTTGCCAATGTATGTTGGTTTAAGTAAGTGTAAGTGTATATGCCCAGATGTGGGTGCCTTGCTTGCTCCGCCTAGGGAATCAATCATCGCTGTGCTACTGCAACAAGGTCATACGTGAACATGTCAAGTCTAAGATGACAAGTATGGCCGAATTTCAGAACTTCTTCTCATGCATACTTATAAGTGGGGTTCTAACCATAATAGAATGTATCTTTGTGTGGTTTTATATGCCCATTTTATACTTTATCAGAAACATTACAGGAAAAGCTCCTCTATTGTTTTATTTTCCAGATATTTATGATTAATCTTCTGAAAGGCAAATGTTTATTGGTGGGTGGGAAGAGTCCTCCCATCTGTGTGGTGCATTTAAAGGCCCTGGACAGAAGCCCCTCTCACCTGAACAGCAGCATTTAAACACTGCAACCAAAAACATCCCTGCTTTGCTTTTATTTCACCTGAATGACAAGAAGTTATATACTACAACCAAAAACGGCCTTCATTTACTTGTATTTCACATGAGAGGCAAGAATTTCAACATTACCACCAAAAACGGCTTTTGCTTTTCCTTTCACATGAACAGCAGCCCTTCAAACACTGCAAACGAAAAACGGATTGGCTTTTTCTTTGTGTTCATGGCAAATTAAAGTACCATGTGAAAGGGGGCCTACCCCTCATTATCAATGGACCAACAGCAAATGCAAACTTGCTCAAAAAGGAGAAATCAAAGAATCCTGTGACCTTCAAGACAGGGTATTAAACATTAGAAGCAAAAAGCCTGCACACGTGTGAAAAGAAAAACGGCTTTAAAAGCCACAATGGGAAGATAGCACTGCTCATGCAGGAAATGTCAGAGAAGTATAATGGGTGGTCGGGGTGTTTTGACCCAAGCAAATTTACATTATGTTCCAACCCACATGCCTCATTTGAAGAGACGCTTACTACTGGAAAAACCAGTTCGGGCTGAGGCAGGAAACGTCACAATTAAAAGCCCCTCTTCTAGCTGGAAGTCGCACCTACCAGTGAACCATCCTGCAATAAAATGTGATACTGCTGAGGGCGCCATAATTCCCTGCTCTGCCAGACATGAAGGCAGGAGCCCAGAGATTTCAAAGGAAGCAAAGTGTGGCTAAAACTTGACCAGGAGGTATGAGCCCTTCCTGCACCCACCTCAAAGAGCAATCAACAAAGTTCAAAGGGACTAATACAATCTCTGGTTACCGGCTGAGCCCAGAGAGAGACAGATGGCTGTGGGGGATGAAGCGGCCCTCTCACAAGGGGGACCGACACTCCCAATTGACATTAAAAGACTGATTTCAATGCAGGCATTTTTTGCAGCACTCCGAATGAGAATTAATTTCCAGGCAGTTTTAAAAGTATTAATTGCATTTTCCTAAGATTTTGGGGACTGAATGGGCCAGTTAGACTAGTTTTCGGGCTGATCGAAAAAAGGGACAAATGTGACAGTTGGTGAAAAGATAGAAGATGGAATTGGGAACATGCTTGATCATTTACAGAGTCTTAACTATTGTACATTTTATGAACATGACACAAATGTGCCAAAAGTCCATGCTACATCGTAGAGAGTTGGTGATCAGCTTACCTAATTCCCTATGACAAACTAAAACCACATATCTAGTTCATATGGCAGGGGCTAGTATAATTATGAAGTTATGAGACATAACTCGTTTTTACCAAAAAGTGGTAATGAGAACAAAGAATTGTAATAAATGCAAATAGACAGATGGTGCTCTCTTCCCTTAAACCAATCTTGCCAGGGGGCGGAGAGAGGAATGGTAAACTGTCCTATCCGAGCAGCAGGGATAATTACAGGGTACTCCCCCTAGATTGTAAAGATAGTGATCTCATTTGGGCTATATAAGGGGGACTGTACTAAGTCAGAGGACACAAAAATATAGGGAGACAGGAGAAGAAGGACGGAGAGGAGGTGGCTGAACCATACCATCTTTGAGAGTGCAGTGACCAGACTCCTTACCTAGCTGTCCAGAGAGTCCTGGGATCCAGCTGGCTTTCCAGAATCCCAATCCAAGGCTTTGTCATGATCTCTGCTTCCAAAAGGTCAGGGTTTTCCCAACTCCCTTGGAAGCAGATCCATAACCCAGGTTCCGAGTGCCAACCAGTCCCAATTGGGATCTTTTGGACCCAGTTGGCGCCAGTGGCACAAGGCTCATATATATGCCCAGTCCCATCGCTGGAAGCGCCGGGCTCATAGTGCTTGGGTGGACTTACCTGCAGCAGACCATGCTGCTTACTTGCCTGCCAGTTGAGTCTCTGATCCTCTTCTGTTTGGAACTACTTTTCCTGTTGGGTGGGGCAGGAGCCACTCCCTAGATTCAGAACACTGGAACTCTTCTGGAAAGCAGGAACTCTTTTCTTACCTAGGCGTGGCTGTGGAAGGAGACACCTAAGCACTACAGGAGGCTATTTAAACCACACCCGATGGATGAATCTTGCTTTGTGTTATTCTGCATCCTCAGCAGCAGAACGCTCATCATGTCTTCTGCATCTGATCCTGGGCCTAAGGAAAAAGGCTTACCATTCTGAATCCAGTCTTCAGCAACACCTATAAAGACAGGAAAGAACAGGTTAGCATTACGGTCTTCAGTGACAGCTCTTCACTTACCTGGTCCATCGGCTGTCACCAACGCCTCGCGCTGCATTCCGGCATCTGAAAGACAAAGGCTTACCTACTCTTTGTGCGCTCCGGAGGTCTTCACACTGCATTCCGGCATCTGAAAGACAAAAGCTTACCAACTCTTCGCACGCTCCGGAGGCCTTCGGCGCTGCATCCCGCATCTGAAAGAAACAAGGTGCGTTTAAAGACATTGGGGAACTTTAATACTCACGTGCCATTACTCCTTTCCACATCTAACCCAGTGGGTATTCCGGCACCCTGCAGCCGCCCCGAACTTGTACCTGCAAAATAAAAAGACAGTTAGAGCGCATCGTGAAGCAGGCAACAAGCGCTTACTTACGTGCTTCCAGGCGCTTCTATTCATCACACGGGCTCCATCTTCAACTCACTTCAGCCCGCCATCCGCCATCGCCGGAACCCTGCAAAACAAGAGACATCATTACTAAAGACTTTAAAGACATTAGAATTACTCGAAACTTACCGTTCGTGCAGTAAACGACGGACAGCAGTCCTCTGAAGTCAAGAGGCCTGCTCCCCTTATCCAGTGAAGAAACTGGTTACAGCACCCTGCCTCGAGGCAGATGGAGAGCACGGCGTTCACTTACCTAAGGTGAGAGCGTTAACCTTTGGGGTTCTACAGGAGAAGAGAAAGGGAAGAAGAGAGAGACATTCAATAACCCAGTTCATTAATCCCACATTTTCTATCTGCAGACATCTTACCCTTCGAGCCAGACATACAGTGCACAGAGGTCCAGCCCAAAGAGCCAGCCGTGTGTTACACATCACCTTTGAAGATACGGTATACGCCCAGTCAAGACCGGCGCCTCTACGGGAATCAGGTGAGCGTTACAGAACGCAAAGACTACCACAAAACTCCCGTCCAGGCGCTATGAAAACCTCGGATACCGACCAGCTAGCCCAGTTACTTGGGGAACTAAGGGCAGAAGTGCATGCAGCCCGTCAGGAAACGAACGCTCTAAGAAGGGAACTGATTATTTCCAAGGAGCGAACAGATGATCTCGCTAGACAATTGCTACAGTCACAAGCCGGACAGACCCCGTTACCCGCATCTGGGGGAAATCTTCCTTCTCCATCCTCTATGAATCCAGTGCAGATCAACCTACCTGGGAATGTACCTCTGGCTCCGCCCGAAGGATTTTCTGGTGACCCAAAGAGGTTTGCAGTATTTATCAATCAGTGCCGGTTGCATTTCTTATGCCGGCCAGCAGCCTTTCCAACTGATCAAGCTAAAGTAGCTTTCGTGCTTTCGTACCTTAGTGGCAATGCGGCAGACTGGTCGATCCCTCTAGTAAATCAAGATGATCCGGTCCTCCATGATTTTCAAGCTTTTCAGCTCAGTATGGAAAAACTGCTCGCAAGACATTCACAGGGGCAGGCCTTGGACAATGAGCTTCTTTCGTTGCGACAAGGTAATCAAGACCTTTTGGCTTATATTGCGTCTTTCAACAGACTGGTAGTGGAAACTCACTGGCCTGAGGACAAAAGGATTACGCTGTTTTATAGAGGTCTACGCGGAGAGCTCAAAGATGTGTTAGCCCAAGTAGTGAATCCCCCACAAGATTGTTCGGACTATATAGACTTAGTCGTTCAAATAGATCACAGACTGCAGAACAGGAAGGCCGATCGTTCCAAGTTTGATGCTCGAGTATTTTCCAAACCGCCAACTCCTTCCAAAGGAGTAGACTCCGGGGAACCCATGCAAATAGGGGGTCTGAAAGGTCCTCTAACACAAAAGGAGCGGGAAAGGAGAAAACAGTTGCAATTATGCCTCTATTGCGGAAACTCAGGGCACTTTCTTCGAGACTGTCCGGTGAAACCTGCCAAGAAGGCAGTAGGAGCTGCAGTTACCAAAGTTACAAACTCTGAGCAGGGAAACGACCTCGCCCGACAAGAATAGAGGTCCTCTTGCCGAGCGTGAAAACCAGTTCCGTGACCTCGCATTTCGTGATACCTATGGTCCTCATTAGCCCTGATAATCCGGATCGATTACATGCAATTGAAGCTTACGTCGACAGCGGTGCCATCGGCAATTATGTGGATCATGAAATGGTTTTGAGGATGAATCTAACTCTTTGTCCCAAGGCTGTAAAGGACGTCATTACTACGGTGGATGGTACGGAGATAGCCTCCGGGCCAGTAACGCATACCACTCAAGAAGTGACGGTAGTAAGTCAAGATGGACACCATGAGAAGATCGTGTTCGATGTGATCAAGGCCCCTCAGTTTCAGATTATTCTAGGAATACCTTGGTTAGAGAAACACAATCCTCTGATCGATTGGCGAGCAAGAACGGTCCAGTTTCCAGAATGTGTCTCTACTTGTCACCCTCCACCTGGTGTTGCACTAGCAGCAATTTCTTCAGAGACTCCCCAGTTACCTCCCGAATACCTAGAATACCAAGATGTTTTCCGGAAGGATCAGGCTAACTCTCTACCTCCTCATAGGTTTTATGACTGCCAGATCGACCTGATACCTGGATCTACTCCTCCTTGTAGTAGAATTTATGCCCTCACCGAGCCTGAGAACCTTCACCTTCGACAATACCTGGATCAATACCTGGCAAATGGGTTTATTCGTCCTTCCAAGTCCCCTGCTTCTTCAGCTTTGTTCTTCGTTCCAAAAAAGGAAGGAGACCTTAGAACTTGTATAGATTATCGCCCCCTGAACCAGATCACCGTTAAGAATAGATATCCGTTACCTTTGATCCCTGAACTCCTGGACCAAGTCAGAAAAGCATGCATATATACAAAGCTGGATCTTAGAGGAGCTTACCACTTGGTACGAGTAAAAGAGGGCGATGAATGGAAGACGGCCTTCCGCACCAAGTATGGGCTATTTGAATATCAGGTCATGCCCTTCGGACTTTGTAATGCCCCGGCCGCCTTTCAATATTTTATGAACGATGTCCTCAGAGAGCTCATAGATGTGTGTGTTGTTGTTTACATTGACGACATCCTCGTTTATTCTTCATCGGAATCTGAACATCGGAAACACGTAAAAATGGTCCTCGAAAGATTGCGTCAACACAAACTTTTCGCTAAGTTGGAAAAATGTGTTTTCAACGTGACTGAAGTTGAATTCTTGGGATTCATATTATCACCTGGCGGAGTGCGTATGGATTCAAAGAAGGTCGATGCAGTTCTCAAATGGCCATCACCATCCTCCGTAAAAGGTGTGCAAAGCATGTTAGGCTTCGCTAACTTTTACCGCAGGTTTATCCCCGAATTCTCTCCAATAGTCCAGCCCATCACTGCCTTGTTAAAGAAAAACAAACGTTTTGAATGGTCTACCGAGGCGGAACAAGCTTTCCAGGATTTGAAGACTAAATTTATCCCTGCACCAATCTTAAAACACCCTCGCCCCGAACTCCCCTACATTGTGGAAACTGATGCTTCAAGCCTTGCCATGGGGGCAGTTCTATCACAAAAGGACCCGGTAACCAATCAGTTGCATCCCGTGGCATTTTGGTCCCGCAAATTCTCGCCTCCTGAAATCAATTACACGATTACTGACACGGAACTTCTGGCTATCAAGTCTGCCTTTAAGGCTTGGCGGCATTATCTGCTGGGGGCCCGACATACCGTTACTGTGATTACGGATCACCGAAACCTGCAATATTTGAAAACCGCAAAAGCCCAATCCTCGAGACAACTCCGTTGGGCATTATTCTTTGCCGAGTTTGACTTCATAATTACCTATCGACCTGGTACAAAAAACGGTAAAGCTGATGCCCTTTCTCGGATGGGAGTGGAAGAACACTTGATCAACCCTAAACCTGTACCAATCATTCCCGAACAAAGAATTCTGGGTGTAATCGCCACAGAATCCATAGAGGAAGTTAAGGATAAAGCCAGGCAACTTGTAACTCCAGCAGACATACAGAATTGGCATCTGCAGGGAAAGGACTTTGCAGTAAAGGACAACTTATTGTATTTCCAAGAACGATTATACCTACCCAGCAAAGATTTACAGAAAAAAGTAATCTCTTGTTATCACGATTCTTTAATGGAAGGACATCCCGGTATGGCCAAGACCTCAGAAAAGATCAAGCGCTACTTCTGGTGGCCGTCTTGGAAAAAAGATATCAGAGACTTTATAAAGTCCTGTGGAGTATGCGCTCAAAACAAGAGTTAAAAGGAAAGACCAGCAGGCCTCTTACGCCCTATTGACATCCCACCTCGCCCTTGGCATACGCTTTCTATGGACTTCATCACCGATCTACCTCCATGCTCCGGATACAATACGATTCTAGTAATCGTGGACTTATTCTCCAACATGGCGCATTTCATTCCGCTCAAAGGCTTGCCAACAGCAGCAACTCTGGCCTGAGAATTTCTCGAAAACATCGTCCGACTGCACGGTTTTCCTTCGGTTCTAATTTCGGATCGAGGTAGTCAATTTATTTCTCATTTTTGGCGAAGTTGCTGTCGGTCGGCTCAAATTGATGTGAGACTATCGACCAGTCACCACCCTCAGACCGACGGACAAACCGAGAGGACCAATCAAACTCTGGAACAGTATTTACGCTGCATGCTGCAACAAACTGAAAAAACTTGGAAAGACATCCTTTGGATAGCCGAATATGCCTACAATAACTCTGTCCATTCGGGAACTGGGAAAACCCCGTTCTTTCTTTTGTACGGCAGTCACCCTCGAACCTCGGAGTTGGATCCCCTCCAAGATCTTGATACACCAGCAGTAGACTACCTGCATTCTACAATCACCCAAGCCTTTAAGGAAGATGTTTCTCACCTTCAAAGGGCTAAAGAACAATACAAGAAAGGAGCAGATCAACATCGGAAGGAAGCCCCTCAATATCAAGTAGGGGATCAAGTCTGGTTATCCACCAAATATCTACCTCTAAAAGGGCCACGCACATTCAACCCAAGATACCTTGGTCCCTATTCCATCACTACCATAGTAAACCCAGTAGCGGTCAAGTTGGACTTGCCCCCGCACATGAAAATACATCCGGTCTTCCACGTCTCTCTATTAAAACCCGTGCAACCTCAAACCCGACTAACCAAATCGCCAAAACCTATCCTAGTTGATGGAGAACTCGAGTTTGAAGTCAAAAGCATTCTGGACTCCAAGATCTCCAAATCTAAACTATTCTACCTAATTGACTGGAAAGGCTACGGCCCCCAAGCGAGATCCTGGGAACCTGCTGAATATGTCCACGCTCCTCGCCTAATCAAAAGATTTCACCGAACATTTCCTGACATGCCAAAACCCCCGGAGAAGCCCGGTTTGGGAGGGGCCTTGAGGGGGGGTACTGTCATGATCTCTGCTTCCAAAAGGTCAGAGTTTTCCCAACTCCCTTGGAAGCAGATCCATAACCCAGGTTCCGAGTGCCAACCAGTCCCAATTGGGACCTTTTGGACCCAGTCCTGGCGCCAGTGGCACCAGGCTCATAAATATGCCCAGTCCCAGCGCTGGAAGCGCCGGGCTCATAATGCTTGGGTGGACTTACCTGCAGCAGACCATGCTGCTTACTTGCCTGCCAGTTGAGTCTCTGATCCTCTTCTGTTTGGAACTACTTTTCCTGTTGGGTGGGGCAGGAGCCACTCCCTAGATTCAGAACACTGGAACTCTTCTGGAAAGCAGGAACTCTTTTCTTACCTAGGCGTGGCTGTGGAAGGAGACACCTAAGCACTACAGGAGGCTATTTAAACCACACCCGATGGATTAATCTTGCTTTGCGTTATTCTGCATCCTCAGCAGCAGAACGCTCATCGTGTCTTCTGCATCTGATCCTGGGCCTAAGGAAAAAGGCTTACCATTCTGAATCCAGTCTTCAGCAACACCTATAAAGACAAGAAAGAACAGGTTAGCATTACGGTCTTCAGTGACAGTTCTTCACTTACCTGGTCCATCGGCTGTCACCAAAGCCTCGCGCTGCATTCCGGCATCTGAAAGACAAAGGCTTACCTACTCTTCGTGCGCTCCGGAGGTCTTCACACTGCATTCCGGCATCTGAAAGACAAAAGCTTACCAACTCTTCGCACGCTCCGGAGGCCTTCGGCGCTGCATCCCGCATCTGAAAGACAAAACAAGGTGCGTTTAAAGATATTGGGGAACTTTAATACTCACGTGCCATTACTCCTTTCCACATCTAACCCAGTGGGTATTCCGGCACCCTGCAGCCGCCCCGAACTTGTACCTGCAAAATAAAAAGACAGTTAGAGCGCATCGTGAAGCAGACAACAAGCGCTTACTTACGTGCTTCCAGGCGCTTCTATTCATCACACGGGCTCCATCTTCAACTCACTTCAGCCCGCCATCCGCCATCGCCGGAACCCTGCAAAACAAGAGACATCATTACTAAAGACTTTAAAGACATTAGAATTTACTCGAAACTTACCGTTTGTGCAGTAAACGACGGACAGCAGTCCTCTGAAGTCAAGAGGCCTGCTCCCCTTATCCAGTGAAGAAACTGGTTACAGCACCCTGCCTCGAGGCAGATGGAGAGCACGGCGTTCACTTACCTAAGGTGAGAGCGTTAACCTTTGGGGTTCTACAGGAGAAGAGAAAGGGAAGAAGAGAGAGACATTCAATAACCCAGTTCATTAATCCCACATTTTCTATCTGCAGACATTTTACCCTTCGAGTCAGACATACAGTGCACAGAGGTCCAGCCCAAAGAGCCAGCCGTGTGTTACACATCACCTTTGAAGATACGGTATACGCCCAGTCAAGACCGGCGCCTCTACGGGAATCAGGTGAGCGTTACAGGCTTGCTTTGTAAGTAGCATATACCCCAGCCCTAAATTGCATAAGCCCTTCATTTTTGTCACATTGCATCCCATATTTCTCCCATTGAAAACCCCAAAAATTGCCAGTGTAATCCAGTCATCTCCCCCTAGAAGAATCTCTTATTTGCTTGTGTAGCATATCTCCTTTGAAAAACCTCTCAGTGTCTGTGTATATCCTTAGTATATTTTTAAGTAAATCAATTAATTCCCCAATTGAAATTCATGCTTCAAGATTTTTGAAGTTCGAAATCAACCATCTTGTCCCTGGTGTTGTATTTAATTATTATAGTCATTAAGGTGTTGCCTCAAAAGAATTAGTCTGTGTTTAACTGAAAACCGAATTTGTCCGTGTATTGTGTGCATTACCAAACTAATTCCCATTTGCAGCTGTCCTATTAAACACAAACCATTGTTCCCATTGTGAGCAATCGCTTTTGCCTAGAAGTCTACCTGTTATGTGCCTCTGTCCTTGTCATTGAAAACCGTTTTTACTATTTTAAGCTAAACCCCTTCCTTGCGCTGCCTGTCATTGTAAACCCAGTGTAAACAAATTTCCATTTGCCACTGTATTTTTCCCTTTTGCATTTGCTTTCTCCCAAAACCGATTTTCTTACTTTATTTCTATTGTTTCCCTGTTGTGCTGATTAGTAGTCTCTACACTTTCTCAAATATCCTAAAGTGTAAGCAATTCGATTTTCCTTTCATTCTATCCCCTAGCAGTTGTGAGTAATAATCAAAATCCCATTCTGCCATTTTGCGCCAATAAACAGGTTTTCACTTTCTTTGCTAGCTTCCCATCTTGTGGTGGTGGGCTTTACGCCAAATCCGATTTTCTCTCTCTATTCCTACTCATTGCCACTGACCTCCATTCAAAGGAATTAAGTTTAGCTGATGTTTGGGGGAGTGCTAAACCGCTGGTGCCATAGATTTGTAAAAATTGTTCTTTTTTCCTGTTTTGCCATTAAAGAACTGTGTGAATTGTAATAGGACAGCTTAACCTAATTGTGTTGTACCGATCATTGCAGTAGTGTTGCCACAACATTGGTGGCTGTGAAATTGTTTGATTTTCCTTTTACATTAAATAGTACATTAATAAATATCTTATTGATACACACCGGCCTGGTTCTTAGTCCATTGTGACACAAGGTTTTTGTGGAAGTTGGTTGTGAGACGGGTTGGAGGCCTACTCAAAAGAATCCGTGGTATATTAAAAATAAACAGCATTTGAGAGTGCGACACATCCATTGTAGGGGAAGGTGTTTCCTAGCTGGTGTGTGCTGTGTTATAAACCGTGACACATCTAGCTCCCTGCCCCTCTTATCACTGGTCGGATACGCAAGGTTATGCTCAAATTCTGGCTTTACCACTTAACCAAAGTGTATGATCATGGGCAAATCATTCAATGTCACTCTGCCTTACCTGCCAAAAATGTGCCCCTAGAAGTGATTCAGCTTGCAATAAAAACTATTCCAAAAAAGTCTCACTCATGGTTGAAAAATATAAGGCTGCATTTATTGAACACAATTGCCACATTCAGCATAAAATCAAAGCAAACACGTCAAACAAGAAGTCATCATGGACAATTGCATATTATAAACAGTATGTACCAGACAATGACATATAGGCCCCCTCCTCCCTGCCACACCACACCTGGAGCTATACCAGGAGGCCAGAAACCCCTCAACCTGCACCATCGGTCTCCTGTACCCGCACCCCCTGCCCTGGCTCTCTCTTCTCACACTCTCAACTCAAATGAAATGTGTTGCAAGAATTCAACAAAAAATGAAATTTTGAGCGGCAAAATTTTCTTTTGTAAGAAATTAAATGTCCTATTCCATGCTTCAGTATTCTGGAGGGGGTTCTGTGTTTAACAAAAAGATGGCAGGACCACAAGACCCTCCTCTGTGGTCTTCTGGGCACAGCCAGAGTGTTCAGGGAGGCATTGTTGAGCTAACGCCATCTGAGATTGAATAAGTACTGGGCTTCATTGCCCAGCCGTCACAGAGGAGGTGGAGGCATCATCCTTTATTCTCTGAGCAAGGACAAAAAGGCAAAGTGGAGAATGATGGGAGTAGCGGTAGTTAAAAATGGTGGTCAGGGGGAGCTCAAGGAAGGTGACTTAAGGTGAAAAGTGAAGTTGGAGTGGATATAATAGAAAGGGGCGGGCAGATGGGAAAGGAAGAGAAGGTATGTAAATTGATGTTGCCACACTATATTGCTTGCTTCTCCTTCTCTCTACTGTTTTTATGACTCATTTGTAGCATTTAGGGCATGTATAATTGTGATTTACCTCTCAGGCTGTTGTTCACAGATTTGCATGCTTTGACAATAGCTTTCCTTATGGAGAAAGGGGAATGGGGGGAAGCTGATGTGAATAGCAGCAAATGGAAAGTCATAGTATTGTGGGACTTTATGGAAGGGAACAAGGGAAGGGATGGAAGAGGAGAGAGGAACACTTTGGAAAGGGTACTGGAGAGCATTTTATTTTGGAAGGGATGAACGGACGGAAGGGAGAGCAGATTTCCCACTTGAACTTGAAATCACTTTGTCAGCAAAACTACTTAAAATCAAGGAACATTTGTCGCACTAATGACAGCCATTAACTACTACCGCCCTAAGCTCTACCCCATACCCAGCCTACCCAGGGTCCTCTGTCGGTCTTGCCCATGAAACCCCTTGCCTTAATGATGCCACTGAGTGCCATCCTAACAGGCATCCTGATGAGACAAGTATTCTTAGGGGTAAGTGTCTCACCCCTGGTCCTAACAACCTGGGTTTGAATCCAGGCTGCTTAAAGCAGGCCAATAGACTAAAGCAATTGAAGGGTGAGAATGGATTGTTTCGTATCCAGGAAATACATTTTTTGCTGGATCATGGATCTGGGAAATCTGGCTCAATGTGTTAAGGGTGCTTCTACACCCACACCCAATGGGAATAGGCCCCCCTGATTACAAACAGGACCCACCCAGAAGAGAATTCCTGGAGCCGGGCCTGGCTAACTATCTACTCAAAGGCACCTGCTCGCTGGACTCTCGTCTCTGCAATGTTTGTCTTTGCATGGTTTTTGTGTCTGAGCCTCTCTAGGGCTCATTTTGTATGCGCCAGTAAATTTTATCGCTTATGCATACACTTCCGTGTAAGCAGTCTCAGTGCAATTTTGATGTTTTTCACAAATGTTTGTTAATTCTGCACAGAAAAACAGGCAGCCCAGAGTTTCGATGCCCAATTGACACACATTCTTTACAATAGTAAAGCCAAGCAACAAATGGCTTTGTGATGTGTGATGTATTTAAATGGTCACTGATATTATATATTAAGCAACACCTTTGCAAGGTAAGCCTTGGCTGAGGCCTTTTTAAGAATCCCCTGATAACTAAATCACTTATAGGAACTAAACATTTTTAAAACATTTGGAACTGGCAATTGTGGCAGGTTAGGCACTCTGAGAGTCAATGAGCTGCTGAGGATCACACACTTGGTGAAATGGTGAAGTTGGGATTGGAGCCCAGTCTGCAATTTCGTTACTTGATGTAAGGAAGGTGTGGTATCAAACAGTAAGACAGACACAAGTGATCACAGTTCAAGGGTGTTTATTGAACTTCAACTGTGTTTGTAAAACACCCATCAAATCCTAAATCTAAAGATGGGAGCAAGTTACGATCATCAAATAATAATAACGCAGTCCTAGTGGTGTCTTGTCATAATAAAAGGGCCTATACTAATAAACATATTGTCAATCGTTAATACTAAATACAAATAGTTTGGGAAATAATGTTGTGCAAAGGAAAAGTGTTCAAGAAATGATATCTCAGGATATTCAAGCCGTTGGCTTCCCTTCCCCACGTTTTCAACACGGAACAAGTCAGCACACTCGAGCTTAGCACACTGTTTGGCTTCTCTAGCACGAGGATGCAGTTCAAGAATTCAGCATCATGGCCTTTTGTGCCAAAGTCTCTTTGTCATTGAAAGCCTCTTATTTCAGAGGGCCTGATGCAACACGACAAAACATAAAAGTTCCTTTCTTCTCAGGATTTTCACTTAAACAACTTCTTGGGTGATTTTTCTGGTCCCCATCCGCCGGGCTCAGACCCACTTTAACACAAAAATCTTTAATTGGTCTTCCTCTTCCGTGCTCGGGTCACATTCATGTATTTTTCCAAACTTTCTCTATTTCATCAAAATAGAAGCCTTTCGACTGTGCGTGGGATTTTGCTTGACCCGTCGCAGGACCACTTCGATTCACATTTATTCGTTCAATGATTTCCCTCCGCCACGCTCAGATCAAATTCATCTAATTTCATCACTCCTCAGCTGGATACCTTACAGAGACCTTCAATTGAGCACCCACGTGGTACTGGACCACTCTGTCAAAGGTATTGTAGTTTGCTTTAAAGTACAATCACTCATCGGCAGTTCACTTCACTTGCTTCTTGCTTCTCTTATCACACTCATTTTACCAATGTTCATTCTAGCGCTCCCCATACAATGTTGCTGCTTGCAACGTTGGATTCAACACAGACCAATCTTGTATCAGTCTCCCCAACTCACCGGCTGTGTTGCTTTCACTGAAGTGGCTTTGTTCTTGGAGCCAAGAATGGTGCCACAGTGGTTGGTGATTCTCTGCGCATTGATTATTGACACGGGAGGGCCCAGGGTATCTCCAACACACAATGCAGGATTCATTAGCATGGTTTACTGGTGTTACGCTGTCTCTCGAGGTTTAGGCAAAGTAAAGGTTCCTTGTCAAAAAGGTCAAGGGAATTTCCCTCCTTGCGATCCCCTTCGGTTTTGCCGCCTTTCCTCTCTTACTCAGCTGCCATCTCAAAACTGGAGTTTCCTTGTGTGCTTTGCCTCGCTCAGAGTGTGCTCTCGTGCTCTGCATTTAATCCGTGTGGGGAAGTGTAATGGAAGTCAGGTATGAGTGATTGTAGATAATTGCCTGACCTCGCCTGACCATAGTATTGGGACATGTCAAGTACACAACTCGGGTGTTAGTCTGTTTTCCCTTAGAGTGGGCTGTCAGTGAGAAAGTGTTTGTGTTTTAAAAGGGTGTGGGGGTAGAGTTCCTAAATATCCTACTGGGTAGGATGGGGTAAAGGTGTTACAGGGAAGGGGATACCGGGTCTCACCATCCGGTCTCCCACTCCTCACAGACCACTCACCCAGGTGATCCTTCCACACTAGTCCACACACAGGAACTGGATCCAAAAGCGGTGGCCGTGTCCTGGCCACCTGGATGATAGATTCCCTGGACCAGTGGGTGAGACCGCTTCTGGTTCTCACAATGACCACTATGTTTTTCAGTTCTTAACATAGAGTAAGGTGCAATTATTTTGAATGTTTAACCTTAAGGAACTAAAACAATAACCTGACTTCAAACCCTGACTTGCAAAAGTATACAAATCACATGGTAAACCAACATGACAGAATTTCTTTTTACTTATTTATAGAAACAACTTATGCAAAAGATGCATGTTTGTAGTTTAATTTAAGTCTGTAAGTACCAGCATACTAAGTGATGTGAACCTAAAAAATCTTTAGCCTGATTCATGGAATTATTCCCATACTTCAATCAGGGGTTTTTGGGCAGAAAGGCGCGCAAATCTGCATTTTTCATGCAAACAATCCCATGAATCAGGCTGTTAATCTGGGTTTTATTACTGTATTTTAAAGATGAAAACACACTCAACAAAAGGAATGGCTTGGTTAGTGCGGATGCGTACAATCCTTGCCTGACACAGCCCTTGCAATTTTTCGTCATGATGTGATGACGAACATGTGAACGTGTTCAAACATCAATATGTTTTTATGTCAAATAGACAGACTTAAAAATAAGCTTACCTGAGACCTGTGACATTTGGTTTGCCCTCGCCTCTCTATTTCCCCTTCCACTCAAATGGCTTAAAGTAAAGAGAAACCGCAAGCAGCAAACGTGGGAAGACAACGCTTTTCATCAAAGCTATGAGAGTACTATACAGTGCGATAAAATGATCTGTAGCTGACGAAGGGTTGTCTGGTGGAAAGGCCAAGAAAATACCTCGACACTTTGGTTCCGCTCAGTCCAATTTGACTACCACATCACCTCTTTCGATTAACACGTTATGCTCTTCATTGGGGTTGGGAAATATATTTCCATGATGGGACCTGCTTCCCAGTTTTTGCAAAACTTCACTAGTTCTGCGCCATACTGATACTATGCCAGTTTTTCATAAGTAGCTCTGTATGGTGTTTTTTAGCACGGTAGGCGCTGTTATCACCAAAGTTGAAATGCTGAGTTTATCCACTTGAAGGAGAGGAAAGGCAGAGGATCCCCTGCCGACATTTAGCACTGTTTTGACGCTTATATATACTGGCGATATGGCCCTGTTAGACTTGCCCCCAGGGGACTGCAGCAAGGACTTAGTTATGGAGAGGAATTCGTAGCGCCTAAAGCTGAACATGCACAAAACTAAAATGGTGGCATTTGGGAAAAGCAACAGCCAATATTCATGGTACTTAAAGGGGGAGCGTATTGAGGAGGTTGATTGCTATTGTTATCCAGGATTACTTTTTGTTAACATTGGGAAGCGGTCGAAGCAAATACAAATAATAGCGACGAAAGCTTCGGCTAGATCGGGCAGTCGTTTAAGATTCTGTCATATTTATGGTGCGCTTTCACTTGCTGGGTGTCTCAGGGCCCACTTCATGGATTTTTTTGCACGGTTCAAAGTGACTTTGCGCTGCTGACACACACCCTGATTCATGGAACTGCGCAAAGTGTATTTTTATAGTGCGCAGTCAGGGCATAGTCATTTTTGCAGTACAAAATGACTTGGCACTGCAAAACTTCACTTTGCACAGTTCCACGAATCTGGGCTTGTGTCAGCAGGGCAACGTCACTTTTCAGCAGTGCAAAGAATTCCACGAATCGTGCCGTAAGTCTATAAAACTGCAAACCTAGGGCCCGATTCATGGAATTTTTTGCGCAATGCAAAGTGACTTTCCACTGGTCCAAAGTGACTTTGCACTGCCAAAACACACCCTGCTTCATGGAGCAGCGCAAAGTGTATTTTTGTGGTGCAAGGTGACTTTGCAAGGCACAAAGACCATTTGCACTCTCCCGTCAATCAGCGTGTTAGTGTTGATAATGCTAAATTGCGCAACTTGCTGTTAAATGAGAGTGACATTTGGGGGTACTTGAACTGCTCTCAAATTGAGGTCATTCAGAATAAAACCTTAAAGAGGCGACTAGGTCTCCCGCAATGTACCCCTAATTGTGCACAATGCTTAGAACTAGGGGTCCCTAGTATAACAGTTCATGCAAAATTGAGGATTGCTTCCTGCTTCCTGAAGATTAACTTCGGTCACTGAAAACCCCAACAAGGGTAAGCTACTGGCTGGGGGAAACAGAAGAGTCATCCCTAACTGATAAATACACCTGGTGTAAGGAAGGCCGTAATGTTTTATGTTGGGATTTAAGGATTTGTGTTGAATTACTTAAAAAATATTGTGTGCACCCTGTCCTCCTGGAAAATGTATGGCAGTCATCATGTGATCCTGTACAAGGAGGGGAATTATGTGATATCAAATCTGCTGAGTGCAGAAGACTCGTATTAGATGCCCGATGGAAATGGGACAAGAACTACACAGAGAAGAGCTGTTATTGCAAAATGGGAGTTTTTGAAGACCTGTGCCACTTTTCTTTTACAGTTTTGCAAAAATTACGCTGACATGCGCAGTAAATGTCTAAAGCCCCACTTCAGGTGACACAATATTAGGTGTTATTTAGATGTGATGTCTTTTATAATGGATTGTAATGAAAGACATTTTACTCACAGTTTCTATGATTTTGTTAGAGAAGAACTTTTACACCAGTTCAATTTCTTTGTGCAGTATTTAGATCCTGTGATCTCTGATGGGTTGCGGTTTGTGCTTCTTTAATATTGTGTTAATAGGTTTAAAGCTGGAAGCTGAGGTGGAAGCAGTCTGGTGCAGTATCCCTGTGCTGTGAAGTCTGTTACCCATTTCTATTGGTGCCTGTGGGAGGAGACTATCTTTACTAAAACCACCAAACTCTGCGGAGCAGCCGCGGAGCTGGAAGCTGAGGTGGAAGCAGTCTGGTGCAGTCTCCCTGTGCTGTGAAGTCTTTTACCCCTTTCTACTGATGCCTGTGGGAGGAGACTATCTTTACAAAAAACACCAAACACCACGGAGCGGCCGCGGAGCTGGAAGCTGAGGTCGAAGCAGTCTGGTGCAGTCTCCCTGTGCTGTGAAGTCTGTTACCCCTTTCTACTGATTCCTGTGGGAGGAGGCTATCTTTAAAAAAACCACCAAACACAGCGGAGCGGCCGCGGAGCTGCAAGCTGAGGTGGAAGCAGTCTGGTGCAGTCCAGGGCGGCACAATGCGGTTTGCTCGCCCCCATGATTGGAGGACGCTGGCCGCCGCCTACGGAGCAAACAAGCAAGCCGTGAGGAATCTGGCTTGGACATGAGGAGCCCTCTTAAGCAGCTCCCCAGACAGCACCAACGACGCCCTGCACCCGCGTCATCAACTGTGCTATCAACTAACATTTTGTCTGAGACAGGTACGCAACAAACTGCCTTTCCTTTTCCAACAGTTATTCCCACCTGTACTTTTAACTCAAGTTGTTCTGTTCCCTTGACAAATTGGGGCAAAGAAAGTGAAAGTTTATTAAAGGATCCCCTGACTTTGATGGAGGCTGAGAACCCGGAGATTGGTGATACTGATTATGATCCAGGCTACGACCTAGCCTCTCACTTGGACTTGGATAAACAAATATCCCCACAGCCTCCTCACCCCCCGCAACCCCTGTCTGTCCTGTTGCCCCTCTTACCTGGTGATGGACTCGACGAGGAGGGGGTGGGGGGCGCAGAGTCTGACTCTCTCCCTGCCGCGGCCCGTGCCGTGCCGCGTGGTGTGAATGGGCGATAGGGCGTGCAGCTGTCTCTCCCGGGAGCGTCGCTGCTGTGTCCGCGGGACTCTCCGCGGTCCGGGGCTGAGGAGGTTCCCGATCGGGAGGAGCAGGGAGAGCTGGAGAATCTTCCCGCGGTTGTGGGGACAGCGGGACAGAGGGAGGGGGAAGTGGACCTGCCAGTCGAGGCAGGAGGGGCGGAGACCCCAGGTCGGACATCGGCAGAGGCACCTGGGGGAGGGGCTAAGGCAACATGCCCCAAGGACTTATCTGTAGAGCTGGAAAAGGATCCATCTACGAACGTGCCTCAGGCAGCTCAAATAGTGCCTGACGCAAGAGTAATTTAAAAAAACCTGACAAATGTCAGTGTGCAGATCCACCCAGCAACGTCAGGGCAAGACCTGATCAGCCCCTGTGAAGAAACCCGGACGGGGAACCTTACATTATTAAATGACTCACATGCTTTTGAAGCCATGGAAATAAATGTTTTAACCACTGACAAAAAAAACGGGGAAGACAAATGCAATATGGATGGGACTGGGGAAACTCGGGAGATTAATATCTCTTCTTCAGGAGAGGGAGAATCCACGATTGCGACCTCTTTAGACAAACATACCCGGAAACGTTTTGTCAGAAAAGCCAGTATAAAAAGATTAACGACGCTGCCGCACAAAGTACATCAGTATGAAAATTCAAAACTAATAAACAGGATAGCAATATGCAAAAATATTGCAGGCCGAAGGTCAAAACTTGTGGCCACAAATCCTGTGGCAAGACTTTTCCAAAAATCGCTAACAAGACATCAAATACAGACGGAGGAAGTGTCTGATGCTGATCTACTAGATGGGGCAAACATACCCCCCATACGGAACATACGGAAAGAACAGAGGGCCTCCCCCCACCCCGCCTCTTGACCTCTACCAAGAAACAACAACCTAACGGATGTGTAATTATGCCCGTGGAAATCAGCACATTTGCCATGGTAGAAATTGATGATGAACCGGAAACTGAGTCGCAAATCAAACACCGAGGGGCTAATCCCTCGGGGCTCTCCAACCAAAGAGACTCTGACAATCGAGGGCCGACCTCGAAACTATACCCGCTCTTTGCAAAGGGTAAAAGATCTACCAAAAACCAGGGAGATCGTGTGGTAACAGCAGAAGATCAGCCCTAAAAATCGGCCCAAACAAAGGGCCAAACAGACACCCAGAGAATTAAAGCTGGTAAAGGAAACAAGGTAAGAAACAGATCAGTGGTCTTTCAGGCCACAGATCCACCTAGTCAAGGAGACCAGAGACCGGCTAACAGACCAGTAAGGAAACTTCAGGAGTTTGATGACTCTGAAGAGAGTACTGATCTACTAGACCTATTGGTATACTCGGTAGAGACCTCAGAGCCTGATTCCTCACGAGAGATCCAAAAAGCAAAGGTCTGGGACAAAGACTGTGGAAATGAAGTAAACCGAGATATTCAACAACTAAGTCCATACCTCACTTTGGCAGAAAGACGGGAAAAAGTAATAAAAGCTGATGGCGGAAAGAAAGCTTCAAGCCTGCATCCTTTGGAAAGTGAGAACTTAGAGAATGATTACAAAAGGAGCAGACGGATCACTTCGGTAATAAAACTAAGGCCCACATCTCCACCCACTAACAGAGAGATCAATAACCAGAGCAGAGAGAAGGCCCGCCTACCAACCTACAACAAAAAAGAGGAAGAGAGAAGATCTATACCAGATCAAATCAGAGGACAAACCGTAAGAGATGACAGAAAATAACTTACAACTAAAGAAAAAACCACCCATATCCCGTACATTGAAAAATTAGGGAGTGAAAGGACCTTTAAACTGGAACGGGTAGGGGAGATTCGAGATAACTTCATCCTGAACCGGAAAAACATTATGGCATTAATCAACTGTATTCCAAAACTGAGACAGATCAATACGGATGACATAAAGATTGTGGAGTTCAGCTCCACTGGCAAAAGAGATTGTGTCTACTTGCACATTCCATCACCTATAATCAGACTAACGCTGATTTCGGAACAAGAAAGTTTCCATATGCTAGGTTATGACCTATGGGACTGTCGAACAAGCGGTGTCAATTTAGAACAAGAACAGCGAATACCGACACAAATTGGCAACCTGCGATCAACACAAAGGGGCCGGCCTACTCGACAGGATGATACCGCACCACAACCAACTAAACCGCTGACTCCAAGAAAGGAAGTCAATATGTTTGAGAACCACCGTAGCTCCCTAGAAAGGGTTGTCCAAAGAGAGAAATCAAACAAACTGATTGAAGATGGAAACATCCACCATGACGAAGTGAACAATGATAGATATCCAAAAGGCCCCCTGAGGAGGATAAGAATCACATTCGCTCAAGAAGGCATTGAAACAGAGAACGATGGAACAGCCGCTAACATAAATCTCGGAGAAGGAGAAGAAGCTGTGCAAACAAGAGGGGCTGGGACTTTGAAAGCCTTAGAAGAAAGAAGCTAGCCATGCAAGGCACAGAAGGATACCATGAAGGACGCCGGGGCTGAAGGCTCGAAGGCCTCGGAAAGCGACTATATTACCATGGCATGTTGGAATACTCGAGGGTTTAGCCACCTTCAGGAAAAAAGTGTTGTCAACTTGGGAGAATTTGACATCATTTACCTCCAGCAGACGTGGCTTACGAAGAAGCCTTACCTGGAGTGATACGAAACCTACCTGGTTCCAGCTGTCTGTTCAGGAAAAGGACGACCTTCCTCAGGTTTGCTGACCGCTATAAGATCGGGATCAGGAATACAATATATAGAATCAGTAATTACAAACATCCATTTCCAAGTGTCTTGTCTGAACTGGTCAAGACAATTGCCAGAAACAAGCCAACATAAACCAAAGGACGAACTAATAATTGTACTGAACACATATTGGAACCCTGCAGTGATTAAAAATAAGGACTATCTGGACATGGCAGTTAACATCTTGGAAAGAATACACATGGAGGGGACACCAAAATATATCATCCTGTGTGGAGATCTCAACGCGGTCTGCCCTAAATCAAAACAGACGCACAAAACCGACAAAAAGGTGCAATTGAACATGGTATGTGGCCATCTCTGGATTAAGATAATGTCCTCTTGGGACCTTCAGAGCCTAGAAACATCAATATACAAGAACACCCCGAGAACACTGACATGGGAAAGAAATAACTCGACAGCAAACTTAGACCACATGTTTGTTTCCAACAAGCTGCTTAAGATCATAAGTGAGTATGAGGTGTTGAGAACAGTAAATAGTGACCACAACCTCTTAAAGGTAAGATGGACTACCACAAGAAAAGTCAGATTGATAATGGTAGTGGAGATCGAGACGTGTAAGGGTGGCACAAAGTTACGACTATCGGCCAATGCAGTCGTAGAACTTATTGACTCATACATAAACATCTGCACAATAAATTGGCAAGTAGGCTTGGAAAATAATATCAACTACTAACCTCTGCTAGAAGTCTACAAAGTTAAAAGAAAGACTTGGCCAAACAACAAGCTAAAAACCCACCTACACGAATTCAACAAAAGTGTTGTTGAGGAGAGAACAAAATTAAGGAAACTAAAGCATCAAGTAAACAAAACATCTACCCCTGAATTGGTAAACGAATTAAAAGTAGCAAATAGGAATTACAAAAGCTGGCTAAAACAGCACAAAGAGAATATGAATCAAGCTGATGCTGCAGCCATGCTGAAGACAGTCTGTAGTAAGAAAACTAGAGATTTCTGGACTCTAATCAGAACTACCTCAGACTCACAAAATAATTTAATAAACAATTTTGTGGGAGAAGAAGCCTGGACGGTCCACTTTACAAAGTTATTCCAGAAAGTGGGATATCCCTATGTGCCCAAACAAGAATGGGTAAACGTATCCCAAAACCAAGATCTGTCAAAACCATCATGGGATAACACCTGGGATTTGGAGGACATAAAAAGAAAACTCGTCCGAGTGAACAACTCAAGGGCCCCGGGGCCTGACGCGATTACAAATGCAGATTTGAAGGAACACCTCCCAGAATGGACAACCTTCATCCATGAGGTAATTAAAAATGGTATCAATACAAGATCAATACCTGCTTCATGGACTACAGCAACAATAGTGCCGATTTATAAACTAGGGCCCAGAGATCAACCTAAGAACTACCACCCAATTGCACTATTAGATGTAGTTGGGAAAGTGTTTGGATAACTGTTGCTGGAAAATTTCCAAAAATGGTCGAGGACTATGGGACATGAGGACCCTCTACAATCAGGCTTCATGAAAGATGGGGGAACTGCACCAAATATTCTCCTACTAACCATTCTATAAAGTAAGATCCAAGAAGGCAGCCCAAAGATTTATCTTGCTTTCATTTACCTGGTCCAGGCTTTCGACCAGGTCAATCGTGAAATTCTTTGGGAAAAACTAATAATGAGAAATTGCCCGGAAAGCCTTTTAGGGCTTATTAGAGCACTTCATCAAGACACTTATATCAGAGTGCGTTTAAATCAAGGGGGGATGTTGTCTGAGTCAATTCCAATGGCAAGAGGAGTGAAACAGGGCTGCCCTCTTGCACCAACTCTGTTTAACTCATATCTCTGGGACATTGAAGAAACTGACCAGAAGATTCAGACTTTTCCACCTACAGTAGGGAAGGTTAAAATCCCGAGACTGCTCTACGCGGACAACCTCATTCTGATGGACTACACCCCGATGGTCTTCAACGCCAATTAAACGAGCTGGCGTTATACATAAAGACGAACAACTTGGAGATCAATAAGGCCAAAACCAAAGTCATGGTCATGGAGAAACAAAATACCCGTAACAATAACTTTAGTTGGACCTTGGAAGGGGAGAAAATAGAACAAGTGGTGAATTTCAAATATCTGGGGGTAATCCTGAGTAATAACAAAAAGGAGTGACCAATGCGAGTCCATCTATTGGAAAAGGCAAGAAAACTGGCAAGTCAAGCGAAAGTAATCGACAGAAGATTTGGCCGATTCACAGCAATCCCCTTGATTCAATTCTACAAGGGTAAGGTAGTTCCCTCTTTGATTTATGGAGCGGAAGCAATGCCAACTATACCGCAAGACTCCTGGAAATATCTAGAAGGTGTGTTATGGAAACACACATTGAATTTACCGCAGTCAACACCAACAAAGACCATACGCCATGAACTTTGTCTACAATCACTGGAATCAATGGTAGTCAGAAATTCATTAATGTTATACGGGAAGTCTTTGATCACCACCTGCTTAAATGTAATGTCTATCATTCCCATGGAAACAAAAGAACAGAAAAGTAAAATGTTGACGCGTTGGATGAAAGAACACCAAAAAACCTTAGTAACACTAAATAGTTCTGAAGAAGAACTCATTCAAAACCCGAACAAAGTAAAACAAAAACTGCAGGAACAAGACTGGATACAGACGACATCTCTGGACCAGAGAAGCAAATTGATAAGCCATTTGCCACCAACAACAAGAGGCTTAAATGACTTACCGAATTACCTAAAACAATTCCCAAGTAAGATACTTCGAGACACTTTCTTACGAGTGCGAATGAATCTCCTGCCCACGAATGAGATCAGAACTATAAGGAAACTAACCCACGACACAAGCTGTCGGTTCTGTAAAATCAAGACCCATACAGAATCACTTCGACATCTACTACTGACTTGTCCTTCTTTGTCAAGTTTGAGAACGGCACACTTGGGACATATATTCAAGGAGTCAAGAATCTGCGATGAAGAGGATTGGTGGAACCGCTTAATAGAGGGAGACAACGTCTCCAACGTAATAGCGGTCTCGCAGTTTTTCATGAACTTGAAGCTCCAAGACCATAATTGGGAATCAGGCCGGGGGCTGCAAAAGATGCGAAAAAACCTTGAAAGATCGGCTTACCTGGTCTTCATATACAGCTGTCAGATGAGAAACTTGGAGGGAGGGAGCGGAGCTGAGAACAGTACTCTCTTCATTTATTTCTTTTCTTGTAAATTTTTTTTGTAAATTGTGACAAGTAAAATAAAAAATAAAAATAGGTTTATAGTGTGATGATTTTTCTGTGTGAATTGACTTCTTTTAAGAAACCCTTATGCTCTACAGAAAATGTCAGTTGGCAGGAGTTCCTTCGGACTACAATTTAATAAATCATGAACTGGAGAACTCCAACAGCAAGTCACTTTGCCTATGTAAAACTAACAACATCAAGTTTCTCAAGTCTATTGAATGTGACAAAGATACGCTCCTAAACAATCCAGTAAGAATTCAAAATAAACTGAAACAGTTAGTCTGGATAGAGACATTAGAGGCAGCAGCAAGCAACAAACTGACTACCCACCTACCAACAAATAGAAGAAAATTAAACGAACTACAGCCATATATCAAAACATTTCTAAGCAGACAAGGAAGATACTTCTTACTAAGAGCCCGCCTAAATTTGCTTCCCACAAATGAAATCTTGGCAGTCAGAGGACTTTCAAACACTAACAGCTGTCGATTTTGTACTACTCCCAACGAAAAAGAAACCATTCGTCATCTTTTGCTTCATTGCCCAGGTAACCAGGTAACCAGCAGATTAGAGCCTGATATCTGTGGCCGATTTTGTCAACCTTTGCTCCAATGGACAAACCAACATGCTGGGCCAAATTGATTGGCAGTGACAAAACGAAGTGGCTCTTAGCTACTTATAAAATACTTCACCACATCGATTTACCAGGCAAACTGTTGGTTGATAAACATGCGCTTACCCTTCAGACCTGAAGATGAAATCATTACTCACAGAGAAATGTGGAACCTTTACTCAACTTTTCAGTGTTTTTCTTTTGTAAAAATCTTTAAGAATATACACAAATAAAAACAAAAAAACATCTTTTAACAGAGTAATCAGATTTTAGTAAGAGATTGATTGATCTTGTACTGTGTTGTGGCATGTGAGCACAGCTCAGCACAGATCAGCACAGATCTCTTCAACAAGTGATAACCACACTGAGCTACCTTCTTAAGCCCCCTGGCACTCAAATGTGTCAATATGCAGTTCAACCTCTGTCGTTGCTTGTCATCCATGTATCCTTCTAAGGAAAGCAAAAAGGCTATGCAAGTTGTGCTATAGTGAACACACCAACGGTATGCAGTACAGGTAACTGATTACAGGGTTCATTGATTGAACAGGAACTTAGCTGTCAACAACAACAAGGAAGCAGGTTAAGAGCCTTGGCAGCGCACTATATCATATCCAGAGCCTGTAACATGGCAGCATGGATTTGACAATTTTGCCTGACGAGAAAGGACATTTTGTACCAGCACAATTTTAGATTTTTTTGGCTCTGAATTTGTGGCACTTTTTCATTTACAGAAATGCATTGCTTTTGCAGTCTTTATGTAAAAAAGAAAAGAAAACATTTTCAGCAAGGTTTACAGCATATTGAAACAAGAATGGTTAAACTAAGTGTGAGTAGAAACACCTCCTCACAACATACACACCTGTACCCCATTACTGTTTCATCCCTGTGATTCCCCCAAACATTGATAAATACCTGCCGCCTTGCTCCACCCTTAGTCAACCAATCACAGCCAATATCTAGCATAGCACATCTGTCCAGCCCCTCAAACATAGATCATACCTGGCATCCTTCTTCCCTTCTATCCAGCAAGCATACCCATACATCTCAACTCAAATTCATTTACATGAAGTCTTGAAATTTGCGTTCATTTTCATCATCCTTAATATTCCTATGGCTTCACTGGTATCACCTTTTCCATTAAACTTCAGGAAATTTTAATCTTCATTGACAGAAGGGATCACCCTAAAAAGCATCTGAAACTCTCCCTCCTTTCAGAGTCAAAAATGCAGTATCTGATTCTTCTGAAGCACAAGCTAATCTCTTCAATTCCTTCTTCATAGATAAGATTGAACAGATCAGGGTAGAAATTGAACAAACAGCTTCTACAAACTCATCTGCATACGTCAGACCACAAGTGACTGAAGTAAACAACTCGCTAAATCAGATCTTACCACCTGTTTTTGATTTTCACCCAGCCACTGAAGAAGATATTTTTCCACTTATCAGTGCTCTTAAACCTACAATTGATTCTCTCTCTCCTTTGCCAGCTTATGCAGCAAAAAAACTGGCACATGATCTCACCCTATTTATTACCACTTTTGTTAATAAGTCATTACGGGAAGGGATTGTCCCAGAGAGTTTGAAACTTTCAATTGTCTTACCTCTACTGAAAAAGCCTTCATTAGATGTTTAGGTATTGCAAAACTATCGTCCTATTGCAGGATTGCCAAGGTCCTCGACAAGGTTGTAACCAACCAGCTCCAGGACTTTGTGAACATGAATTACTGTTGGATACATTTCAATATGGTTTCCGTCCAAAATATGGAACCGAGACTGCCCTGTTAGTAGTACAAGATGAATTGTTAAAGGCCGCAGACCCTGGTAGCTTACCCTCCTGGTCATGTTAGACTTGTCCGCGGCCTTTGACACAGTGAACCATCAAATTCTCTTGGAACGGCTACAGGAGGTAGGAAGAGTCTCCGACTCAGCATTGAATTGGTTCAGGTCTTTTCTGACCAACCGTCAACAGCGGGTGAGAATGGGGGAGTTCCTGTTGGACCTTATCTGCTTGAACTGTGGGGTTCTGCAGGGATCCTCCATGTCTTCACTGCTGTTTAACTTGTATATTCGGCCATTACTTGAAATCCTGAGACGCTATGGGCTGAATTTCCACTCATATGCTGATGACACCCAGATTTTCATACGAATTGCCAATTTCTAGGAAGCATTCAGCAAACTGGGGCTTTGCCTGGAAGAAATAGGCAACTGGATGTCCAAGAATGATTTGCAACTCAACGCTGCCAAAACCGAACTCATCCTATTCAGGCCTAAAAATCTGCTGTCAGCAGCCAAGAAGCTGCCTATTCCATCACTTTTGGGCAAGAGTTTTACATTAGTATCCAAAGTTAAAAATCTGGGTTGCATGTGGCAAAAAAACCTGGGCAGTGAAGCCCAGGTGGGAGCCAAGACTAAAGCAGTACATTTTGTCCTCCGAATGCTACGCCAAGCACTCCCCTATATACCAACCGAAGATCATGCATCTGTGGTAGGAGTACATACCAATGGCCACTTAGACTATTGCAATAGTCAACTGTTGGGTCTTCCTGCCAAACAGCTTCAGCGGCTTCAGATGGCACAAAATGCGGCTGTTAGATTAATATTCAAGCTGAGGAAAACTGACCATGTATCGCCTTTCAGTCGGATGTTGCATTGGTTATCAGTCGACGATCGTATCAAATTTAAGACAGCTTGTATTGTCTATAAATGTATCAATGGCATCGCTCCCCTGTATCTACAAGAGTTAATACAGCCATATCACCCCACGAGACAACTGTGATCATGCGACAAACACCACCTGATTATCCCTCACTCGGTTTTTACAACTAGAGGTGATAGAAGATGCTCAGTTTTTGGTCCCAGGTTGTGGAACCCTCAGCCACTACTGTTAAGAACTAAGATCTCACTTCTTCAATTTTGCTAGGCACAGAAGACCTTCCTTTTTAGGTAGACGGCCCATGTCCTCTGCGAGCCTGCTTTGATTTTTCTCGTCTACCTTCAGTTATGTCATCTGCGCCAATATACGGTTCATTTCATTTGGTGCCTGCTATACATGTAAAAAAAAAAAGCCTCAGAGGTATGCACATCCACTTGTGATTTCCTGCCCCTCTCCCTACAAACAAGTATACTAATGCCTGTTGACCTACTGTACACTAAATCCATACACCTCCATGCCTGGCACCATGCCTCCCCACCACCACCCAAAGACATCTCCATACCTTTGAGTCGGTTTCTAAAGGCTCTCAAGGTTCCAAACCCATGCATAAATAGGACTCTGAATCCTGATTTCTTTTCTTTTCATTCTGATGCTTGTAGTTTTGCTTTTACAAGTTTAAAAAACAGGATAGAAAACAGTATAGTACCTGGGAAAGTATAGCCTTACGATTGATGTTTGAGTGACTACAGATGGAAAATTGAGCTTCTGAACATGATTGTTAA